>NC_133451.1:154446506-155054006 GCF_048565385.1 Saimiri boliviensis
TATGCTACAAGTCAGCATTTTAGAAGTTTTATTCATGAGAGTTCTTATTACATTCGTAACCTTGTTCCTTACAAAGATGCTAAGGTATATCCTTAAAAAGCTAACATAAGGAAATTACAAAATGAGTTTTCTTTTTTATGTTATATCTTTTTCTACTTATATTTTGATTACAAATTAGAATAAAATTGGTTTTAATCAGACAAGTTAAACCATTCCATAGTCATAAAATTCCTATGTCAGTGGTTTTAAAAGTACTGTAGAAATATTTAATCGAAAAAAAGGAATATAGTCCCCAGGGAATAGGATGTGGAAAAGAAAAATATATTCTAGTGGAGTGATCTTGGAGATGTCATCCTATTTTTCCTCTAAAGAATGCTCTTCTGAGTGAAATTCACATTCCACATTTCAAATGAAAGCAATAACAATAATAACAATAAAATATGGTTATCAGGGTATAAGCATATTGAGGTCTCTGAAAGTCAAGCATATTTGTCAAAACAGACCATAACTGCAGTTAAAATTTGTGTGAGTGGCATGTCATAATAGAATTTTTGTTTGGTGTATTTTCTCCCTGAAGTAGGAATCAAAGTGGTCTCTTGAGAGTAAAGTGGGGAGAGCAGGATTAGCAGGTTTAGGAGAGGAGAAAATGTTTAAAATAATTATTGCATTATACACATGCTCTGCACACAGTGACTGCTGTCAATTGATTTGAAATTATAGGTAGCATTTGCAGAGCCTAAGACTGTTTGGGGTCCTGCCATTTCAACTGAATTGTTGAATCAATTTGGTAAAGCATCATGTTAATAAGGTCAAAAAGCTAGTGAAACTAGCTGTCTGACTTGAATGATTGTGTGACGGAAGTGATTAGTACAAACAGCCTTGAACTCCCATTAATCCCAAACCTCGTCTCCAGAAGAGCTATCCTGTTTTCCATGCTAGGTTCTTCCTGGGTATCCTCCCCCTCCAACCCCCTGGTGAAATCATTCTGTCTGTAGTAATGCTCCTTAACATTTTAGAACCCACATTTCCTACTGAAAGCATATTTCATATGCCTGCTTTTAAAGTTCCTTCAAATTAAAAAAATATAAAATGTCAGAAACACAAGGGACTTTCAACTAGTTTGGAAATAAATACCTTTACTTTATGTTGATGGCATCAGATGTGTAGTTTTTAGGGCATTTTCAGTTTAGCAGTGGCTTTGAAACTGCACCTTGTTCCATTATTTCCATAGACTCGTTAGGGGAATTGTGTGCTAGTGAATTTCTTTTAATAATAAAAAGGTCCATATTTTCCAAAATTTAATCCTTGATACCTTTTCATTGGTATGTATCTTTAAATATTGAACCTCAATGAGTATTAATTTTATGTTTTGTACAAAATATCTAAAAAAACTATCATTGGTGTGAAAATTAGTTTATGGCTTTTATCAAACTTTATTTGAGTCAGCGAAGTCTCACTTGTAGCTTCCCATTGTCTACATATTAAAAACAATTTTTTTTATTTAAGATGATAGAATTAATTAAAGCCATATCTAGACTCTGACTCATTTGTTCTTTTAGGAGTATCACAGCAGGGCAAATAGGATTTGTTAATACTTAAAATTTGAAGATTTATTTTAGTACTAGACATTCTTGCAGTGGGGCCCTAGAAGGATTATGTCCTAGTTTTCCACTGTGGCAACCCAGTAACTAATACACATTTTCTTGTTTTCTTTTTTGTTCTTCTTTGTTTCACTTTGTCATTATCTCTCAGTTCTTCCTGTCCTTACTTCCGGAATACACTTGCAGTCATGTTATTATGTCAAGTAGTGCTTCTGGGGTGCCCCACAAAGGATAACTTTATTTTTTAAATTCCTGGTTGACCCCACATAGAGTTTGTTAAGACGTGGGAAAAAATGCAGACAACCAATTCTACACTTTTGCATTATTTCTTTTATTTTTCTTAAAATAATGAAAGCTAGACTCATACAGTTATTTTTTCCAAATTTTGATCTTGTTACATCATTATACATGAAACTTGTATTAAAATAAATTGTAGTATTTATGATTTTATTTCATTTATTATTTTTAATATTTTATTTCAAATATTTTATTCTCATTTCATTTTTAAGACTTGCTCTAAATTCAACTTCTACTTTTACCAAACATAGATGGTGAAAGATAATATAAACATCCAAGATATTTCAAACAGAAGGGTTTTAATACTGGAAACAGGCTAAAGGAGCATAAATTGGTGATAATGACAGTAGCTTGGAACTGATGCCTCTGCCATGTTCTTGATAGTCTAAATGTTACTATTTACATGCAGACTCAGAAATCTGTACAGAACCACTATCAATGTCACAGTTAATCTTCAGGTTTCATGTGATGGCAGAGAAATATGAAGGTCACTGCAAAGCCCCTTTTTGCAAAGTCATATTTTAGCTGCTGTTCTTAGATAAACAAGATCATGGCTTCTGATTAATTTTCTCCCTTCCAAGTTTTGAGTAACTGCATTTCACAGAAGGTAATCATATCCAGAACCCTTAAACAAGAGTCTGATATATTCAATTCCAGGCTTTTCATGCCTAAAATTGAGTGCAGACAGTAGAAAGAAAAAAAAATGATGATTGAACAGCAACAAAAGCAATAACAAAATAGTGCTCAACAGTGAATGTTAACATAAGTCACAGAACTGTACTGGACTCAAACTTCACATTTACTCAGTAAATTTAAAATCTTTCTCTCTCCCTCTCTTCATATATATATTTGTGGGTATGTGTATATATATGTGTGTGTGTGTGTATATGTATATATGTGTGTGCATGTATGCACAAACACAGAAATGTACTTTGGTTAGCACACTGTAAGTTACATTTGGGTCTGCATGGATATTAAGATACTATATTAATGATAAAAATTCTTTTAAATAAGTTTAAAACAAAGCAAATAGCAATTTTCTGTCATTATTACAAGTTAATGACTCACTTAAGTATTGTATCACTTTTATCTTCTATGTGTCTTGTTTATATTCATAATTTGTAAGTAGCATATTACAATTAAATTTTGACAATTACATGCTCCATATCGCCTTCCTTTTTTTAATGTATGTGCCTTTTATCTACTGCTGCAGTAGCTTCCCAGAACTGCTATAACCAGTTCCAACAAATTGACTTAAAACAACAGAAATTTATCGTCTCTTAGTTCTGCAGGCCAGAACTGCAAAATTAAGGTGTCTGCACATTCTGGAGTCTCTGAAGAAAATTTTTTTCATGACTCTCTCCTAGTTTCTGGTTGCAGGCAATTATTGGGTTTCCTTTGCTGGTAGACACATCACCCACATCTCTGCCTCCATCTTTACATCCTCTTCATTTTTGTATGTTTGTGTGTCTTCCTTTCTTATAAATACATCTATTATTGGACTTAATCTAATAACCATAATCTAAGGTTATTCTTATTTTAAGATTCTTATCCTAATTATACCTGCAAAGATCTTATTCCAAATTAAGTAACATTCTACGATTCCTGGTGGACATATCCTTTAGGGCACCATTATTACAGTATAGTAAAAAATAATTATTTACCATACCATGTAGAAAATTACCCCAAAATTTGGCAGTTTAAAAGGGCAAACATTATTATATCACAGTTTCTACGAGTTGAAGGACCTAGGCATAGTTTAACCAGGTGCACTGGCTCAGGGCATTTCACATACTACAATCCATTTGTTGGCTGAGATGGCTACCTTCATCTAAGACTCTTGAGGGAGGATCTATTTCCAATCTCTTCATGTAACTATTGACAGACTTAGATCCTTGCTGGATGATGATTGAAGACATCACACTTTGCTACTGGGGATCTCCAAAAGGCAGCTCTCCACATGGTAGCTGGCTTCCTACAACAAGTAAATGAGAAAACAAGACAAGAAAAAAATCATACTTTTTGTAACCTAAAGTCAAAGGTGAAATCCCACCAATTTTGTTATATTCTGTTTGTCAAAAGCAAGTCATTAGATAAGCCCATGCTCAAGGGAATGGTATTAAAAATGAGAATAAATATCTGGAGGAGGTGATCATTGAGAGCCATCTTAGAATCTGCCTAATACAAATTATATCTCTATCTTTCGTTCAGTTTCATCAAATCCATACTTTTGAGTATTGATTTCTCTAAAGTGCACTTTATTAAGGAAGAAGAAAGAAAAGAGCAGAGGAGAGTTAAGTACCATTAAAACATGAATAAAAATGTGTGAGTATAGTCAAAAAATAACACATTTTGACTTCCAATAGTCAGAGAAGAAATTATTTTCCTTAATCATACTTTGGAACACTTATTTTCTACTGGAGAGACAAATATGAAATGGTCTCTAGTTATATATATATATATATATATATATATATATATATATATATAATTTTTTCTTTGATTATCCAGTTTTGTTAATCTTTTAGTCTTTAAAATTTAATGCTTTTGGTTTTGTGTCATGTATTACATACTGTTTTTCCTATTATACTTCCATTGAAAAATATCCCTATTTCATTTTATTTAATATAGTCTTTTTCTAATGGGAATAAAGTTAATGATACTTTTATAATTATGCCCCTTGGTCTTTATATAGACAAGTAAAATGATTTCTAGCTTACTTTAATAAGCAAAACCAGATGTAATTGAAAAAAACTAGATTTTTATGAAAATCTAAGCTACTTGTGTATGATTCATGAGCTTTAGCTGTCTAAATGGACAAATGGATTTTTAAACCATTTATATTTTTTGATTTGGGAGTTTTACAGGGATCTTAACTATTTATTAAAGTGCTGAAAGCCTGTGCTTATAAGCATTTTCAGTAAATTTAATTTTTAAGCTAATAGTTTCAGGTATTTCAGGCTGAATATTTAAAATATAATCCAGTATACTAGATAATCAATCACAAAATAACTGGTAGACTTATTTGAAGCATTTACTTGGAAAGTTTTGAGTGTATATTAATTATAGCATAGCTAAAGTTAGAACATGTATTGCTTATTATGACTGGATACATTTTATCTATGCAAGAAAAAGCCAGATTTTTTAACTATTGCTTCATTTGCACATTTCTCCATTGCACTATGTATGAACAAATTCCATAAAGCAGAAAATAGTCACTGAAAGTTTAAATCACATCGTGTATATTAAAATGCAAGTAGTTCAGAATACTCAAAACAATTTGGAAAAAGGCAAATAAAAGTATAATATTTATACTGATCACTTAAAAAACAGTAATTAGGAAAGTGTGATTTTTGTGTAGGTATAGACATGAATATGATTAGAACAGAGTCGAAAAGAAAGAAATATGCTACCTCATACATGCTCAATTGATTTTCAATAAAGGCATGAAAATGTAGAATACAGAATAGACGTTATTTTGAAAAGTGTCTCTAAAATAAATGAATATCCATTTGGAAAAGAAATGAATATACATCCTTACTTTACACCAAGGATTGCTAGAGCAAAAGAGAAGATAAGAAATGTATACAAGAAAATATAGAAGAAAATCTTTTACTCTCAAGCACAGAAAAAGATTTCTTAGCATGCAAAAAGCACAAACCATGAAAACGTCATAAACTTCATTAAATTTGAAATATTTTGGTCTCTGAAAGACACCATTCACTATCACATGCTTGAAAAAGATAAATTACAAAGTGGAAGCAAACATTAGCAACATATACTTATATCCAAAATATAGAAACTCCATTAAGAAAATGGGCAAATGATTTCAGCAGACACTTCACAAAACCAAGACATCAAATGATCAATCAGCACCTGCCAAGGTGATCAGCATCTTTAGTTACTAAGGATTTGCACTGCAAACCGATTGGAATGGCTTAAAATTTTAATGACTGACCATATGAATTCCATATATAGTATATAATAATTCTCTATATAATTCTATATTAGACAACGTTAATTCTAAATGACAGAAAACCTATTAGTGTCTGCCTGGGACTTGAAGAGGTGGGTGACTGCAAAGATATCCAAAAGAACATTTTGGAGTAATGGAAATTTTCTGTATTTGAATATAGCAACAGTGACATGCCTGCATAATTTGTTCAAATCTCATATAACTAGACTCAGCATAATGCATTTTAGTATATATAAATTATATCACAATAAGGTTAAATTTCCATATATATGTATCAATTTTTGAAAATATTTCTTTTTTTTTTTTTTAAAGAAAGAAAGAGAAAAAGAAAGGGGGAGAGAGAAGAGGAGTCTTGCTCTATTGCCCAGGCTGAAATGCAATCTAAAAATAGGTATTAAAAACCTCTTTTATGCTGAGAGTTGTGCTTAACAGCGGAGTCAGGAAGGAATAAGGGAAGAAAATAACAAACAGCTAACCAATATTTCATTTAAGTCTGTAAAATGCTATGCAAATGCTGAAGAGTGCTTTACTTCCAATTATGTGGTCACTTTCAAAATAGTTGTAGTGTAATACTGAGCAAAATGTATGTTCTGTGGGCCTGGGATGAAGAATTCTATAAATATTCACTGAGTTTACTTGTTCCAGGTATGAGTTAAAATTATAGATGTTCCTGTTAATTTTTTATCTCATTGATCCATCAGATATTAACAATGTGGTGTCAAAGTCTCCCGCTATTATTATGTGGGAGTCCAAGTCTCTTTATAAGTCATTAAGAACTTGTCTTATGCATCTGGGTGTTCCTATATTGGATGCATATATATTTGTGATCATTGACTCCTGTTGTTTCATTGATCCTTTTACCATTATGTAATGTCCTTTGTTTCTTTTAGTCTTTGTTACTATTAAAGTCTATTTTGTCAGAGAGACGAAAGTTACTAATCCTGTTTTTTTTTTTTTTTTTTTTTTTTCCTCTCCATTTGTTTGTAAGTATTCCACCAACACTTTGTTTTGAGTCTTTTTGTGTACTTGCTTATGAGATGGATCTGGATACAGCATCCCAAAGGGTTTTGGCTTTTTATTCAATTTGCCTGTCTATGTCTTTGACTGGAGCATTTAATCCACTTAAATTTAGGATTAATGTTGATATTTGTGAGTTTAATATTGCTGTTTAATGCTAGCTAGCTATTTTGCCCATTAGTTGATATAGATTCTTTATTATGGAGATACTCTTTACTTTTTGGTAAGTTTGTGGGATGACTGATACTGGTTGTTCCCTTCTGTGTATAATGCTTCTTTCAGAAGCTCTTGTAAAGCAGGTCTGGTGGTGATGAAATCTCTGAGTGCTTGCTTGTTCGCAAAAAAATGTGATTTTTCCTTCATTTATGAAGCTTAATTTGGCTGGATATGAGATTCTGGGTTGAAAATTCTTTTCTTTGAAGATACTGAATACTGACCCCCACTCTCTTCTAGTTTATAGGGTTTTGGCTGAGAGATCTGCTGTGAGTCTGATAGGCTTCCCTTTATGGGTAATCTGACCTTTCTCTCTAGCTGCCTTTAGAATTTTTTCCTTTATTTCAACCCTGGTGAATCTAGCGATAATTTGTCTTGGGGTTGCTCTACTTGAGGAATATCTTTGTGGTGTTCTCTGTATTACCTGGAGTTGAGTATTTTCCTGCCTTACTAGGTTAGGAAAGTTTTCCTGAATAATATCCTGAATAATATTTTCCAGCTTGGATTCATTCTCTTCATGACATTCAGGTACACCTATCAAATGTAAATTAGGTCTTTTCACATAGTCCCACATTTCTTGGAGACTTTGCTCATTCCTTTTTACTCTTTCTTCTCTAATCTCGTCTTCTTGTTTCATTTCATTAAGTTGGTCTTTAACCTCTGATATCCTTTCTTCTGCTTGATCAATTCGACTGTTAAAACCTGTGCATACTTTGTGGAGTTCTCATATTGTATTCTTCAGTTCCATTAATTCACTATTATTCCTCTCTATATTGTCTATTCTCATGTCAAACCTTTTTTTCAAAGTTCTTAGTTTCTTTACTTTGGACTACAACATGCTCTTTTAACTCACAGAAGTTTCTTACTATCCACCTTCTGAAGCCTAAATCTGTTAATGGAACACACTCATTCTCCATCAGGCCTTGTTCCCTTGTTGATGAGGAACTATGATCCCCTGTAGAGGGAGAAGCATTCTGATTTTTGGTATTCTCAGCCTTTTTACCCTGGTTTCTTCCCATCATTGTAAATTTATCCACCATCGTCTTTGTAATTAATGACTTTCAAATTAGGTCTCTGAGTGGACGTCCAACTTGTTGATTCCCAGCGCCAGAATCCGAGCAACCCACTGCACCAGCTAAAACAACGATTCGTGGTGCTTTTCTGCCTGGGAAGCTCCAGTCTGGCTTCCTTCTTGAGTCCCTTTTTCAATCAGCTGAATAGGCGACTCTGCCTTCCCAGAACTCCAAATGTCGACCAAAAGGGGACCCAGTCCTGTTTACTCTGCACCAAGAACCGCCGCACCGGGGTGCTGTCAAAACTGCCGCTGGCCACAAGAGTCACCCTGGTGACCCATAGGGCTCCTTCACTAGGAATCTCCTGGTCTGTGTCAACAAATATTCGTCTGAAAGTATGGAGTCCTTTTGTTCTCTGTGCTTTTACTGGGAGCTACAATCCCAAGCTACTAGTAATGAGCCATCTTGAATCTCTCTCCTGAAAATATTTCTGAAGCTACCATCTGTTTTCAATTTATCAAAAAATTAGCGTGATTACAGAAGTTTAGTTTTTAAAGCATATAAAGGAAATGGATAGCTGCATAAAGCAGAGATTAGCTGCCCAATAGTCACTGTGATTTCACATTGAAATATTTTGATATATTGGGTAAAATAAATACATCATCTTCAGAATATTCAATGTAATACATAGTGAATATGTCATATTCAACTTATTACATGTTTTAATATATTATGTCATCTATTTCCTTTAAGATTGAAATTATATTTTATATATTTTTTAATTTTTATACATTTAGGGGATACAAGTGCACTTTTGTTACATAGATATATTGTGTGGTGACATCTGGGCTTTTAATGTAACTGTCACCTAAATATCATACGTTATACCCAATACAATAATAAATATAATGATACTATATTTAAAATATTATCATTAATAGCATTTATTTTATAGCATCCACTTGTAAATGAGAACATGCAATATTTGACTTTCTGTTTTGGATATATTTCACTTAAGATTATAGCCTTCAGTTTCATCCATGTTGCTGCAAAAGACATGATTTCATTCTTTTTTTATGACTGAGTAGTATTCCATTGTTTGTATATGCTACTTTTTAAAATACTATATTTAAATATTATATTTTAAATAACATATTT
Organism: Saimiri boliviensis; assembly: GCF_048565385.1. Classification (NCBI taxonomy): domain Eukaryota; kingdom Metazoa; phylum Chordata; class Mammalia; order Primates; family Cebidae; genus Saimiri; species Saimiri boliviensis. Next base: position 154,455,782 of record NC_133451.1, read on the forward strand.
AAAATACATTATACCCAATATAATACTTATCCATAATACAGCCAATATTATATGCATTAATAATATTCCTAATAAAATAATACATATTCCCATTAATTTCTCTTCCCTTACCCCTGTCCCACCCTCTCACTTTTTGGAGTCTCCAATGTCTATTATTATACTCTGTAGGTCCATGTGTATCTATTGTTTAGCTTCCACTTGTAAGAATATGCAATGTTTGACTTTCTGTTTCACAGTTATTTCACTTAAGATTATAGCCTTCAATTCCACCCATGTTGCTGAAAAAGACATTATTTCACTCTTTTTTATGACTGAGTAGTATTTCATTGTATCTGCCACTTTTTAATATTTGATTATCCCTTGGTGGACTCTTAGGTTGATATCATAACATTGCTATTGTGAATAATTCTGTGATAAACACACGAATATAGGTAACTTTTTAATATAAGGATTTCTTTTCCTTTGAGTAGAAACCCAGTAGCAAGATTGCTAAATCAAATGGTAAGTCTATCTTTAATTGCTTGAAAGATCTCCATATTGTTTTCCATAGAAGTTGTGCTAATTTACATTCCAGTCAACAGTGTACGTGTTCCTTTTTTTCCACACCTTGACCAATATCTGTTGTTTATTTGAGTTTTTATTAATAGCCCCTGAGACTGATTTAAGATGGTATCTCATTGTGGTTTTAATTTAATTTTTTAATTTTCCCTGATTAAAAAGTGATATTGAACATTTTCTCATACATTTGTTGGCCACTTGTATGTCTTCTTTTGAAAAATGTCTGTTCTTGTCCTTTGCTCACTTTATAATGGATTAATTTGTTGTTGTTGAGTTCCTCATAGTTTCTGGATGTTAGCCCTTTGGCACATGCATGATATGTAAATATTTTTTCCCATTTTGTAGATTGTCTGTTTACTATATTATTTCTTTTGTTGTGCAAAAGCTTTTAAGTTTAAAGTCTCATTTGTCTATTTTTTGTTTTTGTTGCACTTGCTTTTGAGATCTTAAATTCTTTGCTTAGTTCAATAACCAGAAGAGTTTTTCTTAGGTTTTCCTCAAGGATTTTTATAATTTTGGTCTTATATTTAAGTTTTCTATCCATTTAGAGTTAATTTTTGTATATGATAACAGATAGGTATCCAGTTTTATTGTTCTGCCTATATCTATCCAATTTTTCCAAGCACCATTTATTGAAAAGGGTATCCTTTTCCCAAGGTATATTAGTGTTGGCATTGTTAAAGATTGGTTGGTTGTAGGAGGCAACTTTATTTCTGGGTTCCCTATTCTGTTCCATTGATCTAGATGTCTATTTTTATATCAGTACCATACTATTTTGGTTACTATAGCCTTGTAATAAAATTTGAAGTCAGGTAATGTGATGACTCTAGCTTTGTATTTTTTGCTCAGGATTGCTTTGGCCATTTCTTGATTCCACGGGAATTTCAGAATATTTCCTCTAATTCTGGGAAAATGAGATTGCTAGTTTGATAGGGATTGCATCAAGTCTGCAGATTGCCTTGGGCAGGATGGTCATTAAAATGACATTGATTCTTTTGTTCCATAACATGAGATGTGTTTCCATTCATTTGTGTTATCTACAGTTATACTCATCAGCATTTATAATTCTCCCTGTAGAGATTTTCACCTTGATTAAATGTATTATGAGGTATTTAAGTTTTTTGAAGCTATTGTAAACATGGCTGAGTTGTTGATTTGCTTCTGGTTATTGGTGTATAGAAATGTTACTGATTTTTGTACATCGATTTTGAGTCCTGAAACTTTACTGAAGTCATTTATTAAATCTAGAAGTCTTTTGGAGTTGTCTTTAGGGATTTGTAGATATAAGATCACATCACCAGTGAACAGAGATAACTTGACTTTTTGTTTTTCAATATGGATGCCTTTTATTTCTTTCTCTTGCTGATTGTTCTGGATAGAATTTGCAGTATTATTTTGACTAGGAGTGGTAAAAGTGGACATTCTTGTCTTATTCCAGTTCATAGGGGGAAGGTTTTTAACTTTTCCCCATTCAGTATAATGTTGACTGTTGACTTGCCTGTCATATGTGGTTTTTACTATTTCGAGGTATGTTCCTTCAATGCCTAATTTGTTGAGGATTTTTTTATATTGAAAACTTTTTTATTTATCTGTTGAGATGATCATATAGTTTTTCTTTTTAATTCTCTTTATGTGGTGAATCACATTAATTTATTTGCATATGTTGAACCATCCTTATATCCCTGGAATAAAGCCCACTTGTTCATGGTGTATCACCTTTTGATGTACTGTTGAATTTAGCTTGCTAGTTAGTTTTTTTTTCTTAAGGAGTTTTGCATCTAGGTTCCTCAGGGATATTGGCCTATAGTTTTCTTTCTTTTTTTTTATTTTTTATTTGTTGTTGTTGTTGTTGTTGATGTTGTTGTTGTGCCCTTACGCACTTTTGGTATTCAGGCAATACTGTTTTTGTAGAATGAGTTAAGGAAGATTCTCTCCTCTTCAAATTTTTGAAACCATTTCATTAGGATTGATATCAGTTCTTAGTACACATTGTAGGGTTTGACTGAATTTGGTCCTGGACTTTTTTCTGTTGGGAGTTTTTTTTTTTTTTTTTTTTTTTTTTAATTTGTGGTTCAATTTAAGTTACTGGTCTCTTTAGGAGTTCTACTTACTCCCTGTTCAATCTTGAGGTTCTGTGTTTCCAGGAGTTTATCCATTTCCTCTAGATTTTCTAGTTTGTGCATTGAAATAAACTCATAGTAGTCTCTGATACCCTTTATTGTTTCTGTGCTATTAGTTTTAATGTCATCATTGTTGTTTCTAATGTGCTTATTTGAATCATCTCTTTTTCTTGGTTAATCTAGCTAGTGGTCTATCAAATTTATGCATCTTTTTCTTGATTCTTTGTATTGCTTTTTGGTCTCAATTGTTATTTACTTTTGATTTGATCTTTGTAATTTCTATTCTTCTGCTAGCTTTGGGTTTATTTATTTATTTATTTATTCTTACTATTTCAGTTCCTAGAAGTGCAATCCTTCATTGTTAAGTTGAGATCTTTTTCTACTTTTTTGATGTAGCCATTTAATTTTACACACTTTCCTCACACTGCTTTTTCATATCCTAAAGATTTTGGAATGCTGTATGTCTATTTTCATCTGGGGTTATCCAAAGATTATTTAGGGGCAAGTATTACAGTTCCATGTGTTTGTATAGTTGTGAGAGTTCCTCTTGGTATTCATTTCTAATTTTATTCTACTGTCATGCAAGATGTTTGATATGATTTTGACTTTTAAAAATTTGTTGAAACTTGCCTTGTGGCCTTGCAAAGGGTCCATTTTTGAGAATATTTTATCAGCTGATGAGAAAAATACATATTCTGTTGTTGTAGGTTAGAATGATATGTAAATATCTATTAGGTCTACTTGGTCTAGAGTCCAATTTAAGTCCAGAATTTCTTTGTTGCTTTCCTGCCTTGATGATCTGTCTGGTGCTGTCAGTTGGGTGCTAATGTCTCCTGCTCTTATTGTATTGCCAGAATTGTTATGCTGGTTTATTCTCATCTAGAAAAGCTGTCACTTACTTTTGAATTTATTTTCATTTGGATGAGACTTTTTCCTGAGGTTGTGACTATAATATATGTTAAGTAAGGTCATTGGCCTTTGCTTTTGGGTCCTTTCAGGGGTCATGGCTTTGTTAAATTCCTTCATTATAGAGAGCCTTAATTTGGTGATTTCCTCAAACGTTAGTGACAGTAGCAGTGCATTGGACTTGTGAGAAGGCTCACAGCTTATTGCAGAGATGGGGAGGTGGAGGTCTCAAGAATCTTATCTTTCTCCCAAGCATTATACACTGCCTCAGCAAATTTTGTACTGGGTAAGGCAGTTCCACTGCAGGGCAGTAAGTGGTGGTTGCAGGTGAGAGATAGCTGCAGAGGAGGCTGATGGGTATATGCCTGATCTTTGTTTACTTGGGGGAGCTCTCTGTGGCCTCATGCCATAGGCTTGTCTGTGGAATGCCCTGTATCCTGAGTTTCCTGCTCAGTCTCAGGATGGGAGACCAAGCTTCCTTATACCCGAGTGAGGATCATGAGTACCATCCCTGTGGGGGTGATGGGAGTTTCTGGTGAAATGCACTGAGGTCTCTGTTTGAGGGGGAGATGTCCATACCAACTCCATACCATAGGCAGGCAGGAATGCCATTGGCTTCCCATCATTGTCCCGGGGCTCGCATCTCTCAGTTCAGACAGACGCTGCAGTCTATCTTTAGGACACAATGTGTCTGAGAGCCACAGAAAATGCCTGTCAAAATGGCCTGGAAATGAATGCTCTTCCCTCAGCCCCAAAGACAGCTCTGTAGCTCACTTGTTCTATGCTGCAGGCAGAGAGGAGAAAGAGCCCCACTGTTCTGCAAATTTAGGCTGGTAGGCACATTGCCAGTAGGATTGCTGCCATCTGCCTAATAACCCTGGAATGACCTTCTCCAGAGTCCTCCCCTTGCCCTGTGGAAGCGGCCACAGCTGTCTCAGCTTCAGTGTGCATGGAGGAGGGAAAAGTCTCACTCTCCACTACTGTGCCTGAGCACTGGTGCCACCTGGGCCCTTGGGTAGAACCACACTTCTTCACTCCCTTCTCTGTTGGAAGGAGTACAATCATATCCAGTCCACAGTGGGGAACTCTAAGGTGCAAGAAAGCAGATGCTCTGATTTCCTTTGAACCAAGGGGTGCTTCCTTTGCACACTTCACTCTATCTTCCAATAGGAGCATCACACCACAACGGCCAGACCACCGGTAATTTCGCAGCTCCTCTGGGTCCAGCTGACCACATGTGGCTGCTGGAAAACAAATGGACACAAGCGAATAACTCAGGGATTTGGTAATGTGGACACACAAGGGCTGAGATTCCCTGGGCAAGACAACATTCCACAATGTGTATGCCCCCAGAACGGTGCCTATTGCTGCAGCTCCGATGTGAGGGATGGGTGGATGGCCCTGTGAGAGCTGACTGTGTAGTGCGTTGCCCTTCAGAAATTCCCAAATTACCATCCACACCAGCGCATGGGCTCACGAGAGTAAAAGGAGCCTTCTGACAGTTTGGAAACCAGCAGTCTGCCACAGGGATGAGGGGAGCCCAAAACACTGCTTTCCACACGACCCTAGGTGCCTCAGGATTCAATCTCTGTCACACCCTTGCTTTCTTCTTTTTTCTGTGTACTGGGTTCTTCTTGTGAGTTCTCTGATAGGCTTCAGCATTCTCCCCTTAATCTATTTGAGTTGTGATTATTCACCTGTAAATTTGGTTCTTTCTGAAGAGAACTGGCCTCTGACGTCTCCAATCAGCCATCTTGAAAAAAAGGAGGTTGCATTTTTATATTTTATTTAGGTTACATTTTTAACTCAGCAACCATTTATACATTTAGAAAAAGGCAAATAATCTCACCAAGAATACAGCTGCACCATTTCTAAATGCACTTCCTTTGAGTAGCTTCTGAAATATTTATGGAAATTATTTTCTAAAGTAGTGCTTCCTAAAGAGTTTGGAAATTATCAAGGCCTTTAGAGATTTTGCATAGAATGTAAAAATGTTAGAAAATGTGTTTAGGAAATGTTGGATTAAACAGCACTTAATAGATTTCTAAACAACATGAATTTCAGTAATTTTATCAAGCTAACGTGTGTTGTAAATCTTCAGAGAAGGGTTCTTAAAATCTTCTCGTTTCTCCTTGACATAATCAAAAGAGTCATGCTCAAGATTTTGTGCAATAAACTATGATGCTTCTACACACACAAAAAGCTGTCTTTAAGTTATTTCAGAATAGGTGCTTCATATATATGCTGAAATGCAAACTCAGAAGGTCCAGCACTACTTTTATAATGACTTGGATGAATGTTATCCATTGACTTGATTAAATTCCTATGCTTTTTTTCCTGCTTAGATTATTCTCCAAATGTCAAAACAGCTTTGTAAGAAATAAGAAGAATGGAGAATAACTTCAAGTTTATTGTGTGCCTTCTGATTTCAGATGTTCATTTCAAGCTTGATGTACTTTTTGATTTATGAAAGTGATTAAATATTATCTCTGAATAAGGATTTTAAATATCATTTTTAAATTTACTCAAATTATAAATTATGCAAGAAAATTAACTTTCTCTAAATAATGATATTCCATTTATGTCAGATATTTCTACAAACTATCAATGAGAAATTAATTTCTAAAGGACCTTGCAATTAGAGTTTATTCTTATAAGAGAGTGTGAAAATATGTTTCCATGGTACTAACGTATTACAAGTAAAACTGCAATACTATGTAGGTAATATACGTACATTATGATTTGAAAAATAATCTTGCTGAATATGTATGCTACTAAAATTATTTACATATAGTAATTGAAACATAAGAATGGTCATAGATTTTATCATAAATACACAATCTGTAGAGCTCAGAAAAAGAACACAATTGCTAACTTTATTATGAATTAATTTAATTCTAAACTACCATTCAACTGATTAGTTTATAAAGTTGCATAGGCCTCCTGCTATGTGGGTGTTTGCAAAAACACAGCAACTCCAAATATCTTGTAATGGGACTGATGCTGAGAGTAAATTGTTGATAATTTTGTTATGACACTAACTAGTTGGGAGCTATTAATGTCTTAGAAACCTCTTTATATTGGCAAAATTTTATTCTGTCTTTAAAAATACATAAGACAACAATCATCTATTCTATTAGTTGTCTCTATAATGGCTATGTGTGATAAACTAGTTTCATCATACAGAGTGTATTTTACAATTCCAGAAACTACACTTGAAAAACTCCAAGATGAAGTATTTAATAATTTTAGGTTTCCAGTCAAATAGATTCTTTGGAACTAATGCTTTGTTCTTTTATTTTATATTTGCCCTACTTCCTTCTCAAAACATGCCTCTTAATAGTACATTTGCTTATGAAATAATTAAAACTTCATTAGCATATGATATAAGGGACTGCATATCTTCTCTATGATACTTTTTTTTCCTGATTTCAACATTAAGAAGTTATGTCTTTACCTATTTTTCTGAGTGTACTTGTTAATGTGTGAAAGTTCTTTAAATTTCTGTTTCTGATTATTTCTCTTTAGAAGAAAAATAATGCAAATAGCAATCTAGGCATAGAATAATTTTTGCTATTTCAGTTTGGAAATGAGACACACACTAAATATATTAATATTGAGATATCAATATGTCTTGGTAATGTGTTGTATAGTTAAACTTAATTTAATACTGGGTAGAATTTCCTGGTTATGAAAATGTTTTGCTATTTAAGAATTACTAAGTTTATCTGTAAGTCTTATAAGAAATTTAACCAGTATTTTAATTTGCACAGACATATAGATAAACATAGTTTGCGCCTCTGAATGTGCTTTCAGAGTAAAAAAGCCAAAGGGAAGTCTGTCTTCATCCCTGCCGATGTAATAGCATTAGTGACATGAATCAGTGGGGCAGTACCTTACCATGACAGACAGGAGAAGCACTGCACTCCAAAAGAGCTAAGCTCTGGTTTGGGAGATGGAGTGGCTATCGTATGCAAGATGTAAATATGATGAAAAGCAATCCAACTCAACCACTGCAAAGTCAGATTTGAAAATGTGGTTCCAGAAGTGGAGAAGTCATACTCCAAGACATGCCATCATTATAACATTGTTAACATATTGTTTTCCAAAGGTCTCAGTTCTAAGGAACATTACAATAAATTTTGATTACCTGTTGTCTTGAGGTCAAGTGAGCAAGAATAAATTGGACAGAAATGTGTTCAGAGTTTTATCATTTCCTTCTGTACCCAAGTGTGGGCTAATGTTTATTAAGAGTCTAACATCATGAGCTCAATTTGATTGGCCTATAACATGGGTTGAAGAAGAGGGCAATAAACTGCTTCACCTAGTCCCATTCCTGTCATCAATGCATAAGCCTTCTAGAGCAACTTATTTATTCAGTTAAAGAATCTGTCATCTCTTGCCGAGTAAGTTCACATATTTGTTTACCCATCAGTACTTCCTGAGTGTTTGATTGTTTGCTTGATATTTATGTTGGTATGTGCCTTTGTTTGAGTGAAAAATTTCATACAATTTTTCTGCTTAGCTCTCTGGGTCTGGTATTTCAATACAGTGTGTTATGTTCTATTGTCCTGGGAGCTGATATTTATAAGATCTGAGGCCTAGAAAGAAATGAGTTTTTGTAGAACCCTGAAATATGGGATCTCCCTTTAACGCCTGTTGAAGAACTTAAATTTATCCATTCATTTGTTTTATTTTTAAAGAAATAGGAGGTGTAAATGTTTTTCCAAGCAATAAAGTATACTTCGTACATTTTTGTATAGCAAGTTTACGCAGAATGAAATATTATGAATAACATACATAAAAATATATGATATGTATATTTACATTAGAGTAGTGAAAGTATGTATTCACACAATACTTCCAAAATTGCTAATTTTTATTTCAATGTTATTTGATATTATCATATAATAATTCAAAGCAGCTATTAGGTTGGTGCAAAACTCATTGTAGTGTTTGCCATTAAAAGTAAATTTACTTTACTTTTATACTTACATTACTGTCCTCTTTTATACTTACATTACTGTCTTTCCTTAGACCTCAATATTTTAAACAGATATGTAACTTTGATTCAAATACAATTTGTTTACTATAACTTTAACAAAAATATAAGTAGGCAAATTGACTTGTGGCTTGACTTCCAACTATCACTACTTCAAGTTTCCCTCTTGCTGGTTAGTATTGTTTAAGATAAATCATGACACTTAACGGAATATGAAAAGTTTTCTTATTGAGAGTGGAATTAGTCATAATTACACATACAGAGAAAATTATACAGAAAGCCTATTTTATAATGATAGGCTGAGACTAATGGCTAAAACTATGGATAATGACATTTACCCTAGGATTTTTAGTGTTAACATAAAAGCGATCTAAGAAAACGTGTTGTTATTTTAAAATGTGAACCCGCAATATGGAGAGATTCAATCTGGGTTAAAAGGAAAAGAAATAGATTGAAAGAGAAAAACTGAGGTAGAGGAGAGTTATTGCATTCAGTATTTGATTTAATCCCATATTGAGTTCCATATGTTCACTTGAGAGAATCACAGAAAGCCAAGAATACAAAATACCTTTTTTTTTTTCCCACTAATTACTTAGGCATGGTTTTCAAAGCAGAAGCTCTTTCGCCCACCAATTTTAATCAGAATACTGGCATCTATTTCTTTGGAAATTTCCATCATCTTCTAATAACTGAATATTTAGAATATAACATTTTGTTCCAACCAGTGAAACTATTAGAAAAAAATTATGAAACTTCAAAATCAAAGAACTGCAATTTCAATGTTATTATTTCATTAGATAATTTAGACTTATTTTAAATATTTAAAGCAACACTAGTATTGCCATCTATTAGAAAACTGAAAAAGTGATTTAAGCCAGTATTTTGATGTTCAATGGGTATAAAATAATTGTTATACAGATGCTAATAGAAGTGAGTAGGAATAAATTCCCTTTTTCTTAATTATGCCTATTTCAGTTAAATATTTTCTATTATAGAAGGTTCTTTGAAAATCAACAGGGCCAGCCCACGTCTTGAGGACTTAAAAGAAACAGCGGAAGCTTATATATGAGGATCAAGCAGGGGAGCTAATAAAAACTTTAATATATTTGCCTTAGTTCATTTGTTTGCTGTTTTATAAACAGTAGTATAGAAATAATTCTGGATATGTTATTTATAGAGCCATTTATTTTCACTAAGAAACATTAAAAAATCTAGATGTCCCAATAATGCATGTAATATCACAATGCTAGGACAGAATTCCTATCTTTTTTTCTTTCTGATGTGATTGCCTTCTTCCCACCCATTTCTGATACCCTTATCTTTGAGGATAGCTCTATTCTTCTAGTTCCTCAATAATCCAAGGGCACAATCTTAGCTTTATTTTATGTTCCATTGTCTTAATAGTTATCAGAATATATTAAATGGGCACACGTATTGAAAGGTATGCTGGACACTGTAGAAGTTCTAGACATATAATAAGTTCCTGGTATTATGAGTTTGATAAATGAGGTTGATAAACAAAGTGAAAAACTGATTAAAGCACACAGGCCAATAATGAGAAAAATGCCAGTTTTCCAAACTCAGTATTTTCCTAACTATTTACTTAGATTTCACGGCTTTAACTTTTTCTCATTTTTAAAGAGGGTTAGTCATACAGGTTTAAAGTTTCTTCTGCCTTCAGAATAAAGTGATGGCATATATTTTAAAATAAATAAAGTATAAAAACATTTCCTGAATGTTTGTGTAAACAAGTAAGTATCTCAGTTCTCAGTTCATCATAAAACCTATAAACTACTATTTGAATGCCTTTTATGTGTCAAGCATCAGCTGGATATTTTCACTTATATTATCACATGAGGTACCCATAAGAAACCTAGGTATTTTAATAATCTTGTAAAAAGTAATCGGTAATGCCTTTTTCTGAGTGAAGTCTAAATGGGTTACTTTTTAAAGAATGATATAAAAGTTTTTGCTCATGAAGACATCTTTCAAGAGGTTATTTTGGAATCCGATTTTAGTCTACCTGAGATAATATGTAAAAATATTCAAATATTATATTTAGCCTTCTACTGAAGATAGTTTTCTTTTTTATTCTAAATGTCTAACTATTCAGAACCCATGAGTGCTTTTCATAGCCAAACTTCATAAGGACTACTTGGGGATTCTTACAAGAAAGGAGGTGATATTATCTTTTTTATTACTTCCTCTTGGTGAAAAAGGCTGGGCCAAAGTGATAAACAGTAGGCAAATCTTCATCTCATTGATGCATCTAGGGTTCTTCTTTCATTGTTTCCCCTATTGTTTAATAAGAATAATAAAATTGTAAGCAAGTACAATTATTGCACGAGGTTGTCATAGGCATTTGAAATGATGACATGATGAAAAGGAACAGAAAGAATATTATTGTATATTGCTTGGGAAACAATAGTTAAAAGTTAGTAGTTCCACAGTTTTCAAGGAACAGGATTGATTGTAACATGGGAAATATTTTTTAAGCTCTAATTTATAAAGAGGTATTTTATTTTTTATACAGGTAGTTATTAATATTCCTACACATCACCCAACTTAATTAAGGCTTAGTCACATCATGAAGTATGACTGAGGTGACAAGTTGGAATCAAATTAAGACATACAACAATTTCATTTTTCTTTTTTATCATACAACTGACACCTATGAGTAAGAAATAAATACATGAAAAAGAAAGAAGAGGGAAGTACAGAAGAAAAAACATATATGTCAGCTTTTAGAAAGTCTGTAAACAATATAAAATATTTCTATGTAGAAATCTGGACTAACTTACTTAAGAATTCTCTTTTCCTTGTTTTAAAGAGAAGGAAGCCAAAAAGTAAAATATACAAGAGCAAATTTTATAAAATTTAAAAAATTTAAAAACTTTTTATTTCATAGATTAAAAAGTGGCTAATAAGCATTTGAAGTCTTACTTAAGTTGAATATGTATAACCACTTCTGCTGCTTTAATTGAAGTGCTCGTCCTGCCCAACGCTACAAGCTTCAGCAATGTTATAAGACAAAGCACTTCCCCTCTTTATGACAGCTCCCTGGCTGCCTCCTCTCCTCTTTAGAATGGTAGCATCACTCAAATGAGAGGACTTTGCCAATATTCGATGATAATTTTAATGAATATTTCATACACTTAAAATTGAACTTTCAAAGTCTAATTGCTAGAAAGCACATACACTTAAATTTGATACAGTAATTAGATTACTTTAGCTGCAATTATAGGATGAAATATGTGTGTGTTTGTGTCTGTGATTTTAATAGTCAAACTGTAAGTTATATAGGTAGAGGTAATTTGAAAACTAATAAGAGAGTGATTAAGAGGTATTTATCATTGGTTTTCTATGTATTTGTCAATACAATGTTTTCTATGTATTTATGGCAAATTTATAATCAAAGGCTGTATATATTATTAAAAATATAAACTAGAATTAGCTTTAAAAATTCTTTAAAATTATCTTCTCGATAAGTTAAAGTTTAGAAGGCAGAGTAATTTTTAATAAGTACTTTTTATATTATTTTATATTTCCTAATTTGAACAATAGCAGAAGTTACTTCACTATAAATTGAGATGTGAAATAGTCACCCTAAATCAGGCGTCCCCAAACTACGGCCCGCGGGCTGCATGCGGCCTCCTGAGGCCATTTATCTGGCCCCCCCCGCCGCACTTCAGGAAGGGACACCTCTTTCATTGGTGGTCAGTGAGAGGAGCACAGTATGTGGTGGCCCTCCAACGGTCTGAGGGACAGTGAACTGGCCCCCTGTGTAAAAAGTTTGGAGTCACCTGCCCTAAATGTTTATTCTGAATGTTTTGTTTGTCTAAGAATCTATAGATATAAATATTAGATAATGTCTTCACCTTGGCATTGAGTTAAAATTTTGATCTGAAAGAATAATATTTTGGTTAAATATAACACTTTGGCAAGGAAAATATTTTAGGTAAAGGAATACAATATATTTTGCAACGTTTGGTTATAGTAATACCAGAGTAGTTTATATAAATTGATTATCACAATAAAAAATGCTTTAATAATGATGTAAACTAGTCCACTTGAGACTAACAACTTTAAAAGCTTATCAGTTGGATAAGACTAGTTGGAAATCTTTAAATTCTGCTACTAAAAAGAATAGATAATTTAAGAAACAAATATTCCACAGAAGATGAGAGTCTTATAAAATGCTCCTTTATGTTCAATCTTTTCTCCCTAAGGATAAGTTCTTTGCTTGCTTCAAAGTAAGACTTAGTGGTTACACTAAGCCAGCTGGAAACAGATAAATATTTTGTTCTGCCCCTTTATCCTTGAAATCTTATTTTAATTTTCTAGTCTCTTTCCATTTATAATAATCAGAGAGGAGAAGGTACACATGGCTCTTTTGCAGGCAACCACTTGAATAAATGTTGCTGTAATTATTACCTGTGGCACAGAACTATGGCCTGGAGATTCCAGGAACATGTGGTCGCTATTTGGAAAGTGGCCTGCACTTCATCAATTGAAAGCCAGTGTCATATTAAGGACTTAATGAATAATGAATAAAGACCAGCATCCACATGAGTTAAATTAAAAGTTTTTTTCTTTTTACCGTACAGAGCCTCTGCTTTGACTCAATATTTAATTAAATGAAGACTAGAATGATTGCCATAATAAAACACATTATTAAAGCACATTGTAAAATATTTAAAAAATTTAACATTTCATACATTTCTATTTTCATAATTTATATATCCATGAAAGTTACTCAGATTTCTCCCTTTATAGATCTTTTTGTCAGTGATTAACATTGTGTAATTAGCTGCATACTGAATTGCTGTGACTGCACGTATTAAATTGTTAGTTGTATCCATTTTTTAATCATGAAGTACGATTATATTTTTAGTATTACACACCGTTTTTATTATTTTATTTAGCTTTCAATGTATTTGTTTTATTGTGCCAATTATTGAGTAGTTGAATCATTGCATATTATAATACATTTCTTTAAACATATTAGTAAATAATGGTGGGTGACTTAGGTAGAAACCAATTAAATATAATCATCAGAAATACTTCTATTCAGCTGCTATGTTATTTAGCAATTGCAAAACCCCATGGTAGAAGAAATAGAAGCATTGTGGAAGGGAAAGTCAAAAAAACTTTCATAAAAATTACTTTGTGTATGCTTGTCTGTGTACGTGTGTAGTCTGTGTGTGCACACGTGTGTGTATGTGCGTGCGCACATTTGTATTTATTTTTAATGCTTGCCCTTGGAAAATTATCTAGAGTTGTGAAAGGTTACTTAAATTAATAATAGTTTCAGGTATGGTATTCTTTCTACATTGTAAGTAAAATACTAAAATTGCAATAGAAGTACTTTTTGTAAAACCTTTTATATCTACATTTTTGTTTTCAAATTTGTGGAAGCCTAAGAGAATTAACTAATTTATTACTATAAGAGAAACAGTAAAGTAGCCATAACCTTAAAGGAAAATTCAATAACAGTAGAAAAAATACAGAAAATTTAACTTTAAATTTTGCAAAAGTAGGGAGTAATGGAAGGCTTTAAACGTAAATAATAATTGCTCAAAATTAGTATCAGGGAAAATCCAAATACAGATAACAATATACTAATTCAGGTAGAATCAGATCTTCACAAAAGAGTCTGAGAATAGTATTTTGTGAAGATTTTTCTTTGAATCAATTTAGATGATCTAATCCAAAAGAAAGAAGTGTGTGTGTGTGTGTGTGTATACACATATATGTGTATATACATATATATACACACACGTATGTTTATATAGATATAAACATATAAGATATAAACATAAACATATATATGTTTATGTCTATATAAACATATATGTTTATGTTTATGTCTATATAAACATATATGTTTATATAATGGAGTTTAAATAATGGAGAAAGACATAATCATAAACATATATATATATATAATATATAAATGTTTATAAAAGGTTGTGATGAGGCTATGAAGTAAATCTACACAAAGAAGGTGGGATAGGACAATAGGAGATGCTAATGAAGGTTGGGGAAGAGTTAGTTAGTCTATTCAAGAATAATCTCATTTATGTGACAACATTGGAGCAGAGAACTAAAGAAGATGTTCCCGGTATTATATCTGGTAGAAAGTTCTAATTCAAGCAAGCTTCAAGTATAATGATCCTGAGGTAAGCACATGCTTCCGTGAATGAGAATTACCAACCAGATCAGAGTGGTTGGAATGGAAAAGAAAACAGGAAATAAAAGAGATGAGGTCAGAAAATTAGAAGATGGATGTTGTTATGAGACACAGAAAAAAGTATATTCTAGGCCACATTGTATTGCTGCATACCGAAAGAAAGCCATAAGACAATTTAAAGCAGAAAATTCTCCTGATTTGACTGACTTTTCAAAGGGTCCTTTTGGCTGCTAAGTTGAGGATCTTCTTTAAAGTGTCAAGGGTGAAAGCAGAAAGAGCCAGCCAGAAAAAAATGCTGCAATAATCCAGATAAGACATAATGGTGACTTGGATTACAATGCTATCAGTAAAGGTAATAAAAAATGACTGGACATTGGATATATTTTGAAGGCAGAATCGACAGGATTTATTGATAAAACAGTTTGACGTGGCATTTATGAGAAAGAGCCTAAAAGAAGAGCAAAGAGAAGAGCATAGGATAACTCCAAGTTTGCGATTCTGAGAAACTTAAAAAATAACATGATTCTTTACAAATGGAAGAACAGGAGGAAGAAGTAAATTTGGTCTTTGAATGTGTTATATGTGAGATATATAGTAGATATGAGGGAGAACGCATAAAATAAGCTTTTGGATAATATGTTTGGAATTCAAAAGTGAAGTCTAACATATTTACAGACATTTGAAATGTTGCTATATAGGGAATATCGAAGGTATAATTCTACTTGAGATTGCATGCACAAATACATGCAAGCAAAAAGCAGAAGCTTTCCAAACAGAGAGCTCCAGATCAGTTTATATGAAGAGGGCAGTCACTGAAAAAGGTACTCAAAAGGAGAAACCAATGAAGTTGGAAGAGAGACTAAGTGAAGACAGTATTTAAAGGAAGAGAATCTTATCAACTATGAATAATGCACTTAATAAATCCAAGAGGATGCTGACTAAGAAGTGAATATTGAAGAAAACATTTATCACCGGTGCCCTAGATGTGAAAAAAAAAAGTGGGATTGCAAGGTAAGAACAAAGCTTGAATGTACAGAATTCAAGCCACAATAGCAAGAAAGGAATGAGAAACACCTTTAGGCAATTATTTCTAGTTGTGTTCTAGAAGAGAGCAAAGAAACAGAGTGCTAGCTTTGAAGGCAAGTATGGTGAGAAGTAGACTTGTTAAAGATGGGAAATATTACAGCAAGTTTAATGCTGAAGGAAATAATCTGGTAGAAAAAAGCAAAATGATATATGAAGTACAATAGTCAGATGAGACCAATGTTCAAGTATCATCCTGAATAAGTAGAAAGGAATAAATGGGCTCATGAGCACAAATAGAGGAATTGGTGCCAGATTAGAACACAAATGATCCATTTAAAATGAATCCATTCATTTATTCAACATACTTACTAGCTACTATTATTTTTTGCCATTATTGTTCTAGAAAGTAAGAATACAAAAATGAATAAACAGGGCCTATATATCATGAGTATCAAAATCTAGAGGCGATGGGCTTGATATTAACCCATTTTAAGAAATTTTTATTTAAAAGGAGTGTTCCACTAGAGGTTCAAAATACGATGCTGTCATAAAAGATAAAATGAGTTCCAAGAGAATAGGTAAACATTGATGAAGGTAGTTTTCAAAAAGACGTCACAGAGAGGGATAATAAACATTTAGCTCAAGCTTAAATGATGGAGAAAGACTATTGTAATGACTAACTGGATGAAAATAAAATTACCAGAATAGAAGTTTGGAGTATAGATACAAATTCAAACTGTGCACACTGAGTTTGAGTTGCCTGTGTGAATTCTCCCTGTTGGAAAGCATATCTAGGTGGTAATGTGTAAAGGCACTCACAGGTGTACATTTAAGACTCAGATATGGTCAGGTGCATAGCATCATGAGTAGGGGCTGATGCAAGTTTTACAACACTGGAAGGAAGCCTGTACAATCTGGAAGCCCTTTAATTATATATATATATATATATATATATATATATATATATATATATATTAAAATACCGTTAAGTATAATTCCTAAAAATAAGGCCTATATAAATGAGATTTTCTGAGTCTTACACTTTATTAGTGACCTATTAAATATTTTCTTGAGCAGGAGCTATTGTAGGGAAACATAAAGCTATGGACCTAGAAGGAAATACCTAGGTTAAAGAGAGGAGGAAGAAGAAAAGAACACGAACATCTTGAGATTAGATTTTAAGTGTCCTCACCACACAAATACACAATGGCAACTGATGGTGGTGATGATGTATTAATTAATTTGATTGTGGTAATAATTTCACAATGACTTCTTATGGAGAAACATCATATTGAGCATCCCAAATGTACACAATTTGTATTTGTCAATCATACCTCAATAAAGCTGGAAAACAAAAACAGCAATCAGCGTAAAAGGAACTGAGGTAAAAGACTAAGAAAGAGCAGTCAAGGAGGAAATAACATAAAATTCAAGGAAGGAGAGGATTCCCATAGGAATATAAATTCATAATGGATTAAGTATTATGGAATCTTAAGGGTTCATAATAAATTATTTTGTTATTAAATTATTTCTTAAAGAGTGATGTTATATAATTTGTAAGAAGATGAGATGAAAAATAATTATTATTAAAAAATGCTGTCTGACAGATGAGTCTTATTTTGGAGCAAGACATTAACAAATTTTCTAAACAAAGAATCACAAAAGGTAACACATTTGAAATTCACTGTCACTGCACCCTAAATTCATATATAAATAATGAGTTATTTTAGAGATGTAGACAACACAACTTCAGCAATATATTATTTTAAATAAACCTTGAGTCACATATACATAAGTAGGCTTCCAATGATAATTGGTTGCTTTTACTTCAGCGCAGTAAAAATATTAGTGCAACTTAGATAAAACTTTTAAAATACTATATTCATAGTATCTCATTATACTTAAAATAAAACTATCGACTCTTGAATATTTCAAAATGGATGTCAGATATTAAAATTATATAATCATCATAAAATAACTTTTTATTCAGAAGTTTCATTTTCATTCCGTCAATGTATCTGCCATCAACTGATAGACCAAAGTGTGCTTGAACAGAATGTAAAACAGGATAAAAATTGTTCTCACCTTTTCAAGTTTGTGTGTGTGTGCGTGCACGCATGTGCATGCACGTGAATCTGTGTGATTATGCAAAAGATAAAAGGTTTTCTTGAAAGTATTGAGGCAGCTGCACTCTTTTCAGACTGCATCCTTTTTCATGAATACGAAAGTAGCATTTAACTTATCATTGTACTCAAGGGCTTATTTTATAGGCAATATAAAAGCAGCTGGGAAAATGATTTTGTGACTTTTAGCATGGTTAGGTAATTAAAATTTTCTGGATTAAATATATTTGAGTATTATCTATGTTGCTGATGATAGTTCTTACTAATGATATTAGTGTAGTAATTTTCCAATTTCAAATGTTAAGTATATTTGTGTTGTTAAGTGATTTTGTTGAGTCATATAGATAAATTAAGCATAAAATTGAAGACATATACATTTTCAGGAAATTTTGCTCTTGTACTTCAAGCTGCTCAACACTTCCATAGCATCTCCCACACATTTTTTTCTGTTTCTTTTTTTTTTTTTTTTGGCAAAGGAAATTCAGGGGAAGGAGAAAGGATCACTAAGTGGCACTTTCCTCTTGTAACCATAGTGACAGTAAAATGTAATTATGCAAAGAAGAAGAAATATTGCAAGGTAATGGAAGAGAAACACAACTGGATCAAGAAACTGATGTTAAGGCTGAAAGGCACACTGAGAGGTCAAATGTCTAATTCCTTCATGGTCAATAAATATTTCATTCAAGTCTACATTTAAAAAATACTACTTTAACTTCTGATGATTTCCAGAAATGAAAATTCAACTTTGCTCTCTATAATCATTTATTCAAATGTGTGATTACATTGTTAATGCAGATTATTAACATTTATTCGTAGTCAAAGTTACCTTGAATCTTTGTAACATTTTCAAATATAGCCTAAAATAGCAGTTGTCTTGTTAATCTTCATTTTTCTAGAGTTGTTTCTTTGCATTCATACGTAGAAGTTAATATTTTTTTGTTTTGTTACTTTTTCTTTGACTCCATTATACTCGTAGACTATAATTTGAATAGTGATCCCAAGTTTTGCTTATTTCAAATTAAAATTAATAAGTCACAGTGATGTTCAGCCTAGGTTTATTTGACATAATTTTTGTGTGGATATTGTACCTATCTCACTTGGAGGAAGAAATAATAGTACTACATTAAGAGAAAGTTGCAACTTCCTTTGGAACTACGAATGTTGACAAATTCCTCCACACCTTCTCAAAACAACAGCAACAACAAACTAAAAATACACGAATTAAAAGAGAAAGAAAGTAAAATCAATCCGCCTATAGCCTATATTCTAACATTTAAACAAGGCAGGTAATTCAAGTTTCAAAGTGCAAGTTTTAATTTCCATGTTTGTAGGGAAATACAAATCTCTGACCATCAGTACAAGGGAAGTCCAAACCAGAGTGGAGAGTTAAGCAGGGAAGAGGCAGAATAGAGAAGAGAGGAGCAGAGTCCTAATGGTGAAGGAAAACAAAAAATATTAATCAGGGTTATCCTAAGAAAGAGATGTTTTCACACTGACTGTGAAATTATTAAAGACAGGTCAGATATCTGATAGATCAAAGAACAGACTACTGGAATTGCCTCTTAGGTACTGTAGGAGGTTAAGTTAGAGAACACAGTTTTCCTTAGAGGCATGATATTAACAGTAAAATAAGAGTGCCACGAAAGTATAATAATATCAAAGACTGAGAATAAATCTGATAAGTCAAGAGGCATGTATTAATGGAACACACATAGAGGTGAAAAGTGAATTGAACATGCCAAAACTAAAAACCACATTTGTTACTCAAAGCCTTCCACACCTTCCTTACCCACTCAGACTGAACTGATTATTGTTTTAAGAAAAGCCAATGCAAATAACTATGAATAGAAAAAAAAAAAAAAAAACATAGCTCTCATTTAAAAAACAGTGCAAGAAGAAAAAGTGATCAAAACTTTTTAGTAGATAAATATATTCCTGCTCTAACACATGCACATACACTGAAATATGTTGGATAGAAAAACTGTATCTTCATACCCATTTGAATAAAAGTAATTTAACCAACACACAAGAAAAGAGACAATATTAAATTCAGATATTCACAATGTCAAACCATGCATGACAAGACAGAAAGATAGGAAATGATAACTGATAAAACTCAGAAAAGAGATGAATGAAAAAGACAAAATTCTCTCCAAAGTGAACCCTGAATTATTGTGTCCAAGGAAGAAGAGAGATGAACTTACATTAAGAAATACGCAAAATAGAACAATTCCACTTATCTCACTCTTTAATAAATTCTCTCCAATAAGGCTAGCTGTGCCCCTGTGCTTTCCCACTAAACAGATTTTGTCAAGAGCGTCAATCACCTGCACACTGGTCATTCCACTGAATAGTCTTTTTTGGGGGGAAATCAGCAACATTTAACACTAGTGATCACTGTCTTCTCATTAATGTTCTTATATTTGCACTTTGGCTTTAAGGGTGCCACACTTTGTTGGTTTTCCCCCCACCTCTCTGTTTATTCTCAGTCTTATTGCTGGTTCCTTCTCTTCTTGACTTGCAAACCTTGGGTAACCCCAGAGCTCAGTCCTTGGGTGTTATATTTTGTTTGCACACAATTCACTTGTTGATCTCAACAGTTTTGTGATTTTCATTAATATTTATTTACTGACAACTATTAAATGTATATGTCCAATCTTGTAGTTTCTCCTGAACTGCAGTCATGAAGGTGTCTCTGAGCAAGGTGTAAAAACTTTATATTCTCCATGGAGGATAAAATTTTAATGTCTTCCACTATTGTGGAGGTTTATGTCTATTACTATGGTTTTATCTTTCTCCATTAATCCTCATCATCATTTTATATTGTGTGTGTTTAATTGCTTATTTCTTCACTGTTTTCACTAATGTAAACTCCATATGCTAGTGCCTAGAGTTGTGTTTCATATGTAGTATGAGTTTGAAAAACAGTTTTTGACTAGCAAATGAATGAGTGATTAACAAATCATTCAACTGTGAGTTAAAACCATATATGTCTTCAATAGGTATATTATTAATGTACATAATTTACCACCATGTGAAGATTAATTGAATAGTTAAAATATTTGTGAAGGTGATAATTTAATTACTTTCTGTGAGATACTTTGGGACAAGATTAATATTAAAATTTTCTGAGTTTAGATTCATGTTTCTAGTAAGGTGTACATGATTATATGTTTGGTTAAGCTACCTTGAATGTTTTAATTTTAGATTGATTAAACTGTGTTTAGTTTTATTAAGGAAAAAATATCACTTTTTCCTTTGGGTGACTAATTTGGAAAAGAACCATGTGTTTTACTTCTAGATTCGCATATCACTTTCCTACACTGCCTGTATGATCCACTGATTTTTAACAAGTCACATGTCACATTCCACTAATTTTATACTTAGAATTTTGCATTACATTTTAAAAAATAATATTATTTTCTATGTAATGCTTATTATCATTGGTATAAACACAGGTAGAAATACTTTGTAACTTAAAATTTTTTTCCCACTTATTATAAGGCTAAAAGGCATAAAGTTAGCATTTGCAATTATTTTTGTGTGTTTTGTTTCACTGATTTGTGAGGACTTTACCTGTCTTGTCTTTGGTCATGAGGGAATCTCTCATACATCCTGTTGTATTTCAAAGGTTGTGTGTGTGTGTGTGTGTGTGTGTGTGTGTGTGTGTGTGTGTAAGGAACACAGAAATGTATAAGTGGTTCCTAAACCCATCCAGTTCTTTGGTTCACAAATAAATACAGATTGGAAGCCTTTGCCAATGCTACCAGTACTCTGCCTATATCCTCTTAATTATGCTTTAATGCACAGCAGCTAGATTTACAAATGCCAACAAGAGCAGTTATTTGCCTATACGCTTTCTCTAGCCACTACTTTTGCTTTGCTTCACCATATGGCAATCCAGAAGTGCAAGGAAACTAACTATGTCAGAATCAACCCTAAATAGATGACTGCTGAGAGGTGAGATTCTACATACCTTAAGGGGAAGCAGAGTAGAAAATCCAGAGGTGTATATTTTACACTGCTCTTATATGTAACTTAAGGAAGCAAGCTCCAGATACACAGTGATGCTTTAATTGATAGAGACATTGATTTCTTCCCTTTTCCTATTTCACTTCCCCACTAACTTAATGTAGTCTGGGATTGGTTCCTTAATTCATTTCTTCTTGCTGGTATAATAAATTATCACAAATATAGTGCTTAAAACAATGAAATTTTATTATCTTAGAGTTCAGGAGGTCAGAAACCCAAAATTAATTCTACTGGATCAAATTCAAGATGAGTGCATAATTGGCTGTTTCTGGAGGTACTAGCAGAGTATCTATTACCGTGATATCCCCTTGCCAACCACTTATAAGGACCATTGTGATTACATTTAGCCCTCTCAGGTAGTTCAGGATGATCTCCCCATTCCATAATCTTTAATTGAATCAGAACTGAGAAGTCTCATTTACCAAGACAGTGACCCATTTACAGGATCCAGGAATTAAGTTACAGGTATTTTTTAGGAAACGTTGTTCAACCTGACACACATCTCAAATAAATTAAAGGTACTTCAGACTTTGCTTCAAATCCTTCTTGATACCAATACTTCATATAAAATGGTGTAACATATTGAATGGAAATTTACCTAAATTAAAAACTTTAGGAACAGAAAGTTCCTCATTTTTCAGTACAGTTTATGCCAAGAATATTTGATTTTGTGTGACAATTTTCTAGTAATTCTGGTAATTTTGTTTTAACAGTGAAAATGTAAAAACAAGGATTTCCTTCTACAAGAGTTCCTTCCTAGCATTTTGGGAATAGTGCAAGGGGGAGGAACTGCTGTGTTAACATTTGTTCTATCAAACATCAGAGATAGTTTTCCCTCATTAAATTTAATTAGCTTTCAGAATCCAAAGCTAAAATTCAAACTCTATGGCAAAATTTTAGAAAGAAAACAATATAATATTAATAGAAAAAATCAATATGAATAATAAAACAAATATCTATGGAATAGTTACTATATGCAACACAAACTATTAGTGCTTTGTATGCATTATATTATTCAATATTCTTAACAATAACTTTAGTGGGAAATTACATTATCTATATTTTTCAAAACAGAAAATTTGTGTTAAGGAACTTTCTCAGTTCACATGACTTGGAAAAAAATGTGTTATATCCATAAGATTGTATATGAAGAGTAGTAGTGAAATTCATATGTTGAGGAAAATACATTCCATAGAAGATGGAATTCTGTGCCAAGGACCAGAAATGACAGTGAGAAAACCTGGTATGTTCAAATAACTGCATAGAGTTCAGCATGAGGAACACTGTGGACAGGGGGGTAAGTAATAAAGAACGATGAGGCTAGAAAGTGCAGCAGAGAGCAGATTCTAATCTAAATGACCCTTTCTATTATACCTAGTGAAGAATATGAATTCATTAAAATAATTCAATGAGAGGACTAAATAATGACATTTGGATGCTGAAGATAACACATTTTTCAGCATGGTAAATGCCTTGTAATTACATAAACCCAAAGATTATCCAGTCAAGAGACAATAGTCACATTGAAAGAAAGTAGTATTGGGGAATAAAAAAAGAACAGTGTCACAAGGTCATTAAAAATGTAGAATTGACAGTTCTCATTGATTAAATGTTAGCGTAGATCAGTCATAATATGGCACATCATTAAAGGAAATGTGGAGGGAAGAGCAGAGGTTGTGAATGAAGATGAAGGGTAAAATGTTTTTAGATGCCCTTGATAAATCCACAAAGAAGGTATGGTTCCAAATCTCATGAGAGAAGTCTAGATTAGAAGTGTACATTCAGAAGATGTTGGCATTTAGTAACAATAGATGATGTAAGAATAGATGACATGCCCAAGGAGGGAGGGACTATTACATTACATGAGTCTAAGACAAGTCTAAGACAAATCTATGAAAGGCTCCAATGCTAATAGTTTAGTACAGGAAGCCTCCCCTACACAGATTGGGAGTGAGGTAGAAGAAAATTCAAGATAATTTATGTGTCGATGAATAATGGGGACATAGTTTTAAGTGGGATGTGGCAATGGAGTCAACAATTACTACTATTTCTCTAAAGAATTTTGACTTCAAAGTACAGGAGAAAGCTAATGCTGAAGATAAAGTTAGCTAAGAGTTAAGGGAGAGTTTTTTTTTTTTTTTCAATATCAAAAGATCATGAACTTTTGAGTGGTAAATCGTAAAGAGATGAGCACAGAGAAAGAAATGGAAAATACAGTATGTAGCAGATATAAAACTTAGTACAAGCTCTAATCCAATCTCAGTAGAAGATATGGATGGAATTGTGAATAAAGGTAGGGGTATTACTCTTATCACTTAATTTAGTATGTCATCGGATGTTTAAATGCCATTATGTCTCAGGTTTTTGTCAGATATTTCAGATATAAAAGTTTAAAAAGGAGAGTTTTTATTAATGGAAATGTTAAATAAACAAAATCATTGATAAATATCTGAGGAAAGAATATCTCAAGCATAGGATATGGCTATGGCAGAGGCCCTTAATGAGGAGCCCATATGCCTGAAGCAGAGAAAATTAAATGGAAAGTGGAAGATGAGGTCAGGAAAATGAAGAGGGGTCAAGATCGTGTAGGGCCCTTGGAACATAAAAGACTTGGGCTACTACTTGGGTTGAAATGGAAAATCACTCTATGATTTTAGAGGAAGATATAATCTTATTTGTATTTTAATAGAACCACACAGACTGCTACGTTGAGAATAAACATTTGGGAGAAGGGCTGGATAGAGAAAGGCCAGACTTGTGGTTACAACAAAATTCCAGATGAGAGATAATGCTGTTCCAAACTAGGGAAATAGAGGTGGTGGTAATGTGAAGTGGTATTCTGGACAGATTTAGAAAGAAGTTTCGAGAAAAGGGGAAAATAAAGAAATATCTAAGAACAAATGATTATCAAGCATGGGTGAGAGAACAAACTAAGTTAATTTAGTATGGTTGTAATGCATTAATAAAGGCTTGCTTGTGATTTGTATTATAAATGTAAAGTGAGAGTAGTGAGCATAACTTTGTATTTTCCTCCAGATACCTTCAGTGCAGGGAGCAAGCTCAGAGTAAAGGGAGAGTTGCATTTAACCAGGTTTGTGGTTTCACCAATTAAGTACTCTATAACAAGCAGGTAGAGTCAATGTTTATGTGAGGATGTAATTTTAATAATTGGCCATGTATTTAAGCTGCTAATAGAGGGAAGAGTGCATACCAAGCCTTAAGAGATAGCAAGCATCAACTGGATTGAGGCCCTGGGGTGGTCAGACAAAGTATCGTTAGCATGAGACGGTAGAGGGAGTTATGCAAAGATATGATGCTACAAATAGAGTGTGGAAAAATGGCATGGTGATATTAGCTAGGGAGTCTTTCAGGAAGAGAATGGAGACAGATATAAAGAGAAACATTGCACATACAAGAGGAGGTAAAGAGCAAAGAAAGGGAAAACATGTTGGCATGTTTTAAGATATAGACGTTACCAGGCTGAGAGTATGGTACCTGATTTTGAGAAGAGTGAACCGTTTATTAAATACTTGCTAAAGTGGTGTCAAAGCAGAACAGATAGATTTTGCTAACTATTGCCAGAGTCTAGTCAAGATTAGTTACCATGACTTTAATATAATATCAGTTTGGCTGAAAATGCAATTTATCTTCCCTATCATTTTCTGAGTACTAATGAAGATAAGGCAAATATTTACCTTAATCCATCACTTTGAGATTGTTAAGTGCAGGAGATGAAAGGTGAGCTCATGCAGATGTGCTGCATGCCCTGATTATGCAAGCTGACAGAGATGTTTCCACAGGGTGAAGACATAATAATCTAAACACGGATCCGATGGTGGTAGTAGGATGCTGACAAGGTATCCTTCACGTTTGTGAAATGTGAGAGAATGAGCTTCTAGCCCAGAGAGAGCTTCTTAAGAGAGGCTAGAATTCACTTAAGACAGAGAAATGAATGGAGAACAAGTTACTCTGAAAAAGAAGCTGAGAATTTAATGCAGTTTAATGATTACGGGAGCAGGACTCCATCGAAGATGGATGTTCTTGAAGGAATGTTTGTGTCCCTTCAAAATTCATGTTTAATTCTAACATCCAGTGTGGTGATGTTTAAAGCTGAGGCCTTTTGGATGTAATTAAGGCATAAGGTTGGAGTCCTCACAAATGGAAATAATGCCCTTATAAATGTAGGGACCAGAAAGACACTAGCTGCTTGTCTTCCTGTCATGTGAGGATACAAGTAGAAGTTGGCATTCTTCACCCTGAAAGAGAGCCCACACCAGAACACAATCATATTGGTACTTTGAACTCAGATATCCAGGCTCCAGAACCATGAGAAATAAATGCTAGTTGTTTAAGTCATCCAGTCTTTGGTATTTGTTACTGCAACCTGAACTAAGACAGTAAAGAATATAAATCGATGTTGACTCAGAGAAAATCACATTTTAGTCATATAGCCCTAACCAAGAAGAAGATCCTGACAATTAATAAGTGAAGATATGTGTGTATCCATTTCTCCTCTGTTTGCAAGTGTAGTTGAAAAAGACGCAAGGTTTATGGCCCAGTTTGTAGGGGTGGAGGGCATGCCAGAAATAACCTATACAAAATAACCGTATGAATTCCTGGTTTGTGTGTGTTGTGGGGGAAGAGGGAATCAGTGGGGTGGGGGGAGTGGACTCTTCTTTTATATATTACCTGTAAAACAAGGAAGAGTTCTATTTTTCATTTTTCTTCTGTGAATAAAAACATGGAATAAAATGGTAAATATATTCACATGGTTTCAGTAATTCTTACAATGCAAGCTACCATTCACTTTTTCAATAACTCAACAAATATTTATTAGGCACTTATTATGTTCCTTAAATAAAGCTAAGCATTAACGGGAGTGGTATATCAAGTTGAATCATAAGGCATTTTCCTTTTTTAGTAAGCAAGAATTGGCTGAAAAGTGGCAAAGTCATAATTCAATACAAGGTAAAAGGTATAATCTAGTAGTCTGTATTTATGCTGCTGATAAGACATATCCAAGACTGGGAAGAAAAAGAGGTTTAATGGACTTACAGTTCCACATGCCTGGGAGGCCTCATAATCATGGCAGAAGGCAGGAAGGAGTAAGTGATGTCTTACGTGGATGGTGGCAAGCAAAGAGAGAGAGCTTGTGCAAGGAAACTCCCACTTTTAAAACCATCAGATCTTGTGAGACTCACGCAATTTATCTTCCCTATCAGATATTGTGACACTCATTCACTATCATGAGACCGGTGCAGGAAAGACCTGCCTTCGTAACTTAATCACCTCCCTCCAGGTTCCTCCCATGGCAGGTGGGAAATGTGGGAGTTACAATTCAAGATGAAATTTGGGTGGGTACACAGTCAAATGTCTTCCACCAAGAATCTCAGAATAGCAGAATGTATAGCAGGATGCTTTTTTAGAAGCTAGGAAGTAAAAAACAAAACCAAACAAAAAAACTGGAATCAGGGAATATACGGTACTTTGTATCATTTTGTATCCTCAAGTATATTTTTATATAGCTTTTTATTAATATGGGTATAAATAATCTTTATCCTTTGTTTATTTTTAACATATATTCTATAAATGGTCTTCACTCTACAAAAGAGATGTATTAATGATTTTTGCAGTGAGAAATAGTGAATATTGTCAATTATAAATACTGATTTCTAACCTCTTCTCCCAATTAAGCATGTATGCTCTGACTTAATTTAAATATACAGATATCCAGATATTTTCACTGAATATGATTAATATTCAAAGATGAATAAATTATAGTGACAAAACTAAATTCTATTATTATTGAGATATAAATAATGAGCATCTTGCTATACACTTAAGTTTACAGTGTCCTGATATTTGAGAACATCATAACAAACAATTCAGTTAGCATGTACAAAGATTCACAAGGTTCAAATGAACAAAATAAATTGAAAATTTTTTTTCTGTGTTGTAAGTTGTTTACTTGCAACAGAATTTATTATCACAAGTAGGATGTGCCCTGAGATCAAAGCCCATTGTAATTTTGTGTAATATGAAGATGTAATTATTTGTACAACGAGTACTTGAGATTATCTTATGAATAAAGAAAAATATTCATTAATAAAGGCACAATACTGCAGAAGTTATGGTGTGGTGGGGGGTAAAATAAATAGGTTACAATGATTCAAGCTTAGGGTAGAGAGAAAAGGAAGTGTTACAGAGGTTATTTAGAACAAGGGAAACTAAGCAAAATTTTGTAGAGGAGGTTGTTTTTTATTAAAGAAACAGTCTTTGAAGAAGTAGCATGTAACATGCTATTCATGTAGAAAAGGCAATCTAGCGAGAGGAAAATATTCAGAAAATATACAAGAAAGTGTCATAGAAAATTGAAAGATATTTTATTTTTATAGGCCACATAAAGGAGAAAGTTCTAGCAAAATATTTGGGAACTAAATTTTCAGGAGTGTAAGAGTGTTTAAAGCTAACGCAAGTTGGGAGACTATATATTTACATTAAATATAGGGAAATTTTTATCATATTGGGATAAGTTTTTTTGGCATATTAGACCCAATAATTTTACTTGTACTACTTTATTCTACATAAATAATCTGAGATTTCAATGCTACTAAAGTATTTTTATCAAAATATTATTTTTAATTGTAAAATTGGAAAATAACTCATTTCCTGTATGTAAATGACAAAATGCCACCCATCCACATATAATAATAAGTTATCTTCAAAGATGACATTTTTCAGGAGTATTAATCAGTGTGAGGAAAACCTCATTATATAAGAAAGCCAAAATGCAGGATATAGTTTTATATAGAAACATTTATATAGATTGCATTTGTATATGCTACATTTATATCCATGGATTTTTCTATATATTATATCCAGATATTTCTTTATATATTTTATATCTGTATCAAGAAACTCCATGGCACTGTATTAAAATTTTTATAGTTAATGAGTTAATTATTCATAACATTTTATAAAATGTTCCAATAAATACATATTACTTTTGTAATCAAAAGACTACAAGATGACCAATTTTTAATTCAATGTTTTTCCAACAATCACATTTTAAAATTCAAAGCTGTATTTAGAAATAGCCAATAACTAACACTAAAATAATAGATTTCATAGTTATTATTCAGGCATGTGTATAAAAATATAGCTGGGAATGAACAATCTAAAAAAACTAAATTAAGAAAACAACTCAGCTTGCAATAGCACTGAAAATTATAAAATAGAAAAAAAATTAACAAAAGTGTAAAACGTGTACTCTGAAAATTATAAAATACTATTGAAAAAATTAAAGTTGATCTAAATAAATAAAAATATTTCATGTTCCAATACTGAAAAATGTTGCATTGTTAAGACGGCAATAATTTCTAAAATGACCTGCAATTCAATGCAATTTTGATGAGGATCCCAGCTGAGTTATCTGTAGAAACTGACAAGATGATTTAAAATTCACATGAAATTGCAAAGGACCTAGGATAGCCAAAACAAAACTGAAGAAGAATAAAGTAGAATATCCCATATTCTTTCATTTCAAAACTCACTACAAAGCAATGGTAGTCAAGACAATATATCACTGGTATATCTACATCCATAGATGCACATATGGATCAATGGTAGACTGATTTTTAGCGAGAATGCCAAGATAATCTAAGGCAGAAAGAATAGCATTTTCAATAAATAGTCCCTAGACACTGGATAGTCACATGCAAAAGAATGAATTTGAACCCTAATTCACACCATATACACAAGTGAAATTAAATTAATCAAAGGCCTAAATATAAGACCCAAAACTTAAGACTTCTAGAAAGAAACATAGGGGTAAATCTTCATGACCTTGAATTTGGCAAAAGGTTCTTGGATATGACACCCAAAGCATAAACAACTAATGAAAAATTAAATTTATAAGTCATCAAAATGTAAAATTTTTATGCCTCAGAGGACAGTATCAAGAAAGTAAAAGGACAACCCACAAAATGACTGATAATGTTTGCAAATTACATATCTGACAATGGACCTAACTCTGGAAAACAGTTTGGCAATTCCTCAAATGATTAGACATAGAGTTAACCATATGATTAGACAATTACACTTCTATGTATATACCCAGGAAAATAAAAACGTATTTCCACAGATGAACTTGTGCAAAAATATTTATGGCAAAATTCGAGATAGACAAGGGGTGCAAACAATCTCTTCAAAGGGCCCACCTTTTTATGTCATTACGTCGGTGATAGTTTCAATATATAAATTTTGAGGGACACAAACATTCAAACTATAGTAACCATTACAGTGCTACATTAATCTTTATATGTCTATATGTTTAATTTTACTAGTGAGATATATGTTTTCATATCTCTATGTAGTATATCTTAATGGGATCCCTATGCATTTATTCTAAGGCAATTCTAGTGGTGTCAAACTGTCAGTTATTGCTTGTCAGAAAAAGACTTTTATCTGCTTTCTTGTAAAAGATAATTTTGCTGGGCATAATATTTCCACATGTCAAAGTATCTTTTTTTCTTCCTTCAGTGTATTAAATATGTCATCCCACTGTCTCCTGGTTTGCAAAGTTTCTGGTGAGAAATTCATGAATACTCTTGTGAGAATTTGCTTATATGTGATGTTTTGCCCTCATCTTGCTTCTTTCAAATTTATTTGTTCTTAAATTTAGGTAATTTGATCATATATGTCTCAGTGAAAATTTCTTGATATTCAACTTATATGGATTTTCTGAGCATCACTAATACAGATTTTCATTCAGATTTGTTCCAGATTTTGGAAGTTTTATGTAGTTTCTTTAAATTTTCTTTCTGTCCCTTTCTCTTCTCATCATGTGACTCCATAGTTTGTATGTTTGTTTGCTTAATGTTATGTTTCCTAGCAGGCTTTCTTCATGCTTTTTATGCATTTTTAAATTTTTGTTCCTCTGAATAAAAAATTTCAAGTGATTTCTCTTTATTTGTGATGATTCTTTCATCTGCTTGATTCAGTCTGTTATTAAGTCTCTCTATTAAATTTTTTATTTTCATCATTATATGTTTTAGTTCCAGAATTTGTTTAATGCTTTCTTACGGTTTTTAAGTCTTTGCTGAATTATTCATTTTGTTCATGTATTGTTTTCCTAATATTTAGGTGTCTATCTGTGCTCTGTATCTGACACCTTTTTAAAAATGATTGTTCTCAATTCTTTGCTGGGAAATTTATAGATCTCTATTTCTTTTCTTTGGGGTAGTTACTAGAAAATTATTGTGTTCCTTTGGTGATGTAATTTTTCCTGCATTTTTGTGTTTCTTCCAGATTTTTATTGGTGTTTTCACATTTGAGGGCAAAATAATCTCATTCAGCCTTTAAGGATAGGTTTCAGTGGGGAAAGACCTTTACCTAAAGGTGAATGCTAAGGTGCTAGATGGGCTAGGTGCAGAAGTTTCAGCTATGGGGAGAGTGCAGTGGCATAGTCTCCATGAAACAACATTTACTGAGGTCAGTATCGATGAAGGCTGTAGGAGTTCTTGGCAGTCAAGGTTGCAATTGCCTACAGCAACAACAAGAACAATTTGGTCCTCGGTGGTAGAGGCTGCTGATATCCTTCTGTTCTATGTTTCTCCTTGGGAAGAAATTATTTTCAATAGTGTTACTATTGGCACTGGGTCCAACATTGAAATAAACTCGCAGTGGCAGTAGTGCCCTTGTCTGATGTGCAAGCATACATGGAGTAGATGCAAAGCTGAGTCCTGAATCATAGGCATGTATTAACTGTTTACAACGCTGGGTTTCCGGGTATAGATTCACCGGTTGTGGTAGTTTGCCATTGCGTGGAACACAGGTGTGCCTGATGTGGGAGTGGTGCCAGTGTCTAGGAAATGATTATATGCAGAGTAGCTGTGGAGCCGGAATCCAGATCATGGTATGCATAGAGCAAATATGGGCCTGTGGTCTAGACATGAACACAATTGAGGACAGGGGAAACATGGCACTTTAGCTGGGTGTACAATGACATCTCTTTGTTTCTAGAGGGTCTGTGGCAGTTGCAATGGTATTGATGTTCTCAGCACTAAAGGCTGCTGGTGTCCTCTGCCTGGCAGACCACTGGAGACCTAGTGGCACTTGCCATATGGCTGATATTGATCCTGCCCTTTTGTTGTTTGTAGTCTTCTCCAAATGACTCGGCTATGCATATCTCTCCAGCAATATGAGTGGAGTGAAACCCACTGCCTGGGTCCTACAGGCAGTGCCCCAAAAGCTGAAGAGGCTAGTGTCTTGTCCTGTTCTCCTTTTGTCTATTGAGGGAACTCATGGACTGAGTAGTCTTCTCTCAAAGTGATGCAGGCAAAAGGAAGCTATTCCTTCTACCCTTTTTGTGCAGTTATTCTCATTTTTGTTCTTGTCATTCTGAGTTGCTGAAGCTTTTTAACCGGAGTTCTGGAGTCCTGAACTCTTCCGGAGCAATGTTTGTTCATAGATAGCTGTATAACTTTTTTTTTTTTTTTTTGTCTGTGTGAAGATGTAGGCTGGGATCTCCCGTTCTGCCATCTTGCTGATATCACTCCCCTTTTATCAGTTATTTATACAAATTATTTGCCTGACATTTTATGAAACCTGAAAAACTGAAGGATTAAACAGAAAATATCCAAGGTGCTTTATTATAGTAGGTAAATAGATGTGGATACTTAACCCAATTGAAATCACATTTAATTAAAATCTCGTATGTTTAACTCACACTAGCCTATGAAATATTCGAGGGAACATAGTGTATTTTATTTGTTTTTGTATTTTCGGTATGTAGTTCAGTACCTGTCTCATGAAAATCTCTATATATGCGTTTTATAGACATGTAAAAGAGGGAAAGAAGCAAGAGTAGAAGTAAGATTTGAAAAAATAGAGATACGTATTCACCATATGAGGTGCCTGCCCCAGCTTTGCCTTCTGTCACGAGTAAAACCTCCCTGAGGCCTCTCCAGAAGCAGATGCTACCATGTTTCTCATATAGCCTGCAGAATTACGGGCCAATAAAAACTCTTCTTATCAATTACCCAGTCTTAGGTATATCTTTATAACAGTGTGAGAATGGCCTAACACAGTAATAAATTATTTGTAATGGATTGATTGCTATTGCCACTACAATATAAATAGAATTTTTCCTTCAATTAAAGCCCATCTCACAAGAAAAAATACTGCGGTACATCCAGACTAAGGAATGTTATTCAGAGATAAATTTAAAGAAAGAACTATCAAGCCATGAAAAGTTACAGAGGCACCTTAAATGCATACTAAGGGAAAAGAGCTGATTTCAAAGGATATATATTGTATGATTCAAACTTTTTGATATTCTGGAAAAGGCAAAACTATAAAAATGTTAAAAAGATCAGTGGTTGCTAGGGATTAAGGGGGAGAAAAAGGTGAATAAAAGGAGCACTAAAAGCAGTACAAGTCTTCCATCTGATAATTAATGATGAATTCATGTCATTATACATTTGTCAACATGTGTAGAATGGATCTCTAGTGTGAACTTCAATGTAAACTATGAACTTAGAGGAATAATGATATGGTGATGATGTAAATGATAGATTTTAGCAAACCTACCACTGTAGTGCAAAAAGCTGGTAGTGGGAAGGCTGTGTTTGTGGTGGAACAGAGGCTATTATGGGAGCTCTGTATACATTCTGCTCAATTATGCTGCAAGCCCAAAACTGCTTTTGGGCTACCTAATCTAAATTAAATTGCTACCTAATTTACCCCCCAAAAAATAGAAATATGTATTAAAAATATGAAAAATATGTCCTTTTTTAAATGAAGGCAAATGTACTTTTATTTATGACACAAAATCTGACTTTTTTTTTTTTTTTTTTTTTTTTTTTTTAGCAGTAATGGGGATAACATATTCTGTGGAGGTCAAACCAATTCACTTTGTCTTTGATAATTCCTAATTTGAAGTTGTTCACATGCTTCCATATCAAATCAACTTTCATAAATTCAGTTATAGAATCACTTACTTTGTGTATAAATAATACTCCTTCTACCAATAGCATCTAGCCATGGCATTAACTCACATTCAAAAACAAGGACATAATCTAAGAGGCGTTTCTTCCAGGCAAATAGAGATAAAAAATAAATATTCCCACTTATTTACTAAGGGGTCTGGGATGGAGAAACACAAGTGGGAGTCCTGGAATGCTGATATCATGATCTATTAGTTGCATTCTCAAAGGAATGGAGTAGATTTGAACATATAAACCAAAAGCAAAAAAATAGTTTGTACTGCTCTCCCTATCTTGAAGTCTTACTAGATTATATTTGCAAGGTGATCTCGTGCAAGTATAGGGAAGCTGCGGTACAGTAAAAAGGGACAGTGGATTATGGTGGGTCACAGAGGGACTGGCCTGCATTCGCTGTTTTGTCTCCCTAGCTCCTATTTGGCAAGAAAGGTGACAGAAATTTCTACATGATCCATTGCAGAGGTGAAACAAAGTTGCTAAAGACTTGTCTATCATAGCCATAGGTACAGATGTGGTAAATTCCATAGATCTCATGATGAAGAAAACTAGCCAGAGGTTGGGTAGAAAATGTGACTAGCTTCAGAGAGGTCTGTAACATCAGCAAGGGCAAAGATAATGACAAATCACAAGGAAGGCTACTATCCCAAATTCATCCAAAAGGAAAGATCACAATTTCACCAGTTGCAATCTTCACCGGTGGACACACTTGCAGGCCAGGCCAAAGCAAGTGTGGCCCAGGCAGCACACTGATTTGAGACCTTTTTCTCTCTCATCATCTGCCATAGATATTAGATTTCTATCTTGTATCTTTCAGATCTTGAGAGATACATAATGATGGGAAGAAAACCTGAGACAGAGTGAATGTTCCTGAAAAATTGAATTACCCAAATGAACCTACTTTAAATCAAAGATCCTGCTAATTCACAGCTTTAAA
The DNA here is from genome assembly GCF_048565385.1 of Saimiri boliviensis. Lineage (NCBI taxonomy): Eukaryota > Metazoa > Chordata > Mammalia > Primates > Cebidae > Saimiri > Saimiri boliviensis. Next base: position 154,490,681 of record NC_133451.1, read on the forward strand.
AACCCTCAGTTATGCTTTCCTCCACATCCCAGCTATACTCTGGATTGGAGGCTCACAAGTCAAAACTAGCTCAGTTATGAAAAATAGAGGAGCTCCCTTGTAAAAAAAATATGTGACTCTGCTATGTTTGCTACACATGGACAAGATTTTTGCAAATAAAAACTCTATCTAAAATAAAATCATATTATTTCTTTTTAATATCATTTCAAGTCTCCAAAAAGTCTTATTTTTTCTTCCCTGTCACATACCCTTTACAACTCAATTCAGGCTTATTAAGTTGAGCACTGTTACAAAATGAATTGTGATTCCCCAAAAGATGTTAAAGTTCTAACCCCCCAGGACTTGTCAGTGTGACCTAATTTGGAAACAGGGTATTTTGCAGATGTCAAATTAAAGTCATTAGTGTGGATTCTAATATGACATATCAGTGTCTCTCTTTAAAGTCAATATTTGCATGCAGAGAGAATGTGGTGTGAAGATTGGAGTTATGCTGTAACAAGCCAAAGAACTAAGAGAAGCTAGGTGAGAGATGGAGAACAGATCCTTCTCTAGCACCTTCAAGGGTGCATAACCCTGAGAGTAACTGGATCTTAGAATTTCAGCCTCTAGAAGTGAGATAATAAATTTCTGTTGCTTAAGACATTCAGTTTCTGGTATAGTATTATTGCAGCCCCAGGAAATAAACTGAGCAGCATCAGTCTATTTAGAGAAACAAAACATAAAATAGACATGATTATTTTTTTATCTTTATTACTTTACAAGAATGTTACTTTTATATTATTAATTTTTCATTAATATTTTTATAATAAGTATTATTTTTATGACATATATTGATAATATGCATAGACACATACATTGACTGCAATGCAGGCAACCAGTAGCAGCCAATGTAGTGATGAGTGTTGAAGTTATCTTGGACATCCCTTAGCTTAACACTGGTTAAGTCATATTTTAGTGATCTATTTAATGCCTACTTACCTTGCATATTATCAGGCTATTGCATATGATCTCTACTAGGGTTATTCTGTGTTGTATTAGTGTCAAATTACCACTAACTTGTTGGCTTAAAAAAATTAGAAATGTATTCCCTCAGTTTTGAAAGCCCGTCTGAAATGAAGGTGTCACCAGGGCCATCCTCCTTCCAAAGGCTCTGGGGAAGAATTGTTTCTTGCTTTTTCTGACTTCTGGTGGCTCCAGACATTCTTTGGCTTACAATAGCATAACTTCAATTACTGGTTCCTTCTAAATTCGACCTCATCTTCTGTGTCTTTTCCTTTTCTCTCTCTGTCTTCACTTCTTCTTGTAAGTCAGTAATTATTGGATTTAGAATTCACCTGGATAATCCAGAAAAAAAATAAAAATAATTTCACAGGTAAAAATTTTAGGACATTCTGTACTTCATTTTTGTCCTGAGATAAAATGATATCCATAATGTCTAATGACAATGTATACAATTCTATAGGAATGTGGGGATAAGAAGATAATCTGAGGTGAGATGGAGTGATCCTAATTAGATCAGGGTTAACTATTGTTGGATATCTTAACCAAAACATTCATTATACATCGTTTTGATCTATGACATACTACATTTTTTGCTATGAGAAACATTTTCAAGTTACTATATAAACCTAGCCTTTCACTCCTCCACCCCATAACCCCCAATCTGTCATTTGAATTTGTGTCTGGCTTGGTTTGCTGTCAGGAGAGAAAGTCAGGCAGCAGTGTGTGGCCCTATTGGGACTGTCAAAAAGAGACAGAGTGATGAAAGCATCAGAAACTTTTATTTCTTCTTTAGGATAATGTAATGGAGGAATTTTTACCAACAAGATATATGATACAATCATAATGAAAAGTACTGCACAGAGTAGACTCAAAATTTGTTTAGTAAGAAGTAATACAGCATTACACTTCAGAATTGTTGAAAAATATCTTTTTTAAGATAACAAACATGAAGTAGGTAAATAGTTTTGGAGGCCAATAATTCATGAGTATTACCTTGACATTCTTGCGTCTTATAGCAATAACCAAAAATGTAAATGTAGTTATCCTAGTATATCAGTAAACATTGTACTTTAAAAAAATGTAATCCCCTTCATCTGTGACTTGATTTGTCTCCTCTAAAATTTTCTCTTTAATCCTCTATTTTGCTCTTGCAAGCACATATTTTTGATCATGTGTGCTGGTTCCTTTTGTTAAATAAGTTGGATTAAACTACAGTAACAAAGGAAGCTTTCAAAATTATTTTATATGGTAGTCATGTTGATTTTCAAAATGAAGACATTTAGATTACTCTGCTATTAAAGATAAGAGACTGAAACATTGTGTATCATTTTTCAATAGAAATGTTTAATGTGGCATTCTGAAAAATAAAGTGAAAAACTAGGCAGGCCATGAATAATTACTAAATAGAAAGAGTTATAGAATAAGCTGTTGATTAATGTTGTTTCCACAGGTATGTCATTTAGATGATTATATGGAGTTGTCACAGCTAAAGTAAAAATATGCCCAAAGCAACCGTTTTCTGGAAGTGATGTTTCAGTGTCAACTAAAGCTCGCTGTCTGATGTTGTGACATCACTTCAGGCAATCTTTCATGAAGGACTGTAATAACATGGCAGCTTTGTTCAATCACGAATCCCCTTAGGAAAATCAAGTGTCAAGATGATATGCATATAACCAAGAAGTCAGATTATTACCATGTCCTCGCTTACCAGTACTATAAAATGTTAGGCTAAATATTCAGGGCAAAACTGTAAAATGAATAAGGGACATCTTAGGAAAATGCAGTTTGATAGCCACTTTTCTTAGAGACTAATTCCAAATCATTTTATGTTTAACTCTATTACATTGTGAGCCCCAAACAATGTGGAAAAAGACTCTAATTCTACCAAGTAGTCATTAAATAACCTAAATAAAAAGAAAAGGATCATCATCTCTGCCAATATGCTCTAGGGAAAAATGTCATGTGCACCTCACTGGATATACGAATGTAAATCTCTGTCAAGTGCACCTAAAAGGATCCACTCAAATAAAAATAAAAAGAAGAAAACAAAAACCACACTCAAAAGTAGAATATAAATACCACGTACTAACCAAAATCCCAAGGAAAGAAAACAAACAGAAAAAAAAAAAACTGAATCTTGTTTTTTCCTTTAAGAACTCAGCAAGACATTTGAATTTGCTTAGCCAAGCCACTTGAGACTTAATTCTTTCTGTCATTTCATTTTTCTCATTTATTCTGCCTGCCCTTGGGCTCTTTTCCCCGTGTGTTCTACAAAAAGCAAAAATAAATATAAGATTTGTTTTCCCATATATAAAGTAACATCTACATGTACACATTTATTCATTTCTAACTGCTATTATCTAATCTTCTGTCATCCCTCAATTATGCCCATAATGCATACTTGATGTTTGATCACTTTGCATTTTGTAAGTGCTATTTTTCCTCTGGCATCTCTATCCGCAATCTCTAGTGATGACTACTTTTGGCTTATGATATGTACAAGATGCAGCAGTGTTGTTCACCATTACGCAGGCTATTGCTATAATATCCCTTTCCACACTTCACTACAAGTGGCCAAAGAGAGAGTCCAGCTCTCAGGTTCTAGCTTGTGATGTCTGCAATCGTTATTCAAAAAATCGATCTGTAAGATCACTACCAATCCCGATGATGCCTGTAATACTCTACATGTCTTTGAGGATGTCAAACTAAACTACATCTTCCTTTTTGAGGATGTCAAACTAAACTACATCTTCTTTTGCCATCCAGTCTGCTTCTCCTTTGTGTTATAGTATTATTTGTCTTAGAACTTGTTTCCTTTTATAGATCGTCTTCATGATAATAGGTAGTATTTCCTTTGCCAATGTTGGTAATTAGAGTTAGTTGCTCTTGAAAACACTCCAACACAGCAATTTTTTTTTTGTATATATTTAAGTATTCATCCTGCTTAAAGTTATTTTAGAATGCTACCCAATGAAAGAGCATTGTGAATACAGTGGTGGAAAGTTAGGACACATAGTGGCATTTTGTATTACAGTATATAGTGATTTAGTCCCTGCAGGTAAAAAATCTCCCCAAATTTCTCTTGAATAAAGGCACCTAAAGAAGTTGAAATTGCTTGAGGAGCACTTTCTGCATGCCGGCAAGGAATGTGGAAGTTTCAAAAACCTAAGAAAGCCTAAAATCCTTTCTAGAAAATGTATATCTTCTTTCTCAGAGTAATTATTCCCTAAGATCTAAAAAGCGATTTTTATTCTATAGTTCTGTTTTTACTTCCTTTGAAGGTAAAAGTTGGAGTATTGTATGTGATGGGACAAGAATACTGCCATCTTTTTTTTTTTTTTTTTTTTTTTTTTTTTTTTTTTTTTTTTTTTTTTTTTCCGAGACGGAGTTTCGCTCTTGTTACCCAGGCTGGAGTGCAATGGCGCGATCTTGGCTCACCGCAACCTCCGCCTCCTGGGTTCAGGCAATTCTCCTGCCTCAGCTTCCTGAGTAGCTGGGATTACAGGCACGTGCCACCATGCCCAGCTAATTTTTTGTTATTTTTAGTAGAGACGGGGTTTCACCATGTTGACCAGGATGGTCTTGATTTCTTGACCTTGTGATCCACCCGCCTCGGCCTCCCAAAGTGCTGGGATTACAGGAATACCTCCATCTTAATGAGACTCCACCACCTTAAAGTGTCAAGTTTCCATTTCTCAGAACTTTCCGTTGCTACTTGACCAAAATGCAAAATTCAGCCCCCTCTATCTTCAGCAGAGCATAACAAACCTAAGCAAGCTTATCAAAGTCCCCAGCAGTCCCAACCAGCCGGCGCTCCCCTAACCCTACCCTGATAGGAGCTTCTCTCAGAACACACCTCCCCACTGGGCCATTTTTAAAAGGCTCAGGCAGTAAGAGAGGTTTGCTCCTGACCCTGCCAGCCAGAAGCACTTCTCAGGTTTACTCTCAATAAAACTGTCTCATCTATTAAGCTGCTCTCTCATTTCTTCTTTCTAATCTCTCCCTCTGCTCTAACAGTGTTTATCTATATTAATGAACTCTGAGAAATCTGTACAACAATCTGTATATCTGGCATTTCTCCCCATGCTGTCTCTCCCCAACTCCCCAAACCCTTGCTGTCCCTCCCCTATTTCCCCCCAACAGACCCCCTTGTGTAGTGCTCCCCTCCCTGTGTCCATGTGTTCTCATTGTTCAACACCCGCCTATGAGTGAGAACATGTGGTGTTTGATTTTCTGTTCTTGTGTCAGTTTGCTGAGAATGATGGTTTCCAGGTTCATCCATGTCCCTACATGTTGCACTATATAGAGAATAGCTATTTGTTCATTCTCATTAGGTAATTGTTCGCATGCATTCTTTAACAGTGGTTTTTCCCACCATAACAGAACTTAATGTTTACTTTATTATAATTTTTAATCCATCAAATGGCCTATAGGTGAATGGAAAGAAAAAGGAAATGATGAATTTTTCTACTGTAACCAGTATGCCTCAGTGTATATGTATTCTCTGTCTAGTCTGGTGTGTATGTATTCTCTCTCTATTCTGTTAGTCTTTTTTTCTCTCTCTCTACTGATCCTTTACATTGCATAGTATCCCTGAAATATCCATGTCCTCATACCTATAACTTGTGAGTATGTTACTTTATATGGCCAAAACCTTTGTAGATGTAACAAATTTAAAGATCTTGATTTTCTTGGTTTTTGTGGATTATCTGGACCCACAGCAATCAATTTTCTCCTATAGCCTTCAGGGGAAGCACATCCTTGAAGCCTCATTTTAGACTTCTGACCTGATGAAATGTACAATAATAAATTTGTATGATTTTAATCCACTGAGTTTGTCATAACTTGTTATAGAAGCAATAGAAGACAACATATATCTATGTGTGTGTATATAAGTATATATACAATAAATTCTACATATACACACATAGATACTTGTGAAATGGTCGAGTTCCCTGGCCCTACATCACAGGACATGCAACAGGGGTATGGCTCTCTGTCTGGTCAATGTGAGCTCAAACATTTTACAAGATGGGGAACATGCAGACAGGAAGGTGCAGGAGACAGGGCAAGTACTTTGGGCTCTGGCCCCATGGTAGTGTCTAGGAGTGGGTGTCTGCAACTCTCAAAGCCCAAGTAGATGTTACAATGTGCTCTTTTAACTTTGCCATCTGTAGATGCCTTAAGTGTTAATCAGCTCGGTGGCCTCTTGGCACCAAAGTTTTTGTCCAGAGTCCAGGAAGAATGAGGTCGCACACAGACTTGAAGAGTAAATGCAGGGGTTTTATTAAGTGGTGAAGGTGGCTCTCAGTGGGATGGATGGGGAGCCAGAAAAGGAATGGAGTGGGAAGATGATCCTCCCCTGGAGTTTGGCCATACAGTGGCCAATCTCCTTTTTGATCATCCCCAGTCAAACTCTTCTCAGCATTCAGATGCTCCTTCTCTTCTCTCTTTCTCTGCCACACCATTCTGCCATTTGTCTGCTCATCTCTTTCTGGAGCCTGGGGTTTATATGGGTACAGGACAGGGCGTGCGGTGGGCCAAAAGGCAACATTTGGGGTAATAAAGCAGGAATACTCATTCTCACTTAGGGCCATGGGTTTCTAGGCTTGAGAATGGCACCTTTGCTGGGGAATCGCCCTCTTCTACACAGTATTTTCTTGTCTCCTGTCTGTATCATATGTAGTAGTATTTGAAGTAAGAATTGGAGTATTGTATATATGCATACACGTATAATCATATATGTGTCTGTGTATATGTACACACACGCATATGTATAAATATGTATATATATATAGTGTTTATACATATATACCTATGCTATATATGAATTGTGTATGTATATATTTTCTATATACATGCATATATACACATATCTATGTATGTATATTTACATATACATATAGTTGTGTATATATGTGTATATATTCACATGCAATACATCTATATATGTGAATACACACATATTGTGTATATGTACACAAAATATCTGTTTGTATATATGTATCAATATGAGTATATGTATATACACATATATAGACATAATATATATATATACACACATATTGATACATATATGTGCATATATATACACACATATATACATATGTCTATGTATCATTATACTCCAATATATATAGGTGGCCAATCATGAATTATTGATCTCATATATACACACACACACCTATAAATATGTATATATGTATATATGGTGTTTATACATATATAACAACACTATATATGTACTGTGTATGTACATATTTTCTTTTTATTGCATTTTAGGTTTTGGGGTACACGTGAAGAACATGCAAGATTGTTGTATAGGTACACACATGGCAGTGTGATTTGCTGCCTTCCTCTCCATCACCTATATCTGGCATTTTTCCCCATGCTATCTCTCCCCAACTCCCCGATCCCTCACTGTCCCTCCCCATCTCCCCGCAACAGACCCTAGTGTGTAGTGCTCCCCTCCCTGTGTCCATGTGTTCTCATTGTTCAACACCCACCTATGAGTGAGAACATGCGGTGTTTGATTTTCTGCTCTTGTGTCAGTTTGCTGAGAATAATGGTTTCCAGGTTCATCTATGTCCATACAAAGGACACAAACTCATCGTTTTTGATGGCTGCATAATATTCCATGGTGAATATGTGCCACATTTTCCCTGTCCAGTCTATCATCAATGGGCATTTGGGTCAGTTCCAGGTCTTTGCTATTGTAAACAGTGTTGCAATGAACATTCATATGCATGCGTCCTTATAGTAGAATGATGTATAATCCTTTGGATATATACCCAGTAATGGGATTGCTGGGTCAAATGGAATTTCTATTTCTAGGTCCTTGAGGAATTGCCACACTGTCTTCCACAATGGTTGAACTAATTTACACTCCCACCAACAGTGTAAAAGTGTTCTTATTTCTCCACATCCTCTCCAGCATCTGTTGTCTCCAGATTTTTTAATGATCACCATTCTAACTGGTGTGAGATGGTATCTCAATGTAGTTTTGATTTGCATTTCTCTAATGACCAGTGATGATGAGCATTTTTTGATATGTTTGTTGGCTTCATGGTATATATTTTCTATATGCATGCATATATACACATATCTATGTATATATATTTACATATATATAGTTATGTATATATAAAGTGTGTATATATGTGTATATGTTCACATGTAATACATCTATATATGTGAATATACACATATTGTGTATATGTACACAATATCTATGTTTGTATATATGCATCAATATGTGTATATATGTATTATGTCTATATAATATATACACACATATATACATATATCTATGTATCATACTTCAATATACATAGGTGGCCAATTATGAATTACTGATCTCATATATATATATACACACACACACACTGTGTATATATTTTTATATATTTGTATACACTACATATATGCACACACTTTTTGTATATACAAGTGCATATATATGTATACATATATACATACAAACACATATATATATATATTTGTGTATATATATATATATATATAGTGTATTTATGTGTGTGTGTGTGTGTGTGTGTGTGTGTGTGTATCTTCATGGCATATGAGTGCAAAGACAAATCAAGTAGTTTTTTCAAGGATTTGCATCCTGCCTTCTTGTCATTAGATTATGTGGTTGGCCCAGGAACTCTCAAACATTATATTTGGTTTATGGGAGCAAAGAATGGTATGGTAACAACACATTGCACCAAACAAAATTATCTGAAGGGAGATATTACTAAAACAATAATTTAATTATTCCCAAAATTACTTTATTCTAAATATAAAGTCTAACACACAGTGATAATCAAAAACATAAGGAAACATTACCCTTGAATAAGTGTCAACATAAAACCAAGAGAAAAGAGAAATGAAATCTTCTTGATTTTGAAAATCATTTTGATGTGTCATTTTATAACTATATACACAAAAACTATTTCTAAAAGCATAATTTTAATGTTTTATTTCCCATAATTTTTTTCTTAATAAATTTTCTTTTCTTTAACTCTCATAAGATTGAATTTTAAGTCTATTTTCTTCAGTGTATATTTTATATTTAAAATTTTGTTTAAATATAATAATTTCTGAATTCAAGCATGAGCAAAAATGACTTTCAGGTGTTGTCAAACATGAGTGATGCACTTAGCTCAGTTAGAATTTTGCGCAAACGTCCTCCTCTGGACTCTGTCAGTATTGTTTTATTACTTTCCATTGTTTGGATTTGAGAAAGGAACATCTGATACCATGCATTCCCCTTGTTATATATGCAGTTTTTCTGCCTGGATTTATCTAAGATTTTTGTATCTTTTCTCAACTTTAAAATCCCTCATTAATATATAATTACATATTTTTAAGTGGAATCCAAATTGTTTTTATCTATGGAATGCTTTTCCTTGTATATTACAGGGCCTCTTCATCACAACATTCAGCCTTAGCCTCAATATTGCTTTCTTAAAGATATCATTCTTGACCATTTTAGTTAAAAGTGTAAACCAACCTTCTCCCCTTTAAGAACATTTTTTAACTCATTTTATTTTTCTAGTTAGTATATATTACCTTCTAATATATAGTATACCAATCTATCATGTTTACTTCCAATAGAATTTAAGCCCCACAAGTGTAGGGAATTTAATCTATTTGTTAATTGACATATTTTCAGCATCTAAGATACTTGTTGAAGGAATGAGTACATGAATGGATGATTGTATAAATGTTTATATAAACAAATGCATGTATAAATATATAAATAGTGTGCATAATTATATTTTAATTATATTGTTCTTGGATTGCATGAACACTATTGACCTGAAGACATAATCTTTATGTTGGTCATAGCAGCTTTCTTCTATGATTTTATCTTTTAAAAATATATTCAGAGACTTCTCAATGGCCTTTTCATCTGAAGTATTATATACATGTATATTTTAGATAGAGTTAGTAAATAGTCTCTGTCCATCTATAACTAATTCAGTATGCAGATCTGGAATACATGCAGAGATTTTTGGATCCGTATTCTAATACTTCATTTCAGTCAAAGAGACTAAAAAAGTTTATATTTACTAAGTTACACATTGTTAATTCAGATATCCATTAACCTGTAGATGATCAGGAAATAAGTCAGAGCTGAAATCCATCAGTGCCTCATGTTTTACATCTCTGTTTAATAGTGAAGCAGAATATTTTCCTGACTGCTTTGTGGGACTTGCAACAGGGGTGACTTGTTTACTAAGCCCGCTGCTCTCAACGCCACATAGAAGTGAGAGCACAAGTGAATGAGGTGGGAACTGGAGTGTATGAGGGCTTGAACCAGCCAGCCATTTTGGTGCTGGCAGGATCAAACTCCACTCACTTGGACCAGCTACATTTCACCACTCCAGAGAGGGAGCACACAGGTGAGCAGGTGCAGGAGCTGGTGCTAGTGCTTCGGGCACAGGCAAGTGTGAACTACATACAGTTCCTGCCCAGGTGTCTAGGCAGGGTGCCTGTGACTTCTGAAGCCCCAAAGGGCATTTTACAGTGGTGTTTTAGCTCTGCTGTCTACAGAAAGCTTAAGTGTTAACAGCTCTGGGTGCCCGCTTGCCATCTGCCAGTGAGGGCAAAGGGCCAGTGTGACAGCCTTTTTTTTGTTGTTGAGATGGAGTCTTGCTCTGTCTCCCAGACTGGAGTACAGTGGCACAGTTTCAGCTCACTGCAACCTCTACCATCTGGGTTCAAGTGATTCTCCTACCTCAGCCTCCCAAGTAGCTGGGATCACAGTTGTATGCCACCAGAGCCAGCTAATTTTTTAAAAATATTTTCAGTAGAGATGGGGTTTCACCATGTTGGCCAGGCTGGTCTTGAACTCCTGACCTCAGGTGATTTCCCTGCATTGGCCTCTCAAAGTTCTGGGATTACAGGCATAAGCCACCATGCCAACCATGACAGCCTTTTATATCCTCACTCTTGTCTCCTGAGCTCCTGTCTAATGTACAAGAAAAATGAGTTTTTATTGCATGAACAAATTGAAAGATGGCAAGTGGGAGGGATTTTATTGATGATTAAAGTGGCTCCCAGAGGGAAAAAGAACTAAAAAGGGAAAATGTGGGTAGGTAATCTTTCCATGAAGTCTGGCTGTTTCTGGCTGGATTCTTGTCTGAAGTTATGTCGTCACGCTATCCCTCTGAAGTTAAGCTGCTTCTCTCCATTGTCCAGCTGTAGTCGTCCTGTTGTCTAGCTGCTGCTTCTCTCTGCTGGCTGAGTCTGGGGTCTTCATAGGTACAGGATGGGGTGGGGTGGGCCATAGGTGGTTTAGGAAAAGACAACAGTCAAGCAGGGAAACAGGAATAGAAGTTCTCACTTTAGGTCATGGTTTCAGGCTTTTTGACTTGAGGGTGGGGTTTCGCTGGGGATCTACGCTTCTCTGCCCAGAATTTCTCTGCCTCCTGCCTCCATCATTGTGTCAATGGCATCTACCAAATAGGTGAAACAGTGATAGTCATTAGCCTTTCTCAGTTGTCCTAATTTAAAATGAGCTACAGCTGTGCTCCAATTCACTCTTGTGTAGCTACTCATACTCAAGTGAACACTAAGCTTGGGGCAAATTTCTCCTGGCTTCACCATTTTGAGGCAGCCTTTGAGCTCTGATGAGATTCTTAAAGATCATATTCAAATTCATTTATGTTCTAAAACCACTTTATGACTTGCTTAATTGGCCTTCTCAAGAGGGGTCTAGATCTTACATTTTAGACTAAATTTTGTTTCAAACACAGGTTTTTGCATGGAGCTTACAATGTGATTTTTTTTTTTAATGATAAACATCTCAAAGTTTGTGGCATGTGGTTTCCCAGCATTTTCTAGTGGCTATGAAAATTTTTCTTGTTTGTTTTTTAAACCCTAATCATAATTACAATAGACATCCTGTAACTGCATGTGCTCATGTCAGAAGTAATGAGAAGCAAACGGGAATTTCATTTTATCAAGAACGTAAGTGTGTGAAATTGTCTGGTTCAACTTAAGTGCTTTAAAGACACAATCCCAGCCTGGAAAATCATGTCAAACCTTGCCTACATAGTATGGCATGCAGTTTTTAAGTAATGAACTCTGTAATAGATCTTCAAGACTGTTTTCAATTGACTTTTCAAGACATGTCATTTTTCTTCTGTTTCCAATCTGGTAACACTCAACCACATCCTCCATTTTATAAAATATTTTTACCCTTTTACCCTAATTCTTGAGAATGACAACCTGCTGGTAAAACATACTTGCTTTTATCTTATTTGCAGACAAGGAATCTTTCTATTTATATATGTATTTATAAGTTTGTAAAATACGATTTTCCAAATTCTGACTACCTCTAATATTTCCTAACCCTGTTAGAGATAGAAACATAGCATTGTTTTGGTTAGAAATAACATTAACTGTAGTATTATAGCTGTTTTGGACATAAACTCCAATGCTCATTCAAATAAATTATGTGATCAGTGTATGAGTTAAAGAAAACAAAAGAGATTACCTGGTAGAGTAGGCAGAAATGTCACTCAAAAATGTCCATGCTTTAATTCATGAATTAAACCTATGAATATGTTACATTGCATGGCAAAAGGGACTTTGCAGAGGTAATTTTGGTTATAGACCTTAAAAAAGTAAGATTTTCCTGAATTACCTTTGTGGCTCCCATCTAATTATGTAAGCCTTTAAAATCAGAGCACTCTTTCTGACAGGAGACAGAAGAGATGGAGCAGAGAAAGTGCAGATTCTAAGAATAAGAAAAATTTAATCTTCCATTGTTGGCTCTCAGATGTGGGTTCATATTTTCATTAACTAGAGACAGGCCTGTAGGGGTTAAAGGTGGTCTCAACTGACAACCAGCAAGAAGATGGTAACCCCTAGATCTCTATCCTACATTACATGAGATTTGGCCAACCACCTGAGTATGGTGGTAAAGCCATTCAGCCTCATATCTCCAGAAAGGAACAGGCCAGCTGACACCTTGAGTTTTGCCTTGTGAGACTCTAAGCATGGAATGCAGCTGAATCACACTGTACCTAGACATCTGACCTAAAGAAATTATAAGATAATTCATTCATATTGTTTTAAGCTGTTAAATTTATTAAGGTTTGTTATGGCAGAATAAGAAACTGATATTCTTGGTGAAGCAATCCCTGACACCTTTTTCTTCTTCTTGGACGAAACTGTAATCTACTAAAAATGTGGTTTAATATCACATACTCAATATTGTGTTACTTTGAAATTAGAAGAAAGAACTATAATTTACCTACATTCTTCATTAGGAACTCACTGTGTGACTAGAGACTCTAACTACTATATTTTAGTAGGCTTTTTTCCTTAAGTATTTAATATTGTGGTGCTGATTATAATTTTTTTCCTTTTAAGACAGTTGTAATTTTTTTATTGTTGAGTATCACAGAAGACAGTTGTAAATTTTAAATGAGTTAAATGTAAAATGCTTAGTACAATATCTGATCCATGATTATTGTAACTTCAATGAGGCAAATATTTGATAATAAAATAATTATCATTATAAACTTTATTATTTGTAATAAACTCTTAACTTAAGTAGGACTTGAAATGAACAGTTAGAAAAATACCAAGAATTCTGCTAAGCAAGTGGGAAGGGTGAAAAGTGCTACAGGTTCTAAAAACGGATGTGATAATGTGTAGAGAAATAAGTATCACCATTATGAGTAACAGAAAGCATGCGCACCTGAATAAGGTAACTCCTATGGAACTAGAAATGGAGTCTCTGACACAGTGGAAATAATGACGGCTTTCACTTTGGTACACCTACAGTGCAAAGCTCAACAGAGAAAAAGTATGACCCACTGTTCTTATCCTATGTGTTATGAGGTTTAACATTTAGCTACTCCCAGATCTAGTATGTAGTAGCTCAGACAACTGCAGACCTTCTTGGTTGCCTTAGTCACCTGTAAATTAACCACAAGCAGTATTGTTGTCAACCAAGTCTAGATCATTCTGCAGGTTGCAAATGACCTTTCTGTATCTTTCCCATTTCCATTCAAATTTTGCCAAGATATTTTCTTTTGCAAGGGACGGAAGTCCAACTAAACGTAATGAACATAAAATCAATTACAGAATTATTGGTTTTTCTTGATTTAAAAATTCAGGGGTTCAGGTCAGATACATGTAGGTTTTGAAGCAATGAACTGGTGAATTTGTCTTTCCTTGTTTATCGTTTCTTCTGCCCTCTATGTTAGAACCCTTCTGTTCGATTTTCATGTTAAGGTTGGAAAGACAGCCTCTAGCTTCAGAAACTTTACATAATATTCAAGCTCTTGATCTCAGAAAGGAAGATAATTTTTGATTGATTCCATATTAATTCATATAAAAAGATTTTGACTGAATTGTCTAGGGTCCCGTGTCTGACATGTGGTCCCACTATTTTGTCCCCTCCCTCACCAGTAGCCCATTATGTCTCATGCTTGGGTCAAAGTTGTTTATTGAACAAAACTTTGGATTTATTTCCTTTGAAGTTACTTTCCCTTCCTCCTCTACTATTGTAATACTACTGTATAATTCTCATAATTAGAGGTTTTATAAAGGGCCCTTTTATTAAGAAGGCAGAATTTTAGAAAGATGTATATAATATATTTTTAGAAAGATGTATATGATATAAGGTAATGATCAGTTTGAAATGTGAATCATAATGCAAGTGAAGAGAAAATATCAAATAGCCGAATACGGCAAGAAAAGATACAGTGGAAATTAATTTAACAAATGGATTCAATGCTTTCTCTGTGTTCTTGGTGCAAAGTTTATAATAATGAATGCCTCTGCCTTCAAACTCAGTAGGAAGATAAAATCATTGTTCAAGCAAGCCAGTGAATATATAAGAACGATGTTAAAGCTAGAAGGGTGGGGTAGTAAGTGAGTGTCCTCAGTTACAAATGTATATTTGCATCAATTTTTTCTTAGTCATAAAGGCAAATAATTGGAATTATGTTTTCTAAATTTATTTACTTAAGTTGAAATTATGATTGCAAAAATTCAGTGACCTTAACCTGGATTAATTCTTATTTTCAATTATTTGCCTTTTTTTTGGCCTTTTAATTTTAAAGTGAAAAGTTGAATATTAAAAGAGAAAACTTTCTCTTGCCATAAGAACAGGGGTAGGAGGGACTATATTCTAAAGTCAGACCATATCCATTTTCATTTTCTTCAATTATACTCATAGGCTTTGTTCTGATTTCCTCAAAATTCCTGCATATAGTAGGTGTTAAATTACATTTGCAGAATAGAACCAAATGATTATATCTTCCATTGGTCTAATTCTAATAACAATTTCTGGCATTTGATATATTCCAAAAGTGTTATATTTGCATCCTGCTTCCATGTAAATATCCCAATTGCAATTAATGCCACTCATTGGTATACTGCCGCTGTTTCATGTGAATGTAGTTTCTGAAACTCATTGCTTAGTTTGCCCTTTAATGTCAGGTAAATCACAGTATTACAGAGAAAATAGCTTAGATCAAAGAAATTCAAAACATTCAAGTCAATTAATTCATGAACTTCAATAGCCAGTAGATGGCAAGTCTCTAATTATTTTAAAATGTGACAGTTAAAGCAAAAGGACACTGGTTTGGAAAGTAGTATGTGTGAAGCATTAGCTGAAAGAAGCACAGGTTTTGATTTAAGCACCAGTTTTGAAATATTTTTTAAAACCCCATTCAGCAGTATTAGAAAGATAGATGAACAAAGAAATATAAATGAAGGTGAAATATAAATTAAGAAAAAATCTGATAAACTAGCAGAATTAAACTTCACTGTTGTAATATTTTTAGATTCTGTTTTATGTGTATTAGAGTAGACAAGAAGTTGTATTATTCATCAAAAAGTGAAAGGGACTGAGTTAAAATTAATAAGTCATAATGTTTCTTATTGGGTTCATGCTTTAGAAGTTTAATGCAATAGCAATTGAATGGACACATTCTATAAATAAAGGAAAAGAGTTATTATTGAAACCCACTATGTTAAGTGTAATTTCAATGCTATAAATTTTCTACCCTGTATTATATCAGGACTTTTAAGATGAAGCTTACATTGCCTTACTGATTCCTCATGTAATGCTAAGTGTCTACTCTCAAATGAAATATAATTGCAAATATTGTATGGTTACATTTAGAAGTTGCACTTTTAAAATAAAGATAAGTAATATCCATTTGATTGTTTTCAAATGATTACTAACTGTATGTAATATCAGAATACCTTCAGTTTTTATAGTGATAGGTATCCTTTGTGTTATATTGCAGGTAAATTTTCAAAACTAGAAATATGAAACCCACTGGGTGAGAGGGGTGAACAAAAGGGTTGATGTGACAGGATACTGAGTAGAACTGGAGACTTTTAGGACATAATGTTTGTATGTGATTGATAATGAGAGGAAGGGAAGCCATGTAACATAGTCAAATATTACCATCAGGTCAGTATAAAGTGATCTCAGTGAAGTTCCAGACTGAGAATATTGTGATCAACAATGGTCAAACTTGCTACATAAGAGTATTAAAACTGGTTAATATAGGTAGGCAGAAGAACATAATTGTTAGGCTCATGGGCTCTTGAACAAGAGTACATAATTTCAGATTCTATTAATAAGTTCATCACCTACTAATACAGTGACTATAAGCAAAATAATCAACTCCCCTTATACTTAGTTTCCTTTTCTACAATGATAATGATAGCATTATCTTCCATGAAGCTTCTGAAATGATCTAGTGACATAATATACATAAAGTCCTGGCTCATATAAAGCACTCAAAAAGCATTGACTTTTTTTTTTTTTGCTATTATTATCATTATCACTATCATCATCCTCAAAGATTCTTGCAAGAAATTTGGATTTGATTTTTCTCCAGAATAAAAACCTTCATTCTGTTATTTCAAGTAGAGTAGAAATCTGCAGCATAGCAGCACACTATCACATCAAAATTTAACGTAAAAAACAGGATGTAGAGTTTCATATTCAACCTAACTATTCCCGTTTCCCATCCTTCTCCCGTTTTTCTATAAATTTTTGCAAAGATATTTTGGCTGTAAGTGCCTAGACATCAGAAGAAAGAAAAAAATAACATGAGGATATGTAACAGGATATTTGTGAAAATTACACATGTTGGCATTGGTTTTATTTTTCCTTTTATCTACCCCAATCATGCCTCCATATTTCCTCAAAGGTAGAATAGAATGATTTTCATGCCATTGGACTTTATGGCTGAATCAAGCTGAATATCTGCTGCTAGAGAAAACAAAGCCATTTGACTAGTTAATACTCGAAAGTCTGGTATTCAAGACTTAGAATTCAAGCACTCAAGTGTTAAAATTAAACATTTCCAATGTTTTTAATTGCCTCTTTGGTTTCAAAAACCTGACAGGTACCCACAATGGGTCCTGACTAAAGGCCATGGTGGTATCATTTCACATGATTTTTAAATGTTTAAAGCTTTGAAAAAACTGTTTAAACTGTCTGCATAAAATTTACTGAGAAAGACATTAAGTTTCATTTTGAACATCCTTAATTTAAAACTGGAATACCAACACCCAGTTCCATATTCTTTCAATTTTGCTTAAAAAAAAAACTGACTGTAAGAACAAAGTGAAATAGAGATTAATCTCACATGTGTTTGTGTTTAACGGGTAAATCCCCTCTTTGTTGGACCTTTTAACAGGAAAAACTCCTTTATAAACCTAATTGTGTGAACACAACATGTAAGACAATTTACCTCTTTTCAGGAAGTTTATATTAATAAAATTTATAGTAATTTAATAATAGCTTCAAGGTTCCTAGTATTTTCTTTCTTCTATTTTTATTGAAAATGTCAATATAGTGACTTTTAAAAAACATTATTTACGATTTTTTTTCTGCCATACAAAGAAGTTTTAAATTAACTCTACTAGTAATTCTTCACTTAAAAAAAATCTTTTCATTAAGGATATTTTAGTGTTTCCCCTGCTTATTTCACCTAACCTTTGTCTTCTATGTAATTTCAATATCTGTGAAGATATTGGACTGAATCTTTCTTCCTGAAAATGTAATAAAATCCACCAACACACACACACACACACACACACACACACACACACACACACTAACACATATTTTTTTAAAAAAACAGTAAAGATCAAAATCAAAATAAAATTAAGAATTGCTCTGAAGTCTATAGTTAACAACAACAACAACAACAAAAACAAAAAAAGCTCACCTTTATATTATAAACTGAAGAGCTTAAATCTTTAATCCATTTTAAGTTAATTCTTGTATATGGTGAAAGATAGGGTTTCAGCTTCAATATTCTGCATAAGGGTAGCCAGCTATCTCACCACCATTTATCAAACATGGAGTCCTTTCCCAATTGATTGTTTTTGTCAGCCTACAAGAAGATCAGATGGTTGTAGGTGTGTAGCTTTCTTTCTGAGTTTGCTATGCTATTCTAATGGTCTATGTGTCTGTTTTTGTACCAACACCAAGCTGTTTTGGTTACTGTGACTTTATAGTAGAGTTTAAAGTAAGGTAGTGTGATGCCTCAGGCTTTGTTCTTTATCGCTTAGGGACATTTTGGCTATTTGGGCTCTTTTTTGGTTCCATATAAATTTTAGAAAAGTTTTTTTTTTTTTTTTTTTTTAATTCTGTGAAGAATGACATTGGAAGTTTGATAGAATAGCTTTGAATCTGTAAATTGCTTTGGGCAGTATGACCATTTTTATGATATTGATTCTTTCAATCCATGAGCAGTGAATGTTTTTCTATTTATTTGTGTCATCTCTGAATTCCTTCAGCAGTGTTTTGTAATTCTCCTTTTAGAGATCTTTCACCTCCTTGGTTAGCTGTATTCATAGATATTTTATTTTCTTTGGGGCTATGATAAGTGGAATTGCATTCTTGATTTCACTCCCAACCTGGATGTTGTTGGTGTATAGAAATGTTACTGATTTTTGTACATTGATTTTGTATCCTGAAACTACTAAAGTTGTTTGTCAATTCCAGAAGCATTTTGGCAGAGCCTTTAGGATTTTCTAAGTATAGAATTATGTTATCAGTGAAGAGAGACTGACTTACTTTCCTACTCAGATGCCTTTAATTTCTTTCTCTTCCCCAACTACTCTGGCCAGGACTTCCAATACTGTGTTCAACAGGAATGGTGGGAGGGAGCATCTTTGTCTTGTTCCTTTTCTCAAGGAGAATGGTTCATGCTTTTGCCCATACAGCATTATTTCTGTGTGGTATTCCATAGTTTATATGTTCCACACTTTTTCATTCATTCTACTGCAGCATCATGTGTGGAGCTGGAGGTCATAATCTTAAGCAAATTAACACAGGAACAGAAAATCAGATTCTGCATATTCTCACTTATAAGTGGAAGCTAAGCACTGAGCACATATGAGCATAAATGTAGAAACAGTAGACACTGTGGACTACTAAAGGGTGGAGCAAGCAGCATGGGTTTAAAAAACTGTTGGGTGCTATGCCCACTACCAGGATGATGAGATCTATACTCCAAACTGGAGCATCACACAATGTTCTCATGTTACAAATTTGCACATGTACCCACTGTATCTAAAAACTGATATCATAAATAAATTAATAAGCAAATTGAAGAGTTATAATAATGAAGGACACAGGATTCCTCCTACACATGCATATGCTCATACATCTATAGGTTTTTATGACACAGATGGATACAACAATCTTGAGTGTCTTGCTATGTGATAGCAAGAAAAATGTTGGTAACTCCACCATATGTCTGCATAATTCCAATTTCATAGGGAAGAGAGAACATTCTTCCCTGTCACTCCTGGTGAGTTCTCATGATGGCTTAATTATATTGATTTGTTTCACTTACAGCCCTAACCTCGTCTTAAGATCACTCTTGGATTCAAGTGATAAAGAAATTCCACTTATATTACATGCACCAGAAGTGTACAATGAGAGGTTTTCAGGGACACTTCATATATCATAGAACTTTGTGCCCTGAACACCCAGAGAACTTTCTATTCACCTTAACTAGGTGTGTATGACACATCCTAAAATTGAGCCGTGTTCTAGCCTTTGTGATTTCCCAAGGGTGCTCTGTTCAGACCAAAAATTACTGTCCAGTCCTGGACTTTTCACTACAGTGTCTTATAATAAGAATTTTGGTAATTTTATTTACCATCATCTGATGGCATTGACAATTTCTTTATCATAAAAAGGAGATAGAAAAAAAATTGAATAATTAAACAACATAATGGTGAGAAACATTTCTTGGAAAATTTCACCAATGGCTTAGCTACTGAAGAATTTTTATAGAAGGTATAGTGACTGATATCTCAGAGCTCATCTGCTATACCTTCCACAATTTTTAGATGGAGAAACAGAATCCCAAAAGAATAAATCTGGGGCCAGCTCCCAGTTAACTTGATTTACATTACAAATATTAGTTAAAAGAGAAAAATGTAAAGAAAAGGATATTAAGGGTTCATATCTTGGGGAAAAGAAAAGTTCTTGGGCAAACAACTTCCTCGTGTTAATATGTTAATAATATTATAATAAGCATCGGTAAAATGGGTCTTGTACTAATTCTGTTCTTAAATTGTTAGAATCATACACAGAGTACCAATAGCAGTATCTCCACTAGTTACTAAAGCTCCATCAGAATGGCAGTTCTTTCAGGCAGATATTAAACAGAAAATTGAGCTAACGATAACTCTCTTTGCACTGTATTGAAGGAAGATAATTTAACAAATGAAAAGTGCCCATCAGAATATATGGTACAGTGTGGTACTTGGTAATTGCTGATTCTACTCTGTGGTAGAGGATATATGTTTTTTTACCTCAATTTTGAGGTGATATCCTAGAGATAGAAAAGCTGTATGATTGCCATATTTTGGAAAAGAAATATACATTTGCAGATGACATGATTGTATATTTAGAAGACCCCATCATCTCAGCCCAAAATCTCCTTAAGCTGATAAGCAAGTTCAGAAAAGTCTCCGGATACAAAATCATGGTGCAAAAATCACAAGCATTCCTATACACCAATAACAAACAAACAGAAAGCCAAATCATGAGTGAACTCCCATTCACAATTGCTACAAAGAGAATAAAATACTTAGGAATACAACTAACAAGATATGTGAAGGACCTCTTCAAGGAGAACTATAAACCACTGTTCAAGGAAATAAGAGAGGACACAAACAAATGAAAAACCATTCCATGCCCATGGTTAGGAGGAATCAATATCGTGAAAATGGCCATAGTGCCCAAAGTAATTTATAGATTCAGTGCTATCCCCATCAAGCCACCATTGACTTTCTTCACAGGTTTGGAAAAAAAACACCTTAAACTTCATATGGAACCAAAAGAGCCCACATAGGCAAGAGAATCATAAGCAAAAACAAACAAACAAACAAAAACAAAGCTGGAGGCATCACTTTGACTTAAAGCTATACTACAAGGCTGCAGTAATCAAAACAGTGTGGTACTGGTACCAAAACAGAGAAATAGACCAGTGGAACAGAACAGAGGCATTGGAAGTAATCCCAAACATCTACAACCATCTGATCTTTGACAACCCTGAAAAAATCAAGCAATGGGGAAAGGATTACCTATTTAATAAACTATGCTGGGAAAACTGGCTAGCCATATGCAGAAGGCTGAAACTTAATCCTTTCCTTACACCTTATACAAAAATTAACTCGAGATGGAATAAAGATTTATACATAAGACCTAACACCATAAAAATCCTAGAAGAAAACATAAGCAATACCATTCGGGACATAGGCATGGGCAAGGACTTCATGACTAAAACACCAAAAGCAATGGCAACAAAAGCCAAAATAGACAAATAGGATCTAATTAAACTAAAGAGCTTCTGCACAGCAAAAGAAACAATCATTCGAGTGAACCAGAAACCAAGAAAATGGGAAAAAACTTTTTGCAATCTACCCATCTGACAAAGGGCTAATATCCAAAATCTACAAAGAACTTAAACAAATTTACAAAATAACACAAAACAAACAAACAAACAGAACTCCATGAAAAAGTGAGCAAAGGATATGAACAGACATTTCTCAGAAGAAGACAGTTATGCAGCTGAAAAAAAGCTAAAGAACATATGAAAAAAAGCTAATCATCACTGGTCATTAGAGAAATGCAAATCAAAACTACATCGAGAAACCATCTCATACCAATTAGAATGGTGATCATTAAAAAACTAGGAGACAGAAAAATAGACAAAAAAAAAAAATCAGGACACAATAGATGCTGGAGAGGATGTGGATAAATAGGAATCGTTTTACACTGTGTGTAAATTAGTTCAACCATTGTAGAAGACAGTGTGGTGATTTGTCAAGGATCTGGAACCAGAAATATCATTTGATTCAGCAATCCCTTTACTGGGTATATACCCAAAGGATTATAAATCATTATGTTATAAAGACACATGTACATGTACATTTATTACAACACTGTTCAGAATAGCAAAGACTTGGAACCATCCCAAATGCCCATCAATGATAGACTGGATAAAGAAAATGTGGCACATATACACCATGGAATACTATGAAGCCATAAAAAAGGATGAGTTCATGTCCTTTGCAGGGACATGGATGAAGCTAGAAACCATCATTCTTAGCAAACTGACACAATAACAGAAAGCCAAACACCATATATTCTCACTCATAAGTGGGTACTGAACAATGAGAACACATGGACACAGGGAGGGGAACATCATATGCTGGGGCCTGTTATGGTGGGGAACTAGAGGAGGGTCAGCAGCGGGGTGGGGGGATAGGGGAGGGATAGCATTAGTAGAAATACCTAATGTAGATGGTGGGGTGATGGATGCAGCAAACCACCATGGCACATGTATACCTATGTAACAAACCTGCATGTTCTGCACATGTACCCTGGAACTTAAAGCATAACAATGTTAATTTTAAAAAGAAACATGCATTTATTATACCCAATTTAATACCCAATAAAAATATTTAGTTAAAATAAAATAATTTTCTTTGATATTTCCTTTCAGTGAAGGCTTTTTTTTCTTTTCTTTTTTTTTTTTTTTACATGGTACATTAAATAGATTTTTTTTTATTTTATTCGAACACATCTATATTATTGTGTGCTATTTACAAATTGAGCTGTTCTAGTGTGGTAGATAACTGCAGTGAAATGAAAGTGAGACTCAGATATGTCTAGTTTGCTTGGTGAGTTATTCCAATCAGCAACCCTAGATAGCTATTCACATCCAGTGCTTCAAAACAAGTGGTCAATTAGAGAATGTTTACATTCTGGCACCAGGGAATATCCAGGGAAATAGAGGGACATTGTGATGTTGCCCCCCAAATCATATTTAATCACCTAAATGTATCCTTTTACCTAAAGAGTCTTCAGACTTAAGCTGAAGGTCCTAGTTCCACTATTTTCCATGGAAGGGATTGAAATCTGTAGCTTTCTAGAGGCTCTGTTTTCAGATGATCTCATGGATAACTGCAGAGGGACTCTTTATGCATAGTAGCAACTTGAGACCCTCAGAAATGAAGAAACTTCAGAGGAAAAAGTCTCAATTTTTTTTTATGTAGTTGTACACAAGTTCCAGGGAAATTTGAGTTATTTTTTTCTAATGTGATTTTATTTTTACCCAGAGGTTGGTGAGATTTCAACATTTTAAAACATAATTTTAAAACATTTTAAAATTATCCACCCTTTAAAACAACAATTAAAATATGCTAATGACTCTGTAGACATTCATTTTGAGAAGTTCAACAATACTTTGTACTAAAAAAACTCCACATTGTTCTATGATGTTGCTTTAATGCTTTTACTGGGTGACTCTTTCTGATTAGTGAGTCTCTGATACCTCTGTTTTCTTTTGTTTCTGTCTCAATTTGCACTGTTTGTGATCTTTGATAGCCCAAGGTAAATAGTTCTGATCAAGTACCCACAGTTAATGAATTTGTAAAATAGGAAATTGGTGAAATTCTTATCATCTACCAGATACTATTTTTAAAAGTGGGAATTTAATAATAAAGAAGGAGTAACGTTTTTCCTTTCTTTCACAGTTCGGCTGGGAAGAAAAACACTGAAGTATTAACTTCAAATATGATCAATTTGACAAAAAGGATATGCTTGATGCTGTAGAGCAACATAAAAGGGGGAGGTAATCTAGTTTAGAGTTTCAAGAAAATCATTTCTTTCTAAGTGAAAACAAAGATAGACCTGTAAATTGGAAGAGTGAGCTGGATTTAAAGTAGTATATGGGACACAGGGAACAGTATATGTCAGGACCTGGTAAAAGAACGAGTGTTATTATTCAAGATGCAGTTAGAAATCAGTACAGTTAGGCCACATAATGCCAATGTAAAATATAGGAAGAAAAAGCTTATAAAAAAAGCCATGGAATAAATTATGAAGCTGTCTACAAGAAAAAAAAATGCTTAGATTCTATCATAGCCTTAATAGAAGCAATGTAAGAAAGGAAATTAATTTATAGATTTTCTTTTATAAAGATTTAACAGATGCAAATAAAACAATCTCGATTTAATGATTTAACAATGTATCAAAAAAATTCCACAATCAGATTAACTAGGATTAGTTTTAATATCTGAAACCTCATTGATTGTGTAGCTGGTAAAAAAGGGAACATAAATGGGCCAAATAATGGAACCACAGTATTTACAAAAAAAATTATATATGTATGCATATACATATATATATAGATACATATTATATATATTTTTCAGATATTGTCATATTTTGAGATACCAGTTTTGGGAGATATTTGATACATTTTACATATTTTAAATATTTAAATATTATATCTTCCCTCTGTCATGTTAAACACTGGAAGAGCCAGGGTCTTACTGCCTTTGGTAAGCCACCAGCAGGGCAGAAGCAGGAGCTTGGTGACCTAGTTACTTTCTTGTTTCTCATTCCCACTTGTTCTTTGTATGGATGTCCTGTCTTTTTGCTTAAACAGGGAACAGGAGAGGAATAAGAGAAAAATGTCAAAAATAGATAAGAAAAACACATTGGTTGTAAGTTTTCAGATCTCTCCTTTGTTGATTTTTTTTCATCTAACTCTGCCTTGCCATTGAATTTCAGAGTGCTGCTGTTGGCATCCAAAATGCTGCCTTTCTCTCTGGGTATGTTTGATGATTTTCAGGCTGTCTCACAACACTGCTCCCTGTACTGTTCTCTGATTTGAATGAGCCTAGCAAAGTGAAGTGTTCTTTGTGCCATGTTTTTACAACGTTTCTTCTATCCCATACCCTCTTGTTGCAGATACTTTCTGCGAGTTCACCTCTTCTACTCCTCTGAGAAACATATCCACCCTTGCCACACCATGAGGGGGAAACCACAGTTGCTGCAATCTCAGTGTCACTGTGTCTCTTCTTTATTTTACATGCCCATACTGTAGCATCCATCAGTGGTATGAAGGCTTATCAGAATTCAGTGGAGCTTTCTGAGTCTAGGACTAAAGTGGCAAGGAAGTGGGAATACTTGATTTCATTCACCCATTACTGAAAGGGAGGAGGAAAAGTATTCATGCTCCATAAAATGCTCTTCTCAATATAATAGTTCTTGCTATTTTGTTATCCTGCTCTCCCTTACTGAAAAAGCCAACAAACTAATACATTTTAGTAGGAAAGTTGATTTTAAAAAGTCTGGCTCTAGCACCAGAAATAAAACCATACGAAGCATGGTATTTTACTCTGCAATGTTGAATTATTTTTACCATATAGCCATACATTTTGCATGTTCTTCTGACAGGAATAGTAAAAAGGATGTCTCAATCACATTCTAGCACATATCCCTCTCATTAGAGTGAGAAGGTGGAAAGAGGAGACGCAGTGAAACCTGTAGGGAGGCTATGGAAATAATTCAGGGGGGAAGGGGTGGCTTCAAATAGGAGTCAGCATTAAAAACAGAAAGAAGTGGATAGATTCAGTAAAAGAGAGAAAGTTGACAGTGCTGGTGATTTATTTTATCTAAAGGGTGAGGGAGAGGAAGAATTAAATTCTCAGATGTTATTTGATAATCTGGATGAGTGAATGAGTAGATACTGATTTGATTGTAAAATATTTAAAAATGTGAAGTCATCAGGACTTGGAGTCGATTTAGAAATGGAAAATAAGGTAACAAAATATGGAAACAGTGATGATGAACTACCCTTTAAGAAACATCCATGAGGAAGGAAGATGAAAATGAGTTGAACGTTTATGGCGAATGAAGGCTTGCTTTATGTTTGGAGAGAACCAAGAAGAGAGTGGAGCCAGTAGCGAGGAACCAGCTGATGGTACAAAAGAGTGAGATAGTAATGGATGGGCAAAGGTCAGTTCAAGACGATAGGTGATGATATTGTCCTTGAACAGGTTGTGGTCTTAGAAAAAGAGTTGATGATTAGGTATGTTTTTAGATAAAGCAGTAGACCTGGAAATAGGAAAGAGGAAAGCAAGAATAAGAAAGGCACTAACCTCTATCTCCATGCTAGAGCAAACAAGATCTGACTGAGCAGCACTTAGTTACTTGTCTCTTAGTCCAGTAGTGAACACTTATTTGTTCAATTATTGGCTAATTTATCGGGAAATATCTATGGCAATACAGTATATTAGGAATTATTTTAGGAAGAATGGATAAAACTTTCAACATACAGCAGACCTCTGATCTCAAACAATCAAAAAGCTTGTATAAGCTTTACTTATACAATTTAGTGAATAATATGTTTGCTTCTAAGTATATATAATAGTTCACTACAGGAATATACTTTTATTGAAGACAACTTATTTAATAAACTAAAATTATAGATATTTGTCAAAAACAGCAGGGTGGAGGTTGACATGGTTTGGGTCTATGTTCCTGCTCAAATCTCATGTTTAATTGTATTTTCCAGTGTTGGAGGAGGGGCCTGGTGGGAAGTGATTGGATCACAAAGGTGGACTTACCCCTTTCTGATTTGTTTCCCCTTGCTGTTGCCTTGTGACAATGAGTTCGTTCTTATGAAAACCGGTTGTTTGGAAGTTTGTGGCACCTCCCCATTCTCTTTCTCTTCCTCCCGCTCCAGCCATGTTGGACATGCTGGCTTCCACTTTGCATTCTGCCATAATCGTTAAGTTTGCTGAAGACTCCCCAGTCATGCTTCCTGTACAGCCTGTGGAACTGTGAGCCAATTAAACCTCTTTTCTTTCTAAATTACCCAGTTTTAGGTAGTCCTTTACTGCAATGTGAAAATAAACTAATACAGAAGTCAAGATGGAAGTCAAAATACTATAAAACATATATGTTAATATAAGGAAAAAAGTACCTTTAATATTCTACTTTAATCCAAAAAATTCTAAATAAGTTATCCAGTGATTTATTTTAAAATGCAAAGCAAATGTGAGTTTAATAAGTTTAATGGTTTGAATAACTAAATTCTTGAGCTCTAGGATACTGAAAAGAATAAAAGTCTGAGAAATGTCTTAAAAGCTAAATACATTTTAAACTAAGAATGGAGAAGAAGGTTAGGTTGGGGTAAGAGACAGACAAAGAAAGAGATGATTTTAATGTTGACAGGCTTGATATACCCTGAATATAGGAACTATTTTAGGCTTTCAGAGCTATTAGAAAAATTGGACGGTGCACAGGCTTTGGAAAATTATTTCTTAGCATGTGTAAGTGCAGCAGCTTTTTTTTTTCTTATAATTCTACAAAGAAGAAAAATAGTTGGGAGGTAGCAGGGATTATAGTTTAATTTAGAAAGCATTTGTGGGAGGAATTTTTAGGAGACTTAAAACCAGTTATCTTATTTTCTGAGACAGAAACTCAAATATTAGACATTAAGTATTCTGGATTGGTGAGGAAAGCTTTAGAGGTTCAGCAATTAGCTTTCTATTCTGAAACAGTATTGTATTCCTTAACTTGGTAATTTTCTTAATAATGAATGACTACTGAAGGTTGTCAGACTCATTCTTTTAGGATGACAAATATTTTCCTATGTACAAATGTAAATAAGTTTCTGAATGTGAAACATTTCATGCATCACTGAATGGCATTTTACCATCCACCCAATTAGTACATTGAATGGAGAACAAACTCATTTAAACTGCATACTTATTAAATATCCAGTAAAGGAGCAAAACAAGGACATTCTCGTTCTTCTATTTTCCCTACAAGCATAGTACTATCTGGGAACTTTTCTTCCAGGAGTATCTTTCCTCTTCCTATCAATTTTCTCTCCTCTGTTGCAGGAATAAAATTCCACAAAAGAAAAAAAGGAATTATCTTTTTTTTTTCCATCTATTTAAAAGAGATGAGAAATAAAATATCCTAGGAAATCAGAAATGGTTGGATTTGTACAATTTTTGCCAAATTAAAACAAATTGAGTGTTCCTAGAAATCATATGTTAACCTGCTTTGATTAGTAAATTGATAAACCTAGTAACTGTGTAGATAAAATAACTGCTGGTACTAGTAATAGTAGCAATAAAGCAATAACTAAGAATTTCCTGGGCAGTAACTGGATTATTTGCTTCTCTTAAATTATTTCATGTAATTTTCACAACAATTACGCAAGGGATGTTTTATTCTGTTCACTGGACAAACAAGAAACTAAAATTCAGAAAGGTGAAGTAATACAAAGTCGTACATCTGGTAAGAGGCACAGCTTGGGAGAAATTAGACTAATCCTGAAGCTTGTGTTCTTAAACTTTATACTGTAAAAAGCATTTTAATTCCACTTTTGCAGATAAATAAATAAATAAATAAATAAATAAATAAATAAATAGCAGTGCAGCTCAGATATTTAAGCAGTTGTTTGATTTTCATTGTTGTTTTATTATTTGATCCTGAGAAATCAAGACTATTATCTAGCTATGTAGTTAGCTAGGAATGCATATATACATTCCCTAAGTAGAACTTCTATTTTAGTTCTTAGGCTGATAGCATTTACTTCTTAGTTTAAATCCTGAGGTCCATCCTTTAGCATTTTCAACCTTTTTTTTTTTTCCCACAGAGATGTTTCCTACACTGTATTAGCTCAAGTGTCTGTGCTACCTCTAAGAAGCTTTGTGTATGGTCACCAGCTGTTTTCTGTCCTCCAAAACGCCCCATCAATTCAGCCAAGAGAAAGTGAGTTGGTATAGGAGACATATAAGAGTTAGGGGGGAAAGGCCCCTTTAAATAAACATGTCCTCTTTTCTTCAGTCCTTGAACAAGCTCTCCTTTCCCAAATCCCACCCATGTTTCAAAGGACAATAGGAGAAATTTCAATTTGTTTAGTTTAAAAAAATGTAGACAGTTCCTGACTTAGAGGATTCAAGTTCTAATTTTTCAATTTTACAATTATATCAAAGCTATCCTGACTTAGAGGATTCAACTTACAATTTTTCAATTTTAAAATGGTGTGAAAGCTATTGTCACCATAAAAACCATGTTTTTCACTGTTTCTGTTTTTCACTGTCAGTGCAGTATTCAATAAATTACATGAGATCCTCAACATTTTATTGTAAGATAGGCTCTGTGTTAGATGATTTTGCCCAGTTGTAGGGTAATGCAAGAGTTCTTGAGCACATTTAAGATATGCTAGGCTAAGCTATGATGTTCCATAGGTGTCTTAAGTACATTTTTGGCTTATGATATTTTCAGCTACGACAAATTTATCAAATGTAACCCCAACATAAGTCGAGTTGCATCATACTTTTATAGAGATAGACTTTTCTTTTGAACAACCCACTCTTCCTTGGGAAAATCACATTTTCTATAATTGTTTTATCATTGTTTTGTTACATATGATTAAAAATATCTCCAAAAGAATCTTTCTTACACTAAAGAATACATATTTGTTCTTCAAATTTAGTGTGGCTGGAAGATTTTTTTTCCAGTTTTAAAATAATGGTTTTCTCCCTGCTTTATCTGTATACAGGTTTTACAAATGCAGAATTATTTGCTCTACTAAAACATCAACATATTTTTTTAAAGATTAAAAATGTACACAACTCATTAGATTTGTTCTATTAATGTTATTAGGTTAAAATGTAAAGTAAATCTCTAGTTCAATATTAGAATCTTGGCAACCCTAAACAAACACAGTTCCAAAGCAAAATCTCGACATATTTTACCAAAAAGCAAGGAAAAAACAAACAAAACAAAACCTGCATGTCTGCACATGGAGGAGAGATTTTCTTTTTCTCTGATCTTCATCATGAAACTTCTCACCCTCTGTCCCATAAGAATAATGTCAGTACAAGATGCCAGTTACTTTCTTACACTGAAGACAGCACACTATTTTACTTTCCAGTTTACTCGTTTATGTGATAGAAGTGCTATTAACATTTTAAACCCTTGATAATTTCACACATGAATAGTATGTGATCAGGCAGGTTGAAGACAGTATCTTCTATGAAATTAATAATATGAAAGACAGCTGAGAAAGTTGTGGCATATTTTAGTTTATCAAAATAATCTATGCTATGATAAACAATGTTTCCTCCCATTTCTCAATAAAGAATGTTTTGATGCCTAAACTATAACTTGATTGGGGCAGAAAGTCAAAAATATATAATTTTATTCAGAAATGTCTGTGTTAAACCAATATTTGTCATTTCACATCCACGATCTATCTTTACTCAGCATTGTGTATCTCTCAAATTCAATGCTTAGAGAGTGTAGGTAAATTTCTCATTTAACCAAAAAAAAAAAAAAAAAAAAAAAAAAGAAAGAAAAAGTAGAGTACAGGCTATCAACAAGACAGAGTTAAATTACTCCACATTTCCACATTTGTACCATCCCATTAGCTACCTTGATAATAATCAGTGCTTTTTAATTACTTAATATCAACTAGGAACAGAGGCTGAGTACTTTACATACACCTCTTTATATTAATGATGTAAAGCCAGTATTTTTTTAATTAATTAGGAGATTATGGCACATGTTTATTTTGTTTTTCAGTAGTATGTCATATTCTATTATTAATTTCTATTTTTATTTTAGGTTCAGAGGTGCAAGTTTGTTAACAGGGTATATTGCAGGATGCTGAGGTTTGGGATACAGTAGATCCTGTTATCCAGGTAGTGCATAGTACCAACTAGTTGGTTTCTCAACCCTTCCCCTTTCTCTCTTCACCATCTAGCATTTCCCATCTTTATGTCCATGTGTTCCCAATGTTTGGCTTCCACATATAGGTGAGAACATGCAGTACGGTGTTCAGTTCCTATGTTAATTCATGTAGAATAATGGCCTAAAGTTCATCCATGTTGCTGCAAAGAACAGGATTTTATTGTTTTTTTTTTTTATGGCTGCATAGTACTCCATAATATATATGGGCCATATTTCTTTATCCAGTGAACCATTGATGACCACATTGGTTGATTACATGTCATTGTTATTGTGAATAGTGCTGTGATGAACATATGAGTGCATTTGTCTTTTTAGTAGAACACTTTATTTTCTTTTTGATGTATACCCAGTAATGGAATTGCTGGGTCAAATTGTAGCTCTGTCTTAAGTACTTTGAGAAATCTCCAAACTGCTTTCCACAGGATCTGAACTTATTTCCATTCCCACCAATAGTGTATAAGTGTTCCCTTTTCTCCACAGCCTTGCCAGCATCTGTTGTTTTTTTGACTTTTTAATAATAGTTACTGTAATTGGTGTGAGATGGTATTTTATTGTGGTTTGGTTTGCATTTCTCTGATGATGACTGATGTGGAATATTTTTTCATGTTTTTTGGCCATTTTTATGTCTTCTTTTGAGAAGTGTCTGTTTATGTCTTTGGTCCACTTTTTTTTTTTTTTTTTTTTTTTTTTTTTTTTTTTTTTTGAGACCAAGCCCCATGAAGAGTTTGTCTGTATACTTGCTCTGTTGATGTGGTATGCCCGGAGCCTAGAACCACATATGGTACATAAAAGATATTCAACAAATAATTTTTGAATGAATGAAGAAATAAATTGATAGTTTCTTTCTTTTGCTATGTGTATATTTTAAATTATTTTTATTTATATTACATTACTGAGTGTCCTGGAGAAAAGTCTGACTAGGTCTGAAAGCTTCAACAGCCACTGTCCCTAGTAAAGGAAAATACCTATAGGCAGTTAGTTCCTTATGCCTGGGTCCTCAGGATATGTAGCCTGTGGCCTCATTTTCCTGGCCAAATCGGAAGACTTCTAAAACAAAGGTAACAATTTATAGCTTGGCCCCAGGTTTGATTTGAGATTCTCGGTCATTATAATTCTGTCCATCAGAACACATTTCATGGTTGCAGGCTGTGAGGCAGGAATAATAGGATCAGAAATCCTCCATCTGGGAATTGGTCTCAGCAGGAGCTGTTTTACCTTAAGTCATGCCCTTTCCCGGGATAGCCAGCATCCCTAGTTATTGTGGGCCTACAAAGGCCAGCAATCTTGCCTCAGTTTGAGATAACTCTGAAAGGCCATACCAACTACAAAGCATTCTATTAGCATCTCCCTTTGCTCATCATGCTCCCCGTCCCTCCTTTACAGCTCGTGTTCCCAAGAGTTTTCCCACATTTCCTTCTGGCACATAAACTTCATCACAATGTTGTTTTCCATAGAATCCAGCCTGCTAAATAAGAATCTTCTGATACAGGAACCTGACAATATATTGTTTTGTATACATTTCCTCTAGAGATTATAAGGTAACCAGTAGGAAGTAGCAGTTTCTCTAAACAATCTTACATTTGCTATGAAGATTACAAGATAGAATAGAGGGATATATGGAAAGGGACATGGATGAAATTTTAAGATGAACACACTAAAAATAAAACTGTGCTACAAGGGGCAGAAGAAAGTCAGACATTCCTATAAACTTTAGTTTCCAATGTTACAGGAAGCCAGCTTTATTTCAACAAGAAGCTATATTTGTAAGTGATTACTGCTATCATGTAGAAAAAGATCAAAGACAGATTTTAAATCATGTCCTAATTTTGATCAGCTGGTAGAAGCCAGGTGGAAAAGGATCCTGGGGATAATTCTGTAGGTATTGGGAAGATGTCCATGGCTGATTACTGATTTTTCTCATGGATGGAAAAAAGGAGCTGGTATTGGATAACAGACAGGATTCCTTATCTACAAATAATAATAAAACTTAATGAATACCTATCCTCCTAATTTTTTATTAATAAATTCATACTTTTTGTCATATTAGAAACATTAAACTTCAGAAGAATATGTTCATTGTGTAGGTTACTGGTCATTTATCATTGTAGAATAGGCAATCCTCTACTCATTGTTCTTTTATTCGTAACAAATGGTAGTATCTTTGTGTCATCTACATATCCATGTTTAGACCAGCATATTGGTTAGACCATCATTAAAAAGGAAGTTAGATAAGTTTCGCATTGTATAGCACTAAGACAAACTGAAGAACACAAAATTCATTTAATAACAACAGACTCAGTGACATCATTGTACAGATATCTCCTTGTTTAGTAATAATAACTTCTAAAAGTAGGCCCAGAAGCTTTATATTCAAAAAGAGATTCAAAAGTTCAAACAACATACCCAAATAATATTGCAAACTCAATAGCGATATGTATCTCATTTATTTTTCACTGTTGAAATTCAATGAGTCTGTATTTGAAACCTGGTATAAACAGTGAGGTAAGAGAAGTTTAAATAACAAAGCAGAAAATATGTTTCTTTTTATTGAGGTTTTATTTCTGAATGCATAATATGTAGCTACAGCTGCTGGTATTTGTTCTCTTAGCTGGCATTCTGGAAGCCATATGTATTAAAGAAGGTTCAGATAATATGCACATAAGATAACTGCTTAAGGTTTCTAATCTGAGTATCTTTATTTGGTTTATGTATTTTTCCTTTTTGATCATATGTTATTGTTTTAATGGATGAGAAAGGTTACAGTTGCAATCTCTAGCACCTCCTGTAAACCATGGAGCATTTGTTGAATTAGGATTCACCAATTTTATAAATTAGCAATCTTTATCACATGCTTAAGTGTGAATGTGATAGTCATCTTGTAAAAGGTCAGATAAGCAGAGAAAAATGGTGAAATAAATATTTAAAAAGAGATCAAAAGGTAATATATTTTACAAGTGTCCTTTCTGCTCTGATTTGGTAACATGAAAGCCTTTCCAGAACTTCCACGTGGCTGCAGGATGTCAGATGGCATATTCTGAAGATCAGTGGTTATATAAATATAGCCCAACCTTAGACACAAACGTACTTTAGCTTATAGCTTTTTCTGGAAAACGACCTATAAATCCACACCAACCAACACTATAGCCTATATTCCCATGAAACACATTCTTTAGATCAGTGACCTCTATTTTCTAGTTTAGTCCAGTGGTTTTGTTCACGTATTTAAAATGAGATGTGAACAAGGCTACTTTATTTCATTGAGAGAATTTATAAGGGTCAGATTGCCATAAAACACATATTTAATTTTTATAAGAAATCCAATCTTTTTGTCTATTTAACTCAAATGTCCTTAAAATGCTAGGCTCAATGTAAATAATTTTTATCTTGTTTTTCACTTATGAATTTTCTCTTATATTTCTTAAGAATGTTGATTAATGCTAACTGTTTTGTCGTTTGTAGCCGTCTATGCTGTGTTTTATGGTTAATATTTTATTAGAATTCCATGTTTAGTCTTAGGCTTCTAAACTGATGAAGGGAAAACAATTCTAGAACTTACAACCAAGAATAACATAAAAGGCAAACGGGATGGAAAAGACGTGAATACTTGCTGTGGAGAAGATACTATTGCTAAGGAACTCAATAACCATCTTCAACTAGCAGATTTGTAGAGGAGTGAGTTGGGCGTAGTGTGCCATTCAAGTCTCCTTTCAAGAAAAGTCATAGTTTTCCAGCTTTTAGCAATGCTGTCAGTAGATGGCCATCAACTCTCAGCTCCTTAATAGGTTATCTCAGCTGTAAAGAGCAGTCTCATCTAGAAGTCATACTGTATCTTGGAGAGCCTGTACTCCATTCAGGTAGAGGTCGGAAATCTTGCCTTTTTTTTTTGCCCAACATAACACAACTACTGCTGACCATTTAAGCCTTGGAGCTTCCTGTGGAGTCAGCTCAGGTAAGTATTGGATGCATATTGCCACTCATCTTCTCCTGCCCAAATATTTGTCATCCTCTATCCTTCTCTTCTCGTCCCTTTCCCTCCACCGGTATTGATCTATGGAACTACTTTATAGTGTGTACCTCTTTTCACTAGTCCTATCAGTTAACTCAGTAACAAGGAATTTATGGTCACGTGTCTTTTCTAGATACAGCATTCGTCTTTTTTTCTCTTGGTGATTCTTTATTTGAATGAGTTTCCTTACTTCTCTACATTCTTTCTTTCCAATATCATGATACACTTCTTTCTTAAACAAAATACGTATTCTTCCCCCTGCTTACTTTAGTCTGTCGTTTACAGATCACATCTTTATTATGTATAACAGTGGTAGTCTTAATAGACTTTTGCCATGTGCAAGTAACCAAGTGAAACAAAAAAGATACCCAGCAAATGAGAGGGGAAAAAAGGGAAAAGAGAAAGAGAGGCAGTGAGAGTACAAGAGAAAGAGTGAACATTTGTTAGCGGATAGTTTGGTTTTGGGTGTTAAATCCTGATATTATAAGGTTCAGGTTCATCATATGTATTAGATTCCCAAATCTCTTTTATCTCAATTACAGCTATTATGATTCTATAGATCTTATTAAATTATTATTTAGACAACTTTTGTGAGTGAGGGATACAGGAGGTAGAAGTATGAGCTAATCTCTGAACAAACACTTAAGCATATAACACAATGACAATGATCATCTGGTTTCTATTTTTTAAGGCTGATATATTTTAAACTGCTTTTGAGCCATCTACATCCTGCTTCGCATATCTGTGATCGTACACAAACTTCTTCCTTATTAACACTATCTTTGGCCCATTTGTTGTGTTCCTATCCATTTTTTAACTTTCAGAATAGATACCATTTCCTCAAGGAAGTCTACTTTTGTCCAGTAGGAAAATAGACAATGACTCCACTATTCTCCTATAGCAGGTTTTGTAAATATTTTGTGTGTCTGCCTCAGTGCTTATTACATTTAGTTATATGTTTTTATTTTGGTGGCATACCTTCTTAACTCTAAACCTCTTCAGATAGTTTTCATTTTATCATCATTACAGCCTAGAGGTGCCCACAATTTATAAAATAATAATAATATAACATTGACTGGCAGATTGAAAGGTCATATATTCACACATTTAATAAGGTGAGACCTAATGCAACTAACAATAAGAGGTTCTTATTTTGCTATTATTACATGAAACAGGTTTACAAAATATAGTCAATGTACTCAAGTTATTTTTATGAATGAAGAAGAAAAGTATAACATAAATTTATATAAAACAACCACAAAATAGAGCAAATAAAAATACTACTACTTAATGGAATAATATATTTTTATTAGTCTAACGTGCATTATTGAACTTTCAAGCCACATAAAGCTTATACTGCTCAGACAGGTCCTGATACATGTAAAAGCAAAAACTGTAAGAGCAAAATTCCTAATGATTGTAGGGATATCAGAGAAAACACAAAAAAGAGATTAGATTTGATATTTAATGAGTATACGTTTGATGAGGTATGATTCCTCACTAAATAAATATTTATGCTTTACCCTTGAATATTTGCTGTTATTAATTTTACAAATATTCCAAGGATTACAGTAACTAATTTATAATAACTAATTATGTTATTTGTGATCATTAAATGAATGTTGATTTGGATTTCAGCAGATGATGCTTCTAATAAACATGAACCTTCTAGGATTTTATTAATATAATCTCATTTATTGAAATTCCCTGCACTCAAATACAGGGGATTGATTTCCACACACATGAAGGCCAAATCTGAGTTACAACCAAGGATTCCAAATAAGCTTTCATATTTGATTAAAGATTTATATTTTTCTATGCTCCTTCACATATATTATCTAATCTATAAATGTGTGTTAGAAACATGCTGATATTAAATCATAGTTTACATAAAAATAAGATCTAGATTTTTACTAATTTTACCTTCTATATTATTCTTTGTTTTCCTTTGTGGTTCATTAATTTATAAATATAAATTGTTTTAAAGGTTATATATAAATGATGATTGACATTTGGTTTTCTCTATCATTCCTTGTGTTTTAATTCAAAGACTTTTTACATCAATGTGAAAAATATAATTGTGATTATATCAAGATCATAGATTAATCTTTGTTTGGCTTATCATGGCCAAGATTTATTTTACTTCTCATTAGTTTAAATCTAAAAAACAGGCACTTTGAAGTCAGTTTTGCTACAATTGCTGCAGGCATAGATGCTCCTGCACTATAACAAAATACAGAGATGCAAAATCCTTGTAATTTTTTTTTCTAATGCTGTGTTTTGACTAAAGTAAGTACAAAATAATATATTGACTGAATATTCTGGATAGGTCCTCTGCTCAATAAGGAGTCTGTCTCTTGTGTCAGTCTGACTTGGCATATATTATTTGGATACATTTGAACACAAAATTTTCTTTATAGAACAATTGAAACCCTGAGCATTTCATTTTCTGAATTAAGAGAAACAGAGAGAGAGACAGAAACTAACGAAGGTAAGAAGGATGACATAATTATTAACATTTTCCTAGAAAATGTGGACTTAAAAGATCTGTTTTTACTTTGACATTCATCACTCTGAAGTATCACAACATATTTCTTGTACCTTTTTAAACATAAAGTATCCAGTTTCATTTTGAAGCACATGTCTTCAATTTCTAATGCCTGACTCAATTCACTGAAATTTGTCTTTTCATCTAGAGACAAGCTCATAACTTGGATCTGTGTGTCCAAGCATTCACTATTACTTGCCCCTAGACAGCTACTCCACACTTCATTCTGATGTTATACACAATAAACATTTTAGAAAAAAACAAAACAAAAAAAGCAGACATGCAGCAATCAAATGCTTATCCATTTAGGAATGTCCTAACAGATGTCAGTTATAGATCAATTAGGAAATTTCAGGGTGAAAATGTATTGAGGACATTGAAAAGATGGACAAAAATAGTGATAAAGCTAACATATTTAGTTCAACTGGAAATGGAATCTGAAAAGAGCTAAGGGAACCTGAGCCAAGCTGATATCAGTTTGGTGATGTTACCCTCAGGGCCCTTGTCTGCCTTCCTAAACTGCTCTCTTCTCTGTTTCTTTAAGAATTCAGTCAATCTTATGAAATAAGACAACCTTAGATTTTTATGTTTCTTTTCTCTCTCAGCTTCTGCTATTAATCAGCCTTTAAGTGTAAGTTAGAAATGTATGGGAGATGATATAACAACTGCAATGTAATGTATCAGGATGGGAAAATAAATAAACTCTGGGATTCTCTTTTTCTTTTGGTCATATGCTACACAATATTTTCATTTGTCTCTACTATCTACAGATGTATTTGCCTCCATATAGTCATATTCACCTAATTTACTCCTGCCTCAATTAGATAAATAACACCTTATTTTTCTCAAGATTTTTTTGCCAGGCATAGTGGCTCACACCTGTATCTCAGCTACTAGGGAAGCTGAGGTGGGTGGATTGCTTGAGTTCAGGAGGTTGAGGCCAGCCTAGGAAACATGGTGAGACACCCATATCTAGGGGAAAAAATGATTTTTTCTTCTAACTTCTGTGTTGTCACTTAGAAATTCTTGCTTTGTTATTTATTCTAATTTTTTTCAACTTTTTGCTTTCCAATCATTCCTTTTTTTTCACTTATATTCACTTATTTCATTGTTCATGACCCCTTGCGAACTCTTAACTGTCTTATTTATTCGCTTTCCTTCAGAACCAAACTTTTTCAATGAGGAATATACATAACTGTTTCTGCCTTATAAGATTACAACCTCTCCACATCCTATGCAAAGGTTTTTGTCCTCATCAGAAACTGCTATAACTGCTCTTACTAAGGTTGCCAAAGACTTGGAATATTGCCAATGCCTTTGGGCATGCTTTTTATTTTATTTTATGTACCTCTCTATGGCGTTTGACATTTCATTATTCCACCTCTTAAATTTTCTTCTTCCTTGGCTTTCGTGATATTTCAAAATTCTAGTCAACTTCCTCTGATTGTTCAATCTTTGTTTCTTTCATAGTAGAATCTTTCTCTGTCTACCATTTAAATGGATTTTTGTAAATTAGTACTTCTTTATACATTTTACTCTTAGTCATGGAAATTCCAAATGCATATGGCTTTAAATATTTCTTCATTTTGATAATAAAATATCTATATGTCAAAAAAAATACATTTCATGTTTAAAAATAAAACTCCACACTTTTATCTGGTGTGTGTGTGTGTGTGTGTGTGTGTGTGTGTGTGTGTGTTTGTGCATTAATCACTTCCTCTTATACCTAAAAGTTTACCATTATTCTTTATTCTGTTAGGAATAATAACATTTTCTAAGTCAGAAGCATAGAGATTATCCTTGCTTCCTATACTTTTTTCTTCCAAAATTCAGTTGGTCATTGTACTGAACTACTAATTCAGTAGTGTAAGTGTTTTTCATCTTCTCTGTACTTTTAAAAAAGATGTAGGTAGTC
The DNA here is from genome assembly GCF_048565385.1 of Saimiri boliviensis. Classification (NCBI taxonomy): domain Eukaryota; kingdom Metazoa; phylum Chordata; class Mammalia; order Primates; family Cebidae; genus Saimiri; species Saimiri boliviensis. The sequence goes on from NC_133451.1 coordinate 154,530,252, forward strand.
TATTCTGTATTCTAAGTATTGAAGTGCTGGGTAAATGTTCTGTTCTTCATTCTTTCTGCTTTTATCTGAGTAAAGACCTGTATGATCTAATGCACCAAGCTATTATAACAGTCCTCTAAAATGTCTCACTGTCTCCAAATTTTATTATTTTCATTTGTTACTGATCTTAAACTTGACAATAATTTTTTTGCTCTCATAGTTATACACCTATTAGAAGTGTGAATTATACTGCTCTTATAGTAAATTGTCATCAACAACTTCCCTTAGGAATCCTTTTGTCAATTTTGGCCCTATTTACTATGACTTCCCCCTGCCAAATTATACATAGACTGAAGTGAAGTAATTATCTTTGCCTTATATTTCATGTTATTTCTGCCTTGATATTTCTGCACATTTTTTCCTTTGCCTACTAGATATTTCCCTCCTTTGTTTTATTAGTATCAAGACACAGCTCATGTGTCTCCTTCATAAAGGATTTATAAGCCTCTTCAGTAAAGAGAGATGACTTCATCTATGTGACTCCTCTGTGCCTTGTACTTCCCTATTTTGAGAATATTCCTACAATAGTTTAGAAGACTACTAAGAAAAGTAGATGACTGACAGACTTCAGAATGTGAAAATGTGTGTGTTTTTTTCTCTTTATTTGCATATTTTTCAAATTTTCTTTAGGGATTATGTATATCTTTATAGTGTATATAATGGTACATAAGACTTTAGAGTATGTTTTTTTAAAATGGAAAAAAACAAATATTATTCACTATAGAATAAATTTCTTGTGGAAATACTTTTTCATTTTTTTTCTTTCCTTTATAAAAATTATTTTAAAATTAATCGCTATTTCAACTGGGGGACTACTGATTAAACAACAGCACAAATAATTGGCATATCATGTCAAAATAAGTAAACAGTACCTAAAATTTGGCAAATGAGATTTTTTAAAAAGTAAATCAAAGCATAAGCATGGCTATTTTAATATGAAGAGCTAAAGCACAAATAAAATGTTAAGATTTTTCTCTTTTCATTTTATAAATTATCTTGACCTTTGTTGTAGCAACTAATATTTTTGTATGATTCAACATGCTCTATATTTAGTACGGTTTCTAAATTGGGCTTTATTACAAAGTTTGTCTGTTTATGTGTCTTAAAATTCATCTGTCTGATAATGTTTTGGACCATTATTTTATATTTATATTTCTTTTTAACATGGCCCAGTCCTCTATGTTTTGTCATAGTTGGCTTTTCTAATCTCCTTTTCTAGGTACATCTCAAATACCTGTCATGATTTAGGTCCCTCATTGCCTCACACAAAGAATTAATTTAATTTTATTCTCCTCCTATATATCTGTAGTCATTCTGGTATTAGAATTTTGTGCTCCAGATTTTTCTTTTGATATTTGAATGCACAATGTTGTACTGAAGATTTCATAATTTAGCACTGCCTCTGTTCAATGTTAGCTTACAGCTATTAGAAAATGATCTTGAAATATTCCATATTATCTTGAGTATTTTAAGAGTAGTTTTGTGGATAATTCAACATGTTATTTTACTGTAAAATTATCCCATATAACAGTATTTGAAGTAACATCTCATTTCAAATAAGAAGAATTTGCTGTAACTTCAATTAGTATTGACTATATCACAAGTGAATATTTTGATTGTCCTTCAAATTATACTCAATAAATATCAAATCATTATTCTCCTATACTCTGCTAATACAAGGCAGAGGAGGAATATATTAATGAAAGACAGGATAAAGGATAGGTATTATCACAATACACTCTTTGCCAAAGATTTACAATTATCATTTGTTTCAAGGAATGATGAGACTGTCAACTGCAAAAAAAGAATTATTAGGAGCCTAAGTATCATAGAAGAACAACAACAGAGTCTAATAAATTAATGCAGTGTCTAATGGCTCACTGACAAGTGAAAAATGACCAGAACTGTTTGTAATACATTTGAATTTCAGCTGAGTTAGGTTATTTTATCATCATTGAGAAAAACATACTAAAATATTGTCCACTTTGATTTTCAAATATTTAATCTATAGTTTTGGCTTTTCTATTTTATTAAGAGAAAACAAAGCAAACTAATTATTGTAAATATATTTTTAAATGTGCATATATTTTTAAGTATCTGATTATGAACTATTTGTCTTTTGCATTGAGTTGGTTATATATTACCAGTAAATTAAATATAATACAAGAGCATTTAAGTTCCATTAAGTATTTTTATAAGTTACAGAACTATTTTGTATTTATAATTATTGAGAAAATTTAAAAGTCTTAAAAACTGTTAATAAACATTTACATTGTTTCTTCTGCTAGGTTCCAAAATTCAAATAAGCTCTTTTTACAAAATTTCAGCTTGGTAATACATAAATATGGTAAAACTATGAAGGATAAAATTGAGAACACAAGATACAAATTTGTAAAAATATTCTAAAGATTAAGAAAAGAAAATAAATCCATTAAAAAGTATGAACTCAATCTGATAATATTAAAAAAGTAAATGTACATAGCAACTAACTGAAAAGGCTTTTCATCTTTCTCATAATTAAATGATTTTCACTTAAAAATTAACCAATATTAAAAATGTTGATAAGGTTTATTCTATAAAGCAGCACACTTTTTGATCATTTGCAATATTCAAAATTAGAAATGCTACATCCAGGTGGGGGACAGTGGCTCACGTCTGTAATCCCAGCACTTTGGGAGACCTAGGCGGATGGATCACTAGGTCAGATAGAGACCATCCGGACCAACATGGTGAAACCCTGTCTCTAATAAAAATACAAAAATTAGCCAAGTGTGTTGGCATGTGCCTGTAGTCCCAGCTATGCAGGAGGCTGAGGCAGGAGAACAGCTTGAACCTGGGAGGTGGAGGTTGCAGTGAGCCAAGATTGTGCCACATGCCACTGAACTCCAGCCTGGGTGACAGAGCAAGACTCCATCTCAAAAAAAAAAAAAAAAAAAAAAAAAAAAAAAAAGTGCTATTGATGAACTTAAATTGTTTGAGATATAAACAACTTAGAAATAAAAATTCCTTAATGTTTATTAATAACCCATATATAGTTTGTTACACTAGCCTCTATTCAATATGATTTGAAGTATTTATTTAACCTTCATAACAACCTTGTGAATTATTACTATTATTGTTCCCATTTTGCACCATGATCATAGAGCTAGTTAGGGCAATGGTGACATGAACACAGTGCTAAGATCCAAAACCCAGAAGTTGAATTCTAGAGACTGTGTCTTAAAACACAACACTGTGCTGCTACTCTGAATACTTTGCATGAATTATGATTCTTCTAGGTAGTTGTGATGAAATGAGGTAGATCTGGATAGGTTGATAGAAAATAATTTCAAACTTTCATAGTATTAGAAAAAACAAGATGCAGGTGTGTAGAGTATGTGCCAGTTGTTTACAATTAAGTTGGACAGAAAGAAAGGACAAATCAGGGGAGAGAGAAAGAGAAAGAAAGTAAAAGAGGGAGTATGCTCAAATCCTATTCTAGAACTTTATTGTTGTCTGGAATTGAACAAGTCACTTTTCTCACCTGGGCCTGAGTTTTCTTGCATATAAATTGGAGGTCAGAATAGAAGCAATTGCACGGGGTTGTTGTAAGGATTAAATGAGATAATGCTCGTAAAATACTGAGGACAATACAGATAATATAATTTTAATTCTGGAATTGTTAATGTTTTGTTTTCAGTGTCACAGGGATTATCCAATTTTGAATTTTGTTTTCGTGTTCTCTTGTATTAAAATAAACCTACATTTTATTTTCTGTAATTAAATATCAAATATCGACGTTCTTGTTTATTCAGGAAAATTCAGAATATATCAGAACTTCATTTATGCTTGACTATTCATATAGTTATGATTCTGTTTTAGCTGTCATTCCTTTAGAATTTTCAGAGTTAAAATCTGTTATTTGTAGAATACATGCCTTTCCTGCTTGGACATTGGGGAGTTATTAGGCTTACCTAAATAAGACTTTTTTAAAGTGTAGGGTTAGTACCAATACTGTCTTTAAAACTGTGTGGACATGTCTAACACAGTATCTTACTAAAAAAAAGAATTATTGATAAACTTGTTCCACAATGGATGTCCTGAACCTGCATTCTGTCTGTTCATTAATTGGTAAGCATTGTGTATGATGACCACCTTCAGATGGGGCAGAGCTTTCTTTTTATCCATGGTTCCCATTGTTGCTTTTATTGCTATCATTGATCATAATAATCAGCTCTTATTTGTCAGCCTAAAACAAGCCTCTTCATTCAGTGACTAATATCAGATATGTCATAGAAAATTGAACAAGTGTCTAATCATTAAAGGATCCCTATGCCCTTTTTTTAAATTATTTTTTTGGTTCTAAACAAATGATAAGAATGTCAGATATTATATGTTCCAAAAAGAAAGAAAGAAAGAATTTCATATAATTTGAGGGGAAGAAAAGTGCTAAAAGAGTTAAGTGAGTTATATTAGAAGAAAAGATTAAAGGAGATCATACAAGACTAGAGAGATAATGGAGTATGCTACCAGTATGGATTTTGGCGAAAGGTTGTAATCTTCTTAATCTAGCTGGACAGATTGTTTTGTCTGATATACAGACTTTTCATTGAGTTAGAATCTGTACCCTCAGATTTCATTTCTGAAATGTATCTCTGAAATATCTTCAAGTATAATTCTTCCTTTTGCTTTTAAAATAGGCATGTATAATTTGAAGTTTAGTGAAATCTAGAAGAAACAATTATTCTGTCATTGTAATAATGTTTTGTATTTTATTGTTTGTTAGTTGATTGTTAACAGATATGCAGATCAGTGTTGGTGGCATTAACTTGTTTCTCTTCCCCTCCCCACAAACAACACAATGTTAAAAATGATCTGATAACTATTTTGAGAACTTTGTTACTATTAAATGATGAGGAAAACAAAGAGTCATCATTGTATTACAGGTTTGACCAAGGTACTTTTGTATATCAAGATAAACTTTCAACAAATATACTTGAAAATATTTTGCAGAAATTATCAGAAAATATACTTAAAAATACAACTCTGAAAATCTGGGAAACTAATTCTGCTGATTAACTGAAATTTCTGAACTTAACTTCAACAATAGTTGTGGCACAAACTGTTTAGCCTGTACCACAAAGCTCTGATAAATGTTGATGGAAATCATCGTCCTCTTTATTTCAAGTTAATCAGAGAGCAACACAATTCACTTAGTCAGCATTGGGAGCTGACATGCCAATGATGGAATGTAGTGCTCTATGCAAATACTCATCTATTACTCAATCATAGTTTGTAGAAGGTGACAGTAAAGATCGATGTGCATCCAGTGTGCACCTATTTAGTTTAATAGCAGGCTTGGTGCTGAAGGACAGCTCCTGCTGTTTATTTAAGTTCAATTTGGAGATTTCTTCTCTCTCTCTCTCTCTCTCTCTCTCTCTCTCTCTCTCTCTCTCTCTCTTAATTCTCTTTATCTTTCTCCACTCTCTCCCATAAGGAAACATCTATAGGATACAAAATACCCAGCAGAATATGTGTGATAATTATTTTTTACTATAAAAGCTATACATCCTTTAGCATAGTACCTTTAGAATGTAAGGAAGAATTGGATGAATTTAATAATTATTGATCTCCTGCTAGATACTAAGCACATTGCTAGCTTTTCATATCCATTTAATTCTTTCACAAATATTATGAAGTTAGAGAGGAGGTTGCAAGTCTTGAGTTTAGGAAACAGATATCCAAGTACAATCTCTTCTAAGCCATTTGTTTGCTCTGTGACTCTCAGAAAGGAATTTCAGATGCTCTGTGTCACAAATTTTTCGTCTGTTACAAATACGTATATAATACCTAGATCTTCATGTTGTTTGAAAGTTTAATGAGAAAAGTTTCTGAAATTATTAGCATAACTTAAGAAACAGAAAGAGTACAGTACATAGTAACTACTATTATTACTGTTCACATCCTACAGTTAAGGAAACAGAACGCAAGAGATGTTAGGCAACTTAAAGTAACAACGCAAATAATTTAGACTGGAATTAAAGCTAGCTTGTGTTTTCAAAGTTTATACCTTTTCTCTCCAGTATACTCTTTATAATTTCATTGGAAGAGTATCATAAAGGGAAACCAGTACATTTTTAGGTAAAGCTAAAATTATATACAACTCTCGTGGCGGGGGAGGAACAGCCTATGTTTCTTGTTTCTCCTTTCTTTTTTTCACAAAATAAGCATTTAATACACTATTTGTTGTAAATAAAGTACAATGCAATGGTTTACATGGAGTAGGGAATTGCCGTAGGTGCATTTTACCCCCCAAGGGCTTCCATCATTAAGCATCCTTTTGGAGAGATTTATACATCCGTATTATATATTTGCTCCCAGCTAAAAAATGGCGTACAGGTTCTCAACTCAATTATTATTTGATTTTTCTTTCTAACATTTTTCCTTGAATGAAAACATTTATTAGAGTGAATATGTAGGAAATTCTATAATGTAGTCTTTTCTGCACAACTTAATTACTAACTCCTTCAGGCACTGCTGGGTTTGCAGGATAGTTTTCTGGAATTTATTCCTTTTAGTGATGCCTTCAAGGCTACATTACCATAAAATAATAATGTACCTGTATGATCATTTGGTTGGAACCCTACCTTTCTAACAGTGAGATTTTATTTCTTCTTTTAGTATCTATATTGTGCTTCCCTTGGGTTTATCGTTTATACTGTAGCATGAGAAACAGACATTAAATGATAAGTCTGTAGAAAAACAGTCCATAATGTAAGTGAGCTTACTTGACAATAGTTAATATGGAAAAGTCCTAGGGATATTTTCTCCACAGAAATCAGCAAACACTACAAATCCGGGCTTTTCTTTCAGAGAGCCAGGTGCTAAAACATTTCTATAAATAAATAAAATTCTTGCTTGCCTTGGTTAATAAGGGAAAGGAATGAGCACTTTCTTTAGTGATTCTTTAGCAGTGATACTATCCACTCTTTTCTACATAATTTGGTCCAGACTCATCTGTTTCTCAAAGTTTCCACCTTCTTTTTGGCCTATCAGGTGAGAATGAGCACTAATAAACTGAAAGCAAACCAAAATTTATTACTGTTTGAGAGTGTCATAGTAATTAACCTTGCCAAAACACAAAGGTTTTCCAATAGAATGCAAGCAATAATACCATTGGAAACAATTCAAGAATTCCTGTGGCCAAGAGGAATAAATAATTTAGGGAGTGTGGGATATTGGTATTCTTTATCATCTTTTGCATAGGTTTACAAGTCAAATTAAATTCCTCCCACTTATCTAGAACATGTTAAAACAATTATATACATTTTGCTTAGTTAATAAAACTTAATATTTGAGATAAATGTTTTGGCTTAAATATTCAAATGATTTTTCTGAATGTATTTTGAAATGTCAAGTATGACATTAAAATTTTTGATTAGCACAATAAATCTGCAAAGTGGATAAATGTCTATTTATATCCTTTAAACATTTATCTTTTAACTTTGAATAAAAGAATGGTGATAATGTTTGGCTATATCCCCACTCAAATCTCATCTTGAATCGTAGTTCCCATAATCCCCATGTGTCATGGGAGGGACTCGATGGGAGGTAATTTAATCATGGGGGCAGTTAACCTCATGCTGCTGTTCTCCTAATAGTGAGTGAGTTCTCACAAGAACTGATGGTTTTGTAAGGGGCTTTTCCCTCTTTGCTCAGCACTTCTCTTTCCTGCCACCTTGTGAAGGACGTGTTTGATTCCCCTTATACCAAGATTGTAAGTTTCATGAGATCTCCCCACCTTGCTGAACTGTGAGAAAATTGAAATTCTTTCCTTTGTGAATTACTCAGTCTCTGGCAGTTCTTTATATTAATAGCAGTGTGAAAATGGACTAATACAGATGACAAAATACAATTTGAGAAAACAAAATCATAATATTCAATTTATCTATAAATTTTTATATTGTGAATAACATATTAATACAATTTATCACTCTTTCTTAAAAAAAAAAAGACTAGATACAAGGTGCAGTGGCTCATGACTGTAATCCCAGAACTTTGAGAGGCTGAGGCAGGTGGATCACAAGGTCAGGAGATCCAGAGCATCCTGGCCAACATTGTACAACCCGTCTCTACTAAAAATACAAAAATTAACTGGGCGTGGTGGCACATGCCTGTAATCTCAGCTACTTGGGAGGCTGAGGAGAATTGCTTAAACCAGAAAGTTAGAGGTTGCAGTGAGCCAAGATTGCACCACTGAACTCCAGCCTGGCAACAGAGTGAAACTCTGTCTCAAAAAAAAAAAGAAAGAAAAAAAAAAAAAAGATGAGATACAACTTCACAAAACATAGGACAAATATATATTTTTTCTCATTATCTCACATTGGATAAAGATGTAACCATGCATTTTTTGTACCTGAACAATGGATAGTTTCATTCATTTAATAAATATTTGTTAAGAACATTCCATGTATTACAGGTTGTACTAGGCTCTAGAGTTACAGGAGTGAAATCACCAGCTCCCCATCTGTAAGCATTTATGTTCCACTGAATACCTATTTTCATTCTACAACTTTATAAGTGATGAATATTAAGTCTCAGAGAGTAAAGGGTTAGCCTCCCATCTTTACCCTGCTTAGAGACTGTTTAAATTTCCCTTCAGTTATTTTTCTATAAAAAATATTAATACTGAATAATTTTCACCTTGCTTGATTGTCATATTTCAAAGATGTTAATCATCTTTGAGATTCTCATTTAATCTTTCTAAACTTTGTCAGAACCTTAGAGCTGGTGATTATAATCACAAAATCTGAGAATAATAATTATTCATGTCAACTTTTTATTATATCCTCTAGAATTTGCCAATGACACAAGTTCTGTATCATTCTTACTAAACAAATAAAAACAAAACACAAACAAAAAGCTTCATGCCTGTTCATATTAAAGAGGATTCAGTAATATCCAGAAAATTGTAAAATATATTTTTGCTACATGCACAACCCAGATAATGCAGTTATGGTTTCTAAATATACATCCCCCAAAGTCTCTATCAGAATTCCATAGATTTCTAGAACCACCTTAAATCTAATGAATCAGATTCTCTGTGTCCAGAAAACAGTATTTTTTTCTTGAAATATCAGCTACTGGAGGAACCACTAATATGGAATTTAACTGTTGATTCACATATTAAAAAGGATGAAATCACCCACAGAATTGCCAAATTCAAAATTAATTATTCCCATCATTTACCATTTCAAAACCAAGCTATTAAAATTAAATGTGGGTTATTTGCTTGGAGATCTCATTATCTGTGTATTAATTCTGATTTTTATAATCTACTATGAATAATACTAAGTGTTTAAAGCTGCCTTTTATTTTTCCTTTTGTCTTCTTAATTAAAATATCTGTTCCTTAATGTGTTCTTTCCAGGCAAGAAACAAATTTGGAAAAAGTCAAAATAAATGCTAAGACTTTGCTCTTTGAGAAATTTTAAGAAAAAAAAATGTTAGTTTTATATTTTGGTCAATAATAAGAAATGGAGGAAGAATTCACTTTGGAGAAAAATGGAATGTGTTGATTTTTAAATTTGTTACCTTGTTTGTTCATATTGTCCATTTTATTGTATCTGAGTAGGGATATAGTTTGAGGATGTATATTCTCATTCCATTTTTCATATGCATTGCAGTGGATGCTTCAAATTGATGATCATTGATACAAGCATTAGTAGTTATATGTGATTTGTTCTATTTTATTTGAAAGTACTGCTTCTATATCTGTACCCTTTCTTTGATTGCTGCTGTTCAGTTCTTCAAGAAATAATAACTAGAATACTTAGTTGTCCATCAGGTATCCGTTTGTTTCTTTTCTTATCCAAAATTCCCTGGTTCCTTTCTCAACGTAAGTTATTTTGGACTAAAATTCTAGATTATGTTATAGAAGACTACATCCAAGGTTTAGTTAGGAAGTTGCTGTACATTTCTAAGTATATATTAATATAATTTGTTATAGATAGGATGCTTCTCATAGTGAATGTACTAAATGATTGTTATTTTTAAAAATATACTTATGTTACTAATATATTTAGTAGCAGAATCTGAGAAGAGTATTTAAAACCAAGGCAAAGGTGTTTTCCCAAAGGTTTTACCTTTTATGCTTGAAAAATAAAATGATATATGGGTTACTGTTTGTTTTTGAGCAGGCTGTTAGAGATGTCACATTGCTTGAGGCTGCCCATCAAGGAAACCACAAACTTAGTTTTCAGTTTCAGATTCGTCTGTTGCCCATTATCATCTATGACCAGCTCAGCTAGCGTGCATCATTATTAGTTATATTTCATAAGCAAAAAAGGGATGAAAATCCAGAAATTGGTGTGCCTTGTTTTGCCGCTTATGATTCATTAGGATTGCTCTTAAACTGTACTAATAAATTATACTGAAAAACAGACATTAGTTTAGATTTCACAGATTGATAGGGCACTGGACAGGGTGATATTGGATATTAAGGAGATACTGGGCTTTAAAGCAACAATGACACAATCATTTAACTATACATTTACTACAAAATAGCTTATGAATCTTGTGTATTAGATTTATATCTCATTAGTTGAAGTACATATTACTAGATGACACACACACAAAAATAACTAAGCTAAACTTTCAGGCCTGAAGCTCTGATAAATGTTGAAGTGCATGTGAAGATTTCCAAATGCAATATGTCATACAATGTCAGTTTCTGCTTGTTTTTCCTAATTTTTATTTTTCTTTTTTAAGAATAGAATTACATCTATGTGCATTAATCATAAACCTGTTGGTAAATGGTTTCAATGGTATGGCAGCTACCATGTGCTGGATAACAGCATATGTTTAGTTTGATCTCTATATGTACATACACTGATCTTAAGCATAGTTAATGAAATACGGGCTTTTATGTGTAAGTACTTCATGTTGTTATTTTCAAACTGTATCAACACAGATGTACATAGATAGAAATATATTAGTTGATTTAAAGAGGCTATAAGTGAGGATACTAAGTTATGGATACATTAAGTAACATTTAAAGTAACACAAGGGCGAGGGGCAGAGTTGGGATAGGAAATCAAAAAGCATATTCTTTCCTATATTGCAATACTTTATAATTAATACATGCTCAGCACTGTCTCCAAGTTATATATAAATAAGAAATTAATTTTTCATATCTTTTTATCCTTTTTATCTTTTGAGATTACTTTCTCTTTTGTTGTCCAGGCTGGAGTGCAATGGCGCAACCTCGTCTCACTACAACCTCTACCTCCCTGGTTCAAGCTATTCTCCTGCCTCAGCCTCCTGAGTAGCTGGGATTGCAGGTGCCTGCCACCACACCTAGCTAATTTTTTGTATTTTTAAAAGAGATGGGGTTTCCCTATGTTGGCCAGGCCAGTCTCAAACTCTGGATCTCACATGATCCACCCTCCTCAGCCTCCCAAAGTTCTGGAATTACAGCTGTGATTCACTGTGCCCAGCTGACTTTTTTTTTTCTTTTCCTAATGTAGCTGTTTCTTGAATAAAGCATAATGTATGAAAGTATATATTTCAAAAACTAAGCTAATAGAATATGTAATTTGACATATGAACTTTGAATAGATGTTTTGTTTGTACTTACATCCAATACAAAGATTTTGTATGCACTGGATTTTCTTTTTAATTTAATATACAGTTGTTTTATAAACATGACCTTTAGTTGTAATTTTTAAAAATCAACATTTTAATGTTAAATGACTAACACTGAAAACCCTTAAGGAAAAAAAAATATCTTTTGAAGTAACCTTCAATCAGTTAGTTTGATGAAGGGGTCTTTCTGAATGAGCAATTACCCAGTTATAAAGATTTTGGCCATCATTTTACATATCATATTGATGGTTCAGATTTATGGTGCTTATATATAGTAAAAACAAAGCATTCTTTACTAGAAAAAGTCAAAGAAAATTTAGTTTTTTTCAATAATATGAAAACCAGAAAGAAATTAGAAGGATGATGCAAAGATTCATGTGGTCTAATAAGTATTTTTGCTATTGTTCCTCATATAAATGAGCAAAAATTGCTCACATCAAATAAACTAGAGCAAAGAGGACTTGTCATAACCACTTTTAAATGAATATTTAAAAAGAAACTTCCTGAGAACATCTGGCAGCTGAGTCACACACAAAATCAGGTACACATTAAAGCGTCAGCAAGAGAGCTGGAAACAGAGTCTTCACTGAAATATGTCCTAAATACTTTAAGGAGAAGAGTGCAAAGCCTTCAAAGAGTTTGAAAGCAGATGTAAAACACTATGGATCTTTAGAGATCATGCTTGGGTATGTGTATGTGTGTCTGCATGTAACCTGAAGTGTATGTTTCTGGTAAATGTTGTATGATTAGTAGAATAAGTAGATGACAGGATATAGATTGCTGGACACAAAGATTATATTTAGTACTTGCCATGTTGAGCTAAAAACAACATAGCTGAAAGGTTCTCTGAAAGATTTTCTTGCTGTTATTCACATTCTGTTTCTTGTTTGTTGACTTTGGGTAAGTTGTCAAAGCATAGCACAAATTGTTGGATTATTTGGTTTTCAACTGGAAGTGTTAACAAAAGGTACTTAGAGCTTTATTTCCCTTGGTAAGCCATCCAGAAATACCAACTTTATCATACTCTCTATTCTGAATGAAAGCCAGAATCTGATATATATTTTTAAATATTTTAGGAAACTAATACCAATTTTCTTATATGTTTTTAAATTTCCATTATATTCAGATCACACATGAAGACAGATAACCACATCATTTCAGTTTAACACACTTCTGCAAGAATTAAGAATTAACTGTACTAAAACATTTTGTATGAATAACACAAACCAAAATAACTTAACATGACTAGCAAAATCATCACCATGCATAAGTGAATATAATTTAATTTATATTACTCAAGAAACTCTGAGCTATAAGAATGAGTGCTTTTTTTAAAAAAAAGGTGGTAAAAACTCATATTAAATTAAAATACTATAGCTGAAAATAGATTTATATTGTAGTAGAAAAGAAAATTTTGAAATATTTTTCTGTCCAATAATATAGTACAAGTCTAGCTAATACTCAATTAGGGAAAGCCTAGCACAGACAAATTAAAAAGTATTAAACAATAGCAAATACCTCTCTGTGCTTTCAGAAATTATTTATTTTGAATCTGGTAATGTATCAGTTCATTCTCACACTGCTATAAAGACACTACCTGAGAATGGGTAATTTATAAGCAAACAAAGAAAGGTTTAATTGACTCTCAGTTCTGCATGGCTGGGGAGGCCTCCGGAAACTTACAGTCATGGTGGAATGCAAAGGGGAAGCAAGTCACATCTTACATGGCACCAGGAGAGAGAGAGATAAGTGGGAAGCACCAGACACTTGCCAAATAACCAGATCTCATGAGAACTCACTCACTAACAACATGGGGGCTACCACCGTCATGATCCAATCACCTGCACCAGGCTCCTACTGCAATATCTACAGATTACAATTCCAGATGAGATGTGGGTAGGACACAGTGAAATCATATAAAGTAAGTACCAATTATTACTGTTCATATGCTGGGAAAAAAATAAAATTGTGTCAAGAGCTGAGGTGAGCTGGAGAGAGTTAAGCTGCCAAGTGTAAGGGTAGCTGATTAAAGCACCAAGCCAGCATGGAAGGGAGAAGGAAGCCTTTCATCACTGCCATAAGATGAGCAAGAGGCTACACAGAAAAAGCTCCTCCATCACCATTCCATTTCTCTACATGGACAGGAGGTAAGGATCAGAAGGATATGCATAGACCTAGAGAATGCCTCACTAATTAAAGAGTCAAGAAAAACATTCTCCTCCTGCCATTTGATAGGCCTTGAGGGGTGGAGGAAGGGGAGGTGAGCTACAAGGAGAAACATACTGAGACTGAATGGAGAAAAATGTCTCTACCCCCCCACTCCTCCTTTAAGGTGTTCTCAGGAAAGGAACCTAAGCAAGACCTTGGTCTAAGCAATTCTGTAAAGAGGCAGCTGGGCTAGGAATAGAGATATATGTGAAAGTATGGCACAGGAGTACAGGACTGCCTGTGTCCTTGACTGCAACTTTCTTCAGAGACTGCACTACATGGCTGCGTACCAAGTCTGGTAGGCAGGTAGCAGCTTTCTCCAGGGAAGGTCTGGCAGGTAAAGCTTTTGCAATTGCCTTTGGAGGGGCATGAAAACACATACACACACATGCACATACACACACAGAAGCACAGTTTCTTGGTCTGGAGCTAGACTACTTACTATCCACAAACAACTCAATAATAATTTTTAAAAGAAAAAAATTATAATTATTTCATTTATCTTTTAAACAATATTTGATAATACTTTATCAAAATAAATTTCCACAGATAAATATATAGTTGCAGATGAAATTAAAGCAAGATAAATATAGCTTCTGTAACCTATATTTTGTAAATATTTATAAATTCAGCTTAATAGAATAAAAAAAAATTACATATGACTATCAATGTAATGATGAAACCAAAACACTGCATTGAAAATTACTCAACCAAAAAAAATTTCTCTGAATGGCATTTTAGAGCCAAAAATAAAATAATATGGCAATATATACCAAATTCTACTTAACATTCAGTAATTTCATATCGTTGCTATTTGATTTGTTTAAAATAAAAATAAAAGTGCCTGCTGCTTTGATAATTAAGGGATCATCATAAAAAAATAGTATGGCTCAACCAAGATGATGTTGGGAAATAGCATGTGATGCTTGAAAAAAAAAAAAAATGAAGAGACCATATTGGATAGTAGAAAAATTTACATTTGGGGATTACATTGGTTTTAAGGAGAGGGCCATTAAATGACAGAATGAAAAATTTGAATTTTATTTGAAAGACAAGGAGAAGACTTGATAAATATTTTGCTTAAAGAAACAAAATAAAGTGGATATGCATATATATAGAAATAGATTCAATATATAATATATATTTAAATATACGTATTACTTAATAAAACATTTATATATGTATAATTGAAATGTAATTCACATATCATAAAATTCACTTTTAAAATGTATAATTTTGTGATTTTTAATGTAAATATACAGTTATGCAACCATCACAACTGCCTAATTTCAGAAAATTGTTATCACTATGAAGGAGATATTTTAGAGAAGTTAATCTGGTAGCAGAATACTTAGGCAGAAGAAATTATAGCAGGTGTATTAAAAATAATAGAGATGCCATTAAATGGCCCTTGTCATAATTGCTCAGGAACTGCAAGGAATCGTTGCACATTCATTGAAAGGGCAGGAATATACTTGGTTTTAGCAACAACTGGTCTTTACGACTCATACTGTACCAAGACTTTCAGTTCCACTGCTACTTCTCTGCTTAATCAACTCCCTCTTTTCTCACTGCTTTTCCATGTCTTTCTTCATTTGTTAAGAATAGGACTGCAGAGAGGACGCACATTGTATACATTAAATTCTAGTAGAAAGAGAGACCTATGATTTTCTTTGTTGTAGTTAAAATCTATCAGTGAGAACATGCACTTTGGGTGATGTCCTAGTGATGAATGAACCTGTCCACTATAGGTGTGAGGGTACAGGATGGATAGAGAGTAACATAATGTAAAAAAGTGGCAGAATTCACAAAACTCACAGACTGTAGTGAGAAAAGGCACATTTTCTGTAAAAAGGATATTGCTAATTAAAGAAAGGTGCATGTTTCTGGGGGTGGAAGGGTGAGGAACAGCTTTGACATAAAACAGTAGGTAGACAATAGCTGAAATGAATTAATAAACTGTATTCATGTCATGAAATCATGACATTGTGAAATGTGTATGCAAATACAGAAAATATTAATACAAAGGTTATTATTACCCGTTAAAACTTTTCATTTGATTGGTAGTTTTTGTATTTTCATGTGAAGAAAACTGGTTGGCAAGTGAATTTCTAGAGTATTAAAAGAATGTCTGGCCACTGAGTTTGGTACTTTGACTAATTCCTAGGATTTTGGAGAGCATGAAGTCGCGAAGTTCAAAAAGAATGGTGCTGAGATAGGATCATGTGAACACTAAGTCTAATAATGGTACAGAAAATAGAAACAAAATTATAGTCATAGAGTTGCATGATAGTAAGTGGATTCCATTCAGCAGTGTTATGTAGTTGTACCAAATAATATCAAAATGAACAAGTAAAATAATGAGTTGTTGAACTGGGGCCACTTGGTTAGATATCTAGAAATGACTATGATCAATTAGTAATATGTTAATGTGTTAATCATCGAAAAGGTAATAGATAGTCTGAAATCTTCCCATGGGTAATTTGGGAAAATTAATATCTTGGGATATTCACTGCAGTTTTTAAAACCTAGCTTTACTTTTAATAGCTAACATATGATAATGGCAAAAGTTTACATTTGTTTTGAAAAAACTTTGGTTATTTTATAATCTAAGGAAGCTTCTGGGAGAATGGGGTATGTTGTAATTTGCACACAAAAATGGACTGCCAAGTATGCTTAACATTAATTGCAATTGCTACCTAATTTTGTAATAGAAACAAGAAAATGAGAAGACCTATTTTAGTAGTTAATTTTATGAACATTATGACTTACACAAAGTAACAACTCAGAAAATATTTATAAATGGAGCTCAATACAATGAATTGATATAAAACTACATATAAATAAATATCTATACATTAATGGAATAAAAATGTGATTGCCTTTTCAAAATACGAAAGTATATTTTCTCTCTGAATGAAATTTCTTAGCTAAGAATAACAAGTGACAATTAACATACACTAAATTCCAGTTAGTGTTCAATAGTTTCATATCATTGCTGTTTGATTCATTTAATAAAAATGAAAATAGGAATACTTTCTGCTTTGATTATCCTCTGTATAATATTTAGCTTATTTTTTTAAGTCTTTAATTTACTTGGAGCATTAAAAAATAATTTGTGTGTTCCCTTGCTTTGGAAAATATGCTATTACAATTTAGTCTTGTTAAATATGTGTTCAAAAGTATTGCTATTCATGTAAAATTTACTTGTTTCCTTAGCACTTCTCCATTTAAGTAAAAAACAAACAGCTTCTTTTATCCATTTATTTAAATTTTTATCTATGTATTGCCAAAACATGAAAATTTAATACTTTCGAATTGATGCAGGCTGCTTCTAAGTGAAAAATATGCACATAAAGGGCAATGCAATTTATTCTTACTTTAGGGAGTCTAAGTGGAGGAGAGGTAGAATATACTGCTATTTTGCTCAGATCTGAATAAGCAATCTGACCATATAACAACAAGCATCCATCACTGTTACACACAGTGATCTGGGCGAGCTCTTGTTTAGGACGTATACTTTGGCCATCTTTAAAATAGGGATTTCTTGGTTAAAGGGTGTTAAAAAAAATGTTTCCATTTAAAAATCTATCCTTACATTAGGGAGAATCACGGATTCAGAGAAACACAAATTTCAGAATATTTCTGGGAAAGTTTTGTTAGTTCACTGGTTTATAATTGCTATATGTAAGGATAATTAGAGAATAAAAGCTAACTCTATACTAAAAAAGAAATCTATCCTTACTTTAGGAACACATCAGAATTTTACACATTTGACTTTTTTTCTATTGCTGACTTAATTTCCAACTGAAACATTGCTAAAGGGGGTAGGACAGATATACCAGGAAGCAAACTTCTTGTCCTACAACATTAAGGCATGATTTTTTACATGTTAAGCGTCTTGATTTGTAAGCGTCTGTGAGGTGGAGAATATGGAATATGTAGTAGAAAAATACCTTCCCTAATAGGTAAAATATGGTATAAAGGATATTTAAATTATATATATATATATATATATATATATATATATATATATACATTTTCTTTAATATATAATAAAAAGATAAATGTCATGAGTTAAGAATGAAGATAACAGACTTCAGAATACAGTGTATTTAGACTAAAGCATCTCCATGTTTTCACTGACTTATTTTTAAAATTTGTTACCTCTTTGATGTGATGGCTTTCAATCATTACTAGGCAATCCTGTAGTCAATACAGAATTATTCAGTTACTGCATATATACTCTTAAAGTTAATTTAGAGTTAATAATAAACCAGAATTACATGTTTGATATGCACTAAGATCTCTCCAGAATTCCCAACTTAAAAACAACTTTAATCAGTTTAGTTGATTTCAATGTTTTCTAAAAAGGCAAAAAGCCAAGAGGGTTTTATGAAACTGTTATGTATACATCTACAAGTATTTCAGAAGTGCACTGCTCTTACATCTAAAAAAAAAGTCATTTTGATTGCACTTTGGAATCCAGGAGTTAAAATGTACAGCTTGTATGACTTCAGTTTAATGGGCTGTCAACTGTCCAGGCAATTGCAGTACAAAGCTAGGCATGTCTTTAATCTTCAAAGAAAAAAAAAGTAAAGAGAATAAATTCAGCTATTAGCTTGAAGGTAAAACAAATGAAAGGAGAAGGTGAAAGCAAGCAGTATTAGAGTTCATAGATTTCTTATTAGAAATGTGAAATTATATTATCAGTGTATGGTAATTATATATATGTATATATACACACACACATTATATATATATATACACACACATGCATATATACACACAGACACACACATGCATACACATGCACTCACATACAAGCACAATCATGGATCACTTAGTGACAGAGACATGTTCTGAGGAATAAATATCTGGATGACTTCCTTGCTTGTATAAACATCATGGAACGTACTTACACAAACCTAGACGATACAGCTTGCCATACAACTAGGCTACGTGGTATAGCCTGTTGCTCCTAGCTACAAACCTGTATATGGTATTTGTGAATCTAAACATATCTAGGCATAGACAAGATATAGTAAAAATACAATATAAAAGATAAAAATTGGTAAATATGTATAGGGCACTTACCATGGATGGGAACTGTAGGACTAGAAGTTGCTCTGGGTGAGTCCGTTAGTGAGTGGTGTGTGCATGTGAGGATCTAGGACACTAATTTACACTACTGTCGAATTTATAAATACCGTCCACTGAGGCTAAATTTATTTAAAAAACTCTTTGTTTAATAATAGATTAAACTTAGCTTTTGCAACTTCTTTACAAACTCTTTAATTTTTTTCTTTTGCCTTTTTTACAGTAACAGTTTAAAACAAAAACATACTGTACAGTGATACAAATTTTTTTCTGTATTTCCTTATCTTATAAGCATTTTTCTATTTTGAATCTTTTTTTAACTTCTTAAATTTTACTGTTAAAAATTAACACACATACTCATTAGTCTAGGCCCATATAGGATCAGGGTTATGAATGTCACTGTCTTCCCACTCCAAATCTTGTCTCTCCAGTAGAAACCCTTCAGCGGCAAGAACGTACATGGAGCTATCATTTTCTATAACAATGCCTTCTTCTGAAAGACCTCCTGAACAGCTTGTCTGAGGCTATTCTATACTTTTTTTTTTTTTTTTGGTCAAACAAATAGGAGTATATTCTAAAATAATAATAAAAATCATAGTATAGTAGGTACACAAATCAGTAACAGTCATTTATTTTCATTTTCAAATATTATGTACTCTGCCTTATTGTCTGTGTTATGCTTTTATGACTGGCAGAGCAGTAGATTTGTTTACACTAGCATCACCACAAGCCCGTGAGTTTGTGCTACAACAATCTGACAATTACATTGTCACTAGGCAAGAGGCATTTTTCAGCTTCATTATAATCTTATAGGACCACTGTCACATATGCAGTCAATCAATGACCAAAATATCCTATGGACAGCATGACTTACCATTTTCCAACAATGAATTACATAATAAAGGAAGTTCTTAGCAACAGAACTAATTGTATAATTCTGAACATCTAATTAAAATATTTGTTTTGAGAATATTTAGGTTAGTTCTGGTTTATTTGTACTTAAGAAAATATTTGTTTTACTTTTATAACTTGCATAGCTTTTGCATATAATAATTATATCAAGCTTCTGATATCCTTGTAATGTTTATAATGTCTTATTTATTAGAATTATTTGGTTTTGAAGGCCGGGCGCGGTGGCTCAAGCCTGTAATCCCAGCACTTTGGGAGGCCGAGACGGGTGGATCACGAGGTCGAGAGATCAAGACTATCCTGGTCAACAAGGTGAAACCCCGTCTCTACTAAAAATACAAAAAATTAGCTGGGCATGGTGGCGCGTGCCTGTAATCCCAGCTACTCAGGAGGCTGAGGCAGGAGAATTGCCTGAACCCAGGAGGCGGAGGTTGCGGTGAGCTGAGAACGCGCCATCGCACTTCAGCCTGGGTAACAAGAGTGAAACTCCGTCTCAAAAAAAAAAAAAAAAAAAAAAAAAAAAAAAAAAAAAAAAAAAAAAAAAAGAATTATTTGGTCTTTACAACACTTTCAATTCAAGACAATCTTTAAAAATTTGTTTATTTTTAGCTAAATTATTCTTTAGATTTCAGATGCACATTTGAGATTAACTTAGTAGTTTATGCATTTCAAAAACAATTCTTTTGGTGGGTATATGTGCCAAGACAAACTAGTTTTTTTTACTGAATATTTCCCATTTTTTTAATCTTTTAAAAATACTTAATCACCATATTTAATGTTTTTGTAGTTTTATTAGAAACTACAATTATGCATTGCTTGTATTTAATTTAAATTTTAAGTTTATTAAACAAATGTGTATATATATTTTAGTCCAGTAATTTCACATGGCTATCCCATTTGACATGCAAATTTGTATGCCTAGACACAATTTCTTCCAACATAGTTAAATAATATATTTAATAACTTATTTTAGTTAACTGCAGAGTTTGATAGAAAATCAGCTATTTTGGGGCTAAGGAAAAAATTAGTTATCTTACTATTGCACCCAATAAACTCACATACACACACACATAATTTTTTCCTATTCATCAAATACAGATATATATATATATATATTATATATATATATATTATATATATATATTTACCTCAATCTCCATCATGGTTACATAGGTGCTTAGATGTTTTAAAATTTTATTGTATCCTTTTATTGCACTCTATTCTTTAAAGAGGTACAATACGCTACAGGTTTGTTATACTTCAATAACAGAGAAATGAATTAAATTAATTGAATTAATAAATTAAATGAGTTACTTTTAGTGAATCTATTTTTCTTCGCAATTGGCTACAAAAGTCCAGATGTTTAATAACCATTGCTACCACACCCTCAATCCATCACAGCGCCCTGAGAATCTTGGAACTCACCGTGTAGGAGGGGGCTGTGGAAAGCCAGGGTGAATGCGGACAGCAGGTGAGGGGCCTGGTCAGGCCCCTGCACCTCATGTCACTGGCTTCTGGGAGCACAGGATTAGGCTGGGCACAAAGGCCTCTTCTCGGTCCAGGCACCAGCAGGGGAGCTCCATCCAAAGGAAGCAGGGCTGCCCACCAGCCTAGCCGGAGAGCACGAGGGGCCAGGATTGGCTGGAGGAAGGAAAAGGAGAAGAGAAGTGCCTCTGGTCTATCACCACACTTAGGTCCCCTGGCCTGCTTCTATCACCTCCAGCGGGTAGGGAGCTGGCCTCAGCCCTCTGAGGGGCCACTGGCATTCAAACCGGCCTTGACTTCTCAACCTTCTTCTAAGATCTCACTGCCTCATCATGGGCTTTCTGCTACTCAGCAGCTTTTTGGCCTCTTGACATTTTCACCTTTTGCCAAACATGATCTCCAGGTACAGGTACTTCTCTGACTTCATCATCATAATGGCCAGGCACTTGGCCTCTCTATCTCCTCCTCCTGAGCCAGCTGCTGCTTCTCCTCCAGCTTCACGGGTCCTGCTATCACCCTGGGCTTCCTCCTCTACATCCTCTCTTCCTCCAGAGCTGCCAGCCAGGCCTCTTCTTCCTTTTCTGAACCAGCCTCCGCTTCATTCCCCCACCTTCATCACCACCACCTTTGTTGTCTTCCTCCTCCTTCTCTACTTACTTATTCTAGCTCACTGGGTCCTCTCCAGAAGCTTCAACTTCTCAGGTGGGATGCAGTCTCCTTCCTCCTTAGTCACAAAGGGTCAACGGTGTGGGGGTAGCTGCACTGCAGGGAAGTACTCTGCTACAGGGAAGTGCAGTTTAGCGTTTATGACGTCAAATACCCACTGGGGCTGCATGTAGTGTCTGCCAATAATGGAGGTCTGCTGCCCAGGCCAGTCGACAATCTGATGGGTGCTGCATAGGTGGCACCGATGCACAAAGGCTTGTCCCGGATATGTCCCCCACAAAACTCCTGATGATGAAGGTTAGGGCCTCACGGGACACCTGTTGGTTAAGGAAGAACTTCAAGCCCCCGAAAAGCTTCTTGTGCTTCCCCTGTACCTCCAACTTCTTCCTGTGTTCTTCTCCTGCACAGCCATCTCCCCATCAGCAGGAAAGTCGTCCACCTCTGCCTCCTCCTCTGCGGCAGCCAGCACCACGTGGGCCAAGCTGGCACAGAGGGCTGTCAGTTTCTCCATTGGCTTCTACGAGCCCAGCACATAGGTGCCCTCATGGGTCTTCCCCTCTGCTTGGGCCTGACCCTCAGCTTGAGGGAACAGTGAACGTTTAGCGACTGGTAGAGGCTGAAGTTCATTGACGAAGCCCAGCAGGGTGGTATAGAACTAGGGAAAGGTGGCCATTCCTCTGCAACCCACGTCTGCCGAGTGGTCGTGGGAGAAAGCACAGGTGGGGATCGACACGATGGGCTGCTCCAGCACCTCAGCCTGGTAGTAAATGCCTTTGATGGACAGGAAGACCTTGCGCAGGGCACAGGCCGCGGTGATGTCATGTGTGAACTCCACCGCGAGCCCGCGGCACAGCGGAACGGTCCGCACAAGGCACTTGCCAGTCCGGGGAAAGGTGGAAACGAGGGAAGCATCTGGAAAAGGCGGCGCCCAGGCTCCCCCAGGTGTCAGAGGATGTGGGGTACCGTTCCTGGATGATGTGGTCATGTTTCTAGTCGGCCTGATTTTCCTTTAGATGTTCCTCGGCGTTCCGCTCGCTCTTTCCATACAACTTCCGGGGCTTCCCGGAACTTGACGTTGGGCCCTTGGAGGAGAAACCCGGTGTCTTCAATCAGGTAAAAAGTTTGGGCTGCAGTAGAACCGTAGTTAATCTAATTCTGGTGCTTGTGCTCATGAGGCTAAATGCCCATCAGGATGCACAGCCGCCTCGTGTCAGCCGTGCTCAGCTGCAGCTTCTTCCGGGCTTTGCTTCCAGTGATGTGGTTGGCCGGGGAGCCACGTTCCTGCTGCTGCTTCCCGAGGACCCCGTGGCTCCACGTTGAGGAGCCCACAGGCGCCGCGGACTGACAGCCCCACTTTCTCCGTGAGCCTATTATTTGTCCTCTGGTAAAGCTCTTTTACTCCCTAAATATAAACAAAACTTTATATTAATTAGTTTTGGAACATTTAAAAATTAGTCTTCAGTTTTGAAATTTATATATTTCAACTTCGGGGATAAAAAAAATGTATTGCAAAAAAATGTTTACATTGCCTTTTAATGACCTATGGGCTATTCTATTACGGTTCAAGTAACTATTATTGAAAAAAAATTATTTAACGGTCTCATTCCTGTAAAGTTCAAACAACGTGATATTCACCGTTGTGGTCTTTCTGAAACTGCAAACCGTTTTTGTGTTTGTTTTCTATCCCACTGGGCACATAAAGAGAAATTAGACAGCCATAGGACAGTACAGAACAAATGCAGGCAAAAGTCAAATCTACAAATGATATATTCTTCCCTCTATATCCAACCTAATATGTCAGCACCTTTAACTTATTTTTAGAAAAATTATTTCACAAATCCCCGAAGTAAAAACAATGCATATACTGAAACTTGCATATATTTTATTTTGGCTCCCCAGAAGCTGAGCAAATGACAGCGCCATGCTTCCTGTAAATGCTGTAGAACTGTAAGTCAATTAAACCTCTTTTCTTTATAAAATTACCTAGTCTCAGATATCTATAGCAATGCAAGAATTGCTAAAATAGTCAGAGATAAGTAAGCTAGGCCTCTTGTGCCAGTTAACCAAGCACAAACAATAAAATAATATATTTCATGCAAAACTTAGAGTGTTCCCTTGAGACATCTCATTTGCTGTGTAAATCTCTTCCTCGGAGTTAATCATTGTTAATATTTTGGTGCATGTCATATATACCTTTTTGACCATTTAAATTGCATTCACACAATTTATGTGCATATACTTGCATATATTTTATTTTGCAACTTTCTCTTTTTTGCTAAGCAAAATGCCACTGATGTATTTCCAGGTCAGTGCTACCCATCTACCTTGTGTGTATAATGGTTCCAGAGTATTTCTTACTATGACCAGATCATACTTTATTTAATCATTTCCCTACTTATAAATATTTATTTTTTTCTATACCAAACATTCAGGAATTTTTTCATACAGAATTAACTAGAAAAATTTCTATGGGCAAATTCTTAAATATTTCTCAAATGCTGTGTAGGATTCCCTTATTTATGCTTTCAGTGTCTCTTCTGAATTTCTCTTTTGAAATATCTTTCACTTTGATTCAATGATATATTTATAAGTTTATATGCTACAGTAGTGAATGCATTCTTTTTTGGCAACTGAGTTTCCAAAACACTATCTACTCTTAGGAAATGTATTTTGAGTTCAAGGATAAATAAATAAATGAATTTCTCATCACCAAGTTACTTTTGTTCAGTTGCCAAATACATTATTCATTTTCTCTTAGTTAAGGCTATCACAATCAACCATTGCTATATAATTTTTACTTTTTTCTTTTATGCATAGCCTGGTAATCTTTCCCTCTGTCTTTTTATGATTCATTTGGAACCAATTGGTCTAGAGGCTGCAGAAAGCAGGTTAGGGTCAGAACTGCAAGCTCTCTGTCCTTATAATCTTAAGTGCAAGAGATGAGAGACAAACACATAGGTATGTATGTGTAAATGTCCATATATTTTATTAAGAAAAACTGGAGTATTATCATAAACTGTAATGAAGAGACATAATTTGTCAGTTACCATATTTTGCAGAACCTTGTATGTAATAATTTGTGGGGTTTTATGCTAATAACACTGAGATCAGCTTAATGTTTTTATGCAGTGATGGGACATGTTCAGATTGTCATTTTAGAAATCTAACTCTAGCTATAAAGGAAGCTGAAAAGGGTAAAAACAAATTCAGGAATGTATGAGGATGTTGCATCAATACAGAAAAAAATGAGACAATAGTTTGGATACAAGTAGTAAGAATGGAGATGGAGAGAAGTTCTTAAATACATGGGTGATATTGGCAGGACTTGTGGGGCTAACTATGGGTCTATTGAGGAAAGAGAATTTGGCAAGGACTGGTTGTACCTTTTTAGATTTTGGCTTTGGTATCTGAGCAGATGACAGAACAAAGATTGGTTTGATTGAAAAGATAATGAACTCAGATATGTAGTTGGGTTTTGGGTTTAAGGAATTCAAGTTGTAGATGCTTAATAAGTAGTTGTATACAGTTATCTCGAATTCAGCAGGCTTCATATACATGAGAGGAGTGTGAAAACCCTAGCTTCAAGAATTAACAAAAATTTAAAAATACAATGATAATTAATGGAGAAGGATTAGGAGTATGGACAAAATTATTCATATAATTGTGAAAAAAACTATACTTCCTTCTAAAACTTGTGACAGATAAGTAATTATCAAAAAGTCTATATAAAAGCAATTAGATAACATTAAAATACTATTCTGAATTTTTGACAAAGAAAATTAAAATATAAAGTTTTGGTGTTTGTTTTTATTTGCTGTGTTTTTAAAATAAGCTCTAAGCCCACCTTATGGAGTTCCTTCTTTGTTATTTTGCATTTCATAAATATGAGTTCATGACAACAAAATAACTTTCAATTCGTGGTACATTGGTGAAAAGGAAAAAAAGGTGAGAGGATAATATGATGTAATTTGATTTAGAAATGCATGGATGATTTTATTTTTATTTTAACTTTCATTTGAAAACCGAACCCAAATAAGGCCATATTTACTCTACTCCATATAGAGTAGTTCAAAGATAGGATTTCTCAAAGCAGAGCTTTGATGCTCACTCTGAATCAGCAGAAAGACATTTTTATTCAGAAGTCGAAAGTGTGCTTTCACTTCTGTTATTTATGACTGCTGTCTCACAGTGTCATCACCCTGCATGAAGCATTATATCCCTCTGACCTGTTGCAGTAGGTAATAATGCAAAAATATATGTAATAAAAACTGCTACATAGTACCCCCCAAAGTACAAAAAAATACTAGCTTTTTACATTGCACAATTTTCCACACACTGTTTCCATTCAAATTGCTAATCAAGTTTCAATAATTTGTTCAAATTTAAGCTTAATGCTCTCTGGGATGTTTACCTAATCTTTAATAAAAGAAGAAGGTAATTGGTTCATTTACAGTTTTATTCATTTAGATTTCTTCAAGTATACTTTAATAAGAATTGTATTTTATTTGAAAGAAAATAATTTTTCTTCTTACTAGGTGATTTCACTTTAAATTTTGAATAGGAGATACAATTAACCCTTCTTCAAAGGAATGAGATTTGTATTTCAAAATCTGAGTCTTCTTTTGAAAAACAAGCATTACATTTTTTTCTTAAAGTGTTACACACACACACACACACACACACACACTCATATATTCATATATGTACATATTTTATATAGTTAGATATACATTTTATGTATATATATACACAAACCTATTTTATGTATTTATATATGAGATTTGTTTACATTTATAAATATTTGTGTGTGTGTATTATATGAGGTCGGTGAGGTTGGAGAGAGAAGAGGCTTCAGCTTATATCCTTAATTCTCTGATATACAAGTTGAAGATTTGATCAATGTATCAGTTATTTGAATTTTTAAAATACACACTAGATATTCATAACTGAAATTCTAATGCTGAATATGTTACTGATAATAGGCAATAAAATAAAAGGAAGACTGCATTTTTGAAATTAAAAAAAGGACAAAGAGTCAATCGTTTTTGTTGTAAGCACACTGGTTGTCTCAAATTGACACACAGAATTCACTCTTCTTGAAGAGGGCTGTGAATGTGAACGATTGACATTGCAGGAAAACCTAAAAACAAGAGCAGTCCCCGAGCACAGCATTCTGATTTGCATTCTACCTAAAATTATACACTAATAGCTGTTCAGACTTTCGTCCTGTGCTGCAAAATTTCTCCAAATATTTGTCCTGCTCCTGTTAATACCTATAAAATACAACTCAATAGCTATTTTATGCTGACCTCTGTTATGTTTATGACAGAATATACAGAGCAGCAAATAATTTTAACAACTCCAGGAGAAGAGAAACCCTAACACCTCAGCAGTATAGAAAATCATCAGAATCTGTCTTATCATATATTCATCCATTCACTAATTTAACACCTGTTACCTGTCAGGCTGTATTCTACATGCTTGGGATACATTGGTGTGCTAAATAATAGTTTATATACATGTGGAACTTAAATTCTAGCATAGTATAGAAAATATTTCAAGTTCTGATATTTCCTGGTTGTACTGAAATAGGTAGGTAATAGCAAATATAATAATCACTATCCTGACCACGGAATCTTGTCTTCAGTTGGCCACATTTAAGAATATCTTTCTGTATTTGGACATTGTTCAAAGTTCATCCACATCAGGTGACTGCTGTCACACTAAAGAAAAAGTATGCACATTCAAAGGCATATGTAGTGAATCTCTGTATATTGCCTGAAACCCATGCACCAGAATCCCTAGTATTCAATAATGGCCATTTGGAATTTTATTTACAATGACGTTACAAATCCTTGCTTTAGATGTTTTTTTTTTTATTCTTCCGGTGGGTGGGGGTTGTTTGTTTTGTTTAAGGCTGTCATCTGTGTTCACAGTCTTAACATAGTGTTTTGTAGGATAACATTGAAGACATATTGTATGGTCCAGAGGGTGGAAGGAATAAATATTTGACTGTATATATTCTTATGTTATTCCTGAAACTTGTGGAAAGAAACAGGAGAGAAAAATCATGAAGCCAGAAATCTTTAAAAATCACTATTTACAATGTCAGTAAAATACAGCATGATGCTCTGTGTTTTTGTTATATTGTAGGAAAAGATGTTTAAGAAGAGATAAATTTATGTGAACTGCTGAGATTTTCTGACAATTTTTATCTCTTTTACCTTCCAAGTGTAAACAAGATAAAATAAATATGCTTGCATTACTGTAGCATTGGCAGGGATAGGTTTTATGAATGTTATTGCAACTGAAGTTTTTGGTCATCGGAAGCAAATTGATCAAGTTCAGCATTTTGAATTTTGCAAACCAAAGAAGCAAGAGAGTACTTTCCTATTATGCCATATTTCCACTTAATTATAGAGGCAATGAAGTAACTTCCTTTATCTGATGATGGTAAGCTAATTTATATAGTAAATACCAATGCCTATTATGTGGCAGTAATGATGATTACCTGCAAATGTTTCTTATGAACAATTTCATAGAGCTTAGAAGGCTTCTATTCTTAAATTACTACTTTTTTCTTGTATGAACTATATAAATTGGCACAAACAAACTCAAATAACTCTTTTGGAAGAGCTCTGATATTTGATATGATTCTTTACCATACTGTTTATGAGAACCAAATGGAATTAATTAGATTGATGGAATTTTAGTTCCCAGATTTGATTGCTTGAAGGATAATAGATTTTAGGAATGGAAAACAATGGGAACAATGTGGAAAATAGGTTAGCTGAAAACAGATGCACACATTTTGCAGTCAAATCACTTGCATTATAATCAAAGCTCTTGACTCTGCCACTTCAAACTGTTACCTTACATAAAAATAGAGATTAGGATTAACTAAAAGGAGTTTTTGTGAACCTATAGATAATATAGATAAAGTTCTTAGCACCATGTCAGGAAGTGACAATAAATTTTATTTGTGTTATTACTGTTACTTTTGTTGGAATTCCAGGAAAAATTCTAATAATGATTTTATTTTAAATTTCCTTAGCTTTGGGACATTCATACTATGGACACTTAGACTTAATATTTAACTAAAATTTTATAGATGTTTCATGTTTATCCAATCATTCAATCATTTAGCAAGATATTTATTAGGTATCCACTGTGTCAAATGCCATAACAGAAAATGAAATTGCAGAGATAAAAGATGTAGTCCCTTGCTTACAAATAACTTAGAGTTTATTGCCACAGATTGGCTTATCAAGCAGTATAATGAGTGTTATGGTTACATTTTGTAAGTACAGTTAGGAATTATACTGGCATGAAAACAAGGTAAAAGTATTGCTGATATAAAAGATATAATTTAAAGTTACAAATCAGGTATGTACAAAAATAAAATCAACTTCATTGTATAATTGCTCATATTTACTTTGATTAGGAACGCTTTTCTTTTGAGACAGAGTCTTTTTCTGTTGCCCAGGCTGGAGTGCAGTGGTGCGATCTTGGCTCATTGCAGCCTCCACCTCCTGAGTTCAAGGAATTCTCCTGGCTTAGCCTCCCAAGTAGATCAGATTACAAGCGCACACAACCACACCCGGCTAGGCTAATAGTTTTGTATTTTTAGTAGATGGGGTTTTACCATGTTGACCAGGCTGGTTTTGAACTCCTGACTTCAAGTGATCCACCTGCCTTGGCCTCCCAAAGTGCTGGGATTACAGGAGTGAGGCACCATGCCCAGCATGATTAGGAACTCTTAATATTTCCTATATAGTGGCAAAGGTACCAGTGTTGCCTGCAGTTATTCCAGTAATTTCAAGTTCAACTTATTTTTTCCCTTTC
Organism: Saimiri boliviensis; assembly: GCF_048565385.1. Classification (NCBI taxonomy): domain Eukaryota; kingdom Metazoa; phylum Chordata; class Mammalia; order Primates; family Cebidae; genus Saimiri; species Saimiri boliviensis. The sequence continues at coordinate 154,560,128 of NC_133451.1, forward strand.
CTGAGTAAAGGCTTTAGGAGTTTCTGGTTACTACCTCATCCACTAGTAAAAGCTCCCTCCCTCAGCACTTTTTTTCCCCCACACTTCTTCCTCACTGCCTGTTCTGAATGAATAACCTTAACAGGTGCTCTGGCCAACTTATTGAGGGGACAGGGAGATAACTCGTGTCTGTGTGTCACATTTGATTTATGTCTTTGGTCTTTGGTGGCTTCTGAGAGGAATGATCTGATCACTGGCTCTCACAATGTTGACTTCAGTCACAACCAGGGACTCCTGGGGAGAAAGGAGGAGCCCAAGATTCTGTATGTGTTTGGATCTGGTTTAATTTTCATCCTTGCACAGTTCATGGGTTCTTTTCCTTGACTCATGTGTTATGGTTTCTACTTCTGGCTCTACGGTGGAGAATATGAACAGTTATCCTCCTGGATGACCTGAGCAGCTTTCTGGTATGAATGATTTGTTTCTGTCTTCCAACACCTTACAGATTGTTCACACCACAGCCTTAGGTTTCTGAGGTCCTCTTGCTTTACTTGGCAGCTTCTCTAGTGACTGGAAAACCAATCCATGTTTCTAACTAATGTTCCTGGCTTGCCCATGGGAAAACTGATGACATTTATACTCTATGCGGCTCTTGGGGATCCCTGGAAACTATATGTGGCCACCCTCCTTACCTAGCAGTATCACTCTGTCATCTCTCAGGTCCGTGCATACATCATGGGAAGACAAACCTTCTCAAAGGAATAATGTAACTCACTCAGTTAGTCTCTAAGTACATTCTTTCCTAATTTTTTACTTTAACTTCTTTTTGTCTCCAGCTTAAAGGGCTTCTCAATATTTTGGGTATACTTAATAGAACCTTATAAAGGAGTGGAGCATCTTAGGACAAAGCTCTCTATGGGATAACTGCCAAAATAAGTAGTGGCTAAAAATTGACTTTATGATTCTGTAGTTTGGTAATTTGGGCTGGGTTCACTAGGTAATTCTGATTTGAACCAGGCATAGATTATTTCATTCTCATGCATCTGCAGTTGAATGGTGGGCCATCTGTGACTGGTTGGTTACGATGGATGGGACATCTGGGACCAACTTGGTCTTCGTTCTGTGTGTTCATTTATTTTACATTAGCTTTGCCTAGACTCATTCACTTGGTAGCCCTAGAGTTACAAAGCCTCATTGTGCCAGAACTTTAAATATCTCCTTGCATCAGGTTTTCTACTTTTCCACTGTCCTAAGCAAGTCATAAGCCTTGCCAAGTTTCAAGAGATTTTAACATAGATAAACTTGATTTCTTGGTAAGTGGAGCTGCAGAGCATTTAGCTTTTTTTTCCCAATCTACCATATTTCATTTGAATAAAGCCAGTAGGAATTTCATATTTAAGTCTCAGCAGTTCCTGTATTGAAGTGGTCACATGAGGGTAGAAGGGGCACTGATTTTCTCAACGTATATGTCAACATATTGATGTAAGACACAGGTTCAGCATGGGCAAAAATGCTAAGACAGCATAAGATTTTTAGGGGAATTCAAATATTTTTATACTTGACTGGTAAAGGAAGTAAATTAGGATTTGTACATAGAAAATGCTATTTGGGGTCATGAATAAGTAATGAGTATCTGGAGAGGCCAGGTCATGTGTGACTTAACATACCCTAAGAGGACTCTCAAAGGTTTCTAATCAAATAGCTGCTGGGGTTTGCACTTAGGAAAGATCATTCTGTATGCATCATTTGGTGGTTATCAAGACTGAAATCCAGTAGACATTTAGTAGACTGTTACTTAAGTAAGATTTTGTAGTAGATGCTGTTGTTTCTCCACTGGATCTCCTGATAGCAGGCCAATGTGCCTATCCCCTAGCTGTCGTAAGTGCTGCCTGCTAATGGCTCACAGCTACCCCATTTCCTAGATAATTGCTTCAGCTGGCAGAAGCCAACTTTTTTGGAATGTTTTGCACCCACCTACTCATACTGGGGCAGGATCCATCCATGAACGACTGATATAGGGGCACCTTTCCCTCAAAGGGGCAAAACACCACAGCAAGATTTCTATTCCAGAGACCTCATCCTCCAAGGTAGATTCAGCCAAGGCTATACTTTATCATAATTAATATCCTTGCTTGACCCTTCCCTTTTCCCCTCACCCACTTCAGACTGTATATTGTTTTTATTAAAAGCTATCCTTTAATATATAACTAGTTCCCAAATTTCTGTCTCAGGCCTTGCTTTTAGAGATCCTAATTTGAGATACATATTATTACTTCCTGAAGTAAGCAACATGCATATTTTTTATCATCAAAATATATAGCATATTAGCACAGAGCCCTTTCTCAGACCTTTTCTTGTGTTCTCTCTTGCTTTGATGCTGTGAAGATTCCTTATAAAGCATTACTTACCTGACTTACTGAGCACATGTTCTGTGATGGGGACATAATTTTTTTTCCTGTTAAGGTCAAATAGTATGTTTTTGGCCTTATTATAGACCATAAAATCTTAGTCACAACTAGTCACAACTACACAGCTCTTCTATTTTGGTGTGAAGAAAGCCTTAGATAATAGATATAGAAAATAACAAATGAACGATACAAGTAAATAGTGGTATAGAACTATTTCTTACACTATTGTTTATTTTCTTATTTGAGTTCCTTTGACACTACCCTCATAAACAGGTAGCATCTATCCCATTCATATTGCTGATGCTACATTAAAATTTATGAATAGTTTAATTTATATATAATATTACAACTGTGCAAAGAATTCTCATTTTTCTCTATTCCACTTGATTGTAGATAATGCAGACATACCTCATTTTATTGCCCTATGAAGATATTGTATTTTTCATAAATTGGAGATTCGTGGCAATCTTGTGTGAACCAAGTCTATCAGCATCATCTTTTTTCAACTGCATATGTTCACTGTCCATCTCTGTATAACATTTTAGTAATTCTTTGAATGTTTCAAAAGTTTTTATTATATCTGCTGTGATGATCTGTGTGATCAGTGATCTCTGATGTTACTATTGTAATTGTTGTGGAAAGCCAAAAACTATGCCCATATAAGACAGGAAAATGAATCGCTAAATGTTTATGTTCTGATTGCTCCACTTATCACATGTTCTTCCTATCTCTCTCATTCTTCTCTGACCTCCCTATTCCCTGAGTCACAACAGTACTGAAATTAAGTCAGTTAATAACCCTACACTGGCCTCTAAGTGTTAAAGTCAAAGGCAGAGTAGCATGTCTGTCACTTTAATTTGAAAGCTATAAATGATTAAGTTTAGTGAGAAAGGCATGTTGGAAGCCAAGATAGACCAAGAGGTAGGCCTCCTGCACCAAACAGTTATCCATGTTGTAAATGCAAAACAAAAGCTCATAAGGGAAATTAAAATTGCTACTCCCGTGAACACACAAATGATAACAAAGTGAAACAACTTTATTGCTGATATGAAGAAAGTTTTAGTGTCCCATCCTTAAGCCAAATCTTAAACCAGAGCAGGACCCTAATTCTCTTCAAATCTTTGAAAATTGAGAGAGGTATGGAAGCTTAAGAAGAAAAGTTGGAATCTAAGAGAGGTTGGTTTATGAGTTCAGGAAATGATCCATCTCTATAACATAAAAGTGCAAAATGAAGCAGCAAATGCTGATGTAGAAGCTGTATCAAGTTATTTAGAAGCTAACATAATTAATGAAGGTGGATACACTTATCCACAAATTTTCAGTGTAAATATAACAGCCTGATGCTGAAAGAAGATGTCATTGAGGACTTTCATAGCTCGAGAGAAAAAGTCAATGTATGGCTTCAAAGTTTCAAGTGGCAGGTTGACTATTTTCTTAGGGATTAATACAAATGTTGACTTTAAGTTGAAACCAATACTCATTTACCATTCTGAAACTTTTAGGGCCCTTAAGAATTGTGTTACATCTACCCTGTGCTCTAGAAATGTAATAACAAAACCTTAATGATGGCACATCTGTTAAATCCAATGTTAAGACCTACTGCTCAGAAGAAAAGATTCCTTCTAAAATATTACTGCTTAACCAACACTGCATCTGGTCATCCAAGAGTTCTGGTGAAGATGTATAAGAATCAAGACATGATTTCCTGCTTTCTAACACAACACCAATTCTTCAGTCCATGTACGAAGCTATAATTCTGATGTTCAATTCCTATTCTTCAAGAAATACCTATTCTTCAAGAAATAGCCTTTGTTCAGGCTATTCCTGCCATAGAGAGTGATTCTGCTAATGGATTTGGGTAGAGTAAATTGAAAACCTACGGAAAATGATTCACCATTTTAGATGTCAGGAACATTCATGATTCATAAGAAAAGGACAAAATATTAACGTTAACAGGAATTTGGAAGACGTTCATTCCAACCCTCAGAATTGACTTTGGTGTTCAAAATTTTAATAGAGGACATGTTAATTACTACAGATGTGGTAGGAATAGCAAAATAACTAGAATTAGAAGTGGAGCCTGAAGATGTGACTGAATTCCTAAAATCTCATTATAAAACTTGAATGGATAAAGAGTTGCTTCTTATGGATGACCAAAGAAAATGATCTAATAAGAGAGAATGTGCTACTGGTGAAGACGTATGAACCTTGTTAAAATGACAGCAAATGATTTAGACTTTGTTAATAAAATATGACACAGTCTGGGAGAATTTACTCCAACATTGAGGTAGTTCTACCATGGGTAAATTCTCTCAAACAGCATGATAGGCTACAGAGAAATCTTTCATGAAATAAAAAAGTCAATTGATGTGACAAGCTCACTGTCTTATTTTAAGAAATTGCCACAGCCATCTCAACCTTCAACAACCAATAAAATGATCAGTCAGCAGCCATCAAGGTAAGATCCTCCACCAGCAGAAATACTATGCTTGGCCGAAGGGTCAGATGATTATTAGTATTTTCAGTAATAAAATACAGTTCAATTAAGGTATATGCTTTTTAAGACATACTGCTATTGCACACTTATAATAAAATATAATGTAAACATAACTTTTTTATGTAATAGGAAATAAAAAAATTTGTGTGACTCAGTTGTGATATTTGTTTTATTATGGTGGTCTGAATCTGAAATCAGTATCTCAGAGCTAGTCTTTTGCGTGTCAGACTTAATAAGTTAGTTTTTCCTCTATTCCTGCTTGTCTTCCTTCTCATTCTCTTTGTGAGACTAAACCTTTGAATGATTTCCAAGATGATAAATAAAACTGAGGGAATATTCAGTGAGAAATTCAAAATATTCTAATAAACTTAAAATGTATGTTTGCAGGCCTCACTTAAAAACATTTAGCACAATTGTACTATTTAATACCATTTTCTGACAAATCTTATTAAGCATCTTGATTGATTTTCACTTGAATTGTTAAATAAAAATTTTACATTTTATGTTTTTCTAATAGCTTAATAATCCCCTTTTACATTAAGGCCAAGCTAAATAAGTCACAGTAGTAGTATTTTCTCTCAATTCACTTTTTTGATGAATATGAAATATTGCTAAGCTAACATTAGGACAAAAAAGTCTAAATATGTTATGAAACCTTGTGAGACACAATCTAGTTACTGTGTGGTTTTTGATATGGTGTTTCATACTATGAGATATTTTCATTTTGTTCATTAATTAATTTATTTCTACAACCAAGTCTATAGTGACAATTATTTAGATGTTATAGTTGCCAAAATGTGAAAAAAAAGATAAGAAATACAAAGATAGATAAAACATAATTTATTTTCTGGAGGAACTTAAAATCAAAGGCAGGGAAAAGGATGAAAAAGAACAAATCCAAACGAAAGAAAAAGTATGTGACTAGACAGAGTTGAAATAAAGGCTCATGGATTAAACATTGAGTATTGAGGAGAACACACTAAGTTGGAAATCAAGAAACCTCCTTAAAGAAAACAATGTTTAAACTTCATCTAAAAAAAAAAATATTTTATCAAGTAATGATATTTAAAAAGGAGCACAAGGTAAAAGAGTGACCCTAAATTAGAGCATAGGATAAATTCAGCTTGAAACATGTTAATAACACTCATTACAATTTGGTAAACAATATTGATAAAGATAGTATTTTTGGAATGGTGGCATCAGGAGCTCCGCAGATTCTCCCTAGAGTAACAACCGTAATTGGTAGAAATTTTGGAAAAAAAAAAAAACAAAGCAAATTTAGTTTTTTAAATTATTGTATTTACATTATTAGATACTTGATTACTTATATCTAAATGAGAATTATAAATATCACAGCACCCTATCTCTATAGGCTTTAAAAACATGGCTATTTTTCAGATCTTTTTTTCATAATACAAAATATTATATGTGGTCATACCTTATAAATTTATAAAAATCATATTTAAAAATACTGGATTCTAGCTGCCAAGAATGAAATTCAAATGTACCATCTTGCCAGACGCAGGTGTTCCCGGGCCCACGTTCCATATATAATAATTTGTCTGATTTGAATCAATAACTGCTGTTGAAGATAAAATTGGATTAGATGGTCATACAAGGCTGAGGACCCTAAAGGAAACTGCTTGGCAAAATAAGTTGTTTCACCTGCATAGCCTGGGAGGCCTTAAAGCCTCTTCAAGCAGCTGTGAAATCTCACTTGAGCAATCGATTACTTTATGCTCTGTGTCTCCATGACACCTATTAGCATAGTTTTTATGTGTTTCTGTGCTATCTAATAACATAGTGTGGAGATACAGAGGCAAGAAACTTTCAGAATGGTAGAGAAGTCAGTCTTCCTTTTTCTGTCTATTGGCAGTATTATAGTTGAAAAAAAATATGGATCACAGTTTGGTATATGCTGTTTGATTTGATTAATATTGAAAAAAGTAAAATCATAGTTTAGTGGGCCTAATCATTTGCTGGTAAAATTAAGTTGGATTTTCTAAGAATTTCATAAGCTTGACTAAACACTTTTATAGTGACATGTACCTTGTTTTATAATAACTTTAAGGACAGAGGATTGTAACGTACTGTGTTTAGAGCACATGGCTGTCTTGAATGAGAATAAAGTAGATATGTCTTTCACGTAACTTGCAGCAAGCACTTTCTGTTTACCCAGTACATCTTGCTTATTTATTGTATATTATGAGTGTTTTAAAAGTTCTGTTTTTTCAGATATTTACTATTAAGTGTAATCTTAACATTTTCACTATTACTTAGAAATCAGACTAAGAAAAAAGTATTATTCTGACTCTGATGCTAAGCATTTTGGTTACATTAAATAAGTCTGTATATTTTCCGGAATATAGTTGATTCTGTATAATAGAAGAGAGTTTAGATTGGATAATTTCTACCATTTTTCTCATTCTAAAAGGTTATTTTTGTATAAACTCTACTAAAAAAATAAAAGTTAAAATAGGTAAATTTTGTTCTTAGTTGACGGGGTTAAGTACTTTCCTTGGCTAGACAATTCTCTCCCCCTCGTAGGTTATTTTTAGAACTGTAAGTGGACAGTGAGCCGTGTCTTAAGAGAAAGGCATCAATTAGAATGGCTCTGTAGTAAAACACCATTATAATTGTCACCTGCTATACAAGATACGGTTTCTAATGTATTTTCTTTGCTCTGTTCATAAATTCACTCTTAACAGACTCAAAGATATTTGATACTTTCCCCAACTTAGAAAAACAAAAAGGGGATCTGATACCAGATAAGTTATCTGGACAAAAAATGTTTCCCTCAATTTTCTCTTTCCTAGGGTGCCATTTCCCTCACATATGAAATGCTCAATAGTGATGCCACCCAGTTTTAACTTTTTAATTGTTATTCTTATTTGGGCCACTGAGAATCAGGGTTTTTTGTTTTTTTTTTTTTACTTCTTGAAAAAAGTACTTATACAGTACTTTTCTTAACATTTTAATGTCATTATATAAATAAAATATCACATAATTGGTCTCCTTCCTTTGTTATAAATTACCTTTTATGAATCAATAGCCTAAACCAGGTGTCCCCAAACTACGGCCCGCGGGCTGCATGCGGCCCCCTGAGGCCATTTATCCGGCCCCCCACCGCACTTCAGGAAGGGGCACCTCTTTCATTGGTGATCAGTGAGAGGAGCACAGTATGTAGCAGCCCTCCAACGGTCTGAGGGACAGTGAACTGGCCCCCTGTGTAAAAAGTTTGGGGATGCCTGGCCTAAACCATGGTAGTTTTACTAATCCAAATGTTCACCCATGAGGGAAATATTGTCATATGGCAAATGGACTAGGAAGGACCTTCAGCCTAACTGGGCAGGATTGTGCAAAGGCTTTCTGGTATAGGCATGTAGCAGGGAAAAATAAATAAAAGGCATAGCTATTACTCTCAAGGAATTCACCAGACAATCTGGGGAGATAACACTGCTATACACTAAAAAATATTCAACAGAATAATGTAAGATGAGTTGGTAATTGTACGGTACAAACTTTAAGAATTTCTCATCTTAGAAAACAACTCCAAGGCCAGCCACAGAGACTAATGCCTGTAGTCCTAGTACTTTGGGAGGCTTAAGCAGGAGTATTGCTTGAAGCCAGGAGTTCAAGACCAGCCTAGGCAACCTAGTGAGAGCCCTTTTCTACAATAGTAATAATCCAAATGCTGTGATGTGCTCTTATAGTCCCAGCTACCTGGGAGGCTGAGGAAGGAGGATCACTTTAGCCTGGGAGCTAGAGACTGCAGTGAGCACTATGATCATGCCACCGTACTGCAGCTTGGCAACAGAGTGAGATCCTGTCAGCTCCAAGTTAAATATAATTTTTATTAATATACTTAGTGTTATATCTATATAAGTTAAGTTTATATTTTCCAATATGTATCAGCCACATGAGGCTATTTAAAGTTAGTTTCAAATTAAATAAAATTATATTTAAGTTCTGTGAAGAAGGTCATTGGTAGCTTGATGTGGATAGGGTTGAATCTGTAAATTACTTTGGGTAGTATGGACATTTTCATGAAACTGATTCTTCCTAACTATGAACATGGAATGTTTCTCCATCTGTGTGTGTCCTCTCTTATTTCATTGAGCAGTAGTTTGTAGTTCTCCTTGAAAAGGTCCTTTACATCCTTTGTTAGTTGTATTTCCGGGTATTTTATTCTCTTTGTAGCAATTGTGAATGGCAGTTCGTTCTTGATGTGGCTCTCTTTAAGTCTGTTATTGGTGTATAGGAATGCTTGTGATTTTTGCACATTGATTTTGTATCCTGAGACTTTGCTGAAGTTGCTTATCAGTTTCAGGAGATTTTGGGCTGAGTTGATGGGGTCTCCTAGATATACAAACATGTCGTCTGCAAATAGAGACAATTTGACTTGCTCCTTTCCTATTTGAATACCCTTTACTTCTTTCTCTTGCCTAATTGCTCTGGCTAGAACTTCCAGTACTATACTGAATAGGAGTGGTGAGAGAGGGCATCTGTGTCTAGTGCCAGATTTCAAAGGGTATGCTTCCAGTTTTTGCCCATTCAGCATGATATTGGCTGTTGGTTTGTCATAAATAGCTTTTATTATTTTGAGATACATTCCATCAATACCTGGTTTATTGAGGGTTTTTAGCATAAAGGGCTGTTGAATTTTGTCAAAGGCCTTCTCGGCATCAATTGAGATAATCATGTGGTTTTTGTCTTTGGTTCTGTTTATGTGGTGAATTACGTTTATAGACTTGTGTATGTTGAACCAGCCTTGCATCCCTGAGATGAAGCCTACTTGATCATGGTGGATAAGCTTTTTGATGTGCTGTTGCAATTGGTTTGCCAGTATTTTATTGAAGATTTTTGCTTCTATGGTCATCATGGATATTTGCCTGAAGTTTTCTTTTCTTGCTAAGTATCTGCCAGGTTTTGATATCAGGATGATGTTGGTCTCATAAAATGATTTGGGAAGGATTCTCCCTTTTTGGTTTGTTTGGAATAGTTTCAGAAGGAATGGTACCAGCTCCTCTTTGTATGTCTGGTAGAATTCAACTGTGAATCCATCTGGACCTGGGCATTTTTTGGGCAGTAGGCTATTAGTTGCTGCCTCAACTTCAGACCTTGTTATTGGTCTATTCAGGGTTTTGGCTTCTTCCCGGTTTAGGCTTGGGAGGATGCAAGTGTCCAGGAATTTATCCATTTATTCCAGGTTTACTAGTTTATGTGCATAAAGTTGTTTGTAATAATCTGTGATGACAGTTTGTATTTCTGCGAAATCTGTGGTGATATCCCCTTTATCGTTTTTTATTGCATCTATTTGATTATTCTCTCTTTTCTTTTTTATTAATATGGCTATTGGTCTGTCTATTTTGTTGATCTTTTTGAAAAACCTTAAACTTCATATGGAGCCAAAACAGAGCCCACATATCATAGTCGATTTTAAGCAAAAATAATAATAATAATAAATAAAAAAACAAAGTGGGAGGCATCACGCTACCTGATTCAAACTATACTACAATGCAACAGTAAACAAAACTGCATGGTACTGGTACCAAAACAGAGATATAGACCAATGGAACAGAACATAGGCCTCGGAGGCAATACCACATATCTACAACCATCCGATTTTTGACAAACCTGACAAAAACAAGCAATGGGGAAAGGAGTCCCTGTTTAATAAATGGTGTTGGAAAAACTGCCTAGCCATGTGCAGAAAGCAGAGAAACTGGACCCCTTCCTGACACCTTAAACTAAAATTAACTCCTGTTGGATTAAAGACTTGAACGTAAGACCTAACACCATAAAAACTCTAGAAGAAAACCTGGGCAAAACCATTCAGGACATAGGCATAGGCAAGGACTTCATGACCAAAACACCAAAAGCATTGGCAACAAAAGACAAAATAGAGAAATAGGACCTAATCAAACTCCACAGCTTCTGCACAGCAAAAGAAACAGTCATTAGAGTGAATTGGCAACCAACAGAATGGGAAAAAAATTTTGCAATCTACCCATCTGACAAATCACTGATATCCAGAATCTACAAAGAACTAAAACAGATTTGCAAGAAAAAAAACAAGCCCATTCAAAAGTGGGCAAAGGACATGAACAGACACTTTACACAATAAGACATACGTGAGGCCAACAAACATATGAAGAAATGCTCATCATCTCTGGTCATTAGAGAAATGCAAATCAAAACTACATTGAGATACCACCTCACACCAATGAGAATGGTGATCATTAAAAATTCTGGAGACAACAGATGCTGGAGAGGATGTGGAGAAATAGGAACACTTTTACATTGTTAGTGGGGGTGTAAATTAGTTCAACCGTTGTGGAAGACAGTGTGGCGATTCCTCAAGGACCTAGAAATAGAAATTCCATTTGACCCAGCAATCCCATTACTGGATATATATCCAAAGGATTATAAATCATTCTATTATAAGGACACGTGCACACGAATGTTCATTGCAACACTGTTTACAATAGCAAAGACCTGAAACCAACCCAAATGCCCATCGATGATAGACTGGACAGGGAATATGTGGCACATATACACATGGATACTATACAGCTATCAAAAATGATGAGTTCGTGTCCTTTGTAGGGACATGGATGAACCTGGAAACCATCATTCTCATTAAACTGACACGAGAACAGAAAATCAAACACCGCATGTTCTCTCTCATAGGTGGGTGTTGAACAGTGAGAACACATGGACACAGGGAGGGGAGCATCACACACTGGGGTCTGTTGGGGGGAAATAGGGGAGGGACAGCAGGGGGTGGGCAGTTGGGGAGAAATAGCATGGGGAGAAATGCCAGATAGAGGTGATGGGGAGGAAGGCAGCCCATCACACTGCCATGTGTGTACCTATGCAACAATCTTGCATGTTCTTCACATGTACCCCAAAACCTAAAATGCAATAAAAAAATCAGATTTAAAAACAAATTTTAGTTGTTTTTAATGACTAGCCATATTGTATATTCCACATATAGCTAGTAGCTACCATATTAGAGAAGACAAAAAAAAAAAGAAAAAAAACCTTCAAACTTCTGTCATTGAAGTTCTATTGAACTTACTTAAATATTTTTTAAAATTTGAGAAGCTAATAAAGATGATAATGATTAATAAACTAGATGAAACATGTAAAGTACTTAGTACAGTGTTTGTTAGAAAGCAAAAGCTGTATAGGTATATATATATACACACACCATATATATATTTAGTTATTTCCAATTATGTGTCAAATAATATGTTAGATGAGCGATATATATTTCCCAATTGACCATCATTGCATTTTTATGTAACAGAAAATTTGAAATACATCTTGCAGATATGGAAATTATATATGGAAAGATCATTGTGTTAGGTTGATGTAGAGGGACAGAACTAATGGAATACATATAAACATACCTATATAAATATAAATGTATATATATATATATATATATATATATATATAAAGTATTAACTGACATAATCACAGGGACCCACAATAGGCCATCTACATGCTAAGGAGCAAGGAGAGCCAGTCTGAGTTCCAAAACTGAAGAACATGGAATCTGATATTCGAGGGCAGGAAGCATCCAGCATAGGAGAAAGATGTAGGTTAGGAGGCTAGTCCAGTCTCCCTTTTCACATTTTTCTGCCTGCTTATGTTCTAGCCATGCTGGCAGCTGATTAGATTGTGCCCACCCACATTAACCCAGATTAAGGGTGGATCTGCCCACTGACTCAAATGTTAATCTCCTTTGGCACCACCCTCACAGATACACCCAGGATCAATATTGTGTATTCCTGAATCCATTCAAATTGGTACTCAGTTTTAACCATCAAAATCATTCACATTAAATCCTAAGCACAGACTGAGATTTGAATTTATACTTCACTAACACATAAACCCTTTTTCCTGTCCTCTGGATTTTATTCTCTTCCTGGTTAAAAAGAATGAGCAAAGCCTTGCATCAATTTTGAAAAAATGCTGAGGAAAGAAGTCGCTGTTTATTTACCATCTCCTATCTGCCAGAATTTCTTATAAATTTAATCACAGAAGCATGTGAGAAAAGTTTTATATTCTTGAATCTAAAGATTATTTAGACTCAAGAGTTTAAATCACTTTTTAAGCTAACACAACCGACATATTTAACAACTTTCTTGCACACCACAGATTGTCCTCTTTTCTAAATTTCATTCTTTTTTCCTGGCTGATTTTAAAATTTTTATATAGGTCAAATCTTTTCTCATTTTATCCTAAATCTTCCAAATAGTTCACATTACTATTATAGTATTGCTGTATCAAATCATATTATATCAAACAGTATATATTAAATGCAAGTTGTGAAAACATAACACAAATACATTAAAATATATATAGGTGTGTTTTTATATTTATATCCACAAATATATATTTATCCACAGTCATGTACTGCATAACAACATTTCAGTTAACAATGGAGCACATATGTGCTGGTAGTCTCATAGCATTATAATACTGCATTGTTGCTCTTTTTTATGTTTAGCTATACAAACAGTTAATATTTTATTACAATTGTCTATAGTGTACAGCATGTGTACAAGTTTGTAGCCTACTGTGTAGTAATCTGTAACACTGAGGTAAATACACCTCAACATGTTCACACAAAAAATCAACTATCAATGTATGTCTTGGAACATCCCTCTGTTGTGAAATGACACAGGATTCAATATACATGTACACAAACATAAATTGTACATGTTCAAATAGAATATCAACTGCAGAGATATGCACAGCAATCCTTTATTAAATGGAATGGAGTACCCAATAGTTTACTCTAACATTGTTTAGAATTCCATAAATAAAAACAGGCTATTTGAATTGATGAATATGACATACGCTAAGGTGAACAAATACAAAACATTGTTATTAAATAGAAATGCAATAGATTTTTTTAAAACTCTCCAGAATTTATTTGCATGCAAGTTAAAAAGAAAACACACATATTTAGCTAAACAAAATGCAGATGAATATCTGTTACATTTTTAATTTTAGTAAGTTTATGTCAACATATTTTAACACTAGATGTCGATATTTTAAATTCACAGACCAATGATTGCTAAAAGATATTTTCATGATATTTTTCTAGCACTCACATTCACTGCTAGACAATATAATAAAACAGGTAACGTTAGTAAAAGACTGTTATAAACATGTAACTTGTTTTGTTTTTTATTAAGTAATTACATATTTAGATGCTTCCAAAGATGGGCATTTGACCACTGAGACTGATTGTAATGACCAACGTTAGAAAAGCTGTGTTTGACAGGGAGTGATATTACCCATATTACTGTGTAGCCCTGTATTTTTCTCCTGTGTCAACCACAGGGGTTAGTCTCAGAAAACAGTCTCCTGGTAGGCAAGTCTCTCTCATTTCCCACTTTGCTTTTACTGACTAGTTTTGAAAAAGAAGCATGTGCTTTTAGCTGCTTCATTCATCTCAACCTTTGTAACAACTGTGTAGGAAGGGACTACTTAGCCTTCCCACGTGCTCTGCTTTTAGCCTGCTTCATAAATCCTGCCTCACTAGTAAAATCTGTGGACACACTTTTTCCTGCTTTGCATTTTTGTCCTGTCTGCTATAGTTTCTACGTGCAATTTAGACATAGGAATACTTGGAAGGAAATTATAAGTTTATTTATTGTGTTGGTGGTTCTGTGTCTGACAGATAAATGTCACATTAATTTTCTAGTTAAAAAAAAAAATCTCTGGAGACACATTTTAAATAGACTTTTCTCAAAGCTTTCAACCTAATGAACAGAAATACAAAGTTAATGAAATTAATTGGCAAACTAACAACTTAAATCTTAGTGAGTATAAATAAAGCTACCGTTAAAGGAGGAGAGTAATGGTTTATTTATTTCTTACTGTGATTCCTAGTTGAAAACAAAATTTCTATTTTATCTAAGCAATTTTGACACATAAAAGATTCTTTAAATGTGCTTATATAATATCTGTTATTTTCACTGTTTGCCAGATTAAAATCATTGTATAAGCTTACAGGTATTGTGCTGATTGACAAAAGTTTATACAGGACTAGAGATGGTGTCATATACAGATCTTTATTACTATTTCTCATATACTTTGACAAGGAATAAGGAGGCTGTCCCTGGGTTCTAGCAAGTCCTCTACTGCCTTTTAAAAAAGGAAAATAAAAGCATTGGTGTTTATTAAGCATTTTCAAGAAATGGTCTTATACAGAGTCAGCTTTGTGCTTGGAAATATTCCGTTTGGATTAATTGTTTCAACAAGCTCACAGCTATAACCAATAGTGAGGAAAGAAAATAAGAGACAGATGGAAGTGTTAGAGGAAGAAGAAGCCTCCACATCTTTCAAATACACTAAATCAGGCTGTGGATTTTGATAAATAATTTTCCTTTAAAGATTTCATCCTGGAATTTTGCTCTCAGGAATATTTCACTCTATGCATTATTTGCCTTTCTTAGATTTCCCAACATTTTTAGATATGTAAAAATTTATAAGAATAAATACTTGAAAAAAATGCCAAATTCAGATACACATATTTAATGAACCAATATGAATTATTTCCAGTTAAAGAAGATGTGAATAAGCTGGCATGGTGACTCATGCCTGTAATCCCAACACTTTGGGAGGCCGAGGTGGGCAGATCACGAGTTCTGGAGTTCGAGACTAGCCTAAGATGATGAAACCCTATCTCTACTAAAAATACAAAAATTAGCCAGGCATGGTGGTGTGTGCCTGTAATCCCAGCTACTCAGGAGACTGAGGCAGGAGAATCACTTGAACCTGGGAGGTTAAAGTTGCCGTGAGCTGAGATTATGACACTGTACTCCAGCCTGGGTGTCAGAGCTGGACTCTGTCTCAAAACAAACAAAAATAAAAATTAAATAAATAGAATCAAATGTCTTGTTTATCACCATGTAGGGAAATCAACTATTATGAAACAAACTTCTGGGCATCTTTTATCTCATTGTTTCATTTTATTATGAATTTTTTTTTCATAAAATATTCTAGCTACATTGTTACATCTTTTTAAGTGTCCCTGTTCTCAAGTTCAGCTTTCCTCAGTTAGCCATGTGAATATATTGGAAAATCATGCTGCTTCCCCTTTCAGTACTTTTAAAGTTTGAGTTATGTCTGGCAATTTTTTATTGAGCTCTTGTTTTGTCAATACTTGCTTTGCCAATACTCTGAATACCAATGGCACAAGGATGATTAAGAACTGATCATGTTCTTATTTCTTATCATTTTGCAAGAAAGCAGTCACAAATCATTATATAAATATATCATTTTAATATATTATAAAAATTATATAAATCATGTAAGAATGTGAAAAGTATAATGATAAGATTAAAAGGTACAAAATGGGAACACTTGGCTTAGCTTCAGTTGACTATGGGTATGCCAGGGATGCTTCTGGAAGAGGACTTGGTTTAGTCTAGCTGATGTCACCTGATCAGAAGGTGGCCATCATCAAATGCTCTCGTTCCAGCCAGACAGGGAGTTGGTTTCCCATTCCCTTGAATGCAAGCTAGTTCTGTCTTGCTTTGACCAATAGAAAGTGGCAGAGGTCATACTGTATGACTTTTAGGCCTAGAAGTGAAGAGGCCTAACAACTACTCTTTTTTCTTGGAAGGCAGTCATCATAGAAAAAGTCTTAATACCTTGGTTGAAAGCTAGCATTTGGAAACAGAGAAGCCCTGTGTAATAACAGACTAAGAAGTAAGGAAGATGTGCCCCGCCATCCCCCAATCATTCCATTCATACCAGGTAAAGCAACAGACCTGTCATTGAAGCATCTTGGAACCTCTAGCTTTAGGTGAATTGTCCCGGATTTCACCATGTGAAGCAGATGTACATTAGCTATGCTTAAAAATAGTGAGCAAATATGTTTTTGCTATTTGAATCAATTGATTATGATGATTTGTTATATAACAATAAACCAGTGAAAATATGAGTATCCCATGTAGGAATGGAGGAAGTAGACATTTAAGATACAGTGAGAAAGGGCATTCCAGGGGGAAAAGTGAAAATGAAAGCATAGAAGCATGAAACCACTCTTTAGGCCTGGATACATTCCAATAGTCTATTAGTCAAAGTGATAAGATGAT
This sequence comes from Saimiri boliviensis, assembly GCF_048565385.1. NCBI lineage: Eukaryota > Metazoa > Chordata > Mammalia > Primates > Cebidae > Saimiri > Saimiri boliviensis. Next base: position 154,577,143 of record NC_133451.1, read on the forward strand.
TAACTTGAAAAGGCTGTTATTTTTTAATGAAAGGAAATTTTCTGGGAGCAAAGTAAAGAAATGACATCTCTGATAATTTTATTGCTAAGATGAGATTGTTGCTGATACCACAACAATTGATAGAAACACTGTATCTTACCAGTAACATGTTTTTGCATGTGTGTGCAAATAATGTAAAACATCCAATTCAGCAGGAATTATAAAGTGTAAAATGTGGCCTAAAGACTAAACTTTTGGTCCAGTTTATTGTGTAACTATAAGCAAGTTACTTAAATTTGCTGTGCTGCAGTATGTTTTAATCTATAAAACAGGGGAACTAAAATAAGTTGTTCTTAAAACCTTAAAGGATCTTTGAATGCTAAGATTTAAACTCCATATGGAAACACATGACTGTATACCTAATATAACCAGTTATTTGTCCTCAACTATGATCTTTGTCTTTGTTTTTGTGTGTGTGTGTGTGTTTTTTTTGTTTTTTTTTTTTTTTTTTTTTTGAGACGGAGTTTCACTCTTGTTACCCAGGCTGGAGTGCAATAGCGCGATTTCAGCTTACTGCAACCTCCGCCTCCTGGGTTCAGGCAATTCTCCTGCCTCAGCCTCCTGACTAGCTGGGATTACAGGCACGCACCACCATGCCCAGCTATTTTTTTTTTTTTTGTATTATTAGTAGAGACGGGATTTCACCATGTTGACCAGGTTGGTCTTGATCTCTTGACCTCGTGATCAACACGCCTCGGCCTCCCAGAGTGCTGGGATTACAGGCGTGAGCCACCGCGCCCAGCCCCTGATCTTTGTCTTAATTGGATAACTTAAACTTATTTGTCCTGCATTGGAAGAGAGGCAAAACCATCTGGCTGTTTTTCTCCATACACATTTTTTTTTTCTTTACATTATAAATGAATTCACTCTAAGACACATCTGTCCTGAGAACTTCCAGGTGTTCAGGTGAGGTGGCCTAGAGAAAAAGGAAGTAGTACAGATTTGCATTCTAAAATATTATCTTGAAAACTAATAAATCTAACCTTTCTAAGTGGATGTATGGAGTTAAAAGTACTAATTGATCATGTTGGCACTAAGGTGTTGTTCATTCTGCAAAGGCCACATTAATTCAAATTGATGTGATTTAAATTAACCTTAATCAGCTTCTACACAGACTGTGATTCCATTGCAGGATATATTGCAATTAGACTTCTCCTGTCTTTATCTGCCCCATGGCCTTATGAAAGGGTTTAAAATTTTTATTTTGCTTCTTTTGATGTAAAAAAAGTATAGTAACCATTCATTTACACATATCCTATTATCATTGCTGGCTTAAAGACTGACTTTTTGCCTGTTTACTTTTTGGTTCTGTTTACTCCAAAAATATCAAAACACATAGGTTAGTGTGATGTCCATTAATCTTAAACATGTTTTCTTTGACTGAATGATAGGTTGCTGTATGAGAAGACAAGTAAGCAACAATGTATACCAGCTCTCATTTTATATTAATAAACTAAATGCACTATATTTAGGGTATTAAGTAATTAAGAAATGTGTAAACTTGAACATAAATAGTAATAAGAGATAAATTCACCTTTGAAAACATGAGTGTGAGTAGGTTAAGAGTTATATGGCCAGACTTAAAGAAACATAGTTATTTCAATTTAATTACATAAAGTAGACAATATTTTATGTTATTCTGTTTTGTTCTTAGAGCAATGTTCTTGGAATAATTTTGAAAGTCAATATTTTCCTTCAGAATACTAAAGTTTTCTTTCATAAAAAGAAAAACTGAGGAGAGGAAACAATTTGCTCTTTTATCAACTTACATGATCAGTGCATGAAGGTTAAGTTATGGGCCCCAAGAGTACGCCAGCCTCATTTGGGTAACACTCCATCCTAAGCAGTATGGTTTTGAGTAAATTGATGAGACTTTCTGTGCCTCCATCTGTAAATGGTATAATAATACCAATTTCATGAAATTGTTGTGAGAATGACATAAGTGAAAGCATATTCGCTTCATTTTCATTTTCTATGCAAACTGGTTTTTCACAAATTATAAAGCAACAGCTAACCAAGTTAATTGAAATCCAGTACTTTATTCGAATAATAAAGATCTGATATTTATAAATCAAAATTGAAAATCGTAGTACGTAACAAAAATTTTGTATGTATAGATAAACAAATATAGTAATTTAAGACACTTTTTCCTTTAGCGTATGTATCTGTTTCTGTACCAGTACCATGCTGTTTTGTTACTACAGCCCTGTGGTATAGTTTGAAGTCGGGTAATATGATGCCTCAAACTTTATTCTTTTTGCATAGAATTACCTTGGATATTTGGCCTCTTTTTTGGTGCCATATGCATTATGAAATAATTTTTTTCCTAGTCCTGTGAAGAGTGTAATTGATAGTTTGTTAGAAATCGCATTAAGTGTATAAATTGCTTTTGGTAGTATAACCATTTTAATGATATTGATTCTTCTATCCATGAGCATGGGATGTTTTTAATTTGTTTGTGTTATCTCTGATTTCTTTAAGCAGTGTTTTGTAATTCACATTGTAGAGATCTTTTGCATCCCTGGTTAGCTGTATTTCTGGGTATTTAATTCTTTTTGTGGCTACTATGAATGGCATTGCATTCCTGATTTGTCTCTTGGCTATTGTTGGTGTGTAGGATTAACAGTGATTTTTGTACACTGATTTTGTATCCTGAAACTTGCTGGGATTGTTTACCAGCTTAAGAAGTTTTTAGGCTAAGACTATGAAATTTCCCAGATACAGAATCTTATCATCTACAAACAGGAATAGATTGACTTCTTCTCTTCCTATTTGGATGCACTTTATTTCTTTCTCTTGCCTGGCTGCTCTGGCAAGAACTTTCATAGTTATGTTGAATAGCAGTGGTGAGAATAGAGTGTCCAGAAGTAAAGCTGCACACCTACAACCTCCTGGTCTTCAACAAAGCTGATCAAAACAAACAATGGGGAAATGATTCCCTATTCAATAAATGGTAACTGGCTAACCATATACAAAAGATTGAAACTGAACCCTTTCCCTATACCATATAAAAAAATAAATACAAGATGGATTAAAGACTTACATGTAAAACCCCAAAGTGTAAAAACTCTGAAAGACAATCTAGGAAATATCATCTTGAATGTTGGAAGTGGCAAATATTTCATGGCAAAGGTGCCAAAAGCAATCATAACAAAACCAAAAATTGACAAATGGGATCTAATTAAACTTAAGAGTTTCTGCATAGTGAAAGAAATTATCAACAAAGGAAACAGACCTACACAATGGGGGCAAATTTTTTGCCAACTATGCATCTGTCAAAGGTCTAGTATCCAGCATCTCTAAGGAACTTAAATTCACAAGGAAAAAATGAACAGCCATATTAAAAGTGGGCAAAGGACATGAATAGAATCTTTTCTTAAAAAGACATCATGTGGCCCGCAAGCATATGAAAAAAAAAGGTTCAGTATCACTGATCTGTATCTGGAGAGGTAATTAAGGTTGAATTGGTCACTGGTATGGGCCGTAATTCAATATGACTAGTGTCCTTATAAGAAGAGATTAGGATACACACACACCGAGGAAAGACCATGCGAAGATACATGGAAAAGATGGCTATTTGCAAGGAGACAGGCTTTCAGAAGAAACTAACCCTACTGACATCTTGATCGTGGAATTCTAGCCTCTAGACTGTGAGAAAATATGTCCTTAGTGGTGCAGTACTTTTTATGGCAGCCCTAGAAAATTAATACACAACATAGCAAATACTTTTTGTTCATTAGATATTTATACACATACCATTTTACAACACTGACCTCTTTGCAGCTCTCAATCAGTTGCATTCAGGCCTGGGCATGCAAACAAGACTCACTGTGCAGCAGTAATAAACAACTGGAGAACAGTCACTGAACATACAGTTAAAATTTTCTTCTATTTAGTTTAGGTGTTTTTTTTGGTTGTTTTTTTTGTTTTGTTTTGTTTTTTTTGTTTTGTTTTTTTGATTTTTTGATTAAGTGAAACATATCTACTTGAAAATGGTCTGGAAAGAGTTCTCTTCTGGTAACTTTGTGCTTCCCTGGATTTCTATTGGCTCCAATGATTTTCTAGTTTTGCATTCACCTAACATGGTACCTCATGCATAGTAAATACTAAATAAGAGATTAATGAATGGGTGCTTCAATGAATATATGCCATGGTAATTTTCAAAACTAGAGAACAAGATAAACGATATTATCATTTTCTCACTTATTTCCAAACTGTGCATGTTTCATTGAAGCTTATTATTTTTCACTCTTTTCTAGATTATTTGCCTGTTCCATTGTGCCAATTTTCATCATACATTGGAGTTTTAATTAAATGAAAAATAGCATACCAGGTCAAATCTTCTACAATTAATTACATGTGGCAAACTGTTCGAAAGTATACATAATACATTCAACAAATAAATATGAAAATTAATTATAAAAACCACTTCATTCAAATTATATTATAGCTTACTTAAGTGATGGAATCAAAACTATAATACCTATTTATAAATTAACAAATACATTTATATAATAATAGCACAGAAATATTTTAGGCAATGACAAGGAAAATTATTACTTTTGACATAAATTAAGAAAGATAACCATTCAAATATTTTTGAGTTCATTTTTCTTAAAGTAAATAATTTGCAATTTACAGTAAAATTTTTCAATAGTAGTTTGGGTTAAAAAGAAGTGTTCAAATGCAAACAAGAAAAACAAACATATAAAAGCAACATACTGGCAAATGAGATAAATTCTTAGTAATTTTTTTTATTTGACTTTTTTTTTATTGCATTTTAGGTTTTGGGGTACATGTGAAGAACATGCAAGATTGTTGCATAGGTACACACATGGCAGTGTGGTTTGCTGCCTTCCGTCCCCTCACCTGTATCTGTCCTTTCTCCCCATGTTATCTCTTCCCACCTCCCCACCCCCTGTCCCTCCCTCATTTCTCCCCAACGGACCCCACAGTGTAGTGCTTCCCTCCCTGTGTCCCTGTGTTCTCATTGTTCAACACCCGCCTATGAGTGAGAACATTTGGTGTTTGATCTTCTGCTCTTGTGTCAGTTTGATGAGAATGATGGTTTCCAGGTTCATCCATGTCCCTACAAAGGATGTGAACTCAATAAAATTTGCCTTTAAGAGAGCTATAGTGTTTTTTTCGTTGTTGCTGCTGGTTTTTTTTTTTTTTTTGGTAGAGATTCTAGTGATTTCTGGTGACTTAATTTGGTTAATAAATAGAAAATCTGTTTTAAAACTTATGTTTACATATGTGTGCCTGTGTATGTATGGATTATATTTAAATGCAAACTGCATATATTTGTGTGTGTTTGTATTTATATATAGTGTGTATGCGTGTACATATATATTAAGTGCAGTTAAATAGAACTTTCTACGATGAGGACTATTGAACACTTAAAATGTGCCTAGTATGGTTGAGTAACTGAAATTTTAATTTTAATTAATCAAAATTTCAATTTAAATAACAGATGGAGTTAAGTGAATATCATATTGGAGAGCAAAACATATCTATATATTGGTATTACATATGCAATTATGTATAAAATGTACATATATAATCTAAGTTTATATTGGTATTTTATATATAATATATGAATATATGCATGTGTGTGTGTGTGTATATATATATATATTTAATGATACTAAACAATATAATTACAGGTTTATGTTACAACAGAATTAGGCAAGCCCAGGTTGAGCTACTCAGCATTCAAAGGCCAAACACAAAAGCAGAGAATTGGTGCGGACAAAAAAGCAGTTTTATTCAGAAAGCCATCAAACCAAAAAGGTGGTGTATTTGTATCCTAAAATACCATCATAAGTCAGTGCAAATTACAGGCTTTTTCAATGTTAAGGGTAGGGAAAAGAAGAGCTTGTTGGGATCAAGAGGTAACTGATAACCACAGACATCTGGGCACCAGGGAGGGTCTAGAAAGGCTGGGAACTTCTTTGCCCTTGGTCAGGTCACAATGCTCCTATCAATCTTTCCCAAAATATAGTTATTTATATACTTCTCCTTTAATCTCAGAGTTAGTTCTAAAAATTATATAATGGCTGTTTTTACATATTTTCTTAGTGCTCTAAAATTATACTAGCCTACCTGCAGGAATGAGTAAAGGCCACTTAAACAAAACAAAGTTAGTTATTTTGCTGTTTCATTGTTACAATATCTTACAAAACTTACAATTGAAAAATTGAAATATTTGAAGTCTCTCTTATCAACTTTGATAAACTTAATTCCCTGTGGATTAAGTTTGTTTGTTAACAAGTAAATAATTAGACAAAGAGCAGGTGGGGCCAAGCAAATTCTGGGTCTGCTGGTTTTGGTAGATTCTAATAAAATGAAATGTCTAACAATCCTCAATTTTAATGAAGACACAGTGCACCAGAATCTCTGGGAAACATTTAAAGCAGTGTCAGAGGGAAATTTGTAGCACTAAATGCCCACCTGAGAAGCAAAGAAAGATCTAAAATTGACCCCCTAATGTCACAATTAAAGAAATAGAGAAGCAAGATCAAACAAACTCAAAAATTAGCAGCAGACAAGAAATAACTAAGATCAGAGCAGAATTGAAGACGATAGGGACACAAAAAGCTCTTCAAAGAATCAATAAATACAGGAGCTGTTTTGTTTTGTTTTTTGTTTTTAAAGATCAACAAATACATAGACAGCTAGCCAGACTAATAAAGAAGAGAGAGTAGAATCAAATAGATGCAATTAAAAATGATAACGGAGATATCACCAATTCCAGAGAAATACAAACTAATGTCAGAGATTACTACAAACACGTTTTTGCACATAAACCAGTAAATCAAGAAGAAATGAATAAATTTTTGGACACTTAAATCATCCCAAGGCTAAACCAGGAAGAAGCTGAATCCCTGAATCGAGCAATAGCAAGGTCCTAAGTTGACACAGCAATTAATAGCCTACCAACTAAAAAAAGTCCAGGACCAGATGGGTTCACAGCCAAATTCTAATGTATGTATAAAAAGGAGCTGGTACCATTCCTTCTGAAACTATTCCAAACAATACAAAAAGAGGGAATCTTCCCTAACTCACTTTATGAGACCAACAGAGACACAACTAAGAAAATTTCAGGCCAGTATCCATAATGAACATTGATGCAAAAATCTTCAATGAAATACTGGCAAACTGAATCCAACAGCACATCAGAAAGCTTATCCATCATGACAAGTCAGCTTCATCCCTGGGATGCAAAGCTGGTTCAACGTACACAAGTCTATAAATGGGTAATCCATCACATAAACAGAACCAAAGGAAAAAAAAAAACCGTCATTTTCTCAATAGATGTAGAGAAGTCCTTTGACAGACTTCAACAACCCTTTATGCTAAAAACGCTCAATAAACTAGATATCCATGGAAGATATCTCAAAATAATAAAAGCTATTCACGACAAATCCACAGCCAATATCATACCGAATTGGCAAAAACTGGAAGCATTCCCTTTGAAAACTGGCACAAGACAAGGATGCCCTCTGTTACCACTCCTATTCTACATAGTATTGGAAGTTCTGGCCAGGTCAATCAGGTGAGAAAAATAAATAAAGGGCATTCAGTTAGGAAAAGAGGAAGTCAAATTATCTCTATTTGCAGAAGACATGATTGTGTATTTAGAAGACCCCATCGTCTCACCCCAAAATCTCCTTAACCTAATAAGTAACTTCAACAAACTCTCAGGGTACATAATCAATATGCAAAAATCACATGCATTCCTATACACCAATAGCAGACAAGCAGCCAAATCATGAGGGAACTCCCATTCACAATTGCTTCAAAGAGAATAAAATACCTAAGAATACAACTAAGAAGGGATGTGAAGAACCTTTTCAAGCAGAACTACAAACCTCTGCTCAAGGAAATAAGAGAGGACAAAAACAGATTGAAAACCAGTCCATGCTCATGAGTAGGAAAAATCAATATCGTAAAAATGGCCATACTGCACAAAGTAATTTATAGTTTCAATGCTTTCCCTATCAAACTAACATTGACCCTCTTCACCAAACTGGAAAAAAACGTTTTAAACTTCATATGGAACCAAAAGAGAGCCCACATACCATCAGGCTACCTGACTTCAAACTATACTATAAAGCTACGGTAATCAAAACAGCATGGTACTGGTACCAAAACAGAGATGTAGTCCAATGGAACAGAATAGAAACCTCAGAAATAACACCACACATCTACAACCATCTGATCTTTGACAAACCTGACAAAAACAAGCAATGAGGAAAGAATTTCCTATTTAATAAATGGTGTTGGGAGAACTGGCTATCCATATGCAGAAAGCTGAAACTGGATCCCTTCCTTTTACAGCTTATACAAAAATTAAATCCAGATGGAACCCATGAGGTGGAGGTTGCAGTGAGCTGAGATTGCCCTATTGCACTCCAGCCTGGGCAATAGAGTGAGACCCTATATCAAAAAAATAAAAATTAATGGGGCGGAGGTTGCAGTGAGCCAAAATTGGGCCATTACACTCCAGCCTGGGCAACAGAGTGAGACTCCATATCAAAAAAATAAAAAATAAAAGGAATGGAGAGAATCTTTTAAAAAAATCTTATATAGAACTCCAGGATTATTGCTAAATGAAAAAGCAAGGTGTTGGCTATTGTATATAATATTTTTTTTTTATTTATGAAAAAAGCAAAAGGGAGAGAATAGATACAGTTTACTTCTACATGCATAAACTATTCTGGAAACACACACACAAGAAACAGATAATAGTATTTCGTTCAGAGGGAAAGTACTAGAAGAAATTGGTTACACAGATGATAAAGAGTTAAGACACCAAGTAGAAGATTGTGAATTAACCTTGAAATTATGAATAGCAAGAAATGACTACGAGCCTTAGGGCTGAGGAACACAGGGAAGAGGTATTGTTACCAGATTTCAGAAGCTGGGCAAATTCAGCAGTAATAGAACTATGGTGGGGGTTGCCCAGAGGGAAGCTGTAGCTAAGAAGTTGTAGCAACTTCAGGAAACCCTACACAAAGCATGGAGTGGGGGGAGACAGAGAAATACCTTGGCTCTGCCTTCCTTGCACCCTCCAGTCTGTACCAGTCAGTGTCTGCCCTTCACCATTGCCTGAAGCTACCCAGAAGCCACCAGGCAAAGGAACCTGGGAAATGTAGTTTCCTGCAATAGAAAGCAGAGCTTACAAAGGGCAGGGAATGGATTTGTGAAGGAACAGGCAAATATATGGCAAGTTCAGAAGGAAATATGTTGATCTGGCAGACAGCAATGGCAGGGGGACAATTTAATGTTTACCCCCTGGTGCTTCCTGAATTGTGAACCCTGTGACTGTATTGCCTATTAAAATATGTATAATTAAAACAAAGATTATGTGAAATTAAAAAAAAAAAAGATTTAAGCATAAGACCTAGCACCATAAAAACCCTAGAAGAAAACCTAGGCAGTACCATTCAGGACATAGGTATAGGCAAGTACTTCATGACTAAAACACCATAAACGATAGCAACAAAATGCAAAATAGACAAATGGTATCTAATTAAACTGAAGAGCTTCTGCACAGCAAACAAAATTAATTTTTACTTTTTAATTTCATTACAAGATATTTACATGAAAATTATTTAACAAAATTTGTAGAATTACCAAAACTTGTGTACTTCTATTTCTGGAAATAACAAGTAATAGAAACTTTTGAAGTCTGCCTAGATGGAACCCTAAATGTGAAAGAATCTCTACCATCTGTATAACATTAAATAATTAATTTATAACACTTGCCAAAATTTACCAGATAACAGGCAAACAGACAAATTAAACTTTACAGATGATAAGGTAATCAAACAGAGGAATATGTCTGCTCTGTAATAGAAATGTGTAATACCTATGCAGTACCTTTGTTAGTATGATGATGTATATAACTTGATTAAAATCAGCCAACAACATTTCAAATATAAAATAAACAATGCCTCTCATACAGCATTATTATTTCATTTGCATTTTAGTACAGTTTCCAAAGCCATGTATCCAAACCCAAATTTAAGAATAAAACAGATAAATATGAATCATTTTTTCTGCAAATCGATGATATTTAAGAAGCACAACACAACAGGATATGAATGATGATGTCATAATTCACATCCTTTGAATGGTTAGATATAAGATCACACTGAGCTCCATTTAATGCACAAGGTGTAAATTATTACCCCATAATTCACATACAGAGTAATTTATTGTGCTTATAATCAAGTCCCTATACAAATTTTTATTAAAAAGAGTAAAATGTTCAATTGAAGTATTTAAACATATTGACTTTTAAACAGTACTTCAAAGAATCAAAATGCATTTTTTTTTTTTTTGCTTTTCTTGACTGATGTTCAGACACAGCAGGTATTTTAGCAGCCAAGTCAGTTTAACTGTGTTGTAGTTACCAGAGATCCTCTTAGAGTCAGCCCTTTTTTTCACCATTCATCTCCCTTGCTAGATCTTTTACCATTACTTCAGAGCTGTATAACCCTCTGAGGCTTCACTTATACTTTTTAAAGCCTGCCAGTTTAATTCTTGTGCACAGGAAAATCATAAAAGCCTTTCTTCCGGCTTTCTTCTCTCAAGTTCTAGATAGCATTAAGCAGAGTGGGTGTTTACTTCTGAACTTGGGATTCCCGTTAAGTTCTCTTGATTGTGAACAGTTAACTCCACTAAAAAGAAAACTTTCCACAACCCATTCTCACAGCTTGCTGTTAAGAAATTTGGTTTATAGTGGGGTTTGCTGGGCTCATTTAGAAATAAGTCTGTATTAAAAAATGGGGCTGCATTTGGATAGTAAGCACAGGTTAAACATAAATCTTATTGAGCAATGACTTGGAGTAACTGCTCAGATAATTCTAGAAAACTTCCCTGAATTTTTTTTTCTTTAACTTTTATTTAAGTTCAGAGGTATATGTACATGATTATTATATAGAAAAATTTATGTCATAGGGGTTTGTTATACAGATTATTTCATCACCCAGGTATTAATCCTAGGACCGATTGCTTTTCTGGATCCTCTCCCTCCTCCAACCCTCCACCCTCTAATAGGCCTCAGTGCATTTTGTTCCTCTCAATGTTTCCATGTGTTCGCATCATTTAGCTTCCACTAATAAATGAAAATGTGGCATTTGTTTTTCTGTTCCTGCATTAGTTTGCTAAGGATATTGGCTTCCAGCATCATCAATGTCCCTGAAAAAGACAGGATCTTGTTATATTTTTTAGCTGCATAGTATTCCATGGTATATATGTACCAGATTTCCTCTATTCAGTGTATTATTGATGGACATTTGGTTGATTCTGTCTTTGCTATTGTGAATAGTGCTGCAATGAACATACAGGTGGGTGCATGTGTCTTTATGATTCAATGATTTATGTTCTTTTGGGTATATGCCCAATAATGGAATTGCTGGGTGAATGATATTTCTGTCTTTAATTCCCTGAGGAATCACCACAGTGTCTTCCACAATGATTGAACTAATTTACACTCTTACCAAAAATGTATAAGCATTCCGTTTTCTTCACAGCCTTGCCAGCAGCTGTTATTTTTTGACTTTTTAATAAAAGCCATTCAGACTGGTGTGACATGGTATCTAATTGTGGTTTTGATTTGCATTTCTCTAATTATCAGTGATTTTTGAGCTTGAGCTTTTTTTTTTTTTTTTTGCCCCCCTTATGTTTTCTTTGCATATATGTCTTCTTTGGAGAAGTTTATCTTCATGTTCTTGGCCACTCTTCAATGGGGTTGTTTTCTTCTTGTATATTTAAGTTCCTTATAGGTACTGGGTATTAGACCTTTGTTGGGAGCACAGTTTGCAAAAATTTGCTACCATTATGTAGATTGTCTGTTCACTCCGTTGATAGTTTCTTTTGCCGTACAGAAGTTCTTTAAAGAACTTGTCAATTTTTACTTTTGATGCAATTGCTTTAAGTGTCTTCATCATGAACTCTTTACCTGTATCTATGTCCTGAATAGTATAACCTAGGTTTCTAGTTTTGGGTTTTACATTTAAGCCTTTCATCCATCTTGAGTTTATTTTTGAATATGGTGTAAGGTAGGAGGGTAGGAGTTAAGTTTGAATTTTCTGCATAAGGACAGACCCATTTGGATATATTCCTTTTTTTTTTTTTTTTTTTTTTTTAGGGAGAGACAGGCTTGCTCTGTTATCCTGGATAGAGTTCAGTGGAATGATGATAGCTCACTGGAACCTCAAACACTTAGGCTCTAGCAATCCTCCCACCTTTGCTTCCTAAAACACTGAGATTACATGTGTTAACCAATGTGCTAAGCTTCAATTTTGATATATTTTCTAATAGCCATATCATTTATATAAGTTTATGTATCAGATGGCCTCTTCCTATTTTCATATTGGTGGCACTCAACTAAGATTTTAAAATGATGTTTGTAGCATTAAATATTATGTAGAATTATCTCAAAATGTGAGAAAATTAATTTCCAATTTTTATTCCATTTTTATATCTTACTATTATTGTAGTCAATGAAAATCTACTTTGTATTGTTTCTGAGTTTTCTATATTCTATGGTATTGAAAAAATCATGGTATTAAAAACAATTAAAGAATTTCTTCTGCATGAATACGTCTGACACTAAAACTATCTATAAAATTTTCACTTCTGTTACTGCATTCTTTAGCTCCAGGATTTCTATTGGGCTCTTTTTATGGTTTCCATTTCTTTATTAAACTTATTTTGCCCATGCATTGTTTTTCTAGTTTTATTTAGTTGTCTCTCTGTTGGAGCATCTTATTCAGCTTAAGATGATTATTATTTTGTTGTGTTTTGAAAATTCATAGATCTGTATATCTAGTGGAAGTGGGTCACTAGGATTTTATTGCTTTCCTTTGGTGGTGTGACAGTTGTGTGATTCTTTATGATCTACATAGTTTTGCAGTAGTGGCTGTGCATTTGAAGGAGCAAATACCTCCTCCACTCTTTACAAACTGGGTTTGGTAGGTAAAGATCTTTTGGGTTCATAGGCAAGATCAAATAAACTCAAAAACTAGCAGAAAACAAGAAATAACTAAGATCAGAGCAGAACTGAAGGAGATAGAGACACAAAAACCCTTCAAAAAATTAATAAATCCAGGAGCTAGTTTTTTGAAAAGGTCAACAAAATAGATAGGCCACTACTCAGATTAATAAAAAAAGAAGCGAGAGAAGAATCAGATAGATACAGGAACAAATGATAAAGGGGATATCACCACTGATTCCACAGAAATACAAACCACCGTCAGAAGTTACTACAAACAACTCTATGCTGTTTGTAGTAATCTCTGATGGTAGTTTATATTTCTGGAACCAGTAAACCTGGAGGAAATGGATAAATTCCTGGACACTTGCACCCTCCCAAGCCTAAACCAGGAAGAAGGTGAAACCCGAAAAAGACCAATAACAAGGGTTGAAATTGAAGCAGCAATTAATAGCCTACCAACTAAAAAAAGTCCAGATCCAGAAGAGTTCGCAGCCGAATTCTACCAGAAGTACAAAGAGGAGCTGGTACCACTCCATCTGAAACTATTGCAAACAATACAAAAAGAGGGAATCCTTCCCAAATCATTGTATGAGACCAGCATCATCCTGATACCAAAACCAGGCAGAGTCTGAACAAAAAAAGAAAACTTCAGGCCAATATACATGATCAACATAGATGCAAAAATCATCATTAAAATAATGTGAAACCAATTGCAGCAGCACATCAAAATGCTTATCCATCACTATCAAGTAGGCTTCATCCTGGGGATGCAAGGCTGGTTTACCATACACAAGTCTATAAATGTAATCTACCACATAAACAGAACCAAAACAAAAACCACATGATTATCTCAATAGATGAAGAGAAGGCCTTCAACAAAATTCAACAGCCCTTTTTCCCAAAAACTCTTAATAAACTAGTTATCAATGGAATATATCTCAAAATAATAAAAGCTATTTATGAAAAACCCAGAGCCAATATCATACTGAATGGGCAAAAACTAGAAGCATTCGCTTTGAAATCTGGCACAAGACAGGGATGCCCTCTCTCACCACTCCTATTCAATATGCTATTGGAAGTTCTAGCCAGAGCAATCAGGCAAGAAAAAGAAATAAAGGCATTCGGTTAGGAAAGGAGGAAGTCAAACTGTCTCTATTTGCAGATGAAATGATTGTATATTTAGAAGACCCCGTTGTCTCAGCCCACAATCTCCTTAAACTGATAAGCAACTTCAGCAAAGTCTCAGGATACAAAATCAATGTGCAGAAATTAAAAGTATTTCTATACGCCAATAACAGACTAACAGAGATCCAAATAAAGAGTGAACTCCCATTCACAATTGCTATGAAGAGAATAAAATACCTAGGAATACAACTACCAAAGGATGTGAAGGACCTCTTTAAGGAGAACTACAAACGACTGCTCAAGGAAATAAAGGATCTAAACCAGGCATCCCCAAACTATGGCCCGTGGGCCACATGCAGCCCCCTGAGGCCATTTATCCGCTCCCCCGCCACACTTCAGGAAGGGGTACCTCTTTCATTTGTGGTCAGTGAGAGGAGCACAGTATGTGGCAGCCCTCCAACAGTCTGAGGGACAGTGAACTGGCTCCCTGTGTAAAAAGTTTGGTGACGCCTGATCTAAACAGATGGATAAACATTCCATGTTCATGGTTAGGAAGAATCAATATCATAAAAATGGCCATACTGTCCAAAGTAATTTATGGATTTAACACTATCCCCTTCAAGCTACAAATGACCCTCTTCACGGAACTGAAGAAAACCTCCTTAAACTTCATATGGAACCAAAAGAGAGCCTGCATAGCCAAGACAATTCTAAGCCAAAGAACAAAGCTGTAGGTATCATGCTACCTGACTTCAAACTATACTCAAGGCTCCAGTAGTCAAAACAGTATAGTAGTAGTATCAAAAAAGGGATATAGACCAATGGAACAGAACAGAGGCCTTGAAGGCAATGCCACACATCTACAATCATCTGATCTTTGACAAACCTGACAAAAATAAGCAATGGGGAAAGGATTCCCTGTTTCATAAATAGTGTTGGGAAACCTGGCTAGCCATGTGCAGAAAACAGAAACTGGACTTCTTCCTGACACCTTAAACTAAAATTAACTCCAGAAGGATTAAAGACTTAAACATAAGACCTAACACCATAAAAAATCCCTAGGAGAAAACCTGGGCAAAACCATTCAGGACATAGGCGTAGGCAAGGACTTCATGACTAAAACACCGAAAGCAATGGTAACAAAAGCCAAAATAGACAAAGTGGATCTAATTAAAATTCAGAGCTTCTGTACAGCAAAAGAAACTATCCTTAGAGTAATAGTTTCCAGCAACCAACAGAAAAGGAAAAAAAAAATGAAATCTACCCATTTGAAATGGGCTAATATCCAGGATCTACAAAGAACTAAAACAGATTTACAAGAAATAAATAAACACATTTAAAAGTGAGTGAAGGATATGAATAGACACTTCTCAAAAGAAGACATATATGAGGGCAACGAAAGTATTAAAAAATGCTCATCACCACTGGTCATTAGAGAAATGCAAATCAAAACCACATTGAAATACCATCTCTCGCCAGTTAGAATGGTGATCATTTAAAAATTTGGAGACAACAGATAGTGGAAAGGGTGTGGAGAAATCGGAACACGTTTACACTGTTGGTGGGAGTGTAAATTAGTTCAACCATTGTGCAAGGCAGTGTGGCAATTCCTTAAGGACCCAGAAATAGAAATTCCATTTGACCCAGCAATCCCATTACTGGGTATATACCCAAAGGATTATAAATTTTTCTGTTATAAAGACACTTGCACACGTGTGTTCATTGTGGCACTGTTTACAATAGCAACCAACCCAAATTCCTATCATTGATAGACTGGACCAGAAAAATGTGACACATATACACCACGGAATACTATGCAGCCATAAAAAACGGTGACTTTGTGTCCTTTGTAGGGATGTGTATGAATCTGGAAACCATCATTCTCAGAAAACTGATACAAGAACAGAAAATCAAACACTGCCTGTTCTCACTCACAGGTTGGTGTTGAGCAATGAGAACACGTGGACACAGGGAGGGGAGCATCCCACACTGGGTCTGTTGGAGGGTATAGGGGTGGGACAGCAGGGGTTGGGGGTTTTGGAGAGGGATAACATGAGGAGAAATGCCACATAAGGTGACGGGTGGAATGGAGGCAGCAAACCACATTGCCATGTATGTACTTATGCAACAATGATGGATGATCTGCACGTGTAACCCAGAACCTAAAGTACAATAAAACAACAACAAAAGAGAATATTTCTGTCTCTCAAATTATTTATTAAACAAAGCATTGAAAATGGGTTCTTCTCATTTTTTTTTTATTATACTTTAAGTTCTGAGGTACATGTGCAGAATGTGTGGGTTTGTTACATAGATATACACGTGCCATGGTGGTTTGCTGCATCCATCCCCCTGTTATCTACATTAGGTATTTCTCCTACTGCTATCCCTCCCCTAGTCTCCCACCCTACTATGGGCTCAGGTGTGTGATGTTCCCCTCCCTGTGTCCATGTGTTCTCATTGTTCAACTCCCATTTATGAGTGAGACCATGTGGTGTTTGGTTTTGTGTTCTTGTGTTGGTTTGCTGAGAATGATAGTTTCCACCTTCATCCATGTCCCTGCAAAGGACATTAACTCATTCTTTTTTATGGCTTCATAGTATTCCATGGTGTATATGTGCCACATTTTCTTTATCCAGTCTATCATTGATGTCTATCATTGATGGACATTTGGATTGGTTCCAAGTCTTTGCTACTGTGAACAGTGACACAGTAGACATATGTGTGCATGTGTCTTTATAGTAGAATGATTTATTATTCTTTGGGTATATACGCAGTAAAGGGATTGCTGGGTCAAATGGTATTTCTAGTTCTAAATCCTTGAGGAATTGCCACATAGTTTTCCACAATGGTTGAACTAATTTACACTCCCACCAACAATGTAAAAGTGTTTCTATTTCTCCACATATTCTCCAGCATCTATTGTTTCCTGACTTTTTAATGATTGCCAATCTAACTGATGTGAGATGGTTTCCCCTTGTGGTTTTGATTTGTATTTCTGTAATGACCAGTGATGAGCTTTTATTCGTGTTTGTTGGCTGCATAAATGTCTTCTTTTGAGAAGTGTCTGTTTCATATCCTTCACCCACTTTTTGATGGGGTTGTTTGTTTCTTGTAAATTTCTTTAAGTTCTTTTAAGATTCTGGATGCTAGCCCTTTGTTAGATGGATAGATTGCAAAAATCTTCTTCCATTCTGCAGGTTGCCTGTTCACTCTGATGGTAATTTCTTTTGCTGTGCAAAAGCTCATTAGTTTAATTAGATCCTATTTATCTATTTTGGCTTTTGTTGCCATTGCTTTTGGTATTTTAGTCATGATCTTTGTCCATCCCTATGTCCTGAATTGTATTGCCTAGGTTTTCTTCTGGGGGTTTTATTTATTTATTTTTGGAAAATATATTAATTAAAACATAATTAGGAAATTAAATGGACCTTATTTTTCCAATTAAAAATGCAATTAAAAACAATCATTTTCTCATTTATAGTCTTATGTAATATAGGCAAGAACAATGTTTTGTAGTAGAAGCTATTCGAAAATTTGTTGTGGTTAAATGGAGATGTCTTCCTATAATATATTAAAACCATTTTAAAATACTGTATTCCCAGACTTATTCTCAATTGCATATCGCCAAATCAATATGTTGAATAATACATGAAATACTTAACTAATATTTTGTTTTACACAATTATTTTGTATTAATATTTAAGTATGAGTACTAACCCAGATAAAATTTTACTGCTAATCAATGCCTTATTTTATATTGCATTTTTCTAAATTAACATGTATTTTTCATTCAGTGTTTTGTTTTTTTGCATAACAAGTTTATAGGAACCATTCAGCTTAAAAAAAAATCATAGCATGAATGTGCTAGCTTGAAGTTCCTTTTTCTTGTTTTCTCGAAAATGTATACTGTATTTTAGATAGGAATTTTTTTAAAATTTTATTATAGGTAAGTCTCTTAACATATTTAAAATAATCTGTCAGTAAGTTGCTATAAAAATAAATGTAAAGAAGAATAAACAATCTCTAGCAAAGTGTTTCTGCTCTTATCTATTTTTAATTCACATCATTAATACTACATTTTGAAGTCTGAAATTAATCATTTTCCCTGTAGCACAACCCTTTGGTTGACAGCAGCAAAAGGAATTAGTGAGAAAGTCTGACAGGGATTATTGAGGAAGCACATCTACTAATTGCTTATGTTTTCATGACTTTGTTCATGTTCAGGTGACAATAGCTCAAAAGAAACTTCATGTTTATTAAGGAAAGATTTTGAAATTGTACTAAAACTGCTATTTCTAACTGAAATAGTTTGAATTTTTTTAATGTAAGGTAGTTTAGAGCAATGTGTTTGTACAATGTTGTCTCATTCCCTTCTTTCAAATGTAATATGCAGATGCTCTAACACAGGCTGGACCTATAGTCATAAGTGATCTAAGATTTAGAATAACATTTATTTGCTATGATTTTAGTTATGTTTTCTAAAGTCCTAATAATAGTCACTCACAATATATTAGCAACATAGAGAAATTTTTTCTGAGAGTAGTGCAAAGAATAGTCAATGGATTTGTCAATTAATTTTCCCTCGTTTTTCTCCAACTAGAACATTTGATTATTCTTTATATGAAGAGGGATCATTTCTACTTCCAGGTCTTTGCTCTTGTAGTCTCTTCTAGTCTCTCCAAAGATGAAAAGCCTTCCTTTCTTCTGTAAGCTAATATTTTCTTTAACATTTATCTGTGTTGAATATTTGTGGATTTAGCCCTTATTACTCCAACCTCCAGTTGTCTCTGAAATTATCCATTAAACCTACAATCTCTGGATCATGACAATTAGCAGCACATACTTTTAATTCACATAATCCTAATTTTATTTAGTTTTGTTTTATATGTCAGAATTTGAGGGAGGGGTACATATTTGTTTTCTAATTTTTTTAATTGACAAATAGTAAGTGTACATATTTATGGAGAACAATTTGGGATTTTGATACATATATGTATACATTGTATAATGATAAAATCAGCGTGATTAGCATATCCATAGCCTCAAGCATTTATCATTTCTTTATAGTGAGAACATTCAAAGGCCTCTCTTCTAGCTATTTTGTAATATGCAATACCTTACTGTTAACCATAGTAATAAAACACCATAAATTATTCATCTTATCTAAGTGTAATGTCCTACCTATTGACCAATCTCTCCCCATTCTTCCTTGTCTCCCTTACCCTAGTCTCTGGTAACTAATCTACCTCTATGATACTAACTTTTTTTAAAGATTCCAAACATAAATGTGACATTTGTCTGTGTATCTGGCTTATTTCACTTAAAATGATGTCCTCCAGGTAATTGTGTATGACAAGATTTTATTATTTTTTATTGCTGAATAGTATTCCTTTGTGTATATATACCATATTTTCTTTATTCATTCATCTGTTGTTGGACACTTAGATGGATTCATGTCTTGGCTGCTGTAAAGAGTACCACAATAAACATAGGAGTGCAGTTGTCTCATCAACATACTGATTTCATTTCCTTTGGATATATACCCAGTAACGGGACTTTTGGATCATATGGTTTTTGTATTTTTAGTGTTTGAGGAACCTCCATAGTGTTTTCCATAATGTCTGTACTAATTTACAGTTCCTCCAAAAATGTGTACATGTTTATTTTTCTCCACATCCTTACCAATTGTTTTCTTTTGTCTTTTTTTATAATGGCCGTTTCTAATCAAGTGAGATGGTATGTCTCATTGTGGCTTCAATTTGCATTTCCCTGGTGGTTAGTGATGCAGAACATTTTTTCATATACCTGTGGGTTATGTGTATGTTCTCTTTTGAGAAATTTCTATTAGGCTATTTTTGTGCATTTTTTAATTAGGAAATTTGAAGGGTTTTTTGTTTCGTTTTGTTTTATTTCTTGCTTTGTTTTTAGCTTTTGAGTTGTTTAAGTCCCTTATAAGTGTTGGATATTAACCCCTTGTCTAATGTGTAGTTTGCCAATAATTTCCCTGTAGATCACCTTCTCACTCTGTTAGTTCTCTTTGTTTCTTTCTTTCAATGTTGCTTTCAGGATGATATTATAATATTTTCATCAAGACAAAGTAGTGGTAATGAAGATGGAGAGAAAGTAGTTGCGATGAAGATGGAGAGAGGTAGGAGTTGATTTGCCAGTGAATTATGATACGTGAAGGAGAAAGTGAGAGATAATAATGATGACACCTATGGCTCTTAAGCAGATGGTCAGATATGGTGTGATATATACAGAGAGAGGAAAGACTGAAAGTACCTAACTTAGGTAGTAAATGAAAACTTTAATGATAAATATGATAAGGTTAAGATGATTGTAATGTTTTAAGTGGAATAAATGGAATAGGCTATTATGTATAAGTTTGAGAACTCAAAGGACAAGTCAGAGATGGAGAAATATATTTGAATGAAATAAAATTGAGATTCCTCAATATATAAAGTTGTGTAAAATGTTAACATTATGTCTCTTATTTTAGAGATAAAGTGAGACACACAATTAAATCATGTAGATAGGTATACCACGTTTTAATTTCTTAACCATTATAGCATATTACAATAAAAATTTTCTGGTAATCCTAAGAATATCATATTTAATACAGTCAAAGAGTTTAGCCTACTGATATTTCCCTCAAAAATGTTCCAGGGGATGTTACCTCCAGGACCTTTAATGTATTTATTTTAACTTAGATTTAATTATCTTAGTTAACCAGTTATTTCTTTTATTTCCCTATTGGGATGAGTGATATGTAACTGTGCTGTAGTTTACAAAATAAACCGGTATATAACAAAAGCAAAAATAACCTTGAGCCACACAGCCTTAAACTTTATTCTTAAACTACCTGTTTTACAATCTTTCAAAACAGATATTACCAATGTCAATTAGAGCAATAATTTCCCCTCTGTGACCAGAAACTTCCAAACCTCTTCTTGAACATGGTGGAAAAATTATGTTAATTTATCTGACTTTTCTCACCCAGAAAATCATAATATCATTATTTTTACCTAGATTATGTATCTCCTTTTTGCATTTTATTGTTGTTGGCTTATTACATCAGTAGTTCACTCAAGAACATTTCAGTTGAACATATGTGCCATCAATTTTTTTTAATCTGTGATGTGTATCCTGTCATCTTCTGCTTGTAACTATATCTATATCTATATATCTATATATCTATGTCTATATCTATCTATATCTATATAGTTTTACTACGTCTTTGGCACCTTCACTTTTTAGGATTTCATTAGTTATTTCAGGATCATCATATAAAACTTTGAAATGCATGAAAAATGCAGTGTGACATAGTGAATGAGAGTAGAGTTTCAGAGTTATCCTGATTGAATATAAATTCTGATCCCAAACCATACTATCCCAATGTTTTAGGAAAATTATTTAACCTCCCTTATGAGTCACTTTCCTCATTCATAAAATGGGGATAATGAATAATGTATACATTGTCTTGAGGATCACATAAGGTAATTTGTTTGGAACATGTAACAGAATACCTGGCACAGAGTAAGTACTCAATATGTGCTCAAATGTTGTGTTCTTTATTTAAATTATTATCAAGGTAATTCTTTGTACGGTATATTGCTTATTGATAATGGTTTTCTAAATGCAATGCATTAAGGCTGTTGACTTCAGTTGAAAGTGAGATTTTTTTTTCTTCACACAATTGAATAAAGTAATCAATGACATTTTTTAAGTATTATGTCAAAAGTAAGATTTTTCTTTATTTCTTGACTTAATTATGGGTTATAATTTTAAAATATGTATTTTCTTTGTTCAGAACACTTGCAAACACTATATACTGCACACTTAATTTAGGACAAAGTTTTGTTAGTTGTTAATATTGCTTTTACCAGTTGCTATGGTTTGGATATTTGACCCTTCCAAATCGCAAGGTGAAATTTGATCATTTAGGAGGCAGAACCTAATTGGAAATGTTTTGTTCATGGGGGCAGTTCTCTCATTAATAGCTTCTTACTGTCCTTCAGTAACTAGTGAATTCTCACTCTATTAGTTCTCAAAAGAGTTGGCTGTTAAAAACCCTGGCACCTACCTTCCCTGTCTCTCTCACTTTCTTTCTTGCCATGTGATCTCTGCACACTCTTGCTCCCATATGCTTTCTGCCATGAGTGGAAGTAGTTCAGAAGAGCCATTGGCACCATGCTCCTCACAAAACCTGAGGATCTGTGAGACAAATCTTTTTCTTTATATATTATACTCTTAGGTATTGTATTCCTGTTTTAGCAACACATAAAGTGATTGAAGTTACCAGTTCTTGCCAATTTTTGATAACTTTTAAAAGTTGTAATGCAATCATTGTCAAAGAGATGATTCACCACTTCTTTCAAACCTAACACCAATTCCTGCCTTGTATGGAGTTTTTAAGTATGTTTTCAAGATGACAGCAAACATCCATGTTTAAAATATATTAGTCTACTTTGTTCCTCTGTTGAGAATTATTACCATAAGATGAAACATCATAAAATTCGTAATAAAATTACAGCTTATGACTAATAAATGTTCTATAGTATTAAATCAATTCTGATTTCTCTAAGAATATTTACTACAGAATTTTCAAATTTATCGGACTCTTTCTTGCCTTTAAAAAATGTGAAAGTGATTGAATATAATGTTCTCAGAATGTAGTTTTTATCCAAAAATTTTTTAAGTGATGCGCCATGAGTAAAATCTTATTTGTAAGGAAAAATAAAGATAAAATAATTTTTCCAGTGCTTACTATGCACCAAATTCTGTGTAGAATCTTTTTATATATGACCTACTATGAACAAAATATGGTGATCTCACATGTTAACAAGTGCTCTTGTTCCTAGTTCATAGAGGATACTAGAATATAGAGAAGATACTTAACTTGCCTAATTTAAATCAGCTAGAAAACAATGGAATTTAAATTCAAATATAGGTGTGTTGGTTGCAATCTTTATTCTTTCCACTGCTGTATACTGCATATGTTTTAATTATTTGGAAAAATTGTTGATGAATATTTAATATATTCCTGAAATGATTAGTCATCTATATCCTCTTTCCACTTTTCTCCATTGCTTTAGGTTTAATGAGTTTGTCTTGTATAGACTGTATCTCTTCAGACTTGCAAAAGGATTTGGGCAATGGAAGTTATTATAATAATTTAAACAAATAGATGAATAATGAGGTCATGATACATATTTCCTCTATTCAGTTTCTTCAGGTTACTATTAGTTGACTGTATCTAAGTTCACAGTGCATCCTGAGCATCCCTCGCCATACAGCTCTCATTTTTGGTTTCTAGTGATCACTTTCTCACTTCCCCTTCAAACATAGGGTTAGTTACAGATCTCCTCACTCTCCTTATTAGCCCAAGAGTACTAAAACAACACCATTGGTGGTTTTTCCAAATGCTACCCGTATATTAGATTCATCATTTTATGAATTGCCCTCAATTCTATATTATTTGTTCAATTATTACCTTGTGGGACTTTTAATAACATAATTAATTATACTCTCTTTGATATTTTAATATATGAGATACATTTATCATTGTTGTGTACATTGTTGTAGGATGTCATTTGTATATGGATGGTATTGTGTTACATATTTCACATAAAACATTTTCTTTCCTTCCAGGTAAATAGTAAAAGGGGGGTTGAACTTCTTCGGGGCCAAATGCAGAGTTTATATTTAAATCATTCCAGAATTCTATACAGATGTATACATACTACGATTTTAGAATAACTTACACAACAAATAGCATTTCTGTTTGATTTAAAAAAAAAATTGAATCCCAAGAAGTTAGGCAACCCTGAAATCACAGAGTTAAAGTGGATGTAAATCCACATACCACTCTCTTATTATTTATGCTTTTTATATTTTATCTGAATTCTTTTATAGATTTTGATTTTTCAGAATCTCCTAAAATATTTTGTAATAATGCTCCTAATTTACTTTTTAAAATGGTCTTGCAAGTCTAGTGCCTTGATTTCTGAAATCATCTTCTATCTACCACCAGAGTGAATGTTAAATTTTGCATTGCTGACTTGACATAGCAAAGTGCTCAACACTTTACCTCTTTATTTGTTTCTTTGTTAAAAATATACTTTGAACTTAATCTGATCAAGTTCATTTATGCAGTTCTTCCTTAAATTGACAATTTCATTTTTTCTGAATTCCTCTTCTTCTATAATTTATGGTAAAATAATGCTTATTGTAAATGTCAGTATTCAATAATTTGATCTCATGAAGATGGTGACTTGTTATATCTGGTGATCTATGACTGGTTACCAAGACGTAACTAATATTAATTTTTAAGAAATATAGTATAAAATCAGTCAACTCAGGAAGTATTGCTTGAGCTTAGAAACTGTTTTTCAAGATTAAAATTTTGAAGTATGGTGCAAAAATTAAAATATTATATAAATATTTACTTATCTTAAATAATTAAATTTTGTATATGGGAAATTATAATTATTCAATCTCACATAATTGAGAAAGAAATTCACTTGTAAATTTCCTTTCAAATAGAGCTATGGCCTGTGTGTCTGATTTAGGAAATAAAGAAATACGTATACATATATACATATGTATATAATGAGATGAATTAGTAAAATTTTTAAAATGGAAATTTCTTTTAACATTATAGGCATTCATAACAAAAAATACTGACATATTCTTGCTAATGATAGTACAGAAATTTCTAATGTGGAATTCAAATCATAATAATAATAGGTAAATGCCGTTGATTTATTTTCATTTTGTAAAGTTTGACATTTGGCTCCTATTTTATTTAACAAGATTTAATGGTCAGTCTGAAAGATCTGTGATATTCATCAAAGAGCATTTTACTTGTGTTTAATTCTTAACTCTTTATGGCTTGTACTTCTGATACCTTTCTGATGATTTGAATGTGCTGCATTGATTCAGAATAGATGTCACAAATTAAGCTGAGGAAATAAATTTCAAATGACTTTTGCTTCTTCTTTCACCAAAGAACATTTTTGAGATAAGATTGTCTTATTATTAATATAAAATACTTTTATGGGAATATTACATATATTTTAAAATAACATCATTTAATTCTGATTTTTTTATTCATTTCTAAGGTGAGATTAAAATAAGATTTAGAAACCCAAAATATATTTTGTCATTAACTGTTGTAGTGTTTACCCGTATTCAATGATAATTCAACTTCCATTACAAAGTAAGGCTACTTATTACACTGTGTTTAGATATTCTTATTTTAAAATAGTTGTATAAACATAAATCTGTGTTGAAAATGGGTGATGCCATCAAAAGGTACAAATACGTAATTAATAACTTCTCAGCTGATAAGAAGTCCATAATATACCCAAATTTTAATGGGTGCATGCTTAATGTTTATATTAACCAAAAAATCTCCACTGTTCTTTGATCTCTCATTTGACACTGTTTTAACTGCACTTAAACCCTAACTCTGAAGTTTTAACAAAACAGCAAATAGTGAAACACACAAATTTCATTACTTTTTACATAGGGAAAATATTTCTGCTCGTTAAAGATTTTTTTGCAAAGGTTTTGTTGCAGGCTGGGCCCAAGTAGAAATTACAGTCAAGACTAAAAATAAAATACACTGGATATTTACAATGTTATTATTTCTTCCTTATCTTTCCTGTTTCAAGTCTCTACTCTCCAAAGCCTTTTTTTTTTCTTACAGAAGGATTTATCTGAGCATCATTTATATTTCATGAATTGTGCTAGATGCTATGGAAATAAAGAAAAAATGTACTCCCTATTTTCATGTTGCTTTGGTCCAGAAGCAAATATATGTGTATATATTCACACTATCAATTAGAGTACTCTGTGACTTAATTTCTAATATATATATATATATATATATATATATATATATATATATATTCACACTATCAATTAGAGTACTCTGTGACATAATTTCTAATAAATATATGTCATGAAGAAATAGAACACACAGCTAATTATTAATTACACCTAGGTCATAGAGATACAGGTCAAAGAGATTATGAGTAGTATGATGGAGGTGCAACATTTTGCAAGATAATGACATATAAGAAAAAAAGCTTTCTAAAGACAGATTAATGGTGATAAGAAAGTGGCTGTTGCTTTTCAGGAAACTCAAAGTGGTTCACCACTGTTGGAAGACAAACTTTAAGAGCAAGTGATGGTAGGAAGGGCAGGAAACAGAGTGCAGGAAAACCAAGAAATCTCATGGTTTATGTGTGAAACTAAGGAGTGTGTTTTGTATCACTTTTTAAAGGATTTTGAAACACAGAAATGATATCAGATTACAGCTTTGAAAAAACTATTCGTATGACAGCATAATTAATAAAATTGGTAGAGAGTCATAGTAAACAACCTAGAAGGTACAGCAAACTTTGAAGCTGGTAATGATGAGAGACAAGAAATGGACTTGAACTGAAGGCAGAAATAAGTATTAACCTTTGGGCAGTGAATTTAAAAATATATATATACTTAAGATGATGGCCTGATTAGTTCTTGAGCAACTGGATGCATAATCGAAGAGAACAAATAAGAGAAGTATCTTATCTGGGATCTTAGTAAATGAATCTAGTTTGGGGCACATTGAGGTGTCAGTAGGTAATTCAGTGTCAAGTGAGTATCATGAGCAAGCTTTCTCAATAATAATCTACTTTTCAGAGTAAGGAAAAAAAATGACTGCTAATCTTAAATTTATAATTTCTGACATAAGGGAGTACATCAAATACAGATTAAAAATCTGTAAATGTGTTTAGTCTATTTCCAGAGACCATGGGGGAGAATAAAGTTTAGTGAGAGGCTCTTCTCACTTGACTTTAACCTCAACATTGTTGTAAGATATATTTTTGTTATGCAAACTCAGATTATGCTATACCTTGGCCTTTTTTTTTTTTAAATGCCATATTAAATGCAAACTCTTTGGCACTCTAGGCTACATTATGGCTTTCAAATCTTATCTGCCCGTAGTTTTTTCCACAAACAATATGCAACAGTGCAAATGAAAAACCAGTTATAGCCTAAATAGCCGGTTAATCATTTCTCCTTGATTTAGAATGCAGTATTTGTAAATCTACCAGTGAAATTTCCCTTGAATATGATCCTTCTTTAACCTTACTTAATTTTTCTCAGTTGAAACCTTGAAAACTCTGTGAATTTGATTTAAATTATGTTTATCGTTTCCTCCTCATTGTTTATATGTAATATAACACGTTATGGTTATATTGTACATTTACTTTCTTTGCTACTAGATCAAAACTTCTTTTAGGTCAGTATACGTATTTTACTCCTTTGGGCTTTCTCTTCAATATGTTACTCATAGTACATCCTTAATAAGTATTTTAAAGTAGTGAATTAAATATAATACATGTTACATGGAAAATATACTCCAGTTAAGTATATATGTAATTACTATTGGATAATTTAAACAAACATTTTGAGATCTTGAAATGAAAATTCTTATTTTAAAAGTAAAGATGTGAGAACTGTTATTTATACAACTGTTTTGCCAGCCACTACATCATAACTGTTTAATTAAGATTTTTTTGTTATAAAGTTTATCATTTGGAAATTTAGAATAAAATTGCTTTTATGGTTCTAAAAGCACAGGTATAAATAATGAGATGTCTTCATAAAACAAGTATTAAAACAACACACCAATTTAAGGCACACAATGCATACATAGGATACCTTTTACTAAGTAGTGTAGTTAAACTGTAATCTATCAATTGTGGAGAATAGATTACAAACTTGCTATAGTTGAAAATGTACCCATATCATAATGAAACAGAGTAGAATCAGAGTCCTTGAGATTAAAAAAAAAAAAAGAGTGTCAAGTTATTTGCCTTTTTTGAGCATGAGCATCCTCATGGTTAAATACATTTGTATATTGCAGGGCTACTATGAGGGCTAAAACAAAACCCCGTAATGTGACTAGAACATAGTTACACTCACTATATTAATGTTATTGTTACTAATGTTTGTTATTATCAATATTATTGGTTCCAGTACCATTGCATTAGCTATATATAAACACATATCTCTGTATATGTTCCTGTATACAGAAATATGAAAAATGCTTATTCATGGAAAGATAAATACAAAGTTACTAGCATATCAATATTTTATATCAAATGTATGTTGACAGTATAATCAGCAGGCTATTTATTTTTTAATATTTCTTATTTATATTAATACGCAACATCAAAAATTAGTAAAATGATTACATATATACACTTGTTTTTTCTTTAAACCATGCTACTCTATGTTAAAAAAGTGGACAGTTGTTAAAATGAAATGCATAATGCTATATCACCACAAATCTAAAGGAAATTAAATGCCTGTTGGAAAGCACAAGTCTATGTAAAGAAATCATCCTTATAAAATATAAACATTATTCATATAAGACAGTTTCTACTAGCTAGTTTTGTCTTTCATTTAAAATTTACAAGCAGATAGCTTAAGTAACATGACATCCTTATTAGGAAATCGAAAAGTGCTATCCATGTCTCTATATATTATAAATTTTCTATCTGACTCCATAGAACAATTGCTGTTGTATCTCAAAAGACTAAACCCACAATGACTTCTAATTTATGAAGCCCTAAATCAAAGTTTTCAACTTAGAGATACTATCAGTTTAAATCCAAACATTTTAGTATGATTTTTAAAGAATGACTCATTTAGAGTATTTTACTTATTCTGACCTTTAAGAATTATAGTAATAACCAAATCATTTTATTTGAAGCACATTACATGTTACTTATCTTGACTTTTTACTTTTATTTCTTTTCTAATTCAGACAGCAAAACTAGTTCATTGTTAACAATTAGATAATTTACAAAAATGTACATACACACACGCAAAAACCTCCACCATTAGTTATTTTATCTACCTTTGAGAAAGTCATGGGTATTATTACTCTAGTTGAAGAAACAAGATAGGTAAACTTTCTAAAATACAGATGACTCTTGAGCTATCCAGGTTTGAACTGTGTGGGTTCGCTTATCTACACAAAGATTTTTTTTTCCAGTGAATATGTCAACTTTTCAAAGATTTTCAACAACTTGAAAAAATTCACAGATGAACTCACATAGCCTAGAAACTTAAAAAAATTTTAAGAAAATATAAGATATGTCATGAATGCATAACATATTCATACATATTAGTATATTTTATCATTTACTACCATAAAATATACACAAATCTATTACAAAAAGTTAAAATCAAAACTTGTGCTCACACTTACAGATAGTAATGGTGTCATTGGCTGTTGAGAGGAATGTAAAAAAAAAATAAAAGTACTTATTTTTATTTATAATATAAATAAAATTAATTATAATATTATACTAGTGTAATAATTTTGTAGCCGCCTCCTGTTATTCCAGTGAACCCTTGGTGTATCCACTTAAAACACCATGTGATGCTAATCATCTCCAAGTGAGCAGCTTGTCTCTCCAATAAATTGCATATTGAAGTA
Source organism: Saimiri boliviensis (assembly GCF_048565385.1). NCBI lineage: Eukaryota > Metazoa > Chordata > Mammalia > Primates > Cebidae > Saimiri > Saimiri boliviensis. Next base: position 154,606,830 of record NC_133451.1, read on the forward strand.
AAAAAAAAAAGTGATCTCATGTATTTTCCATGGTGTTTAGTGCAGTAGAGAAATCTTAAATAACACCATGAGATCCACGTGCTATGCCACTAGTGATGCTAGACATGCTTCCAAGAAGCAGAGAAGAGTTATGACATTGTAAGAAAAGGCTGAATTGCTACGTATGTACCATAGAACAATGTCTGCAGTTGCAGCAGTTGTGCACCATTTCAAGGTAAAGAAATTCAGCTTAAGGACCATTGTAAAAAAGAATAGAAAATTCAAAAACCCATTGCTGCAATTCCTCCAGCAGGCACAAAAACTTTGCACTTCTTGTGAAACATGTGCCTCTTTATCTTGTATTAAACAGGCAGCTTTTATGTGGGTGCAGATTACTATAAGAAAGGCATACCTGTCGACTCACAAAATTTGCGAAAAAGTGAAGTCATCATACAACAAAGCAAAAGGAAGGTGAAGGATCTAAAGCTGGAAAATGTAATGCCAGCAAAGGATGGCTTAATAATTTTAGAAAGAGATTTGACTTTAAAAAGTGTCAAGATAACAAGAGAAACAGCTTCTGCTGACCAAAAGGCAGCAGAAAAGTTCCCAGACACTATTAAAGGAATTCTTGAGGAGAAAAGATATCTTTCTCAACAGACTTTCAATGCAGTTTAAAGTAGGCTATCCTGGAAAAAAGATGCCACAGAGGATGTTTATTAGTAAGGAAGAGAAGCCATCACCAGAATTTAAGGCAGGAAGGGATAGGCTAACTCTGCTGTTTTATGTAAATGTCATCAAACTTTTGATCAGAACAGCCCTTATCTATAAAACTCCTTATCTCCAGGAATTAAGGGAAAAAAAGATAAACACCAGCTGCTAATCTTTTGTCCATATGACAAGAGTTCCTGGACAATGAGAACACTTTTACTGGATTGGCTGGATTATTTGTCTCTGAAGTCAGAAAGTACCCTGCTAGTAAGGGAATGCATTTTAAAGTTATTTTAATGGTAGATATTGCCCCTGGCCACCCGGAACCCCATGAATTCAACACTAAAGGCATCGCAGTGGTCTACTTACCCCTAAACACAAAATCTGACTCAACCTCTAGACCAAGGAGTCATAAGAACCTTTAAGACTGATTACACACATTACTCTATGAAAAGTCTTTTCAATGCTGTGGAAGAGAACCCCAATAGGGAGAACATCATGAAAGTCTGGAAGGATCACACCATTGAAGATTCCATCATTATTATGGAAAAAGCCATAAAAGTCATCAAGCCTGAAACAATAAATTTCTGCTAGAGGAAACTGTATTCAGATGTTTTCCATGACTTCACAGGATTTTCAACAGAACCAATTAAGGAAATTATGAAAGCAATTATAGCTATGGCAAAAAAGTAGAGACTGAAGGTTTTCAAGATCTACTTCTTAGAAAAATGCAAGAGCTAATAGACAGCTCACCAGAGGAATTTGCAGAAAACAGCTCGAAAGTGAGCACTTCCAAACCAGGATCAGATGATGAGGAAGAAGATATCGAAGAAGCTGTGTCATAAAACATACTTGGCATTACACAATCTGACAGAAGGGTTTGATTTTTCAGGATTTCTTTTTACTTCTTTTATGACATGGACCCTTCTATTATATGGATACTAAAATTAAAGCAAATGGTGGAAGAAGGATTAGCACTATATAGAAATGTTTGTAAATAAATGAAAAAAGAAAAATATCAGACTGAAATTACAATACATTTTCATAAAGTTACAATGACTATGCCTGCGTCTTTTGACTCCTCTTTTTCATGTCTGCCACCCCTGAGACAAGGCCAAACCATCCTCTTCCTCTTCTGATTTCCCAGCCCATTCAGTGTGAAGACAATGAGGATGAAGACCTTTACGATGTTCTACTTTTACTTAATGAATAGCAAATACTTTCTCTTCCTTATGATTTTCTCAATAACATTGTTTTCTCTAACCTATTTTGTTATAAGAATACAGTATATAACCCTAAAAGTATATGTTAGGCTGGGCACGGTGGCTCATGCCTGTAATCCCTGTACTTTGGGAGGCTGAGGCAGATGGATCACGAGGTCAGGAGTTCGAGACCAGCCTGACCAACATGGTGAAACCCCGTCTCTACTGAAAATACAAAAATTAGCTGGACATGGTGGCACACGCCTGTAATCCCAGCTAGCTACTCAGAAGACTGAGGCAGGAGAATTGCCTGCACCTGGGAGGTGGAGGTTACAGTGAGCCAAGATCGTGCCACTGCATTCCAGCCTGAGCGACAGAGTGAGACTTCATCTCAAAAAAAAAAAAAAAAAAAAAAAAAAAAAAAAAAAAAGAAAAAAAGAAAAGAAAAAGAAAGTATATGTTAATTGGCACTTTATTTGTAAAGCTTCTGGTTTGCAGTGGGCAATTAGGAGGTACATTTTTGAGAAGTCTAAAATTTTATGCAGAACTTTGTCTGTAGGAGAGTGAGCTAGAAGTACTCCCAGCCCTAACCCCTGTGTTGCTCAAAGGTCAATTATACTTAAACAGTGTTGAAGTATTAAATGTAGACAAAGGTTCAAGCAATATTAACAGATTAAACTACTTGGAAATCTACATGTGAAGCCCAAAATCCAGGTCAGCATATTCTTACTATTTAACCTTAAAAATGAAATCAAGGTTAAATGTATATTATAAGTAATTATCACCACATATTATACAAATTCCAGGAAGAATTAAACATTTAAAGAGAAAATTACAGTTTAAAAAGTTAATGGTGTCTTCTGTGTCTTAGATTTTTGTTGGAATTTGTTTTAGTAGAATAATGATGTTTATTTTTAAAAACTAAATTTAATAAAGTTTTGGATTTAGTTATAATAAAAATTACACAATTGCTATATAGGCAACTACTCTAATACCTATTTAACATCTTAGAGCATACAAATGTATCTCATTATAGTTTGTAGGTGTTCATGATTATTTTCAGATTTGTAGCTTTGTGATCTCTTGCTTTGTGTAAGCATCACAAAAATTTTGTCAAATAAGCATAGGAAAATTTGTTACTGTTCTCTAAATGAAGAAACTGGAACATATGAAGGTAAATAAAGAGAAGGTGCATTTGAGAGAAGAACTAATGTAGTAAAGTAAGAGCACTTTACTTCATTAGTTGGAAGTCAGAAAAAAAGTCAGAAGTCAGAACCGAACCGTTAGACAATTTTAGGATCCCCCAATATTTTCAGAACTAGTTACTCCTGTTGACTCAATATACTATTTGGACTTTATCTTTCCTTTATACTTGTGGGTTTTTTTTGTCATAGTGTATTATATGTAGTTTGGAAAACTGCCAAAAAAGAATGAAGATAGAGATTAGAAACCAGGTCTCTCAATAAATTCAAAACTTGGACTGTATTTATATACTTATGAAAATTTTTAGATTTAAATATATTTCTTTGTGAAGACATTTTGAAACATTAAAATCATATGTGACAAATGACAGTCATTCCTCAGATCTGACTATTATTGACATAAACAGTGTAATAATATTAAATAATTTAACATACAGCATTGTTACAGCTGTTGTATAATTTTAGTATAACCAAGTATTGCATTGATCTTCTCATTCTTTCATTTTTCAACACTTCTGAAAGGACAGCCACCCAGGCGCTATCTCAAACTTCTTTCTACAAGTATGAGTTTGGCATATTTTAACAGTGATATAATGTACAGGTGTATTTATTACTTCTTAGGACTCATTTCTTACCCATGCTAATTTCATGTTTTTAAAAAACTGATAAAAGCTGTAAGTATGTCACTTAGTATGGGTATTCTTTCTATTCCCAGTGTTTGCTCAGGTCATATGGTGGAACTGGCCTCTAAACTTTATTACATCATGCATATATGGAAAGTGATGCCGGCGCTATGTGCAGGGGGAAATGGAGAAGGCCTTTGGAAGCTGGAGCAAACAGGCCTGGGACATAGGCCGCAGTTATAGGGACTGACTGAAGAGAAAATTATCTCAGCATACTTCTAATGTATCAAAGGCACCAGTTCCGAGTTGCATATCATACTTAAGGGTGTGAGATTTAAATTTATTATTATTATTATACTTTAAGTTCTGGGATACATGTTTAGAGCTTGCAGGTTTGTTACATGGGTATACATGTGTCATAGTGGTTCACTGCATCCATCAACCTGTCATCTACATTAGAGATTTCTCCTGATGTTACCCCTCCCCTAGCTCCCCACCCCCTGACAAGCCCTAGTGTGTGATGTTCCCCTCTCTGTGTCCATGTGTTGTCACTGTTCATCTCTCACTTATGAGTGAGAACATGTTGAATTTGGTGTTTTTTGTGTGTGTTACTTTGCTGAGGATAATGGTTTCCAGCTTCATCCATGTCCCTGCAAAGGACATGAACTCATTCTTTTTTATGGCTGCATAGTATTCCATGGTGTGTATGTGCCACATTTTCTTTATCCAGTTCATGCTTGATGGACATTTGGGTTGGTTCCAAGTCTTTGCTATTGTGAACAGCGCTGCAATAAACATACATGTGCATGCGTCTTATAGTAGAATGATTTATAATCCTTTGGTTATGTACCTAGTAATGTGATTACTGGGGCAGTTGGTATTTCTGGTTCTAGATCCTTGAGGAATCGTCACACTGTTTTTCACAATGGTTGAACTAATTTACCCTCCCACCAACCATATAAAAGCATCCTATTTCTCCACATCCTCTCCAGCATCTGTTGTTTCCTGATGTTTTAATGATTGCCATTCTAACTGGCTTGAGATGGTATCTCAATGTGGTTTTGATTTGAATTTCTCTGATGACCAGTGATGATTAGCTTTTTTTCATATGTTTGTTGACTGCATGAATGTCTTCTTTTGAGAAATGTCTGTTCATATCCTTCGCCCACTTTTTGATGGGATTGTTTTTTCTTGTAAATTTATTTAAGTTCTATGTAGATTTAGCCCTTTGTCAGTTTGATAGATTGCAAAAATTTTCTCCCATTCTGTAGCTTGCCTGTTCACTCTTATGACAGTTTCTTTTGGTGTGCAAAAGCTCTTTAATTTAATTAGATCCCATTTATCAATTTTGGCTTTTGTTGCCATTGCTTTTGATGTTTTAGTCATGAAGTCATTGCCCATGTCTATGTCCTGAATGGTATTGCCTAGGTTTTCTTCTAGGATTTTTGTATGGTTTTAGGTCTTACATTTAGGTCTTTAATATATCCTGAGTTAAGTTTCATGCAAGGTGTAAGGAAGGGGTTCATTTTCATTTTTCTGCATATGGCTGGCCTGTTTTCCCAATACCATTTATTAAATAGGGATTCCTTTTCCCCATTGCTTGTTTTTGTCAGGTTTTTCAAATATCAGGTTGTTGTAGATATGTGGTATTATTTCTGAGGCCTCTGTTCTGTTCCATTAATCTATATATCTGTTTTGGTACCAATACCATGCTGTTTTGATTACTGTAGTCTCGTAGTATAATTTGAAGTCAGATAGTGTGATGCCTCCAGCTTTGTTTTTTTTTTTTTGCTTCAGATTGTCTTGCCTATGTAGACTCTTCTTTGGTTCAGCCCAGAATTTAATATCCAGCCAAACTAAGCTTCAAAAGTGAAGGAAAAATAAAATCCTTTACAGACATGCAAATGCTGAGAGATTTCATCTCCACTAGGCCTGCCTTAATTTTTTTTTTTTAATAGATGCTCACATTAAGGCACAGATACCTACTAACCCTATTATATTGAATAAGTAATTTCATTTATTTGATACTCAGTTTTTACATCTGTAAAATGGAGCTGATGAGGATAAATACTTCAGGTACTGTCTATGATTAAATCAGAATGTTGAGTTCTTACCAAATTCCTTGGCAAGTACTCAACACTCAGTAAGTTTCATTTTTACCCACCCCTCATTCCCATGCTGAGTTCAGATCTACTTGGAACAGATTTGGAAAAGGGCCAATATAGGTGTATGGAGTACTCTTAGACAGAAATGAATATAAGTCTTGAAAGTAGCATAAGAAGCACATGTGTGAAGGAAACATGTGTCATCAAGGTCCAAATGAAATCTATTCATTGAACAGAAAGAAATTATTCATCTGCTTTTTGTCCAGGTTCCTCTGTCAGCTCTTACATTACTTTTACAACTGAAAATCAAATCTCTTTCCTCTGACAATAAAACTTCCCCATTGATCTATCTTTGATAGTTTGACAGTGTTGCCGTTGTGCTTCTAATACATTTCAATAAAGGAAAGTATCGTTTTTCATCATTATTTAGTTTTGCCATCTCTGTACTCAGTTTATAACCAACATTGGACTTTTAATGTTTTAAGAAGATTTGCTATGTAAACTCTATATTCTCAAAGAGAAAGGCAAATGCACACGGAACAGAGAAGAGGATATTGGAGAGAAATGGAATGACATAAATTAACCAAAACAAGATACTATGTTCCATATGGAATAAATAATTTGGCAGAGACTGTATAATTATTGAGTGGCAGAACAAGGTCTGAGGCCTGAAGTTCCATTTCATTGGTCAGTGTCTTTTCTGAGTCGCCTTACTATTAATCAGTACATTTTCTCCCAAGGGCGGTTGAGGGAAAAGTGTTGCCTTCTCAAAGTCTGTCATGAAAGGGCCACACCCCTGGATATAAAGAGCAGTCACTGGATTATAGTGAATATCTTCTGCAAAATATAGGAATACCTCAAAGCTATTGCAAGTTCAGTTCCCAACCACCAAAATAAAGTGAATATCACAATAAAGCAAGTCGTAAAAATTTCTTGGTTTCCAAGTGCATTTAAGAGTTATGTTTACACTATAATGTACTCTATTAAGTGTACAATAGAATGTATAAAAATATATAACTTAATTTAAAAATGCTAAGACAATATTTTTTAAAAATACAGAGGAAAGAGATTTGATTTTCAGTTGCCAAAATACTAGAAAATGGTAACAATAATCTGAGCTTTCAGCAAGTCATAATCTTCTTGCTAGTGGAGGGTCTTGCCTCAATGTTGATGACTGCTGACTCATCTGGGTGATGATTGTAGTAGGCTGGGTATGGCTGTGGTTATCTTTTAAATAAGATGACAATAAGCTTTTTCATATCAATTAACTGTTTCAAGATTTATTTGAAGCAATCAAGGCTCTTTCATAGCATTCTACCCACAGTAGAAATTATTTCAAAATTAGTTTATCCTTCAAACTCTGCCACTTCTATCGCACCTAAATTTTTGCAAGATTCTAAATCCTTTGTTGTCATTTCAACAATGTGGACAGCATCTTTGCCAGAAGTAGATTTCATCTCACAAAATCTCTTTGCTCATCTCGAAGAAGAAACTCCTCATCCATTTCAATTTTGTCATAAGATTGTAGCAATTCAGTTACATCATCAGGCTTTACTTCAAGTTCTAGTTCTCTTGCTATTTCTACTACATCCATAGTTACTTCTTGGATTAAAACATTGATTTTCTCAAAGTCATCCATGAGGGTTGGAATCAGCTTTTCCATATTTTGTTGATATTTGATGTCCTTCCTTGAATAGCAAATGTTCTTACTGGTATCTAGAATAGTTAATCCTTTCCAGAAGGTTTTCAATTTACTTTGTCCAAATTGATCAAAGAGGTCACTATCTATGGTTGCTATTGCCTTGCAAAAGATATTTCTCAAATAATAAAACTTGAAAGTTGAAATTACTCCTTTATGGACTGCAGAATGGATGTTGTGCTAGCAGTTGTGAAAACAACATTCTTCATTTGTACATCTTCATTAGAAATTTTGGCTGGCTAGAGACATTGTCAATGAGCAGTAACATTTTAAAAGGAATTTATATTTTGAGCAGTAGGTCTCACTAGTGAGCTTAAAATATTTAGTAAGCATGCTGTAACTAGATGTGCTGTTATCTGGGCTTTGTTGTTCTATTTCTAGAACAAACAAATATTGACTTCAACCTGAAGTCACCTGCTTCATTAGCTCCAAACAAGAGATTAAGCCTGTCCTTTGAAGCTTTGAAGCTAAGCATTGACTTCTCCTCTCTAGCTATGAAAGCCCTTGATTGCATTATCCTGCAATAAAAGGTGCTTATCTTCATTTAAAATCTGTTGTTTAGTATAGTCGCCTTTAGCATTTATCTTAGCTAGATCTTATGCATTACTTCGTAATTACCTGCTGCTTGACTTTGCATTTTACATTATGGAGACAGCTTCTTTCCTTAAACCTCATGAACCAACTTCTGCTAGCCTTTAACTTTTCTTCAGCTTCATTACCTCTGCAAGCTTTCCTAGAATTGAAGAGACTTAGGGCCTTGTTCCAGATTAGATTTGGCTTAAGGGAATTTTGTGACTGGTTTGATCTTCTATCCAGACTATTCAAACTTAGTCCATATCAGATATAAGGCTGTTTTCACGTTCTTACCACTTGTGTCTTCACTTGAGTAGCACTTTTAATTCCTATAAGAATTCTTCCTTTGCAATCACAACTTGACTGTTTGAGTCATGAGTCCTAACTTTTAGCCCATTTCAATCTTGACATGCCTTCCTCACTAAGTTTAATTATTTCTAGCTTTTGATTTAAAGTGTCTCTTTCTTTCACTTGATCACCTAAGTGCCATTATAGGGTTATTAATTAGCCTAATTTCAAGAGTTCAGCATATTTCAATATTGTTGTGTCTCAGAGAACAGGGAAGCCCAAGGGGAGGGAGGAGGACTGACTGACAGCTGGTTAGTGGAACAGTGCAAACATATGTAACATTTATCAATTAAGTTTGCCAACTTACATGGTCACAGTTCATGGAACGCCTAAACAAATACAATAGAAATATCAAAGATCACTGATTTAAGATCACCGTAACAGATAAAATAATAATGAAAACACTTTAAATATTGCAAGAATTACCAAAATGTGACACAGAGACAGGAAGTGAGTACCTGCTGTTGAAAAAATGGTATCTGGCTGGGTGTGGTGGCTCACACCTGTAACCCTAGCACTTTGAGAGGCCAAGGGGGGCAAATCACCTGAGGTCTGGAGTTCGAGACCAGCCTGACCAACATGGAGAAACTGTGTCTCTGCTAAAAATACAAAAAATTAGTCAGGGGTGGTGGCACACACCTATAATCCAAGCTACTCTGGTGGCTGAGGCAGGAGAATCACTTCAACCCCAGAGGCAGAAGTTGTGGTAAGCCAAGATCGCCCCATTGCACTCCAGCCTGGGCAACAAGACTGAAACTCTGTCTCAAAAAAAAAAAAAAAAAAAAAAAAAAAGTACCTATAGACTTGCTTGACACAGTGTTGAAACCGTGGTTCAATTGGTTAAAAATGAAACATTTGGCTGGGCATGGTAGCTCATGTCTGTAATCCTATCGTTTTGGGAGGCTGAGGCGGATGGATCACCTGAGGTCAGGAGGTTCAGACCAGTGTGACCAACATGGTGAAACCCTGTCTCTACTACAATAAAAAAAATTAACCAGCCGTGAAGTTGGGTGCAGTGCTGGGTGCCTATAATCCCAGCTACTCAGGAGGCTGAGGGAGGTGGATCACCTGAGTTCAGGAGTTTGAGCCTGACCAATATGGTGAAACCCCATCTCTACTAAAACTGCAAAAATTATTAGACATGGTGGTGTGCGGCTGTAGTCCCAGCTACTCAGGAGACTGAGGCAGGAGACCAGGAGGCGGAGCTTGCAGTGAGTGCAGATCATGCCACTGCACTCCAGCCTGGGCGACTCCATCTCTAAAAAATATAAAAAGCAACATTTGTGAAGTTCAATAAAACATGGCATGCCTGTATTCTTTAAAATCACAAAATAGAGCAGATGAAAATGCACATTCTTTACACATCTGTAGGTTTTTAGTATCATATATAATTTGAATAAGCTGTACATTTTAATGTAACATCAGCAATATGAATAGGATATATGATATCCATTTATTTGGGTAATAGAGCAACTCAAGTAGGAAAAAAAGTCAATAGTGTAAGAAATATCTATATAGCTACCATTTACTTGGACTTTTAATTAATCATTTACTACATGTTACTCACTGGATTAAGCTGTTTACACAAATCTCATCCAATCATTACAAGAATCCAGTGAAGCAGTCTTATAATTTATATCATTTTAATGATGAGAAAATTAAGCCAAGTTGGATAAGTTAAATGACATGCTCCAGTTGATACAGTTATAAGAAGTAAATTCAAAATTTGGACACAAGCCTGTCCGACTACAAGTACAACATTCCTATCACGGTGCATACCATGTCACTAATATTAGAATATTTAAAAGAAGCCGCAGCTAAGGGTCAACTTGTCTACCTTTGACTCTTTTCCTATTTTGTATCTTTATACAATCTTTGTATACATTTAGGTATCTTTCTTTTGTTCTTTAAATGGCTGCTACTACTGTTAATTCTCAACAAATTAACTTTTACAGATTTGTCAGAGGACTGTTAGTGTCCAACCAACTTAGTCTAGGCAGTATCATCATAGCCATCTCTTACCCCTTTATTGCTGTCTCAAATGGGTCATCTTTCTCCTATTATGTCTAAAATAATCTGTATAAGCATGCCACTTTTAAAGGTAAATGCAGAGAGTCAAAAATTATATGCCAGTAATCAAGACTGACAAGTTTTATAATGCAAATTTATCAGAAATGTTTGAAAATAACATATTTTTATACACTAGGTGAAACAGTGCCTTTCCTACAAGAATCACATCAGGAGAAGCATGGCATATTTTAGCCTTATTTAAAGTCTTTCTGAGATCCCATGCAGCTTTTTTTTTTTTTTTTTTTTTTTTTGGTAATTTATTCTAGAAGCAATACATGAAGTGGTATCACCAGATTATGTAATAATATTGTAAAATATCAATGGCAAAGAGCTACTTGAAAGGTGTCATAAAACCAATAAAATTCAAAGCACACTGAGATTGTAAATGACCAAGGGGGAACAATTTAAAGTCCTAAGAATGAATAGGTGACAAATAGATTTCTTTTGTGAGGAAACTTCTATTCACAAAGTTTAACCAAACAGGAGTAATATCTAAGATGTAATATACAAATAAGTTCCTACTAAGGCAGACGATAATAAACTTGAGAGAAAAAAATTTATAAAATGAAGTCAATTGTGAGATTTCAGATATATAGAGTAAATTAGTTTTGTATAGTCAGGTCATTTTGTATTAATATATTGAAAAGATAGTATATATTTTGCCTGAATTACAAGATTTGACAAATTAGATAGGGTAAATTTACCAGATAATCGTGAGTAATAAATTTTAATGTCTCTATGAAATAAAATGATTTTTGAAGGAAGGTTTTAGGTACATTTTGTTAGATTTCTTTTCTTTTAATAATGCAATTGTCTTTGACTTTCATATTAAAATGAACAACAAAAAAAAGAAAAAATGCTTACTCTATAGGATCACTGTCTCTCTGCAGGTCAAGATGAATCTGAGAAACGAAATTCTAAACTTTTTCCTCTTTAAATAACTCTAAAGTCAAGGAGAGACTTTTGAATTCTAGAATTGTCATATCTCTAATGGGCACTTCTAATTTGAAAATTCCCAAATCAAGATGTTCCTCCATAATCTCTTCCTCATTGGTAAATTATGCAAACATCCATTGAACTGTTACAAATAAAAAGCTGTAAGTTATTTCTGCCACCTCTATCTCTCTTAATTCCTATACTTCCTAAACTGGATTCATCACCAAGTTTCCTAAGTCTAATCACAAACTCCACCTTCCTCAGGCAAGGTGATAATAAAGCCATGCCTGGAGCACTTTGGTAATAGCCTCTTAAGGTGTCTCACTTCATATGTTCTTGCCTTACTCCCATTTTTCACATAAAATTTAAGCCATAGGTTAGTCCTACTTAAAAAAAAAATCACTCTGTTTTCTTTGTACATATAATAAAACAAAAATGCACTGCAGTGGCCTACATGGTCTTGTCTGATCTGGCCCCTTACTAGGTCTGCACCTCATGTTGAACCCAACTCCTTTTCTCTCTTTATGGGCAACCACATGCTGTCCTCCTTTAAGCCTTTAGCATCTTTAGAACTAGCCAATGTGGCCTCAGGACCTCTGCATCATGATGTCACCTCTGTTTCCAGTTTTCTCTTCCCTCCAATGCCCTTCACCCCCTCATCACTGTCTAACGTACTCTTCAATTGACCTTTTCCTTGTACACTTTAGGTTTTGCTTAAAAATAGCAATGGTGGATAACATCACATCAGTTTCTCAAAAACAAACAAACAAACAGAATATGATCCAGCAATCTACTTCTGAGTATATACCCAAAAGAATTGAAAGCAGAGATATGATAGGTGTTTGTACACTGATGTTGATAGCAGCTTTATTATAGCCAGAAAATAGAAGCAACCCAAATGCCCATCAACATATGAATGGATAAACAAAATAGCATATATATAAAATAGAATATTAGCCTTAAAAAGGAATCATTTTCTGATATGTGCCACAACATGGAAGAACCTTGAAAACATTATTAAATAAGCTAGACACAAAACAAATATTGTACAATTCCACTTATTTTGAATAGAGATGAATAGAAAGAGAAAGTAGAATAGTGGTGTCCGGGAGCTGGGAAGAGGAAGAAATAGGGAGTTATTGTTTAATGAGTAGAGAATTTCAGTTTGGGATGTTAAAAAAGTTTTGGAGAATGATAGGGATGATGGTTACATAGCAATGTGAATATACTTATGCCACTGAATTGTACACTTAAAAATTGTTAAAATTGTGTTGTTTATATTTACCACAATTTTTTAAAAAACTTACAGTGGCATTTCTTAGTTTTCTCTCTCAGCAGCAACCATTTGCCATATTAAAATTATTATTAAAATTTAACACTAAAATAATTAGAATTTATCATATATCTGTATTTTTTCATATGCTTATCAAATATTTACTATATGACTCAAGTTTCATGAGGGCAATAACCTTGGTGTCTATATTTTCTTTTCTTTTTAATTTTTTTTTTTTTTGTATGTTACACAGCCCAAACTCTTGGCCTCAAGCAATGCTCCTACCTCAGCCTCACTAGTAGCCAGGGCTACAGGTGTGCACGACTATGCCAAGTTAATAAAGAAAAAAAAAATAGAGCTGGGTGTGGTGGCTCACGCCTGTAATCCCAGCACTTTGGGAGGCTGAGGCAGGTGGATCATGAGGTCAGGAGTTTGAAAACAGACTGAACAACATGGTGAAAGCCCGTCTCTTCTAAAAATACAAAAATTAGCCAGACGTGGTGGTGCACACCTGTTATCCTAGCTACTCAGGAGGCTGAGGCAGGAGAATTGCTTGAACCCAGGAAGTGAAGGTTGCAGCGAGCCAAGATTGATTGTGCCACTGCACTCCAGCCTGGACAACAAAGCGAGACTCTGATTAAAAAAAACAAAAACAAAAAAAAATTAGATATGAGATCTCACCATGTTGCCCAGGCTGGTCTCAAACTCCTGGCCTCAAGAAGTCCTCCTGTCTGAACCTCTCAAAGTACTGGATATATAAACATGAGCCACTGCACTCAGCTTGGCTTCTGAATTTTCTGAATTATGTAGTTTGCTTTTAATTATCTCACTGCCCACTTTGTGCCAAGTTGAGGGAAAAGCACCAGTAGCCATTGAATCAACCTCTGCTAAATGAATGGTTAAAGGCTACATCTCTAATACAACAAAATATGACATATTTTTAAACATTTTATTTTGGCATATTTTTAGACTTATAGCAGCTTTCCATATAGTATTCATTATTTTCCCTGATGTTGACATCTTATGTTACTATGATTTTCAAACTAAGAAAAGCAATCTTGATATATCACCATTCAGTAAGCTTGATATATCATTTCAATTCCACTACCTTTTCTACTTATCCCCAAGATTTATTCCAGAACAATGATTTTTTTGTTGTAGCTATGCAGAGTGAAAGTTTTCTGAATTTACCTGAATAGTTTCCAGAATAAGAATGTAATACCTATATGGAAAAAATACATATTTCTTTACATATATATATTATAATATAATTATATCATTTTGCAGCACTCTATTATGACTTTTTTTTGTTAGTTACCGAGTAGTATATATTTTTCTATATTTCCTAACTTGGTATTTCTTCATGTGTTCATAGAAAGAAAATAAATTAACTTGAGTAGTTTCCAAAAGAAAAAAATGTGTCTCCTCTGGAAATGTAGTTTAGTATTCAACTCTTGTTTTTTTTTTCTTCTTCTCTCTCTCTTTCTTTCTTCACTGTCTTTAAATATATACATATATTTTGTGCTCACACATTTTAAATATCCTTAAACTCCAAGAACAGAATGTAGAAAGCAACTATTATAGTATACTTTATTTCAAAGCACTTTTATCTTTATTTTTAAATTATTTATCATTTAAGTATTTGTTTCTATTAATATATATCCATGCATTACACATGCTGATTCTCTCAGATTGGCAGACACTCAATAGAACAAACAGGTGTGGACAGAATCATGCAGAAACATCTGTGAGCAAATGTCACATGAAACAAAGAACATTTTCCAACAGCTGAACATCAGTTTGGAGACATCAGAGGAATCACATGACTTCCTATGTTTTAGAGAAAAATGTCAGTTCCAAGTTTCTTTTAAGAAAAGCACACAATTCTACTGTAATTTTCTTTCTTAAACAAACCAACAAAACCCGCCAAAAACCAATTGGGTATTTTATATGTAGTTAATAAAATGTTTTAATATAAAAATAAATCAAAATATTTCATTGTTCTTGCCTAAGAACACTGGATAAAAATCCAGAACAATGCTATATAACTTATGTTAGAATTGATATTTACTTATATATTTATTGACACACAAACATTTTAATTACTTGAAGAAATATCTTATGTGTATAATGTTCAAAGCTGACAAATGATAATTCTACACATACTAATGTTTTTATTTCATTAAGACATTCTAACCTACATGTTTAAATATTTTTTAAATGTTATACTTGCAACAAAATCAAGATCCTTCATAACTGTGTGAAATACTATTTTTAAAATGATTTTTAAAAATGTTTCCTCCTAAATGAGTCATTAAGATGCATATGTATTATGGCTTTGATAGTACTAATCCTTTGACAATGGCTCCAAAATTTTAACTTGGCATCATTTTACAACTAAGCAAAAATAATCTGTATTTTACTGCTACCAGTAAACTAATTTATCATAGTAAATCTAATTTTTCATCAACTAGATCTTACAATATGCATTAAGTTATTCAACAGCACATACATAATTTATTCTAAGAATGTGGGAATAAAATAAGTTAATATGAAAAATATTTTTAAGAAAGAAATAGACTTTTTTTTAATCCTGGAAACATTACAGATACTACTCAGTATCCTTCAGGGTTTATGTGTAAACAATTAAAAGGAATGATACTTAAAACAATGCAAGTCAGTGGCACCTGAAATTATCCAATAAAAATAAAATTTGAATCAGAGTATTTTATTTCCTAAAAGTGAAAAATATATTTTGTACACAGGTCTTAAAGTCTAAATTTTTAAAAAATGTATTTACTAATTCCAATTTAAAGAAAGATCGCAGTATTCAAGCAGACTCATTAACTCCATTACATATTAGCTATTCGCCTATTGCTTTGCTCTCAGAAGTAATGTAATATTTGATCATTTTATTCTGTAAATGACATCTTTTTATGTGAGTGATTCTAATTTTAGTTCAATGCATTCCTTCAAAAGTTCATGTGTGTATTTGTCAACAAAATGTCACCTAACACCAGAGATAATAATAGATGTGAGACTCTTACTCTTTTGTGGAAAGTGCTATATTGAAGTATATTCCAGTATACACTACTGAAATAATAACTTCCATTATTGATTGTATTTTATTCTATTTAGAGCAAGTGGGCACAAAATGAACACTACTTGGTATTTAGAAAATAAAATATATTATAGAATGGAGACTTCCATTTAATTTTGTATTTTAAATATTTTATTGTCAAGTAATTTAGCTTAGATTCTGGAAACATTTTGCAAATTTTCTTTGAGCTTTTCTAGCTTTTCCATGATATGACATATGCAATGTTAAAATACTAGAAAAGAAATCAGTGTCATTTTCCATAGTCTGTAATTCCCTCTACAAAGTAAAAAATTCTTAATCCCAGTCATATTACTCTGTTTTTTTTGTTATTAAATGGTTAGTTATAGCTATACTTTAAAAATATCTAAGTACTGGGTCTTGAAATTCTGGATTGAGACATTGCTTTGCTTAGTATTTTGATCATGCCTAAATGTACAAGGGCAATAGTCAAGTTACCTTAATAATAGCCAGAAGAAATGCCTCTAATCCAATTGGTCACAGGGCAGCTATCACCAAAACCAATTTCTTTATAATTAAATGGTTCTCCCAGGCACTATAAAAACTTGGAAGTTGCCCATGGATTTGGATGAAGTATGGGGATTTTTTTCTTCATAGACAGCAACCTACATTGAAGCAATTTCTGAAACACACTGATAAGCTTTGCTTTTGAATTTACATTAAAGAGCTCAATAGTTGCTACCTGTGAGAACAGCACACGCTTCTAAACTGACTTATGTCCTGTAGAGATTAAGGACAGAGGCCTCTAGAAGATTAGCATGTCACTTGGTTTAAGTGACACCCAATCCATTTTATTGACATGGGCTCCATCCTGCAAAACAAGCACTTTTTGACTGAAACATAATGAAAATTTGGTGTGCCTCTATAGACCGGCATACAATATATTTTTACACAGTTCTAGCTAATGTAGCCAGTGTCTGTAAATGAAACCAACAGTCCTCATTATGGATGGTGTATAGACACATGCCTCAGAATACTAATTTAGTAGAGCATACCAAAGAGCTTTTCATTACTTTTTAATTTTACCCAAGTCTTGCTATGTTCCGAAGATATTAAGCCATATTCATTGAATTTGGCAGGCTATTACTTTGCATTGTTACTATTCCTATTACTTTGCATTGTTACTATTCAAATCAAAGCCTGTTTGGCTTCACAATTGAATGCATCTCAGCATTCAATTGTGAAACCAAACAGGCTTTGATTTGATTTCTAATTGTTTGTTTTCGGCAACTTTAACCTGGGTTTGTTGCTTCTGTGTACGGCAGCAAGAGTATCAGTGAGTAGGTGAAGAGTTCTCTCATTTTACTTTCAAGGCCATTCCAACACAGATTGTGGTCTGGATTCGACCTCTGTTTGGATAGATCTGCATAACAGATATGTGAAATATGACTGAATTTAAACTGTGTAGCTACATTGGAGAGCTGACATTTTATAATGTTTCTGTCAGTTACCGTCCCATTATTATGGGAAAATAAGCCTGTGCTAACATCTTGGAAAATAATGCTGCCATGCTCTTTTGTTTTTGATACGCAACGTAAAAAATGCATGATCATGGCATTATGGGACGATTTCACTAAGAAAAGCACATTACACAGCACATAAACTATTATTTTCAAAATTTTCCACAATTTAAAAATGCTTGTAAATCCATTTATAGACAGAGATTAAGGAAACATAAAACATGCTATATCAGACTTTGTTAATCACTTTAAATCACTTTAAAATAAGTTAAAACTTATTTACAATAAAATGTTATTAAAAATTAGTTTTAATAATTGAAGTTTGATAGAAAAGCCCTTTCATAAAATGCATACCATGTTTGCAATATAATAATTGTTTTCTTTAGTTATTTTTCATAATGAAATGTATGTTTTGTTTCCTGTTTCACTTTTTTGCATCAACATATAGAAATTTATCTTTAAAGCTACTGATGGCCTGAATGCTAGCAAGCATTTACTACTAGTTGCTTCTTTTGTTTTAGTTCTATCTTGAGAACTAAAGTTGATTAGCAGAAAAACTAAATCTGGACAAGTGAGAACAAACTGGTTGAAATAAGTGCTTCACATTTCATTTTCCTTTCAGTTTAATCCTTAAAATATAAACACTGAAGACAAGATGGCTGTATTTCTCAGTCTTCTTATGATCTTTCCAGATTTAGGTTTACCTTGGACTGTTGTTTGATGTAGTTCACTGTTTCTAAAGAATTTATCTCATGAGATACATGATTATTTGTGGATGTTCACCAGTATGGTTTTGCTCAGAGGAAATATTATAAAACGACAGAAAAATCTAAGTTTTACCATAAAATATGTCTACTATTACACAGATGCCATGTAACATCTCTGATACTCATTTTCCTGTGTACAAAAATAGCAGATTTCATTATGTGACATTTTCAGTTGACAAAACTCTATTATCAATCTTTAAGTCTTATTATAAACCAAATGAGAGTATTGTTGAGTACATCAATGAGGGTCAATATCTTGGTGGTCTCATGATAAGCACCATTTAAAGTTATCTATCCAGTTTACTCTGATAATCTCATCAACCATGATGTAGGTATTCAGTTAGTATAAGGGATGATATGGTTTGACTCTGTCCCCACCCAAATTTCATCTTGAATTGTAGCTCCCATAATCTCCATAGGTCATGGGAGGGACCCAGTGGGAGGTAATTGAATCATGGGGACAGGTTTCTCCATGCTGTTGTCATGATGGTAAATAAAACTCCTGAGATCTCATGGTTTTATAAAGGGAAGTCCCCTACACAGGTTCTCTTGCCTCTTGCAATGTAAGATGTGCCTTTGTTGTTCCACCTTCAGCCATTATTGTGAGGCCTCCCCAGCTATGTGGAATAAAGAGTCTGTTAAATCTCTTTTTAAAAATAATTACCCATCTTGGGTATTTCTTCATAACAGTATAGAAATGGACTAATACAGTAAATTGGTATTGGTAGAGTGAGATGCTGCCGTTAAGATTCCCCAAAATGTGGAAATAACATTGGAACTGGGTAACAAGCAGGTGTTGAAATAGTTTGGAGAGCACAGAAGAAGACAGGAAGATGTGGGAAAGTTTGGAGCTTTCTGGAGACTGGTTGAGTGGTTTTGAACAAAAAGTCCAGGCTGAGGTCATCTTAAATGGAGATAAGGAACATACTGGGAACTGGAGCAAAGGTGATTCTTGTTGTGTTTTGACATAAAGACTGGTGGCATTTTGCCCATCCCCTAGAGATCTGTGGAACTCTGAATTTGAGAGAGATGATTTAGATTACTGGCAGAAGAAAGTTCTAAGCAGCAAAGCCTTCAAGACATGACTTAAAAACATTCAGTTTTATTTACTTACAAAGATATGTTTTGGAATTGGAACTTATTTTTAAAAGGAAGCAGAGCATAAATGTTCAGAACATTTGTAGCCTGACAATGTGATAGAAAAGAAAAAAAACATTTTCTGAGGAGAAATTCAAGCTGGCTGCAAAAATTTGCATATGCAACCAGGAGTCAAATGTTAATCACCAAAACAATGGGGAAAATATCTCCAAGGCATGTCAGATGTCTTCATGGCAGGACTTCCCATCACAAGCTGGGAGGGCTATGAGGAAAAAGTGGTTTCATAGGCCAGACCCCAAAAACTTGCTACTTTGTACAGTCTTAGGACTTCATGACCTGCATTTAGGAACCTCTGCCTAGATTTAAGAAGATGGATGGAAACACCTAGATGTCCAGACAGAGTTGTGCTGTCAATTCCTTCTCATGGAGAACCTCTGTTAGGGCAGTGTAGAAGGAAAATGTGGGGCTGGAGTCCCAAAAGAATCCCCACTGGGACACTACCTAGTGGAGCTGTGAGAAGAGGGCTACTGTTCTGCAGACTCCGCAATGGTAGATCTGCTAGCAGCTTGCACCATGCACCTAGGAAAGCTACAGACACTCAACACCAGCCTCTGAAAGCAACCGTGAGGAGGAATGTACCCTGCAAAGCCACAGGGGAGGAGCTGCCAAGGGACATGGGAACCCACCTCTTTCATCAGTTTAACCTGGAGGTGAAACATGGAGTCAAAGGAGATCATTTCAGACCTTTAAGATTTGGTTGCCCCACTGCATTTTGAACTTGCATGGGACCTGTAGCGCCTTTATTTTGGCAAATTTCTCCAATTTGGAATGGGTGTATTTGCTGCTTTTACCCCTATTGTAGCTGGGAAGTAACTAACTGCTTTTGATTTTACAAGCTTATAGGTGGAAGGAACTTGTCTTGTCTCAAGTGAGGCTTTGTACCATGGACTTTTGAGTTAATGCTAAAATGAGTTAAGACTTTGGGCAACTTTGGCAAGGCATGACTGGTTTTGAAATGTGATGACATGAGATTTGGAAGGGGTTGGGGTGGAATGATATGGTTTGGCTGCGTCCCTAACCAAATCTCATCTTGAATTGTAGCTCCCATAATCCCCATGTATCATGGGAAGGACCCAGTAGGAGGTACTTGAATCATAGGGGCAAGTATTTTCTGCTATTCTCATGATAGTGATTAAGTCTCACAAGATCTGATGGTTTTGAAAGGGCAGTTCCCCTATATAGATTTTCTCGGGTGACATCATGTAAGGCATACCTTTGCTCCTCCTTTGCCTTCCACCATGATAGTGAGACCTCCCGTGTCATGTGAAACTGTGAGTTCATTAAACCTCCTTTTCTTAATATATTACCCAGTTTCAGATTTTTCTTCAAAGCAGTATGAAAATGGGCTAATACAAGAGAAAACCATGC
Organism: Saimiri boliviensis; assembly: GCF_048565385.1. Taxonomy (NCBI): domain Eukaryota; kingdom Metazoa; phylum Chordata; class Mammalia; order Primates; family Cebidae; genus Saimiri; species Saimiri boliviensis. Next base: position 154,627,419 of record NC_133451.1, read on the forward strand.
AGTGCAACAACTTCAGGCATTTTTAGGTACAACTTGTAGGAGATGTTTTTCTTTCTTTGGTAAGAAAATGATATAATGTAACAGAAAGAGCACATGCAGAGACTGATAAAATTGCTTAAACACTCTAAGTCCAGTTTCTCACCTGCACTAAATTTGGTTTAAAAATAGCTATATTACACGATGTTGTAAGTATTGAATGATATCAGGCATTAAAGATTTTGTGCAGAGTAGAACTTATTTATTCCCTCAGCTATTTCCATACTCTTTCCATTCAAATATTTTATTTTGAATTAGTGGGGATTTGGTAGAAATAGTCTAGAAGCCAAAAGCTGGAGTTCTGACCTCGAGAAGCTGAGAATTGGATGTTTCGAGGGAAGATAAATCTTTCAGAGAAATGATCATGAATTAGTGTATATTTATCCTCCTCTGGTAAGCAATTATATTAATGGATAATGCTTGTTGTGTTTGGAAAAGCGTTTTGGTCTTGGAATATCCTCCTATGCCCTATAGACCTCCGTCTCCCTGCTGCACACACACACACACACACACACACACACACACACACACACACACACAGAGGCACACAGATACACAAGGAAATTCTTCAAGTATTCACATGATTTTTCCAAATAATGAGACAGTAAAAGAGAAAGCAGGACAAGGAGATAGGATAATGGTAAGCATTTGTCATTGTTTCATTAAATGATTTAATACTCTGCCACTGTTAAACACTAAAATTTTAGATGCAGATACAAATGTATATCCAAGATACATATTTGAAGAAACTTTGCAAAATGTTTTTATATGCACTGAGAATTTATTCAACAATACAATAAATTGTTAAATACTGGATAGTCATAATGTGTTGGAAAGAAAGTGGCAGAGGAGGAAAATATTCACTTTTGATTCTATATCCCGTTAGATATATGTTAAAATTCAAATAATACAAGTATCACTTTTATAATTACAACAAAGGAGAGAGGAAATTCTATCTACAAGAACCAGAATTTCTCTTTACCTTTTTTTTTTTAATATTTGTTTGGGGAAAGGGTTGCTTTGTGATGGTAGAAGGTAGAATGTGAACTTGACTCCAATAACTCCTCCACCAAGACCTGCTTGTCAGAAAAGGGGGACTTGCTGTATAGGGTAAGAGGAGTAAATTTTGCTTTTTACATGGAGCTTAAATGGAAGGAAAGACAAAGAGGAGCAGAATCTGTGAGGACCTAGTGAAATAGAAAGAAGACCTTGGGAATTTAGATCAATGATGAAACCTGACAGGCAGCATTAATTTTATGATGCAAGAAGAAGAAGTTGTGAGTTGTGAAGACTAAGTTCAAATATAAAATTATGAAAAAGAGGAAAAGAATGCTTTATGTGTTCATGAATATATCCCTTTAGATATATGTTAGATATATGTTACTTTGCAAGGTGCTTTCTTTAGGAATTAAATGAGTAAACCTAGTTTGATAAAATCTAAGATTTCTTTAGTACTTATGGACCTATGAGAGGTCGTGTGTACCCAATTTAGATAAGCAAATCAATGATTATAACCTAGTTATCAGGGAGTTCACTTTTATCTTGATTGAGAAGAAAAGGGATGCTTAAAAAAAAAGGGTTATCCTAGAATATTGATCTTAAAAAATAAAAAATATGTAATTTTCCTACTTATTTTGAGTGATTTTGATAAATGAAACAATTTTCAGTGTTTTATAGGCACAGGATAATTTTGATAAAATGTTTTTCTTCCTCATTCTCAAATTCCATACATATACTACCTTAAAACTCCTCGAGAGCTCTTCATGACATGTCTTCTTCATTCTACCGAATAAAAATATTATATGGTTGCATTCAAAATTTTACTATAAAATATTGTCCAGGGTCGAAAGGTGTGTCACAAAGGATTGCAGTTATACATGTATAAGTATTGAAGGCATGAGAGATATGAAGAGTGTTATACATGAATGAATATCTTCAGGATGTATATCTGAAATGAAAATTATGATCCATAGAGTCTGTATGTCTTCTACTCCACAAAACCAATCCTAACATTTTTAAAGTGCCTATAGCAGTCTACCCTTTAAGTAATAGTGTATAAAAGTTTCTGATGCAGTTTTATCAGTGATGTCAGCAAGATGGTGAAACAAAATCTGGCATCATTTCCCCAACAAAAGTACAAATAGAAACTATTTAAAGACAAAAATACCACTCTGAATACACAGTAACTCAGGAGAGAAGCCAAGAAAGCTTTTAAGTCCATAGAACCCACAAAAGCCATGAATAGTAAGAGAAATTGTCATTTCAAAGTATGCTACTCCCTCCCAAAACTGGCATAACACCTCTCACAGAGAATTTCTCTAGACCAGTCAGGCACGATGGCTCACACCCGTAATCCCTGCAATTTGGAAAACCAAGGTGGGTGGATCACTTGAGGTCAGGTGTTCAAGACCAGCCTGGCAAACATGATGAAACCCCATCTCTACTAAATATACCAAAGGAAAAAAAAAAAGTTTATCTGGGCATGGTGGCAGATGCCTGTAATCCCAGCTACTCAGGAGGCAGAGGATCACTTGAACCTGGAAAGAGGAGGTTGCAGTGAGCTAAGATCATGCCACTGCACTCCAGCCTGGGTGACTGAGTGAGACTCGATCTAAAAAATAAAAATAAAGAAAAAGAATAATAGTTTCTCTAGATCTGTGGTCACTGGGGTGAGAGGAGGGAATTAAAAGTGGAAATACAGTCTCCCCATTGCTCTGTGAATCTTCACAGGTAATTTACTTGAGTCCTGTCCTGTGGAAACTATTGGGAGTGCCAGGAAACCTAACCATCTGAGGTGAATTGAAAAGAAAAAGCAAGGTGATGATTGCAGTGACTGGTGCATGGATGTTGATGGCTACTCTGTGCTGTAGTAAGTTGTGACACCCTGTTGAGGAGAGTGGTAGGGGCCATAGCAACACAGGAAGCACAATTTTAGGGAAGGTTCAAATTCCTAGCTGGATTTTACACAAAGCCCAGACACTTGCATAGAGCCTTACCCTTAACTAGAAACAGCTAAATGGTGGGGATTAAGTTCAGTGTCTACTTAAAATTTCCCTAGAATGGGACATAATGTCAGGGAAGCAATATAGTTTGGGGCAGTATTTAAGATCTAGTGCTCAGCTTAACACAAGTCATCTTCAGACCGAGAAAAAAATGGCAGGCAATAATTCAGTTTCAGTACAATATTTTAATTCCAATGTTCACTATAAATCCTTCCCAGGATTAGAAATAACTCAAGTGTTTAATACTGAGAAATAAAGACCTTATATCATCAAAGAACACCTGCAAAAACTGGAAGAGGTAGATGTCTTCTCAAATGTGCAGGCATCAAAATAACCGCATCAGGATTGTGAAGACTCAGGTAAATATGGCATCACCAAAAGGCCTTATTGAGCCTCCAGCAATGGATCCAGAATAATTAAAGATCTGTGAAATGTCTGACAGAGCATTCAGAAAAATCCTCTTCCTCTCTTTATCTAAGTAAATAATTGCTAGGAATTCAGCCATTCTAAATATGGAGAACCTCTAAAGAAGTTTAGAAAATCACAAATAAATATGGATAGAAACTAAATAAAAATTTAAAAAACAATCAACAAAATGAGAAACTTGAAAAAATAGGAACAATATTAAAAGTGTGAGGAATAAAAAATAAAATAACTGAACTGGATAACTCATTAGAAAGCTTTCACATCAGATTTACCAAAAAAAAAAAAAGAAAAAGAAAAAAAAGAAAAGAAAGGACTTAGTGAATTTAAAGTTGGAATATACAAAATTACCCAATCAGAGAAGCAAAAAGAAAAAAATATTTAAAAAGAGCGAAGAAGGCCTACAAGAATTATGGGAAATTATAAAGTAAACTAATCTTCACATAATTGGAATATTTGGGGAATATGAGAGAGAAAAAGGCCTATAAGCACATTTAAGCAATAATAGCCAAAAAAAGTTTTTAAATCAGGAGAAATATGACAGTATCCAGGTATGGGAAACTCAGAAGTCACTAATCAAATTCAACTATAAGTGGGATTTCCCAAAGCACATTATAATCAAATTAGCAAGATTTTATGGATTTTTAAGTAATGTTACTAAAGGTATAGGTGTTTTGAATTGTTATGTCCTTTCGATTAGTTGGAACTTTATTGTTATGAAATAACCTTTATACCTGGTCATATTATTTTTACTCTGAAATATACTTTCATATTAAAATGTAATTTATTTTTATATTTGTACTTTAATATCTCTGTATCATTGTATTTAAAGTATATGCATGTTTTAATATCTAATACTTTTATTTGAAATTTTAGACCATTTGTATTTAATATAATATTGAAATACTAGATTTAGGTTTGTTTTCTGTTTGTATGCTTGGTGTTTTGTTTTCTTCTCTTTTCTGCTTTCTTTTTCATTATTTGGATATTTTTAGTAATCAATTTCAACTTATCTACTGCCTTTGAAAATATCAGTTTGTATTATTTTTTAATGGATGTACTAGGGATTAAAATACAAATAAGTAATCTTCCACAGAGATAATGTTGTACTACTTTACATAAAATATAGAAGAGTTACAATAATATTATTCATTTTACTGCCTCCTCTTTATGTTATAGTTGTTATAAGTATTGTTATCTACATACATTTTAAACTTTCCCCTGTTTGATTATGTAATCTATGCTTTACACTGTTTTATGTATTTTAATAAACACTCTGGAAAGAATCTACTACATTTGCTCAATATTTATCATTTCCTTCATTCTTGATGTTTCATGTTTTCTCCTTAGTAGCATTTCTATTTTGGTTGAAGAACCTTCATTAGCACTTCATAAAGCATGTCTCCTAAAGTTTTTCATCCTTAAAAAATGCCTTTGTTCTATCTTTCTATGTAAAGGATCTTTCCTCTGTATATAGAATTCTGGGTTGGCATTCTTTTTTTTTTTTTTTTTTGAGATGGAGTTTTGCTCTTGTTCCCCAGGCTGGAGTGCAATGGTGCGATCTCGGCTCACCGCAACCTCCACCTCCTGGGTTCAGGCAATTCTCCTGCCTCAGCCTCCTGAGTAGCTGGGATTATAGGCACGCGCCACCATGCCCAGCTAATTTTTTTTTGTATTTTTAGTAGAGACGGGATTTCACCATGTTGACCAGGTTGGTCTCGATCTCTCGACCTTGTGATCCACCCGCCTCGGCCTCCCAAAGTGCTGGGATTACAGGCTTGAGGTCATTTGAACATATTTTCTCACTGTCTTCTGGCCTTTGTGTTTTTTGATAAGAAATTGCAGACTTTCACATCATTGTTATCTTGATTTTAATATCTTGTTTTTCTCTGGGTATTTTCAAAGTTTATTTATTTATTTTTTTTAGCAACTTAGTTATGCTACGTATGAGCAAAGTCTTTCTGAATTTTTCTTCTTTTGCATTCACCAAGAAGTGAATCTGTAAATGGTGTCTTTCACCAAATTTAGGAAATATTAGGCCAGATTTTGCTAAGATTTTGTTTTGTTAGCTTTTCTATCTTATTCTCTTTCTCCTCTTCATCTAGGCTTTCAAAATCACAAATGCAATATATTTTATGCTGTCCCATTGGTTCCAGAAGCTTCATTTATGCTTCTTTTTCATGCATTTTCTTTCTAATTCTCAGATTTGATAATTTCTATTAATCTTTCTTTGCATTCACTGATTCATTTCACTGTAATCATCATTCTATTATGGACCTCATTAAAAATTCTTTATGACTATTATATTTCTTTTTAGTTCTAAAGTTACCACTGTGTTCTATAGTTTCTAACTCTCTGCTGGAACTTCTATCCTTCCATTTATTTAAAGATTATTAGTTTTATCTCAAGGAATATGGTTATTATAGCTGCTTTAACTATTCATTGATAATTTCAACATCTGATTTATCTTGGAGTTGGGGTTTGTACTAGTTATAGCCTTTCCTCTTTCAAATAACTTTGAAATAAATAACATTTTTATTGTTGTTCAAACATTAAGTAAATTTTAATATTATGTTGTGAGATTATTGGTCTTGCTAAATTCTCTAGAGAACTGTTGTGGTGTTTTCTGGTTTTCAGGCACTCAACATTGTTCAACTCAGACTGCACACACTGTTTTGATGTTTGTATTTCCAATAACTTTTCAGTTTTTTAAGTTTTTGCTGTGTGGCTTTTTGTGTGTCTCATACATGTTCCACTCAGGGATTAATCTGAGATATTGACAGTAGTCTATGTCATAGTTTAGTTCAGTTCTCCAAGCCTTTGCTACGCTGCTTTGGCCTTGTATGTCATTTTACTTAATCTTCAAAACTTTTCCATGAAGTAGATATTAATATTCTCACTTTGAGATAATAAAAGTGAGGCTTAGAAATGTTAAATTATTAGCCCAAAGTTTCTCATCAAGTAAGTGGGAGATACAAGATGGAACTCAGATCTGACTCCGTGAATACACATCACTTCTACACTAACACCCCAAAATGTCTTCCTTTCTTTGTGCTTCATTAAAGAGAAATTGATTAAGATTTGCATACGAGTATACACATCCCTTATTTTCAGGGTTTTCTGTTTATGATTCTATTCTCTACTTCAGTATTGTAAGCCTTTTGAGAGACTATGTTAAGTTCTAGTAAGTATATATAATGTTTATGTGTAGTCAACTCTGAATTAAATTGCATAGGTTCCAATCTGTTTTATATCACTTCTACCTACAAATGACTTATCTAAATCTCAGTTTTCATGTGTGTAAAGAAACAGGCTTCTAATACAGTGTCTGATGTAGAATAGAAAATAATATGTAAAAGCTAATCACCACAAGTACAGAGTTTGGTATGTGCAGGTATGTAATTTATGATTTGTGAATGACTAATTGAATAAAATATAAAACGCCAGAGTAACTTGTTCAAACATATACTGGCTTATACTGTATATTCTATTTAATACTTTAATTCAGTGCAGTGATTCACAATAAAATGCGTTTATTCCCCCACAAAACTGCATTAAAAATAAATTATGACTTTTCATTTGCTTGTATTCTCAATTCATTAATTAAACGAGTAAGTCAGTGCTAATACTGTATGTTAACGTAATGTTTTATTATCTCTAGTTATGTTATATACTTTTTTCTTTATTTTTATTCATTCAGATTGTAGTCCCTAAATTCAGGTTTTAGTCCAGTCAAATTATATGCAACTATCAAATACTCAAATATTACAAAAAGAAAACTGTTGTAGCTTTGAAAATACTCCTAAAATAGTTGATTACCTTAATTAATCCAGTCAGACTTATTAAAACAGATATGGGCTCTAAAAATAACAATCCTCCTATTCATTTCTACATATTTACCTTTACTAAATATGCACTTTCAGTAACCTTTGATTAAAGTTAAAAAGTGATCATTTTACATTTAATAGTATTGTGTTTTCACAATATTGATTCTATCTTATCATGAGCATTGGATGTGTTTCCATTTCCTTGTGTCGTCTATGATTACTTTCAGAAGATTTTTGTAGTTCTCTTTGTAAAGGTCTATCTTTTGTAGCTGTTGTCAAAGAAGTTGAGTTCTTGATTTGATTCTCAGCTTGGTCACTGTTGGTGTATAGCAGGGCTACTGATTTGTGAACGCTAATTTTGTATCCTGAAACCTGGTTGAATCCATTTACCAGTTCAGGGAGCTTTTTGGATGAGGATTTAGGGTTTTCTAGGTATTACAATCATGTCATAATCAGAGTGGATGTTTGATTTCCTCATTATCAATTTGGATGCCCTTTATTTCTTTCTCTTGTCTGATTGCTATAGGTAGAACTTCCAGTACTATGTTGAACAGCAGTTGTGAAAGTGGATATCGTTGCCTTGTTCTAATGCTCAGGGGGAAATGCCTTCACATTTTTCCCTTTCAGTATAATATTGGCTGTGAGTTTGTCATAGATGGCTTTTATTACCTTGAGATATGTCCCTTCTATACCAATTTTGCTGAGGATTTTAATTATATATAGATGCTGGTTGGTCATACTGCCAAAAAGCAATCTACAAATTGAGTGCAATCAAAATACCATCAAAATACCACCATGATTCTTCACAGAACTAGAAAACACAGTCTTAAAATTTATATGGAACAACAAAAGAGCCCACATAACCAAAGCAAGATGAAGTAAAAAGAGGAATTATATTACTGGACTTCAAATTAAACTATAAAGCCATAGGCACCAAAACAGCATGGTACTGATATATAAATAGACGTATAGACTGATTGAACAAAATAGATATTCCGACAACAAAGCCAAATACAGTCAACTGATCTTTAATAAAGCAAACAAAAATTTAAAGTGGACACTCTCTTCAAAAATGATGCTGGGATGATTGGCAAGCTACATATAAAATAATGAAACTGGATCCTCATCTCTCACACTATATAAAAATCAACTTAAGAAGGATAAAAAACTTAAATCTCAGAGTGGAAACTATAGCAACTCTAGAAGATAGCATTGGAAAAACCCTTCTAGTCACTGGCTTAGAAAAAGACTTTACGACCATGAACCCAAAAGCAAATGCAACAAAAGCATACATAGGTGGAACTTAATTAAACTGAAAAGCTTCTGCACAGCAAAAGAAATAATCAACAGAGCAAACAGACAACCCACAGAGTTGGAGAAAATCTTTACAATCTATGCATCTGACAGAAGACTGATATCCAGTATCTACAAAAAACTCAAATAAATCAGCAAGAAAAAAAAAAAAAAACAAGCAAAAAGTTGACTAAGGACCTGAATAGATGAATCTCAACAGAAGATATACAAATGGACAACAAACACATAAAAATGCTTAACATCACTAATGATCAGGGAAATGCAAATCAAAACCACAGTGTGTTACCACCTCAGTCCTGCAAGAATTGCCATAAATCAAAAAATAAAAAAAAAATAATAAAAAATAGAAGCTGGTATGGATGTGGTGAAAATGAACACTTTTACACTGTTGGTGGGAGTGTAAACTAGTACAACCACTATGGAAAACAGTTTGGAGATTCCTGAAGTAATTAAAAGTAAATCTACCATTTGATCCAGCAATCATACTCCTGGATATCTGCCCAGAAGAAAATAAGTTATTATATGAAAAGGATAACCACACACCCATGTTTATAGCAGCACAATTCACAATTGCAAAAATATGGTACCAGCCTAAATGTCCATCAATCAATGAGTGGATAAAGAAAATGTGATGCACACACACACACACACACACACACACACGCACACACACACACATAAAACGTGATATATGTTATATATATATGCTATAAAACATGATATATGTTATATGTAATATATATACACACACAAATATACACATACACACCATGGAATACTATTCAGCCATAAAAAGGAAACAAAATAATGGCATTCACAGCAACTTGTATGGAATTGGAGACCATTATTCTTAGTGAAGTAACTCAGGAATGGAAAATCAAACATCACATATTCTCACTCATAAGTGGGAGCTAAGCTATGAGGACACAAAGACATAAGAATGACACAGTGGACTTGGTGGACTCAAGGGAAAGGGTTGACTACACATTGGGTAGAGTGTACACTGCTCAGGTGATGGGTAAACCAGAATCTCAGAAATCACCACAAAAGAACTTATATATGCAAACAAACTACTTCTTCCCTCCAAAACTATTGAAATAAAAAAAAAACAGTATGTTTTACAAATTTTATTTATGAAAAACATACCTCAAAGAAGAAATTAGTGTAAAAGGTCATAGGCATAATATCTTCAGTTTCTTATTATAAGTCACCTCCATTTAAAGGAAGCCCAGAAAAATTGATTTTTGGAATACCATCATTTTGTTCACTAATTTGAACCTCTCTTGGCAGCCTTTTTGAGGTGTCCCACAGTTAATTTTTATATGCCACCAATGTGTTTAGGTTACTTTCGTGTGACTTGTGAAATGATACCAGCAAAAAGGCTTGTGTTAGTTCAAAAACCTGAGAGTAAAGGTCTGTACAAAGCAACCATTAATATACAGCCTTAGTGTTCTTCATAAGTGAAGAACAAATATTTCTTCTGGTGTCCTTTCAAGGAATAGCACACTATTCATAGACGACTCATTAAGTCCTATGTGCTAAACATTGTGCTAAATGCTTAAATTTTCATATTACTGAATTGTTTTACTTACTTAAAATAATTATATAATGCGTGTATTAAGAAAATAAATGACATAATTTCCCGTTACTATCTTCAGCACATAGTCTCAAATCTGAGAGGACACCATTATTTTATTTTTGTAGTTTTAAAATTTTATTTTCAAACTTAAAAAGATTCAAAAATAGTGCAAGGAAATTTCAGGTATCCTTCACTAAGATTTATCAATTCAAACTCTTCTCAACGATATTTTGTTATTCTCTATGTATATATTTATACATAGATAATATTCTTTATATATATATATATATATATATATATATATATATATATATATATAAAATTGCAGTTTAGGTTCTGAGGTACATGTACAAAACATGCAGGATTGTTGCATACATACATTCATGGCAATGTGGTTTGCTGCCTCCATCTTCCTGTCACCTATATCTATTATTTCTTAACTGTTTGAGATTAATTTCAGGATATTGTATCCTTTTACTTATTAATATACTACTTTACATGTATTTCTTATCAACAACATATTCTCATATGTAGATACAATACAATTATCAAAATCCAGAAATGTAACACCAATGCAGTATTCTCAAATCCACAGTGCACATTTTCAAAGTATCTACCCACAAATTACTTGTTACTTACAATGGGGAGTGACTTGACAGTTGAAAACCTTGATTTTCTTCGCCCTGGATAAGTGATTAAAGTTAGCATCAATACTATTACAAGAAATTGTGCACACATTTGACAATACATACTTCCTAAAATGATGACATAGTATTTCTGTGGCAATGCTGCTAAAAATGATACCTGAATCAAAATATGAAGAAACATCAAATAAACCAAAATTAGGAGTCATTGCGATTAATAGCTTGCTGTACTTCTAAGACTATAATAAAGGGGTTAAGAAGACAAAAGATAGTGACAAATTATTTCACATAAAATACTTTAAGTGATAATTCTTATAATTACAAATATGATATTCAATTTTCTTTTCATTTATCAGTATATTATTGCTGTCTTCATCTCTTATTTTGTTTTGAAATACTCTGCTTCTTTTAATTACTATCTTTATTAATGTATAAATAATATTTTACATCCTTATCTTGACTCATGTAAATGTTAAAGATAACATTGATTCTCAAATATAAAAAACGAGGATATTTAAAATATTCCCTTTTTTCTGTTTGTACTATATTATTTTAGTTTTTAAATACAGATTACAACATTTACATTCTGCGCTTTAACTAAAATTAAGTTCAGGATTTTTCTTTATGTTACATTTGAAAATTAAACATTGATAAATAGCATTTGCATTAGTAGAATTATAAAAAATATTACTAATTATGAAAGCTAATTGGATTAATTTGATCAACTACCATCTGCCTTTTTTCTAGGAATTTCTCCAACCTTTTTGTATTTTTTATTTTTTTGTGCTTCATGAATTTTTACATTTATTTACTCAGTTCATTTTTCATGTTTTCTATGACTTCAATGTGACCCTTTATAAATGGAAGTTATTTATAGTAAGTTGTCTGTTTAAACCAGAATCTTTCTATATATATTATGTTATTTAATTTTTAGTTTTTTATCAAAATCTCAGTAATTCATCTGCAAAGAAGCAAAAACTGAAGCTATGATATTATAACATGGTTTCTGTTTTGCCTTTATAACTCTAATACTTTTATTAAATGTACCCTGCCTGATAATGTAATGCAAAAAGAAAAATGAGAATATAATTATACATTTATTCATTTAATGTATTTTTTACAAAAAATAATGATTCAAGTAAAATCCCTATAATGTATCTAAAATGCTAAGGAATATGGGTCTAATGTTCATAAAGTCTACAGAGTTGGTCAACGTCTTAGTTTTCAGCTGTTGTGGACATGAAGTATATCTCTGTTTCTCCCTCAACTTGTTCTCATCAATTCCTAAAGTGTTTAATATTTTCTACTGGAAGGAGAACCATCAAGTAGGAAAGTTAAAAAAAAAAATGAGAGAGCAGTGTAGGGAGGGAGTGAGGGAAGGCAGGGTAAAAAGATTGATATTTAGGTAAGTAGTTAACAGGCACAGCTCTGTATGGTCAGTGGTTCACCACTGCTCCATTAAGCTGTTAAGCTTCAATAGAGATTTAATGTGATAAATGATGGCATCCATCCAAAAGTCTAAAAGACTTAATAATGATTTTTAAAATTTCTTTGTATTACAGGCATTCTTTAAAAAATTAATGATAGTAACAGTACTTCTTTGGCAAGATTGTTCTAATTTTTTTGATTTCTAACAGAGATCCATTGGAATAATGATTAATCTAGAAGAAAAATTAATTAACATCATGCAAAGATGAATATTTGTATACCTTTTGAGGGTAACAGTTCATTTGCCCAAGAATCATCACATCTTGTTAGATAGAAGCATGAAGTAAATATTGGATGGAGGTTGTGTTATGCTTCTAAGAATATCCATGGATACTGCATAACAGGGGGATGGCCTAGACCAGTTATTTATCATTGCTGCCAACAATTGGACAGCATTCTGTCCTCAGAGGTCTGAGCCTCAACCCCATAGGGATTGTTCAAATAGTTATTTCTCCATTTCTACAAAATTATTCAAAGGGCAATACTTATTTTTAATGTTTCATATTACATATATTTTTCAAACAATAATAACTCAGCATGTACATTTCCTTAGCAATATTATGTCTATATTCTTTGAGTAATTTGACTCCAAAAATAGTTATTTAACCCAGTATAAAGATTTAAAGCCAGCTCAGGAGTTTGAGACTAGTCTGCCCAATATGGCGAAACCCCGTCTCTACTAAAAATACAAAAAAAAAAAAAAAAAAATTAGCCGGGCATAGTGGTGGGTGTCTGTAATCCCAGTTACTGGAGAAGCTGAGGCCGGAGAATCACTTGCAACTGGGAGGCAGAGGTTGCAGAGAGTTGAGATTGCATCATTGCACTCCAGCCTGGGCAACAAGAGTGAAACTCCATCTCAAGAATATATGTATATAGTGTATTTAAAGCCAGTTATTCAAAGATAGAACATTGTATGGAGATAAACACTTCAGTTATGAAAACCAAGGTCAAATCACCAAATTGAATTGCATCTTAAAATCTTTAGCTAGAATGGTTTGAACATTGATCTCTCCCATTCCGGGTCATCTGGAAAATTCACATATTATTCAAGTATTTCTATAAAAGATAAATGAACAAATAAGCTCAGAGAAATATGTTTCTGAAATTCTGATTTGGAAACTTTCTGGAACAAAGGAAAACTTATTATAAGACAACATTTCTGGCCTATTTTATCTAATATAATTCCTTATGAACTATAGTACAACCAGAATATTTATTTATATATAATTTTGGGTAGATTGCTCTGTAAGGTAGTCATTTTACAAAGATGTAAGCACTGTTTGGTGATATTTAAGTTAATCTATTTGTGATATATTGTATGCTGTTTTTCTTTCTGTGAAGACATTGTTAAATAAAATCTTAAGTGAAAAAAATCCCTAGAACCACTTTAAAAATTGAAAATATATACTATCATTTGAATAATAAACTGGCTCTATTTACATAATAAAATATTTTCTATGTCTCCTAAAAATTCCAGTCATACTACTGAATAAATCATATATAGGGACCTATAACATAATCTATTATAGAAAAAAATGTGTAAATGGCAAGTACTAAAAGCAGTTTTAGTACTTGATTGAATTTTGAAGCAGGAGTTTGGTTCTGTAAAGCATTAAAACTTCTCTAAAAGCAAGCTAAACTTTTTAAAATTGGAAACATATTTAATCAACTCTACTTTTTACCATTCCACAAAAAATATGATGTGGTTTACAAAAATGTACACAATACAAAAAAATACAAAGCTTCTGATGAAGAAAAATAAATAAATCCAGTAAACCAAGAGGTAAAGTTAGAGCCTAAGAATTCAAGGCTTATGGACTTACATGGTTTTCTAGAGATAAGGCACTTATTTTATTGAGTTTTCTGATTCTTGAACCTTGTTTTCTTTTTAGTGTTGTCTGAGTATATCACTTTCACATTCCAATTAATCTGAAAATTGTGTTTTATGTTGTCTGAAACAGCTACCCCACTTTTACAAAAATTGCTTGCTAGTTGTAAAACACCTTTTGCTCCTATGTACTACACAGATATGTTAGAATATAAGAAACTAAAAACCAGTAATAATTTGGTGTTTTAGAAAAATTTCTGCACTTTAAGCTAGCATAGAGTGATGTTAGACTATGTAAATGTTTGATATTAAAGTTGTAAGGATATTCTATTTTCTGACTTGTCTTTTTTCTCTTTGGTTGCAAATCAACCTAAGAAAAATGGGGGTAAAATTTTGAAAATAAATATTAATATTTGAATATTATCCAAAATATGTTGAATAGTACCTTCTTCCCATCCCCTCCCTCAGTTCAACAAATCAAAATATCAACTTCATAACGCATTTTTAAACTTTTAAGAATAAATCATAAAAAAAATCACTTTCCCAATGTTATATTGCTCCCTCACTTAATAAAATACGATGGAGGAAAAGAAAGGAGGGTGAAGATTTAGTTATATTGCATAGAGGCGGCATTATGTGAGTATTCAAGAATCAATTCCTCTCTCCTTTAAATATTTTACAAACTAAAAGAAATTCTAGGGCAGAATATTGAATAATACACAGTGCTAATGACATTAATGCACAATGTGAGAGCTCAGTAACACTAAAAGTACAAGGACTTCCTGTTGTAGCTAAAGTGAAGAATGGAGTTTGGATTTTACTCAAAAGAACATCTTCCTTCAAAGTCTATATTCTCCTACCAAATTATGAAACCCAAGTGAATGAAATTATGAGATTATCTTCTTGAAAAAGTTGGGCCTGAATAGCAGACACTTACCTAGACCACTATATGAAGGATTTCAGCTGCTAACAAAAGTAACACAGCAGAAAGTACAGAAAAGGAAGGAGAAGACTGTTGGGGGCTTGTTGAATGTAGGCAACCAGCCCCATATCACACCTGTGGGCACCCTGACTTCGGTGGCGACAAAGGAATGAGAAAAAGATTAAGAGTGAAAGTGGGACCAGGGAGCCATCACTTATTACTGGAGGAGACAGTGAAGTCCTGGAACTCTGATCATCCACACTATTGGTTACAATCTCTTTGATCTATAGGGTAGAGGTGGAGTGATGGTGGAGAGAGGGTGATGTGATGGTGGAGTGAATCAGTGAGCGGGAACTTAATCAGTGAGCCGGAACTGGTGTGTCATTCTAAAGATCGATAACAGTGGTGGTTTGGGAGTTTCACAAAACAAGAACAGGTGGTTATCTTTAGCTTATCTATGTGCAGCTTGTGGAATGCAGGCCTTGCAAGGAGCCTGCAAGTCTGGCCACGTCATAGTGCTACAAAGAGGTTTATGTCCTTCAGCACAATGTTTATGTAACAGAGCCTAGGGCACATTGCACCAGAACATGAGGCATGGAGAAGTTTGCCTCCCCAGAGGCTTCCCAAAGTTTGCTGTGGTTTGTTGTTCCCAGTTTATATGCTACTCATAACTAATTTATGTAGGCACTCTGTAAGTCCTTTCTTCTTTGCTGCTCCTCCCAACATCAGAATCCTAGTAGGCTTCATAGATTTGATGCATACTAATTCTGGTGGTACTAGAAACAGTCAGGGCTCTTTCTGCTCTTCAGACAAATTATAAATTAGTGTCCATAGGTATGCACACTACTCATGTAGTGATATGCACACTACATACCATAGATATGTATCAGTGTCTTGACAATTCCACAATTACATAAATAATTTTTCTTTCATAAGAAGAATTATGGGAGAGTGGGGAAAAGGAATAGTGAATACCAAGCCTGACATGGCACCCTCCTGAAGATTGGTGTCTACTCCCTTACTCCAAATGATAAAGTTGATAATTGTTCCCCACACCTACCCACAATTACGACAGCATAATGCTCTAATCAATTAGGTGTTGTTATGAAGAAAATGTTACTTTAAAATTTTCAATATTAGCATGTTATCTTTATTATTATTATTATTATTATTATTATTATTATTATTTTTGAGATGGAGTCTTGCTCTGTTGCCAGGCTGAAGTGCTGTGGTACAATCACGGCTCACTGCAAACTCTGCCTCCCGAGTTCCAGTGATTCTCCTGCTTGAACCTCCCAAGTAGCTGGGACTACAGGCACACATCACCACACTCAACTAATTTTTGTATTTTTAGTAGAGATGAGTTTTCACCATGTTGGCCAGGATTGTCTTGCTTTCTTGACCTTGTGATCCACCCACCTTGGCCTCCCAAAGTGCTGGGATTACAGGTGTGAGCCACTGTGCCCAGACTAATATTTTATCTTAACCAAAAAAAGAGAAAAAACCCAAATAAGCTCAACTAAAAATGAAACAGGCAATATTACAACTAGCACCACAGAAATGCAAAAGATTATTGAAGGCTACTATGAAAACCTTTGTAAACATAAACTAGAAAACCTAGAGGAGATGGATACATTTCTGGAAACATGCCACCCTCTTAGCTTAAGTCAGGAAGAATTAGATACCCTGAACAGACCAATAACAAACAGCAAGATTGAAATGATAATTTAAAAAATTACCAACAATAAAAATGTCCAGGAACATATTAATTCACAGCTGAATTCTGCCAGACATTCAAAGAAGAACTGGTACGAATCCAATGGACACGATTCCACAAGATAGGAAAACAAGAAATCCTCCCTTAATATGAAGCCAGTATCACCCTAATACCAAAACCAGGAAAGGACATAACCAAAGCAGAGAACTACAGACCAGTATTCTAATGTGCATAGATGCAAAAATACTCAACAAATACTAGCTGACCAAATCCAACAACATATCAAGAAGATAATCGACCATTATCAACTGGTTTCATACCATGGATACGGGGATGGTTTAACATATGCAATTCAGTTAATGTGATATACCACATAAACAGAATTAAAAGCAAAAATCACATGATCATCTCAATAGATACAAAATGATTTGACAAAATCCAGGATCCTTTTGTGACTGAAACTCTCAGCAAAGTCACTATACAAGGGATGTACCTCAATGTAACAAAAGCCATCTATAACAAACCTACAGCCAGCATTATACTGGACAAGGAAAAGTTGAAAGCATTACCTCTGAGAACTGGAACAAGACAAACATGCCCACTTGCGCCACTTCTATTCAACGTATAGTACCAGAAGTCCTAACCAGAGCAATCAGACAAGAGAAAGAAACAAGGGGCATTAAATTGGTAAAGAGTAAGTCCAACTGTCACTGTTTGCAGATGTTATGATTGTATATCTAGAAAACCCTAATGACTCTTCCAAAAATCTCCTAAAACTGATAAAAGAATTCAGTAAAGTTTCTGGTTACAAAATTAATGTACACAAATCAGCTTTTCTATACATCAACAGCAACCAAACTGAGAATCAAATCAAGAACTCAACTCTTTATACAATAGCTGAAAACAAACAAACAAAAAAAAAGAAAAAAAAAATCACACCTTAGAAATATACCTAACCAAAAAGGTGAAACACCTCTACAACGAAAACTACAAAACAGTACTGAAAGAAACCACAGATGACACAAACAAATGGAAACATGTCCCATTCTCATGGATGGGTGGAATCAATGTTGTGAAAATGACCCCACTGCCAAAAGCAAACTACAAATTTAATGTAATTACCATTAAAATGCCACCATCATTCTTCACAGAATTGGTAAAAACAATTCTAAAATTCACATGGAACCAAAAAATAACCCACATAGCCAAAGAAATGCAAAAAAAAAAAAAAAAAAGAAAACAAAAAACAAAAACAAACAACAACAACAACAACAACAACAAAAAACAGGAGACATCACATTACCTGATTTCAAATTGTACTATAAGGCTACAGTCATCAAAACAGTATGGTTCTCATATACAATAGGCATACAGATCAATGGAACAGAATGGAGAACCCAGAAATAAACCCATATTCTTAAGGCTAACTGATCTTCAACACAGCAAACAAAATCATAATGTGGGGAAACGACACCCTATTAAACAAATGGTGCTGGGATAATTGGCAAGCCACACGTAGACAGAATGAAACTGGATCCTCATTTCTCACCTTATACAAAAATCAACTCAAGATGGATCAAGGACTTAAATCTAAGACATGAAAATATAAAAATTCTAGAAGATAACATTGGAAAAGCCTTCTAGACATTGACTTAGGCATGGGTTTCATGACCAAGAACCCAAACAGAAATGCAATAGAAACAAAAATAAACAGCTAGGCAATCTGAAAGCAAATACTTGAAAAAAAAATCTTATTTAAAATAAAACCTAGATTTTTTAAAAATGTCATTCAATTTTAAAATTGTATTCAAATACTAAATAGAAATGCTAAAGTATTACATTTTAATAAGCATACTTATTTTAGCAAGTATATTCCAGATCAGACGTTAACTTTTTAAACTGATATTGACAAAAGTATCCTATCTTGAACTTCATTTTGTTATTAGCTGTGCATAGTAATCCATGGTGCATATGTACCACATTTTCTTCATCCAGTCCACTGTTGATGGGCACCTAGGTTGATTCCATGTCTTTGCTATTGCAAATAGTACAGCATTGAACTTATGCATGCATGTGTCATTGTGGTAGAATGATTTATATTCTTCTGGGCATATACCCAGTAATGGGATTGCTGGGTCAAGTGAGAGTTATGCTTTTAGCTCTTTGAGGAATTACACTACTGCTTTCCACAGTGGCTGAACTAATTAACATTCCCATAGACAGTGTATTAGTGTTCCCCTTTCTCTCCAGCCTCACCAGCATCTGCTGTTTTTTGACCTTTTAATAGTAGCTATTCTAACTGGTATAAGTTAGTATCTTGTTGTAGTATTGACTTGCATTTCTCTGATGATTAGTGATGTGAAGCATTTTTCCTATGTTTGTTGACCACTTTTATGTCTTCTTTTGAGAAGTGTTTGTTCATATCTTTTGCCTACTTTTTGATAGGGTTACTTGGATTTTGCTTGTTAATTGTTTAAGTTACTTATACATTCTGGATATTAGACCTTTGTTTTATACATCATTTATGAATATTTCCTCCTATTTTGTAAGTTGTCTGTTTAATCTGTTGATAATTTCTTTTGCTATGCAGAAGTTCTAATTTGAATTAGGTCCCACTTGTCAATTTTGGTTTTGTTGCAATTGCTTTTGAGGATTTGGTCATAAATTCTTTTACAAGGTTGATGTCCTAAAAGGTATTTCCTAGGTTTTCTTCTAGGATTCTTGTAGTTTGTGGTCTTATATTTAAGTTTTTAGTTCATCTTAATTTTTTATATGGTAAAGAGGGGTTCAGTTTCATTCTCTGTATATGGCTAGCTAGCTATCCCAGCTCCATTTAATGAATATGGAGTCTTTCCCCATTGCTTATTTTTGTAGACTTTGTCAAAGGTCAGACATCTGTAAGTGTGTGGTTTTATTTTGGGGTCTCTGTTCTAGTCCATTGGTCTATCTGTTTATTTTATTCTAGCCTCATGGTGTTTTGGTTACTGTAACCTTATAGAATAGTTTGAAGTCAAACTATTGTTTTGGTTTTGCTCTTATTGCTTAGGATTCCTTTGGCAGTTTTGGCTCTTTTTTGATTTCATATGAATTTTATAATAGTTTTTGTCTAATTCTGTGAGAAATGACAGTAGTTGGGTAGGAATATTGTTGAATTTGTAGATTGCTTTGGGCAGTATGTCAATTTTAATGATATTGATTTTTCCAATTCATGAGCATGAAATATTTTTTCTATTTGTTTGTGTCAACTCTGATTTCTTTCAGCAGTGATTGTATTTCTTCATGTAGAGATTGTTACCTTTTTGGTTATATGTATTCCTAGTTTTTTTTTTTTTTTCCTTAATGGCTGTTGTAAATGGCATTGTGTTCTTGAGTTGTTGCTCAGTTTGAACATTGCTGGTGTATAGAAATGCTGCTGACTTTTGTATATTGATTCTTATACCCTTAAACTTTACTGAAGTCATTTTTAATATCAAATTTATATTGAAAATATCTTTTTTTCAAAATAATATTTATAGCTATATAATTCTGAGGGTCCAATAAAAGTTCATGTAACATATTCACCAAAGTGTCTTCTTTGTCATTTTTGATGCCAAAAAATCCTCTTAGCTTTTACATTTTATAAATAATATTAACTCTTTGAAAACTCCTAGCAAGTTTTTCTATAAAATGCCTCACACAGTGAATTTATCTAAGTGTTCCCTTGTGGTGTCATTCCATGTTCCTTTAAAACCTTATTCTTCTAAACTAAAAGTTAAGTCACAAGGCTTTATTGCATTCAAGTTAAACATTTTTTTGCATGAATATTTCATGTGCAATGATCTCTCTTCATTCTGCAACACAACAGGAGAGAAAGGTAATATTTAATGTGCTTTTATTAGTTATGATTATTCATACTAACCTCCAAACTTCTCTAATTTACAGGTACAGTGTTTCACTTTAAATTTATTAAATGTGTGAGATCTTACTTTGGAACTGAACATCTATTGTTTCCCAACAACATAGTCTGCTCATTTTAGTATTTATTTGTAATCCTTGCCTGAATCTGTCATTGAAATGCAAATATTCCCTCTACATTTATTAGTAAACATTTTTCTGTAGTGGGGTTTTTCTCCAACAATGAAGATAATTTACAGTTGGTCTTAAAAGACAGAGAAATTCTTGATTTTTTTTTAATTACCAAGTTTCGGGGGAAAATGTCATAATTTGGACATTTGGGTTTTTTTATTTGTTCGTATATGTTAGTTGATTGTATTACTGCTCAGCAAAATTGATACCTCTCCTTGCTGGAGGATTATATATGTTCTCCCTGAGGAACTCATACAGAGCTATATTATTAGTTTTGGTCAATGAAATATGAGCAAGTGCCATATTTTTTTCTTAGATGAAGGAATTATTATAGAATGCTATAGATCAAGGCCACTCTGTCAGCTTCACTCAAGAATGAAGACAATGTAAGACAACTGATTTACAGTGGATATTTTAGTTAATCTGGCCTATTGTGTTAGCGACATAATGTGGACTCATAGATTTTAATTGTTTTATCTTCATCTTTAATTTCATTCAGTATGTATTTATTGATCATATTTAATAAATTATGAATAAATATGTTTAAAAATACATTTTACTAGAGGTAGGACAAAGGAAAAGAACCCAGAAACAGTAACCTAGGTAGAAGAAATGGAAAAATGTGTATGAAATGCTACTGAGAGACTAAGGAAAAGTAAAATTGAAACCTGACTGTAGAATTTGTGTGATAGAAGTGTGAAAACATTTAAAAGGCCAACTATTACTAACTACTACTTTGTTGCCATGAAGTATTCTGTGCATAGATTTAGGAGACTGAAAGTGAGAAAGTTTTTACACACAATCCTGCTTTGAGGATTTTTTTTTTTCTGTAAAGTTGAGAATATATACATTGGCTAGAGTAAACCCTGTGAAAAGGGGAGTTGTATTTGTTGTGTTGTTTAATGTGGAAACTTAGACAATGTTGCCGGCAGTATTAATGAGTACATTTGCCAGATATATACAATTTTCTTCAAGTTTTGATTTGATTTTCTTACACCGATAGATGAAAAAAGAGCATATTTCAAGTTTATTTATAAATTATAAATTATTTATAAATTACAATTACTGTGACAGAAAAGCAAAACAAAAACTCTCTAAATGTCGAAAAGAATCAACTGTCAGATGTCAGAAATTTAAATTAATTTCTGACATCTTATAAAATATGAAGCTTTTGAGTCAATGTTAATTAAAACCCCTGTTAGTGAGGGAAAACCAGAGATAAAAGGTGTTGTTAAGAAAGAGATCCCATTTCTCATATCATGTGTGGGGTCAGAAACTACTTTGAGTCCATTGAACTGTAGTCCGACAGTGTGACTGTAGTGGTCGGCATAGTCCATTCTGCTTTCCAAAGATGCTCTGAAACATAACACCATTTTTTTTTTATGGTTTTACCTGGGATGGGTGATTTTTGTGGTAACCTAACATAGCCAAATTATTCTCATCATAAATATTGTCATGACAACTTTCCCCAGGCAAATCTACCTGGAGGGAGAATGCACAGACCTTGAAGAGAGGGGAGTGGACATGAGTGGAGAGGGGTATGTACATTAGACTGCAATTTGATCTCCTTTTTCCAAAGTCCTCAGTAATAGGCATATGTTCTGTCTTGATGTCCTAGTTTGAGTAATCAATATATTAATTCATTTGTGTTTCTGTGAGTTTTTACTTTGGGAGGTTAGCCATAATCTTAGGTTCTCTGTTTAATGGAAGGGTTTGTAATGTAAGTCAAGGAAAGGGTGAATTTTTTATGTCCTGTACCATTCTATGATACAAATTATGCTCTGCACCTTAAATTTTCTAATAAGCTTTTGGCCACATAATAGTATTTTCCAGTGCTTATTAGAAAAATCAGTGCTAGATGAACACAGACAAAACTCCATGTCTACTTTATCCTACCATTTTCAAAAAGCATGGGAGAAGAAAAGATTTTGTGTATTTATTCCATGAGTTGGATACTTAGAATGAAATTTTTCTCAGCCAACAGGATGAGTAATGGTACTCTTTTTTCTTAACCAACCTAACCTTCTGCAAAGAGTTCTTCCATCCCCCTGGTCTCTTGACTATGTCCCAATTGTTGTACAGCTTCAATGAAATCCCCATAAATCATCTGGTCCATCAAGATCATTTCCACTTTACTCTATCATTGCTTTTCTCACTTCTCTTCTTCTTTCTTTTTAAATTTACTTTTTTACAACTTCTCTACCTCATAAAGACAGATATCTATCTTTCATTTTATATTATTTGTTCTATCAGAAAAGAAAAATAGAATTCTGAATAGATTCTTATTCTCTTTGTTAGGAAAATCCAAGTTCTAACTCACTAGTTTGAAGTGTGGCCAGATAATTCGACTGACATTGATAAAATAGCCTCACTGTTTGCTTTCAGTGAAGGCTCCTAGTTCCTCTACTCTACATACCAAGCATTCAACGTGTTGTTAGCCACTGTACTTAACTGTTGTATGGCTAGATTTGCAATGAGATCATAGAGTTCGAGGCACATTTCAAGTAAAAAGGATTAAATGTAATATAGTGATGTGTGTGTGTGTGTGCTTGTGTAATTCTATATATATATGTGCATGTGTGTGTGTGTATATGTATACACACACACACACACACACACACACACACACACACACACACACATATACCTATATGTACTTGTGAGCTATGTAACCATTGGCAAATCAGTTTACTTTTGTCAGCCTCACATTTCTAATTTGTAAATTTAGGTCAGGGTCAGCCCTTCCTATCTCACACACTATGTGTGTATGTGTGTGTGTGCTTCCACATATATACGCTGAACATAGTGAGTGAGATAGGAAGGGCCAACCCTAACCTAATTTTACAAATTAGTAATGTGGGGCTGACAAAGGTAAAGTGACATACCAATGGTTACATAGCTCACAGGTGTTGAGCTGGGTTTCAGACTAAGAACTTTTAAGAATTTTAGAGTCTCAAGGCCTTTATCTTCTGCAATGAACCCCCAAAATACCATGACTCCTTTTCTTTTCTCCTGCCATCACAATCTACTTATTGGCAACAAAGCATATTCAAAATCTTTAATAGACTTAATTTGTTTCTGATAAGAGTGGAAGTGTTAAATTAGATAATGCATGAGAGTGAGTAATTGAGAAAAATTAAGTTAATATACCAATCGCTGGTATCTTGTGGACATTTTGAAGCCTGCTTTTTTGACCTAACACTTTGTCATTCAGGGAAAACAAAACACATTTTTAATTAAATTGCTTGGGAAGTCACAGATTTTTGTTGCCACAATTTCATCTCCTCTTATATAAATTATTTTTAACTTTTTATGTTTCTGTCAGTCTTCAGAATCTTAAATCTTTATAAAATAAATATCAGGGGTATGAAGGGACAATTAGAACAGAGTGTATTGGGGAAAGGTGCTGGAGGACAATAGATCTCCATGGCAATAGAAAGAATATTTGGAATTTGTTGTTTGTTTCTCAGCCAGAGTTGGCTACTGTAAGTTAAATGCATTTATGTTTCATTGCTACAGATAAGGAGCTTTCATTTTCTTATTCTATGTTAGATAAACTGCTCACAATTCTTTTCAACTAATTCTGTACTACATTGTAGTTTATGGGACTAATTTAGTATTTTGGAACAAAAATTTTTACATGGGAAATCTAAGTGTCATCCTTCATATACCTATTTTTAACCAATAATTTGCAACACATTTCAAAATATACATTTTATTTATTTTTATTCACTAATACTCTTTATCAGCTTTGCTGAATATTAAAAAAGGTACTGTTTGAGGAATGTAGCTGTTCATTTAATCAGTAATTTTACTTAGACATCTACTTTGCCAAGATTACTCAATTAACCACTGATGATTACAATAAAATACAAATGGAAGCATATTAAACCATTTGTGAATGGATAAGTACTACAAGAAATATTAATGAATATTTTATTATAACTTATTTAGATATTTATGTCTATTTCTCTCCTTCCATTAGGCTATAAGTACCTGTGGGTGACAACTGTGTCTAGCATCATTATCTTCCAGTATTTAATACAATGCTTGACAAGTACCAAACATTGTTAGAAGCATGTCTGAGTTGATTAAAACTACTTTACATACGTATTAAAAATCACTTTGAATAGCATATCCTCAAATAACAGGGGATTTAACATTCAGATACACATTTACATGTCCTACATTTTACCCTGTTCAATGTGAAAATATACATGAAAATATATAGCTGTTTATAACACATAAATATCCATGAATGAAAAAAATGTGCATATAGATTTTTGAAGACTTTTGCTCTTCTAAACCCAGAATCTATTCTTGAGAGAAGAATTATACTAGTTGTTCTGGCAAAAATCAAGAATATTTACTGAAGTAATCTGAAGATATTTAAATGCAGGTTCCAAGAATTGTGCATGTTGATGATATTCCTTCCTGGTATATCTGAAAATGAAAATAAGGTACAAATAAAATTTTGCTACCATATTTTAATTTTAATGATAGTTATTAATACAATTGTTTTCATAGATATTTTACGAAAAATGTTGAATATGCGTCTATAGCTCATATTTACTAAAAAAGACCATAAATAGATAAAAAGGTGTAATTAACAACAAAAAACAGTATGTACTGATTAAATACGAAACATTCTTAAAAATATATTTCTGCTGTAACTATTCAGAACATCACATAGAAATGAAACATCCCTGTACACAGTTTAAACTTCCACAGATTTTGGTCAATTCTAATTATTTTATATCATGCGTCCATAACATTGTAAAATATGTTATGAATAATAAAGGAGGAATCAATCTCAAAGATTATCTATTTAGTTTCTCCCAAAGGAATTTTAAATTCTTCTAATTTTTAGTTGTTTCTCAAATTATGCTGTAATGTTCCTCATATAATAGTTACTAGTTCTGTCCTTTAACACAAAGATATTAAGTTGAAACTTATTTCCCAAGACAATTTTAAGATTCCCCATGAATCTCCTGTTTTTCAAGCCAAAATCTCTTTTCTCCAAATATGTTCCTTATGATAAGCCCAATTTTTATCTTTTTCTACTCTCATTTATAAATAAGTCATAACAATTAATTAAGATTTCTAAGAAGAAAAAAGCAATCTAATCACCATCTAATGCTAAAAAAGGGCGAATATCAACTATAATAATCTTAGACTATGATTTGCAAAATTGTACTTTTTTGCAGTATTTTTGAGCTTCATAATAGATAATGAATTGTTATTGCCAAAAGTGCTTAGATCAGACAAACAGAGAAAGGAGAGGTAATTTTATGATTGTTAGCAAAATAAAAATGTGATAGGAACACTAAAGAATTTCTCTTTGGGAGCTGAGTTACTAGAAGGGTTTTACATCTTGACAAATGAGACTGTGGCATACAGGATGAGGTAAGTCAATGGTCAGGTAATGCATACCTTGTTTAAATGAGTAGAAATAAAGAATAATTTAAAATAAATACTTTAATGGCCATGAAAAGATTAAAGTGTCAATAAAACAAAAAGTACATACTAATAATAAAGGTGGAGAAAATAAAGTACAGTTTACATGTGGAAAAGTAAAAGGTTGAAATGCTTTTAAAGACAAAATATGTCAGTGAAAGATGAAACAGAGAGTTGTTGATGACATTTTAAAATACACACGACATTAAAAAAATCAATAAATACTCTCATTTAATTAAAAAAAGTTGTCACTGCTTAGGATGTCTGCCAATTGAAATGGTGTCTCTAAATCAAAATACCCATTTCGCCTGTGCTGTAAGAGGAGCTGAATGTCTGGCCTGGCCTACTTTGCATTGTTTACTGGGGCGGGCAAGGGGGATGAGGACAATGTAGATAAAATTGAAACTCAGGAAGTAGAGAGCAATGAATGTTGAGCTGAAGAGAGTTAGATGGGCAAAGAGCAGAGAGGATGGCCCTTGGAGAAGGAAAACTGATGTCCTTAAGACCAGGGCAAAAATCCAGTGGATCTCCAGTGGATCTCACCCAGTCAAATAATGGGTGTCAGAATATTAAAGAGGATTTAAAAACCAGAGAGATGGTATGAGGCAAAAAGGCAAGTTAAGTAGGTAGGTTCTGTATGAGAACCTGTTAACTAATACTGGCTAAGTGTAAAAAAACCAGGGGCACGGTGGACATTATCACCACCCTACCTCTCTAGAAATAGCCATCAGGGATGGTCAATCAGGTCAGGTGCAGTGGTTTATACCTTCAATCCCAACACTTTGGGAGGCCAAGATGGGAGTGTCAGTTAAAGCCAGGAATTTGAGACCAACCTTCACAACATAGAGACCTCATCTCTACAAAAATAAAGGGACACAAATAGCCAGGCATGGTGACATGTGCTCATAATCTCAACTACTCAGAAGGCTGATGTGGGAGAATCAGGTGAGGCCCAGGTGAGGCTGCAGTGAGCTATGATTGTGCCACTGTGCTGGCTCTAGCCTGGGTGATAGAGTAGGACCCTGGATGGAGAAAAAATAAAATAAAATAAAATAAATATAAACAAATGACTGATCAGCAGTGTCTGAAGTGAAAGGTTAACTGCTGACATTTCTCACCAATGATGCTGAGAAGAGAACTGACCATGGAGTGAGAATGTTGAGGTTATCCATATAACCTAAGGCGAGTTATTCAAACACTGAACCTCACTACCTGTATCTGTAAATGGAGCTAGTAACAGTATTTATCATATACTGTCTCATAAAAATTAAATGAGATATTTACATAATGTGCTTTTAAGACAGTATGGCTTATAGTAGGTATTCAGTAATTGTTGACTTTTATAATTATATCAAATAATTTTACATTACTATATGTGTCATAATTGCCTTTTCACAAATTCAAAAGGAATCCCAGAAAGTTCATAAAGATGATTAGCCTACATCACTAGAGAAACAACCTTGTTCTTCAAATCCTTCTAAAATCTTTCATATCAATTTATTATATTTCTGAAACATATTTATTGTAAATTGTTCTTTTCTCACATTCTTTCTCCTTCCAGATCATCTCCTCTGAAATTTTCCTGAGTCAAGGGCTTTTTGGGGGTCATCTAAAGTAAGCCCATATCTCTTCTGGGAGCAGAACAGCTGGAGAGGATTTCAGCTGTATCCATATGTGCATTCCAAAGGGTCAGGGAGATCTCCAAGGACTTTATTGGCTCAAAATGCCTGTCTATCAAAGTGGCAGATCTTTCCAGCATTTCCCTACACTTCATCCATGGCCTCCAATGTCTCCTTGACACATTGTCTACTGGGAACTCATATTATATCCTCTTGCAAATTTTTAATTAGCTATCTGAGGGGAGGGAGAGATGGGTTGTCAAGATATAAGAGGAAGATAAATTAGAGAAATATTGAGACTACAGGTATAAAGAATAAATACAGGGCATTGTAAATGACAACTGCATTGAGTCAACAAGTGGGAATACGAATCAGAATAATGGCAGAAACTATGAAAATTACTTGAAACTTTGTTTATATTGGCTTTGTCGTAAAAATGTCTGCTTAGGGAGTTTAGATATTGTTAAAAAATAGAAAGACATGTTCACTGAGACATCAAAGTTATTCTTAAAGTGACTCCAGTATAAACAAAAGCATGAGTAAGAAAGCATGACTTTGAAAATTAGAGAGACAGAGACTAAAATACTCACTGTTTTTTTTAAAAATATTCTGATTACTTGGACAAGTTAAAGCTTCTGAGTCTGATGTCCAAATCAAAAACAATTAGACTAAAATATCCACTTTAAGATTGTTGCCAGAAATGAGTAGGCATCACTATGTAAAGCTGATATAACAGTATAATACTGTTTTAATAGTCGGTGTTGTATGAGTACTTGTGTTTAATACTTTATATTACAGTGTTTGGGACATAGATGATGGTCATTAGGTAGTTACTCTTATTAGTTAAATACTATAACTTTAGCAGGGTGATTTTAGGAAACAAATGATAACTTCAAGTTACATACAAGTTTGAACTCTTACATATACAACCCAGTTATTTTAATTCCCATTGCTACTGCCTTAATTCAGGCCATCATCAATCATTATCCAAATGACTGTGTGGTTGGCCCAGATTCTATATCACTTTAGGATTTTATTCTTCCCATCCTCACCCCTGGTAGGGTGGAGTCTTTAACAATGAAGAAACATTGTGTTGGTCTAAAAAATATTATAATATTAAGAGTAAATCAACATTAGCATAAAAAATTGTTTTGTTTTACATGTGTTCCTCCTGAAGGAATATCAGGATCCAGGCACAACAGGTTTTTCTGGCCCTGAAAATGAACAGTTGTAAAGGATAAACCGGGGATTCTGAAGAAATAAAGATAGATATGGAATAAGAGAGAGAGATCAGTCAGAAAGAACTTCTAGCTTTCCATCTGAGACTGACTCCATGTGTCTTGAAAGGTATTATGATTGGTTATAGACAAGACTGCATTTTTTTTTCTGGTAACGTACTAGATTTGCACATGGTTGCAGAACTTTGTATGATATAAAGGCAGGCTGGTATTTATCAGGTCTCTCCTTTGGGATTGTTTAACTCCGATACAGTAAGTGATTGCCCTGAATCTACTTACTATTGTTATAAACTATTACAGTAATAGCCTTAGAATCATACATTCTAAGGCTAAGGTATACATTCAGCCTTAGAATGTGTGATCCCTGACTTTAGGAAAGAAGAATCTAAAAAAGCAAATATCTTAGCACTAGGACAGCTGTAGTTATGTGTATTTTAAAAAGGGATTTTCTAACTAGATTTTCTAACTAGAAAGCCAGCCAAGACTGTACCTTTTAGTTTAAGTTTATTAGAATGAGCCATACAGCAAACTTTCTACATGACATATTAGGAGAGGGAGCCCATGATGAGTAATGCTAAGACTACAGACATTAAAGACATTCCAATGTCTCATTCCTGGGAAAAGAGACAAGTGACATGTAGGCAATGATAAAGCCTGGAAGGATTCCAGTCAACCCTGTATTTTACCCTATTCACCAAGGGTTCATTTACTATCACTGTTAAGATGGCAATAGGATAAGCTAGCCAGACATTCTTTTATATCATCAGATTGCAAATGTCCAGAATTTTTGTAGGGCATATTAGCAGATACTTGGGTTTACAGACTGAAATGAAGTGTTCCAGATACTGCAAAACAAGAATATTATGGAGACTTTCAAGGCTTTCTTTTAGGTTGTTGTGGACAGGCTAAACATCATATTTGATGCTAAAATGTAAGTTTTCGATGAAGTAGAAAACACCAAGAATGTTCTCTAAATCCAATTTGTTTTTAATTTCACTGCCAAACTAAAGATAATTTTGCTAAGAGCAGTAGCAACCAAGGAAGCTAAAGAAACCTACTGAAACTTGTGACATGGGGAACTTACAAAAGAAAGAGGGATCAAAGAAAGATGACAAATCAGGCAGCTTCCTGTGTTACTGATAAAATCTTAAGTCCATTACTACTTCCATAACTGGGAATAGGGATATAGGAGTACTGCTTAGTATGAGGATGTGCAGATAAAAGAGAAAATAATACCAGTAAAATAAATGTAGTCTTCTTTCAAAGTCATGAGAGTTCTGCTGTAAGCATGAGAGATTATTCTTAATTCATTTATTTGTTCAATGTCAACAACTGTGAAGACTTTGATGTTTTTACCCTACTTACAAACTACCAAGTTAGTATGCCACTTTCATGGATGCTGCTAGGAGACATGAGACTTCTGAGACAGAGTCAAAGAACTTCATCACTTACAACAACATAAGCATTTTCTTGTGCCATTTCCTCAAGCACAATGCCATGTGAAGAAAGCCAGATGACACCTATATATTTGGTAGTTTGCATTAAAGGAGGGAAATCTAAGTTTGGGGATCACAGATCTTTTTTAAGGAATAGTATGAATGCTTACTCTTTCTTTAGCTGGAGACACTGTCAATTTTCCTTGGTTGTTTACCATGAAAAAGACTTAGAAAAGAGAGTCTGAAAAAAATGACAGTCAGTGATTCTGCTCATAAATCATACAGAAACAAAAGAACCATGGAAAATTTTTTCCTATTAATATCCACCTCTTATTTCTATGTTATCTTGTATTTGGGTAAATTTTCCCATGAGTATACCACTTTGTTGGCCATTTTAAGCAACAGAGCCAGGGAGGAAATTGAGGCTGCTTGATTTGTCCCATATTTATTGTTGATAGGCTACTATCAACAGGACCTCAAGTAACAGGATGAGGTAAACCAGGGTATCACTGTAAACCTTGTATATTAGGGTTCTAGACCCAACCAACTCAACAACTCCTTTAAAGCATCAGGGTCTACCAGAGATGAATAATGAATTTCTTCTTCTTTTTTTCTGTATTGACCTTTCCACCTGGCCTGAGACACCAATCCAAGTGCAGTAGGATATATGTGAGATTGCACAGAAACTGTCTTGATTTGCAAACACAAAGTCTAGGGTAATTCTTTCTTCAATAAAAACTTTGGACAGTGAAGGGAGGCCTGAATATCTTCCAGGGACAAAATAGTGTTACTGATCACTTCAGACAAAATTAGGAGCAAATTTCATATTACCATTTCAAATTGTATGACTCCCATTATAGGGATAATTGTATACAGGTTTCACATAAATAAGTCACTGCTGAAAAAAATCACCAAAGGGTTGCCTCACTTCAGGGAACTCTCCATAGATATTTGAAAGCTACATGATATACTAATGTAATTTTGTTAAATACTTGATGGTGGCATGTGCCTGTTGTTCCAACTATAAGAGAGGCGGAGGTGGAGGAATTGCTTGAGCCCATGAAGTTCATGGTGCAAAGAACCCTGTTTGCACCACTGCATTCAGCTTGGCTAACAGAGTGGGATCCTGCCTAAAAAAAATTACAAACAAAAACAAGAGAAAAACAAGTTTATATGTAAGTTAACATGAATATTTTACTGCCTCTTGCCATTGAGCCAATAGAAGGCGACAAGGTTCTGTTAAGCAGAGCAGAAACTTAGTGTCCCATTCAGGTTCTTCCCAGAGGTATGGAGAAGGGAGATTTTTAAGGTCTCTCAGAGCAGGTAGGTAGAGACTAAGGGTAGGAATTCCTGGAAAGAGGTGGAGCTTTCCAGAGAAAACGGAAATGTGTGCAGTCTTGTTCTTTCTTTTGCACTGGGCACTCACTATATGTGGCTAGCAAAGGGCATCTCTCCCCACTGGGCAGAAATTTTAATATGATAAGGAAGTGAGGATTCAGGTCTGTCTGAGTAGCACTGCCAAGCTGAGTTCTTTTCTTCTGGCTTGTTTGTTGTTACTGGCCGTTGTTTCTGTAAACAAGTACTACTGAGACCACAGGTTGATTTCATAGGTTCTGGGGCTCTTTAACAGAATCATCAGTAACTTATTGACACCCTAAGATGCATTGTGATTCACATTTTAAGGATTTGGTAGAATGATAACAAGGAGTTTTATTTAATGCTAAAGAAAATGAAATCAATATTACTGGAAACCCACATGTGTCTGATGTGTTATACATTTCCAAATCTAGTAGTTAATAGATTTCATTGTTTCATTTCCCACTTAAAATACTCTCTAAGGTAAGTGCCACTGCCTCCATGTAGGCAGATGTGAAAACTAACGTGAAGCTAAGATTTGTTCAATAAGTATTGTGCATCCTGTGTCTGCAAGTCCCTGAGAATAAAGTGCACATGGCTTCTACTCTTACGCAAAATGCAATATTTTGTAATTAGACAAAGGCCAGGCAAGTGCAGGGTAGTATAAGAGCTTGTAAGAGGGAAACCTAAATTGTCAGAAGGGGTTTAGAAAACACTTCTCTTAAGAAAGAATATTTAAAGTCATTTCTGAAGAACACATTTTTATAAAGTTGATTCTATAAAAGGCTAGTGTGTCTTGGAGTTTTGTAAGGGGAACTAAGCAGCAGTTGAGGCTGGAACATTTCAGGAATCCTGCAGAACTTTATAGAACAAGGTGCGGACATTGGACCTTATCCAAAAGTCTAAGGAAGCCACTGGAGGGTTTGAAGCCAGGAAGTGACAGGCCCTGATCCACATTTGGAAAGGCTCCACTCAGACCCAAGCAAAGCCCTGCCGGCGGGTGGGTTTATTGGGGCCACTCCCCTAGGCTGCGTTTCTCCACCCAAATCACCGCCTCCTGCTTCTCCTCAGCTTAGCCCTCCGAGGTGGGAGGGAAACAAGTGACAGGGGCGGGGGGAAGAAAAACGTTCTCAAAAAAAAAAAAAAAAAATATTAAGAAGAAAACTTCCCACTTGGCAGCGAGTGCGCGGGAAGTTCAGCGCGCGAGTTCCGGGCTTCCCGCCCGCCCGCCGGCCCGCAGACGACTGCAGCCTGGGTGAGCCCCCGTCCCCGCCCGGCCCGGGCGCGTCGGGCCGGCCGTCCGTCCGTCGGTCTGTCCGCCTCCCCTTCCCCCATGCCTCCTTCCTCCGGGCGCCGCGCGGGTCGGGAGGTCGGAGGGGCCCCCCGGGTCTTCAGGACGCCCGCGGCCCGCGTGGCTCCCGGCAGCGCCTCGGCGGCGGCGCCTGCAGAACCCGGTACCGGGCGGGTTCGGGTCTCGGCCGGGCGGCATCTCGCCGCGCAGACTCCGCGGCTGGGCCTCTGGCGCCTTGTGGAGAACTCGCGGAGTTCTTCCCTGAGCGGCGGTAACTTTACACCACTCCCAGCGAGGCCTGTTTTTGTTCGGAAATCGGCGGCCAGGGCGTCCGTGCAGAATGCTCAGGTGGAGGGCCAGCCCGCCACTTGGAGTTTTCTCACAAGTCGGAGGGGAAGTGACCTCTTGTCCTAATCATCTCTCTTTTCGATTTCACTTCTATTGCCACCTCCCAGGGAGAGCCAGACTGTTTGCTGTGGGGTCTTTCTGAGGAGGGCGCTGCCTGAGCCGGAGGCGTGGTACCTGAGCTCCGCTGCCTGGCCTCTGTGCGGCGACCCCGGAGGCCCCCGCGCTCCAGCCGGGCCAGAGCCGTGGCCTCGTGTCCCCTCACGGGGAGTGCTCCGCGAGCGCCAGGGAGCAGGCCCACAGCGGCCAGGACGAGGAGATGGACGTAGAAGCCAAGTACCGCATGGCCTCCCTGTATGTGGGTGACTTGCACGCGGATGTCACGGAGGACCTGCTGTTCAGGAAGTTCAGCGCGGCGGGGCCCGTGCTGTCCATCCGCATCTGCAGGGACCAGCTTACCCGCCGCTCTCTGGGCTATGCCTACGTGAACTTCCTGCATCTGGCTGATGCCCAGAAGGCGCTGGACACCATGAACTTTGACGTCATACAAGGCAAATCCATCCGTCTCATGTGGTCTCAGCGCGATGCCTACTTGAGGAGATCCGGAATTGGGAACGTGTTCATCAAGAATCTGGACAAATCTATTGATAACAAAACCCTTTATGAACATTTTTCAGCTTTTGGAAGGATCCTTTCCTCCAAGGTGATGAGTGATGATCAAGGCTCCAAGGGCTATGCGTTTGTGCACTTTCAGAACCAGAGTGCTGCAGACAGGGCCATTGAGGAGATGAATGGAAAACTGCTCCAGGGCTGCAAGGTGTTCGTTGGCAGATTCAAAAGCCGTCAAGATCGCGAAGCTGAACTCAGAAGCAAAGCCAGTGAATTCACCAATGTTTACATCAAAAACTTTGGAGGTGACATGGATGATGAGAGATTGAAGGACGTTTTCAGCAAATATGGCAAAACTCTGAGTGTTAAAGTGATGACAGATTCCAGTGGGAAATCCAAAGGCTTTGGCTTTGTGAGTTTCGATAGCCATGAGGCTGCCAAGAAGGCTGTCGAAGAAATGAATGGAAGGGACATAAATGGGCAGCTCATTTTTGTAGCCCGGGCGCAGAAGAAAGTTGAGCGACAGGCTGAGTTAAAGCAAATGTTTGAGCAGCTGAAAAACGAACGAATTCGTGGGTGCCAGGTGGTAAAGCTCTATGTTAAGAATCTTGATGACACCATTGATGATGAAAAACTACGAAAGGAATTCTCTTCATTTGGATCAATTAGCAGAGTTAAGGTAATGCAGGAAGAGGGGCAGAGCAAAGGGTTCGGCTTGATCTGCTTCTCCTCTCCTGAGGATGCTCTTAAAGCAATGACTGAGATGAATGGCCGCATCTTGGGCTCCAAACCTCTTAGCATTGCCTTGGCCCAGAGACACTAGGAAAAAAAAAAAGTACCTTCCCAGCTCAAATCTGCAGCAGGTGGGGAATGATAGTGATCTCTGTCTGAACTGACCTCAGTAAATTTAATATTGCACATGATGGGTGCTTAGTTTAGTAAACTCTGTGATAAAAGGTTTTTTTTTTAATATACAAAGCCATTTATCTTTGTGGAAAAATTAATGAAGCTTAGTTCGTTTTACAAAGACACATTTTCTGATTTCAATATTGTATAATTTTTCTTATTTTGATACAGTGTTCATAGCAATAAGTATAAATAGATATGTTTTTATTGTATTTGAACCAGAGGTAATTATTTGAATGTCTATTACTTTAGTAATATTACTAGCTTTAATTTCTTCTATGAAAATATGCTCAAAATAGTTCTTATACCTTAAGATTCCAAAGTATTTTTACCAACAGAAATTTTCTAATTTTTCCTTCAAGTTTTGAGACATCAAACTTTTAGAAATTTATAATACAAATTTAAAGATCTAATTTGATTTTGAATTAATGGTTAAAGTACTCAGATATAGTTGAAATTCTTTTAAATTTATATCCTGACATGTTTGTTTTTCTGATGGTTTAAATTAAGATGATGGAGGTTTTTTAATGCTGCCTAAAAATCAGCTTTATGTGTTTTGTTATTCTTTCCATTAGTTGACTATAATTCAGGTACTTACTAGTTAATCTAAATTGTAACTTGCACTGTAAAACCTTAACTTCTACATTCCTTAAGTTGTAAATCTGTATCATCTCAGGTGATCCAAAGTTGTTGTTGTCTTAAATCTCTTCATACGTATATAGCATAATATTACGCCTTAAATTTTTACCAGATACTAATATGAAAATCATATATGCAGATTGTAGAAATTCTGTTTATAAACGTTTAAAATCTCTTTTATATTATTTTGTGTAGTGATATTCTCTTAGGTTTCAGAAAAGTAAGTTCCTCTATTTTTATCAACTCACATCTTTTATTAGACTGTGGCAGCTATGTAACCCATAAGGTTTACTTTTAGCTTTGATTGTTCAGAAACTCACTAATTTTCTGATAAATTGAAGTTACATCACTTATTCTGTTTTCTAGCATAATTTTTAGTTTAGAACCATTCCCCTATTTTCCTTTCTCTCCTGCCTTTCATCTATATTACTCAGCTTTTTAAAATACTTTTTAAAGATTTTTTTTTTAATTGGTTTTCAAAATATGCTGCTTCAAATCCATTTGGAAATTGAGGCAAGAGTTACATATTTACACTTAAATAATTGCTTTACAAATTCTGATTCATACCAAAGCTATCTAGCAAATGATTTTGTTGTTAATGTTTTCATATTTTTACCTGGCTTAGTCATTTCTTATTTCTATTATTCAAATATTCTATTTCATATATTACTAATATTAAATAAATAGTAAAATGTTTTTGGCAATACTTCAGCTTATGAATGAGAAAAGCTTGTTACATTTTATTTTTATAGAAATTATATCTATATTCTTTGCACATTTTTTAAAATAAAATTCTTTTAGTGAAAAAAAATGGACAACAAAAAAATTAAAAGACGTAGCATATAATTGTATTATGCCAACCAATTCTCTATTACAATTTGTTGCATATTTTTCCAATTTTTTCATCCCTTCACATATATACACCTACGTAATTTAAGAAAAATTGGATAATATTATAAATATTGTTTGAAATTGCTGTCTTAGTTAGACAATGTGCTATGGTCCACCTTAATACTCACAGTAATTATTTCCTTATAATCTGAGTGACTTTTATGTTTTGTTCAATGACTTTACCAAAATATAACTAATTTCTTTTTGATGAACTTATATGTTGTTAGATTATTTATTCCTTTATTCTTTCTTCCTCTATCATAAATAACTTGGAGATTAACATTCTTGCAAACTCATATATGCAAATATATCTATTTTCTTAAGAAAAGGTTTTTTAGAAATGGAATTAATGGTTAAAATAGAATCAATTTTAAAAAATAATTTTGATAAATATTGCTTAAATGCTGTCCAGAAAACCTCTGGCACTTACATTGTCATTGTAGGAGAATGCCTATTTCCTTATGCTCCAGGAAACAAGAGGTTTTGTTTAAGCAGTTGGTCAATTCAACATGATATATGTAAAGCAAACTATTTCATCACTGCTTTATTTCACTTTTTTAAATTACAAAAGTTAAACAGCATTTCTGTACTTAGTGATTGTATTTTCGTTCTTATGAGTTAATGTCTCATGATCATAATTATTTTCCTGTTAGTTTTTTATTTACATGGATTTTTAGATTTCTTTGAATATTATGACAACATTTTAGACTTTTTCCCTGGTATTTTACTTTCTTTATAGTTTTGAAGCTTATTCCAAAATTTTTGATGTCATGCTTCAAAATATTTTGAACACTTTAAATATGTATATTCACACAAATATATATACACCCACAGAATTCATCTGTATTGTACTTATAACTTTCAGAATTTCATATTCTCAATGCTTTGAACTAAAATTTTTGTTCATAAAGAGTATCATATAAGACTTATAGTAAATCTTTTAAAAATATTATGCTTTTCCATCTTTAATAGCATATATTTTGATAAATACTTGATTCAGATAGCCAATGAATTAGAGTTGGCATATGAGTTTCACATAAATTCTTAAACTAGTTAAGTATTTACCAAAATATATATCGGAAGCAGAGAGTTCTTAAAAAATTTACCAGACAAGAAGACTGGAAAATATATTAAGCATGCCTGGCCTTGACTTCTTATTCTGGATAATCTAGTCCTCATCTTATTTTGAAAAAGCAAATCTGTAAAACTGTTCAAATATTTGAACAATATTTGATAATGCTTACATATATTTTCAAGATAATATCAGGAAACTGAGTTCTCTTATGTATATAAGGAGTTAATAGTATATAACATCAGATGTGTAGATGAATATAGCTATGGCTTAATAACACAATAATTGCCTTCTTAGTAGACAGTGCTTATTTCTAGCATTTACTGTAAGAAATGACTAAGTTTACAAAAATATACGATCTATGGATTTCTTTATTTAAATTGTGTTCATTCTCATTTTTTTGGTGCTTTGTAATAGCAAGTTATCTTATTTGAATATAGAGATTCATTCTTTAAAGACTAATAAATCTTTTGTGCCCAAGTGCCTTAATAAATAAGTAGAACCTTAACTTTTCTGATAAGCATTCCAGTAAAAGCTGATGTAGGTAGTTATGCCTGGAGCCACTGTTTCTACTTTTGCCTTTTTCTCAACACATACTGCCACATCTGCTGTGTAGTTGCCTGCTTACATGTACAGCCATTTCAAGAAAAGTATTCTTTTAACATTTTTTCTTTTAAATTTCAAATAGGAATTTATAGTTTTTAAAAATAAAAATTCTAAAGTGATTTAATGTTGTTATTTTCATGTTCTCAATATTTTTATATATCCACTGAGAAAATGTCAAATAAAATCTTGATATTTCAAAGGTGAAGGCATGTTTGAAAATGATTTTTATTTATTATAATGTATTTCTGATTTTCCAAATATCAGTTCTCTTAAGAATGAACTGAAAATAGCTTGTGTTTTTTAGTGAAGATACTTGTATTACAGGTTTGCAAGGCCAATTTCTGTATGAACTGTTATTTCCTTTTTAAGTTACTCATAATCATGGGCTCACAATTGAAATGAAAACACTAACATATATCAAGTTTTAATGAGGAATAATCAATTATTTCAAAGGCACTTCTGAATTTGTTGTTAAATTCAACTAACCTGCCAAGTGCTTAGAATTGGGTTATTCATAGTACATTTGGAAATATGGATATAATAATAGAAGAAAAATATAATTTTAAAAAATCTGCACTTCAAAAAATAGAGCAAATTAAATGACCTCAGGATACTTTTGACATATATAGAGAAGCATATGTGTGTGTGTGTGTGTGTGTGTGTGTCTGTGTGCACGTGCGTGTGTGTGTGTATATATATATATATATATATATATATACACGTACGCACACACACATATATCTCAAGTATATGTGTAATCAAGTCTGAGTTACACATACATTTGCCTTTGAATTAAAGTCAGCTTATTTTGCACGTTTGCCCAGAGGAAATATGTATAATTCTGTGTTAGTTTTGTCTCATGGTCATGTCGTATTTTTGAGTTCACAGAATGCTCTTAACTAAATTGCAGTTGCCCTGAATGAAACAATTGAATCCAAATGAGAAGGAAATTTATCTTCTTAGTGGCATTCTTACCTGTAGTAGAGAAAACACCTTAACTTCTGAGAGAGATTCATAATTTGTAAAATGATATTCCATCAGATTTTGTTAACCCATTTATATCTACATCTCCTTAGATATTTTAAAAATCTCTATTTTGAAGTTCCGCCAAACACTAATAGCACATCTGAGTTGCAAAGGCAATGTCACTGACATGGCAGATATTACTATTTTTTGCATTCAGTGAATATTAGTCGTAATTTATTTTTTGTTTGTTTTTAAAATCAGTATCTCCAGTGGAATTTTCTTATTATAGAGAACCATATCTGATGTTATGTAGGGCATCACAATTTTGATTTACATTTTATTTTTTCTTTGTACATGTGCTAGTAGTATACGTATGTACCACAAGTTTTCATATGTTGCCAATACTAGTTCCTTGAAGTTAAAGTAAGCCTTTATAATAGTAATGCCAGCAAATCTTTGTTAATCAAATAAATACCTCAATTTGAATGCAAACCAAATCTTAAAATTTAACTAGATTATTTTGATACATTTTACTGAATTGCCATCGGAAGCATTAGAAACCTAGCATTATTCACCACACTAGTCACTAATATTTTACATATAGTTCATATACAAATGACATTTATATTGTATAGATTGCAATTGTTAAAAGACCATCAGTTCTGAAATTATGTGGTCATCCAACTTTTAATATTTGTTTTTATTTTACCCCAAAAGATATTGGTAAATGCACATTCGATCATATCATTCTTCTGCTTAAAAGCCTTCCCTGGCCTTTCATTACTCTTAAAATTAGGTATAAATCTTTACTGTGGTCTAGGAGACCTTGCGTTCTCTGGTCCTTGTGTATTCTTTGAACTTTTCTTGTGCTTATATTTCCCTTGGTCAATGTACTGGAAATTAATTGGTCTTGTTTCAACTCTTAAAAGTGTCAGGATAATTCCTGCCTCACCAAAAGTTTTAACCTTTTAACAGATAGAATGCTGTGTATTGTAATGTTGGAAAAATCTTGCAACTGGTTTATGAAAAAACAAATATGGTAAAAGGATTTAATTGCCATATATATATATATATATATATATATATATATATATATATATAGTACGTATAGGTAGCCAGGAATAGAGTTTTGTTCCAGAATTCTCAGTGCAAGTTTTATTGTTTCTGTTTATGTGACATTCTTTTTCTAAACCAATCACTGTAGCCAAGGTAATGAGATTTACTGATTAGCTAGCGTGAGGTGACATATTCAAACATTGACCAAAAATATCCTTGACCAAGAAAGGTAGATTGTTTTTCAAGGAAAAATCAAGATGCAAGTGCCAGAAAAAGTGTGAACTACTGTAGAAGGAACCCTCTCATCCCAGTATCTACAATATATGAGATGTTTAAACTGTTCCCAGTGCCTGGAATACTCCCTTAATCTTAATCTGATTCTTGCTTATCTTTTTCTGCTTATCTTTCAATTTCCAGCTTAAATACTATTTTCAAGCAGAGTCTTTCAAATTTTCAGTACTCCCGTTTCCCTCTCTACTTTGCCAGCATAGCACTTATTAGAGAAGCAAAATAAAACTCCTCCACTCCCAAGACAGGCAACGTAAGTCATTTTTTTGATTAGTAGCTGGCTCATTAATCAATCCTTATTTACCAGTTGACAAAGTTATTACAAATAATTACCTGCTCTTTTCTTTTTCTCAATACATGTGACTGGACTGTTAACCCAATATATGGCCTGAAAAGTTCTGTCTCTTTCAGATTTCTTTCACTATAGAGGTAACTATATAAAAGCATGAAATTCCGAGTTATGTTCAGGAAGTGATAGAACATTTTTAGGTTTCGAGATCTAAGCCACAGTTTTTATCCATGGTTTTTAATAGTCTAAAATTTATTTTATTGAACATTATATGGATATGACTAAGTACTTCTTTTCGATCAGTCTAAAGTTCTAATGTTTCTTTTGTACTTCTCTCTAGGGACTCTTGTGGTGATACAAGGTGTTTGGGCAAGATCTTGGTATTCTTACTTAGGCTTCTGGAGTTGCTAATATTAGAAGCCATCCAAAGCCAGACTAGATTAAATATTGATGCCCAACATAGATTTGGGCTCATATAGGCAGTCTAGAATTTGGGAGCCAAATCAAAATATATACATAATCTTCTTTTCAAATTGAAAGTATTTTTCTTTTTTTCTTTCTTTTTTTTTTCCTCTCAAGGGACAGGAAATCTCCCTATAGAATGTTAACCTACAAAAACTGTGATACTTTTTTCAAAATTAGATCACATATAAAAGCGTTACAGAGAAAAGAAGAGTGAGTTTCTTGGAAAAGCTGAGATGGATCACCTTCAAATATTTATGTTTTTAAAAAATATTATTTTAAGTAACAGCTCATTTCCCTCCATATTTCTGCTTTTTCATATTTTAGGATATAGGATGGGTATATTTATTTGTTGGATATCAGATCTTATTCTAGAAGGACCATTTGAAAGAAGCTCTGTTGCATAATAAAAAGAATAAAGTAAGTTTCAAGTCTTAAAAGCTTGAGGTATGAGATAGGGAAGAATATTCAGTAGCAAATCAGTGCTTCTCACTGAATCTTTTATTATGTATTGGCTTATGAAGTGCACACACAACAGCAGTACAGAACTAAAAAAGTATAGACAATAAAAGGGAGCAAATCAACATATTGATGAGGGATATTCATTTAGCTAAACTCTAAAGATTAATCTTGATAACCTTAAACTTTATTCAAATGGATTCATAAAGCATGAATCCTTGTGTCACATACTTTTACTCAGCATATTTTAATGAGATTAATGTCATACCACTGAGTTTTGTAGTACTGTGCTTACTGTTATTGTCATATTATTGTTGGGTGACTGTATGACAAATCATTTACTCTTTTATATAAACATTTGGGTTGCTTTGCGTTATAACAAGTAATGCCACTATGAAAATTATCATAGATGTCTTTTTGATCACGATATAACTTGCATAGTATAAATTTAACTATTTTCAAGTATAAATTTACCAGTTTTTAATGTAGTCACAAGGTTGTGCAAAATCACCACTATCTATTTTGGGGATATTTCCATCACCTCACAACAAAAATTTATGCAAAGGAGGAGGTACTTCCCAGTCTCCACTCCCTACAGCCCCTGGCCACCATACTATAGTTTGTGTCTCTATGGATTTGTATATTCTGAACCTTTTATATGTGCATATATGTAGTATAAATAGTATTATATAATATATGAACTTTTGTTTCTGCTTTCTTTCACTTAATGTTTTAAACTTACATCCATGTTGGAGCATGTATCACTACTTCTTCCTCTTTATGACTGCATAATAGTCATTTGTGTGAATAAATGACATTTGCTTTATTCATGTATCATTTGATGGATATTTGGAATGTTTTCACTCTGAGTACAATGAATAATACTGCTATGAACATTGAAGTAGAAGATTTTATATGAATACATGTTTTCAGTTCTCTTGGTTATATTAATAAGCAAAGACAGTTTCTCATTGTCATTATCAGTTTTGTTCATCTTTTAGAAGAACCAACCTTTGGCTTCATTCATTTTCTCTTCTTAATTTTGTTTGTTTCTGATGTAATGTTTACTGTTTCCTTTCTTTTGCTTGCCTTGGGCTAGTGTACTTTTTTTATTTGTATTTTCTTAAGGTGAGAAGTTAGGATATTGATTTGAAATTTTTCCTCTTTTTTTAATATAGACATTCACAGCTATACAATCACTTCAGTACTGCTCTAGGGGCAACTAATACGTTCCTGTGTTGTGTTTTTGTTTTCATTGATCTTAAACTGCTTTGGCATGTGTTTTGCTTTCATTGAAGTCAAAGTATTTTCTAATTTCACTTTTAGTTTCTTCTTTGACTCATTGCTGATTTAGCAGTTTGTTTTTAACTTCTATATATTTTTTATATTTCCCCAATTATTTCCTGATATTGATTTCTAATAATGTTCCATTGTGGTTAATGAGCATTGTATTATTTCAATCCTTTAAAAAAAATATTGAGACTTAATAGCTAACATGGCTTGTTCTGAAAAATCATGTGCACTTGAGAAGAATGTGCATTCTGCTGTTATGGTCTGGAGTACTGTATAGATGTGTTAGGTGTAGTTGGCATATGCTGTTGTTCCAATCATGTATTTCCTTTTTAATTTTCTGTCTGGTTGAAATGTATAGAATAAGCAAGCAAAATATCCATAAAGATATAGAGTAGGATAAATGGACCAAATTGGCATATATAGAATCAAGAGAAAACAACTGCCAAACACGTTAGTTT
Source organism: Saimiri boliviensis (assembly GCF_048565385.1). Lineage (NCBI taxonomy): Eukaryota > Metazoa > Chordata > Mammalia > Primates > Cebidae > Saimiri > Saimiri boliviensis. The sequence continues at coordinate 154,671,000 of NC_133451.1, forward strand.
TATGTATAAGTGAAATAATTTCAACCATGTACCCAATAATGAGCCATAAACATAGCCACAATACATTTCCAGAAATGAATATCATACTGAATATTTCTACTGACAATTATGCAGTTCAACTAGGGATCAAGAAGAATATATAACTAGAAAATCCTTATAGACTCAGAAATTAAGATACATACTATGAAATCACAATGGACATTTAGAGTGTTTTGAATTGAGGCCGGGTGCAGAGCCTCACACCTGTAATCCCAGCACGTTGGGAAACCAAGGTGGGCATATCACCTGAGGTCAGGAGTTTGAGATCAGCCTGGCCAATGTGGAGAAATTCTGTCTCTACTAAAAATACAAAAATTAGCCAGACATGGTGAGGTGCACCATAATCATAGCTACTTGGGAGGCTGAGGCAAGCTAATGGCTTGATCCCAGAAGGCGGAGGTTGCAGTGAGCTGAGATTGTGCCACTACACTTCAGCCTGGGTGACAGAGCGAGACTGTCTCCATATATAGGTTTGTGTGTGTGTCTGTGTATTTTGTGATTATATAAACTATGCAAACTTATGAGAAGTATTATAGTCATACTTTGTGGTTTATTTGTAGTTTTTAAAATGTATATAAAAGAAAAGAAAATGCTAAGAAATGAGCTAAATGTTTATCTCTAGAAATTGGGAAAAGGACAGGAATTAGAAGAAAGCAGAGGGAAATTGAGAATAGAAATTAAAGAAATAGAAAAAAAAAGCCCCAAACTACACAAGAACTGAAGGGTATGTATACAAGTCATTTAAAAATATGAGAGATTCTACATCAATCTGTAGCTGCTTCAAAGTTACCATTTCATTCTAACAAAAACTGAAAAACTTAACAGACTGAAAAATCAGTAACTCTTAGACATGTCAGAGAAATAGGTGTCAGTGCAAACCACTGTCTCCAAAATTAGAGAAGCAGATAGACAGATACAGGGAATCACAATTTAGCAGAACAGAGGCTCACATGCAGAAACCTGTATGGGAACCTGCAGTCAAGTAGGAAAATATAAACTGTAATTGTATTGTTGATGGCTTAATATAGATGATCCTGAGAGATCAAAACTGCAGGCAGACACAGTCCTTGAGGGGGTTCCCCACACTTTTGTGAGGTTACTTTCAGGAGCTATCTCAGGAGCTGTCCCAGTTTCTCACAGTAAAGAATAGAGTTAAATTATTTTTATAGTTCTTACCGGGTAAGGAGAAGACCATATTCTGTTATACTTAATAAGGCCTACCTTCAAGAGAATGTATATACATAGGGTAAAAGAAACTATATATAAACACATACATGCATGGGAAAAGGAACTCTGTGTGTGTGTGTGTGTGTGTGTGTGTGTGTGTGTGTGTGTACACATCTGCCTATCAAATATATATAAATATAGATAAATATCTTCCTATCAACAAAATTGTAAGGTATAACAAATGGCAAAATACAGTTTGAAGAGATAGAGCAAGCATCAGAACCAGACTCAAATATGACAGCAATATTGGTATAATCAAATCATAAATTTAAACAACTTTGGTTAATATGTTAAGGGCTCTAATGGAAAAAGTAGACAATATGCAAGAATAGATGGACAATGTATGCAGAGAGATGAGAATTCTAAGAAATAATAAAAAAGAAATTCAAGAGATCAAAAGCACTGTAACAGAAATAAAGAATGCCTTTGATGGAATCATTATTAGTAGGCTGGATAAGGCTGAGGAGAAATTCCCTGAGCTTGAGAATATCTTGATAGAAACTTCCCAAGTAAAAAACACAGTGAAGAAAAGACCAAAAAAATTATTCAAGACCTATGGGACAAGTAAAGAAGATGTAACATATGAATAATGAAAACATTAAGTGAAGAAGAACTAGACAATGAAACAGAAGAAATATCTGAAACAATAATGACTAAAAATCTTCCAAGATTAATATGAGACATAAGCAAATAGGTTCTGAAAGCTCAGAGAGTGCCAAGCAGGACACACACACACATACACACACACACACACACACACACACACACACACACACAAAGAGAGGCCTGGAAGTATGATATTCAAACTGCAGAAAAATAAGGAATAAAAAAAAAGTTTTGAAAGAAGTCAGAGGAAAATTACATCTTATCTAGAGGAGAGTAAAGATACAAATTACATCTGAGTTCTCAGTAATCATGCAAGCAATAAGTAGAATGAAAACTTTACTCAAGAAGAAGTGTTGAGAGAAAACAAAACAATCAAACAAAAACTTCGCCATCCTAGAACTTCTATTCTTGAAGATTATTCTTCAAAAGTGAAGGAAGAAGGAAAGACTTGCTTAAAACAACAAAAATTGAGATAATTTATTGCCTGTACACCAGGCTCGCAAGACACACTAGAAGTTCTGCGTAGAGAAGGGAAATGTTACAGGTCAATAATTAAAATCTACACAAAGAAAGGGAGAGCATCGATGAAGGAATAACTGACGATAAAATAAAAATTTAATTTATCTTATCTTTAATTGATCTACCAAATAAAAATGTGTGCAAAATAATTATAGCAACAGTGCATCTGATTATGTATGCTCATGAACTGGGCATTGTATTACCCACTTGCCCTTGTATTACACCTGAATTGGTATAGTGCGTGTATGTTTTCTTTAATTAGTGGACCTGGATTAGTTGTAATCTCCAGAGCAACCACACACACACACATATACGTGCACACAGAAAAAAAAATTAAAGAAATATAACAGATATGCCAAGAAGGAGAGAAAATTGAACTATCTAAAATGCTCAGTTAAAATTATAAAAGTTAGTAAAAATGTAGAAGACATCAAAGGGAGGGGAAAACACGAGCATCAAATAAACAGAAACAAATATGATCTAAATTAATACAATTAAACAAAAATTAAGATCAGTGGTTTACAGATACCAATTAAATGACAGAAATTATCAGAGTTTATAAAAAAAGCAGTCTATCTTGTGACAAGAAACTCACTTTGAATATAACATCACAAGTAAATTAAAAGTAAAGGAATGAAGAAAGTAAAGAGATGAAATCTACTAACACTAATAAAAAGAAAGTAGGAGTATCTATATTAATATCAGACAAAGCAGACTTCAAAATAATTTATCAGGGTAAAAAGAAGGGCATTACATAATGATAAAGGGGTCAATTCTTCAAAAATGCATATTGATTCTTAATGTGTATATGCCTGAAAACAGAATGTCAAAATATTTTAGATGGAAACTAATAGAATTGTAAGAAAATATAGATGAAAATCTGTGCATCTACTATTATAGATTTCACCTCCTCTCTATCCAAAATGAACAGATTAGTAAAGACATAATTCAATTCAACAACACCATCAATCACCTGGATGTCACTGAAATATATTCATTGCTTCATCTAGTATCATCCATTCAACATAAAACATCAGCAAACCAGGAAACAAGAGGAACTTGCTCAACTTGATTTTAAAAATCTATAAAAAAACAACCTGTACCTGTTACATACTTAATGGTAAGAAACTTGAAACTTCTCTTTCAAGATCAGAAACAAGGTAAGGATGTCCCCTGTCACCACTATTGCTTTTTAACATTATATTGGAAGTTCTAACTGATAAAATTTAACTCAAGAAAGAAATAAAAAGTATACAAGTTTGGAAGGAATAAATGAAAATGATGCTTATTCACAGATGGCATGATCATTATACAGAAAATCTAAAAGAATCAACAAAAAAATATATTGAACTGATAGGCAATCATAGCAAGGTTGCAGGATACAAGTTTGATGCACAAAAGTCAATTCTTTTTCTGTATACCAGCAATGAACAAATTGAAATCTAACTTTAAAATGCATCACTGTTTACATTAGTAGCTTAAAATTATGTAGTTATAAATATAACAATATGTGTAGAATATCTATATGAGGAAAACTACAAAACTGATAAAGAAAAACTGATTAAATATTCTATGTTCATAGTTAGAAAAATTCAGTATTATCACAATATCATGCTTCCTAAATTAACGTATAGATCCAGTGCAATCTCAATAAAAGTTTCACTGCTTTCTTTTGGTTGGTATTTACAAACTGGTTCTACAGTTCATATGGGGAAGTGAGAGACCCAGAATAGCCCATACAATACTGAAGGAGATAAACAAATTTAGAGGACACTACCCCAATTCAAGCCTTACTATAAAGTGATTATAATCAAGACAATGTGGTAGAATTCTTGAGAAAAGAATTGACAATTAAAACAGAATAGAGAGCTCACAAATAGAACCACGTATAGTTGACTGATCTTTGACAAATGTACAAAGAGAATACAAGTAAGAAAAGATTGTCTTTTCAACAAATTTAATTAAAAAATTGGACATGCTTATGTAAGTAAATGAATACAGACACAGACCTTATACTTTCCATAAAAATTAACTCAAAATGGATCATAGACTTAAATGCAAAACTCTAAAACTTCTAGGAGACAACACAGGAGAAAATCTAGATGACTTTGAGAGTGACAATGACTTTCAGATACAATACCAAAGACACAATTCATACAAAATAATAGATAAGCTGGACTGCATTGAAAAATTCTGCTTGGTAAAATACATTGTCAAGAGAATGAGAAGACAAGTTACACAATGAGAGAGACATCTAATAATGGATTATTATCCAGAATATAGAAAGAACTATTAAAACTCAACAATAGGTAAATAAATAACCTGATTTTAAAAATAGGCGAAGACATCTCACTAAAGGAGATAAACAGATGGTGAATAAGCATATGAACAGATGTCAATAGAGACTCTCAAATAAAAATAACAATGCGGTATTATTATAAACTTATTAGAATAGCCATAATCCAAAACACTGAGAGCATCAAATTCTGACAATGATGCACAACAACAGGAACTCTCGTTCCTTACTTGTGAGAATCTAGAATGTCACAGCCATTTTGTAAGAGAGTTTTCTATTTTATTCCCAAACTAAACATGTGTACCATATTATTCAGAAATCACACTCCTTGATATCTGCACAAAGGAGTGAAAAGTTTTGTTCACACCAAGTTGTCCTTTAGTAGCTCAATGGAGAAATTCACTGTGATATATGCACACAGTGAAATATTCAGCACTGAAATGAAATGATCTGTCAAGCCGTGAAAAGATATGGAGGCATCTTAAATGAATATTACTTAGTAAAAGAAGCCAATCTGAAATGGCTATGTACTGTATAATTCCAACTATATGACATTCTGGAAAAGGCAAAATTGTAGAGATAAGAAAATCAGTGCTTGCCAGTGGTGGTGGGGAGGGAGCCCAGTCTGTAGCTTGTCTTTCTTGTGATCTCTAAAATCATATTTTACATTTAGAAACACAATACACTTGGAGTTTATGTTTTGTTGCAATGGGATGTCAGAGTGATGTGTCTTACTTTTTCCATTTAGACATTCAGCAGATTCAGTACTGTTTATTGAAAAGTTTGCCCTTTTCCTGCAGTATCCTGAATCATATATTGCCATAAATCAGATGTTCCTATTTGTTCAATGTTTGGGTCAGTCTCTGGAATCTGTTCCATTAGTCTAGTTGTCTATCCCTTGCCAGTGTCATACAATCTTTATTACTTTATAAGATATCTTCATTTCAGGTCATGGACATTTTTCATCTTTTTCTTCTTACTTTAGTTTGTCTTGATTATGCCTGGCTTTATGAATATCCATAGATATGATGAATCAACATGTTAAGTTCTACAATCACACATAAGAAACTTGTAAACTTCTACACACACACACAGACACACACACAGACACACACAATCTTGTTGGGATTTTATTGATACCATGGCTTTTTTTTTGATAAATTTAAGGAGAACTGAAATTCTTAAAATATACCCTTCTAATCATGAAAATGAATATTAATATATTGGTCTTTTTCAATAATATTTTATAGATTTTATGTCGAATTCTTGCATATCTTTATTAGTTTTATTTCTAGATGTATATTACTAAGTTTTAATAAAACAATACTAATTCCTGTTTTTAACAAATATATGGAAATACATTTACATCCAACTTTTATTTTAGCTGTATATTTGGAGGTAAATTCCAGGTGTGAATGTGTAGTTACCTATATAAGTAAATTTCATGTCTCAGGGGTTTGGTGTTCAGATTATTTTGTCACCCAGGTAATAGACATAGTACCTGATTGGTAGTTTTCTTAACTTCTGCCTTCTCTCACTCTCCACTTTCAAGTAGGCCCTATTGTCTGTTGTTCCCTTCTTTGTGTCTATATGTACTCAAAGTTTATTTCCCACTTATACATGAGAACATGTGGTGTTTGGTTTTCTGTTTGTGCTTTATTTCATTTAGGATAATGGCCTCCAGCTCTATCTATATTGCAACAAAGGACATTATCTCATTCATATATATATATATATATATATATATATATATATATATATATATAATTGCACTTTAGGTTCTGGGGTATATGTGCAGAACATGCAGGATTGTTGCAAAAGTATGGCAATGTGACTTGCTACCTCCATCCCCCTGCCACCTATATCTGGCATTTCTCCCTATGTTATCCCTCTCCAAACTCCCTACCCCCACTGTCATTCACCTATTTACCCCCAACAGACCCCAGTGTATGATGTTCCCCTCCCTGTGTCCATGTGTTCTCATTATTAACAGCCACCTATGAGTGAGAACATGCAGTGTTTGATTTTCTGTTCTTGTGTCAGTTTGCTGAGAGTGATGGTTTCCAGATTCATCTATGTCCCTACAAAGGACATGAACTCATTATCTTTTATGGCTGCATAGTATTCCTGGTGTATATGTGCTTAATTTTCCTTGTCCAGTCTATCAGTGATGGGAATTTCAGTTGGTTCTAGGTCTTTGCTATTGTAAAGATCATATATGTGCATATGTCTTTAAAATAGAATGATGTATAATCCTTGGAATATATATACAGTAATGAGATCTCTGGGTCAAATGGAATTTCTATTTCCAGGTTCTTGAGGAATTGCCACACTGTCTTCCACAATTGTTGAACTAATTTATATTCCCACTAACAGTGTAAAAGTGTTTCTGTTTCTCCACATCCTCTCCAGCATCTGTTGTCTCCAGATTTTTTTAATGATCGCCATTCTAACTGAAGTGAAATTGTATCTCAATGTGGTTTTGATTTGCATTTCTCTAATAACCAGTGATGATGAGCATTTTTCTCATATGTTTGTCAGCCTCATATATGTCTTCTTTTGTAACGTGTCTGTTCATATCCATCGTCCACTGTTGAATGGGGTTGTTTTTTTCTTGTAAATCTGTTTTAGTTCTTTGTCGATTCTGGATATTAGCCCTTTGTCAGATTTGTAGATTGCAATTTTTTTTTCCCCATTCTCTTGGTTGCTGATTCACTCTAATGATTGTTTCTTTTACTGTACAGAAGCTCTGGAGTGTAATTAGATCCAATTTGTCTATTTTGGCTTTTGTTGCCAATGCTTTTGGTGTTTTAGTCATGAAGTCCTTGCCTATGCCTATGACCTAGGTTTTCTTCTAGGGTCTTTATGGTGTTAGGTCTTATGTTTAAGTCTTTAATCCATCTGGAGTTAATTTTAGTGTAAGGTGTCAGGAAGAGGTCCAGTTTCTGCTTTCTGCACATGGCTAGCCAGTTTCCCAACACCATTTATGAAACAGGGAATCCTTTCCTCATTGCTTGTTTTTGTCAGGTTTGTCAAAGATCAGCTGGTTGTAGATGTGTTGCACTGCCTCCAAGGCCTCTGTTCCATTCCATTGATCTATATATCTATTTTGGTATAAGTACCATGCTGTTTTGATTACTGTTGCATTGTAGTATAGTTTGAAATCAGGTAGTGTGATGCCTCCAGCTTTGTTCTTTTTGCTTACAATTGTCTTGTCTATGTGGGCTCTTTTGGTTCCATATGAAGTTTAAGTTGTTTTTTTCCAGTTCTGTGAAGAGGGTCATAGGTAGCTTGATGGGGATAGCATTTTATCTATAAATTACTTTTGGCAGTATGGCCATTTTCCCAATATTGATTCTTCCTAACCATGAGCATGGAACGTTTTTCCATCTGTTTGTGTCCCCTCTTATTTCCTTGAGCAGTAGTTTATAGTTCTTTGAAGAAGTCCTTTACATCCTTTGTTAGTTGTATTCCTAGGTATTTTATTCTCTTTGTAGCAATTGTGAATGGCAGTTTGCACTTGATTTGGCTCTCCATTTGTCTGTTATTGGTATATAGGAATGCTTATGATTTCTGGACATGGATTTTTGTATCCTGAGACTGCTGAAGTTGCTTATCAGTTTAAGGAGATTTTGGTCTGAGACGATGCGGTCTTCTAAATATACAATCATATCATTTGCAAATAGAGACAATTTGGCTTCCTCTTTTCCTAATTGAATACCCTTTATTTCTTTTTCTTGCCTGATTGTTTTGGCTAGAATTTCCAATACTATATTGAATAGGAGTGGTGAGAGAGGGCATCCTTGTCTTGTGCCAGATTTCAAAGGGAATGCTTCCAGTTTTTGTCCTTTCAGTATGATATTGGCTGTGGGTTTGTCATAAATCGCTTTTATTATTTTGAAATACATTTCATCGATATCTAGTTTATTGAGAGTTTTTAGCATAAAGGACTGTTGAATTTTGTTGAAGGCCTTCTTTGCATCTATTGAGATAATCATGTGGTTTTTGTCTTTGGTTCTATTTATGTGGTGGATCACATTTATAGACTTGCGTATGTTGAACCAGCCTTGCATCCTCGGGATGAAGCCTAATTAATCATGATGGATGAGCTTTTTGATGTGTTGTTGCAATCAGTTTGCCAGTGTTTTATTGAAGATTTTTGTGTCTATGTTCATCATGGATATTGGCTTGAAGTTTTCTTTTTTTTGTTGATTCTCTGCCGGATGTTGGTATCAGGATGATGTTGGTCTCATAAAATGATTTGGGAAAGAGTCCCTCTTTTTGTATTGTTTGGAATAGCTTCAGAAGGAGTGGTACCAAATCCTCTTCGTATGTCTGGTAGAATTCGGCTATGAACCCATCTGGACCTGGGCTTTTTTTGGTTGGTAGGCAATTTCTCATTCTTTTTTATGGCTGCATAGTATTTCATCGTGTATCTGTACCACATTTTCTTTTATCCACTCTACTATTGATGAACATTTAGGTGGATTCCATGTCTTTGTTGTCATGATTGGTTGTGATGAAGATTAGCATGTATATGTCTTTGTGATAGAATCATTTATATTCATTTGGGTGTATACGCAATAATAGGATTGCTTGGCTGAATGGTAATTCTAAGTTCTTTGAGAAAATGCCACACTGATTTTGACATAGCTGAACTAATTTACATTCCCAGAATTGATGATAAGTGTTCCCTTTTCTTCACAGCCTCATAAGCATCTGTTATGTTTTTCTTTTTAATAATACTAATTCTCACTAGTATGTGATGCTTTCTCATTGCAGTTTTGATTTTCATTTCCCTAATGATTAGTAATGTTGAACATTTTTCCAGATGCTTGTCAGCTGTGTGTATGTTTTGTTGTTGTTGTTGTTTGTTTGTTTGTTTTGAACAGTGTCTTTTTATGTCCTTTACCCACCTTTTAATGGGTTGTTTTTTGGTTTTGCTTGTAAATTTGTTTACATTTCTTATAGGATTCTGTATATTAGACTTTTGCTGGATTTGTAGTTTGCAAATATTTTCTTGGTTGTATTGTGCAAAAGCTATGCAAAAGCTGTTTAGTTTATTTACATCCCATTTGTCAATTTTTGTTTTTGTTGTAATTGCTTTTGGTGTCTTTGTAATGAAATTTTTGCTAGGTCCGGTGTCCAGAATAGTACTTCCTTGGTTGTCTTCCAAAGTTTTTATAGTTTTGAGCTTTATATGTAAGTCCTCAATCCATCTTGAGTTGATTTTTTTTATGTGATGCAAGGAAGGGGTCCAGTTTCGCTAGCCAGTTATCCCAGGACCATTTATATAATAGGGAGTCCTTTCCCCCTTACTTATTTTTGTTGGTTTTTTTTGAAGATCAGATCGTTGTAGGTGTGAGGTGTTATTTCTGGGCTCTCTGTTATGTTCCTCTGGTCTGTGTGTCTGTTTTTGTACCAATAACATGATGTTTTGGTTACTGTAGCCTTGTAGTATTGTTTGAAGTTGGTCAAAATGATGCCTTCGGCTTTTTTCTTTTTACTTAGGATTTCTTGTTTATTAAGGCTCTTTTATAGTTCAACATGAATTTTTAGATAGTTTTTTTTTACTTCTATGAAGCATATTTTTGGTTGTTTGATATGGATAGTATTTAATATGTAAATTGCTTCTGTTTTATTTGAGTAGTGTTTTGTAATTCTTGTTGTAGAAATATAACCTTGTTGGTCAGCTGTATTTCTAGGTATTTTATTTTTTTATGGCAATTGTGAATTCGATTGTGTTTCTGATTTGACTCTCAGCTTGGATGTGTCTGTTGTATATGAATGTTACTGATTTTTATAAATTGATTTTGTATCCTGAAACTTTGCTGAAGTAGTTTATCATATCTAGGAGCTTATAGGCAGAGACTATGATGTTTTCTAGGCATAGAATCATATTGTATGTATTACAGGGATAGTTTGTCTTTTTCTCTTCCTATTTAAATGCCTCTTATTTCTTAGTCTTGCCTGATTGCTGTGGCTAAGATGCTCAACACTATGTAGAACAGGAGTGATGAGAAAAGGCAAACTTGTTTTATTCCAGTTTTCAAGAGGAATGCATCCAGCTTTTGCCATTCGGCATGATATTGGCAATGGGTTTATCATAGATGGCTCTTATTATTTTGAGATATGTTCCTTTAGTACCTAGTCTGTTGAGGATTTTTAACATAAAGAGATACTAAATTTTATTGAAAGCCTTTTCTGCATCTATTGAGATGATTATATGGTTTTTGCTTTTAGTTCTGTTTATGTCATAAATCACATTTATGGACTTGCATATGTGCAACCAACTTTGCCTCACAGGGATAAAGCCTAACTGATCCTGGTGGATTAGCTTTTTGATGTGCTGCTAAATTTAATTTGCTTTTATTTTATTGAGGCTTTTTGCACCTATGTTCATTAAGAATATTGAATATCTGTTATTTTGTTATGTCTCTGCCAAGTTTTGGTATCAGGATGATGCTAACCTCATAGAATGAGTTAAGGAGAAGTCTCACCTCCTCAATATTTTGGAATAATTTCAGTAGGAATGTTACTACCTCTCCTTTATTTATTTGGTAGTATTCAGCTATGAATTATTCTGGTCTTGGACTTTTTCTGGTTGGTAGGCATTTTATTACTGATTTTATTCCGGAGTTTATCATTGATCTGTTCAGAAATTCTATATCTTGCTGGTTCAAACTTGGGAGGTTGTATGTTTTGAGAAATTTATACATTTTTTCTAAGTTTTCTAGGTTGAGTGCATAGAGGTTTCTATAATCTTATAGGGTTTTTGTATTTCTGTGGGATCAGCAGTAACATCCTGTTTGTCATCTCTGTTTGTGTTTATTTGGATCATCTCTCCTTTTTTTTTTTCCTTTGTCTAGCTATTGATCTATCTATCATTAATTCTTTCAAAGAATCAGCTTCTAGATTCACTGATCTCTTGTATGATTTTTTGCATCTCAGTTTCCTCAGGTCAGCTCTGAGTTTGGTTATTTCTTTCTTTCTGCTAGTCTTGGGGATGGTTTGCTATTGTTTCTCTAATTGTGATATTAGGTTGTCAATATGAGATCTTTCTGACTTTTTAATGTTGGTGTTTAGTGCTATAAGCTTCCCTCTTAAAACTTCTTTGGCTTGGGTACTAGAGATTCTGGTGAGTTGTATCTATTTTTCTCATTACTTTCAAATAATTCTTTGAATTCTGCCTTAATTTCATTATTTACCCAAAAGTCATTCAAAAGCCAGGTTTCTAAGTTTCCGTATTATTGCATTGAGTGATTTTGTTTATCGTTGATTTCTATTTTTATTGCACTGTGCTATGAGATCCTGGTTGGTATGATTTTAGTCTTCATGATTTTACTAAGGATTGTTTTATGCCCAATTCTGTGGACAATTTTAGAGTATGTGCCATGTGGCAATGAGAAGAGTATATATTCAGTTGTTTTTGGACGAAGAGTTCTGTATTAGAACCATTTTGTCTAGTGTGGAGTTCAGGTCACAAATACCTTTGTTAGTTTTCTACCTTGATTATCTGTCTAATACTGCCATTGATGTATTAAAGTATTCCACAATTATTGTACGGTTATCTAAGTCTCTTAATATGTCTTCCTAACTTGTGTTATGAATCTGGATGCTCCTGTGTTAGGTGTGTAAATATGCAGGATAGTTAGGTCCTCTTGTCGAATCAAGGCCATTATGTAATGCATTTTTTTGTCTTTTTAAATTTTTATTCATTTAGAGTATCTTTAAACCAAATAGAATAGCAGCCCCTGCCTCTTTATGTTTTGAATTCACTTGCTAGATTTTTTTCTGTCCCTTTACTTTGAACCTATAGCTATTTTTGCGTGTGAGATTGTCTGCTGAAGGCAACATTCTGTTCGGTTTTCCATTTTTATCCAACTTGCCACTTTTTGCCTTTTAAAATGAACTAATGATATTTAGCTCATTTACATTCAAGATTACCATTGATATGTATGAATTTGATTTTGTCATCATGTTGTTAGCTGGTTATTATGCAGAATCCTTTGTGTATCTGTTTTATACTGTCACTGGTCTTTGTACTTAAGTATGTTTTTGTAGTGGGCAGTAATGGTCTTTCTTTTGCAAATTTAGCACTCCCTTCAGGACCTCTTGTAAGGCAGATCTGCTGGCAGTGAATTCCCTTAGAACTTCCTTATCTGAAAAGGATCTTATTTCTCCCTGACTTGGCTGGATATGAAATTCTTCGTTGAAATTTTTTTTTAAGAATGCTGAATATTGGCCCCCAGTTTCGTCTGGTTCATAAGGTTTCTGTTGACAGGTCTGCTGTTTGCCTGATATGATTTCCTTTGCAGGTAACCTGCCCCTGCTTTCTAGTGGTCTTTCAACATTTTTTCTTTCATTTTGACCTTTGAAAATCTGTTGACTGTGTGACTTGGGGATGGTCTTGTCATTTAGTATTTTGCAGGGGTTTTCTATGTTTCCTCAACATTCGAATGTTGGTCCCCTTGGTGAGGTTGGGAAATTTTTCATGAACAGTATCCTGAAGTAAGTGTTGTAACTTGCTTAGCTTACCTTCCTTGCTGTCAGGGATGCCAATGAGTCATAAATTTGGTGTCTTTACGTAATCACATTTTTTTCAAATGTTTCTTCAGTCTTTATTGTTTTTTTTTTTCCTTCATTTTTATCTTCCTGAGTTATTTCAGAGAACCAGTTCTCAAGCTCTGAGATCATTGTCTCAACTCTATCAATACTGCTATTAATACTTGTGATTGCCTTATTAAATTCTTCTAGTGTATTTTTCAGCTCTTTCAGAACCATTTGGTGATTTCTTATGATAGCCATTTGAGTTTTCATCTCCTGTGTGTGTGTGTGTGTGTGTGGTTTTTTTTTTTTTTTTTTTTGGAGTCAGCGTCTCACTCTCTCACGTAGGTTGGAGTGCAATGGCACAATCTCTGCTCACCTCCTGGGTTCAAGTGATTCTCCTGCCTCAGCATCCTGAGTAGCTGGGAGTACAGGCATGCACCACCACACCTGGCTAGTTTTTGTATTTTAGTATAGATGGGGTTTCACCATGTTTGTTAGGCTGGTCTCAAACTCCTGACCTCAGGTGATCTACTTGCCTCAACCTCCCAAATTGCTGGGATTACAGGTGTTAGCCACTGGGCCCTTCCTCCTTTATTGTTTTATTGTAATTCTTAGATTTCATAGGTTGGGTTTCAACTATCTCTTACATGTTTGTAATCTTCATTGCTTCTCATTCTGAATTCTATTTCTGACATTTTTACCATTTCAGCTTGGTTAAGAACCATTTCTGGGGGAAAAGTGCAATCATTTGTAGGTAAGAAAACACTCTGGCTTTTTGAGTTGCCAGAGTTGCTGTGCTAGTTCTTACTCATTTGTGTGGGCTAATATTTGTTTATTTTTGAAGTTATTGTTTTATGGGTGGACTTTTTGTTTATTTTTATCTCCTTTAATGCCAGTGGTGGTTGATTTTATTATATGGTAGGTTAGGTTTACTCTCTTCAATTCTAGTTCACTCCTGGTCCTGAAGAAGCCTCCTCCAATAACTCTCCATGCCCATATTTCTTATGTGGGGTGTTCTAGTTCATGAGTTCTCACAGGCAGGGGCCTGAGTTAACAAACAAGCCATATCCTTGTCAGGTCAGCCCTAATCTGCTGTATGTTTGCCTCCTGGGAAAATACAAGGTTGTGCCTACCCTCAGACTTCAGGCAGAAGTAGAACTACTGGGCTGGAAGCTCTAGCAGGTCTGGCTTTCCTGGCTACCAGAAATAGGAATAGGTAGGAATACCTGCCCTGCTGTCTAGGCATTTCCTAAGACAACAGGCAACTGTGCCTTATAGCTGAGTTTACACAGAAGCAGGGCTAGTAGGCTGGAAACTTTAGCAAGTGTTGCCTGCTTGGCTGTTAATAGTGGGGGAAGGTTGGGTCATGAGCCCTTCAGTCTGGGTATTTCTTGGGACAGGAGGCTGAGTTCCTACAGAACCAGGACCACTGTGCTGGAGGCTGTAGCAGGCCTTGCCTGCTTGGTTTCTAGTTTTAGGGGAAGGTGGTGTCATGTGCTCTGACATCTGGGTGTTTCCTGGGACAATATGAAGCTGTGCTTACCAGATGAGTTCACATGGAAGTGGGACTGCTGGGCCAGAAGCTCTAGCTAGAATGGCCTGCCTGATTATCAGCAGTGAGGGTGGATGAGATCACCAAATCTGCTGTCTGGGTCTTTCCTGAGACAACAGGAAGATGTGCCCTCCAGCTGATTTCACACAGAAGTGGGCTAGAAGCTCTAGCATGGGTTGCCCATGTGGTTACCAGTGGTGAGGATGTGGTGGGAGTGGCCAGGCAAGTTTGGGCCTAAGTAGGACCACTGGGCTGGAAGCTGGCACAGAGCCGTATCTGGAAAGTGGGTTAGGGGTACAACAATCTTTTTCAAGGCACAACTGGTGCCTCTGTTGGGGCTAAGGTACCAGTATAAGTATGCTGCAGGGCTCAAGGCTTGTAAAGTTCTCCTTGGACTTGTGAGTTGC
The DNA here is from genome assembly GCF_048565385.1 of Saimiri boliviensis. NCBI lineage: Eukaryota > Metazoa > Chordata > Mammalia > Primates > Cebidae > Saimiri > Saimiri boliviensis. The sequence goes on from NC_133451.1 coordinate 154,686,196, forward strand.
CCCTGCAAACCATCCAGGTGCCTCTCTGCCTCAGTTTAGACGTGCAGTGGGGGAATGGGGGTGCCAGGGGGATTCTCTTATTCCCAGTCTTGCACAGGTCCCTGCAAGGAGTGTGAATCACGCTGGGCGCCCTCACTCCCTTACCCTTTCCTATGTTGGAGAGGTTCTCCTGGCTCCGTGCTGAGTCCAGACATGCTAGTACTCAGCTTTGCTCCTCTTTGTTCTGTGTCCCCCCTGCTGCCTTGATGGATCCTAACATGTTTTTTCAGATGATCAGCCTGTAGTTAGTGTTCAATAGCCTTTTTGTTTCTTCTCCATGAGAGAGGCACACATGAGCTGCTTCTAGTCTGCCATCTTGACCTCACCCTAAATCTGATTATTTTTAAGTGTTCCTACATCTGCTTATTATTATTATTATTGTTGTTGTTGTTGTTGTTGTTGTTATTTTGTAGAGACAGGATCACTGTGTGGCCATAGCAGGTCTCCAACTTCTGTGCTCAAGCAATCCTCCCAAAGTTCTGGATTACAGGCGTGAGCCACCACACTTGGCTCTACATTCACTTATAACACAACAACCAATTATTCAACGTCTTTATCTTTTGAGCAGTTAAATATAATTTATTTCTATAAATGACATAAATCACAATGATTATATATTATAATAATTTATTAACATATCTTGAGTTTTCTGTTAATTATATCATGAAAAAAATCAAGTTAATACATTCACAGTTTCAGGTATGCTGACATTTAACCTGTAACATTTTTAAGAGTATAATTTCTAACTTTATTGTTAAAAAATAGTTTTTGAAAGATGTTATTTTCTTTCTGATTTACCTCTTCAAGCTGTGACCATGAAATTAGCTGAAGATTCTAGGTCACCATTCATCAAGTATGGTTTCCACCCAAAATAGAGGTAGAAATTTATTCTTAGCTTAAACATCTTTGTAAAAGCTTTGTAGTCTTTCAGGACTTTGGATTTACTTGGAAACAGATTGCAGTTAAGATTACTTTGCATTTGCAATTTTCTATTTGATTGTTTTTCTTCTATTTGTTATATGTTCTTGAAGGTATTTTCAATTGCCTGTTACTCTGCAGCCTAGGATTTGCCTTATCTTTTTCAAAATTGTTTAAGGAAATCTATTTTATTAATTGCTTCTTTTAAAACTGTCAGATCAGGCCAGGTACAGTAGCTCATACCTGTAATCCCAGCACTTTGGGAAGCCAAGGCAGGCAGATCATATGAGGCCAGGAATTCGAGAGAAGCCTGGGTAACATGGCAAAACCTGTCTCTACTAAAAACACAAAAATTAGCCACATGTGGTGGCGCATGCCTGTAATCCTAGCTACTCAAGAGGCTGAGGCAAGAGAATCGCTTGAACCTTGGAGTTAGGAGTTGCAATGAGCCAAGGTTGCTCCACTGCAATCCAGCCTAGGCAGCAGAGCAAGACACTGTCTCTAAATAAATAAATAAATAAATAATAAAACTGTCAGATCATTTGGGTGGCATAATCATAAAACAAACCAGAACAATAACAGCTTAAGTCTACAGAGGCTGACATAGCACACATGCAATTCACATTTTAATTATTCTTATTTCTGTAAAAATATCAGAAGTCTTCAAACAAATGTTCTATTTACATTTTATGCTTTTTAGATCTGTTTAGATACTCAAAGTTACTTTTGACAAGTATGAATATTTTGTCCTTAAAAGGGCATGAATATCCATGGAATTATATAAACTGTCACCATCATATTTACTATGTTTGAAGATCTGGTCAGAGGACCTTAACATTATTTAACTTTACCTTTTGCTCCCTCAATTCTGTTCTGAATGAAAGTATAGGCCATTCCCCATGTATGTGATGTGGCCAAGCATTAATAAATAAAAAATAAAATCGGACAAGATGAAATAAAAAAATTCTGATCATCTTAGAAATAAATGAAATCTAAAAGAAAAAAAAATGTAGAAATGAAGTTTAAACAAAAAGGAAAACAATAATGAATAGTTATGCAGATAATACCAAAAGGGAAAAACCACAGACACATATAAACATATATACACACCACACATGCATGCACACAAATACAAACATAAATACATATACAGTCATGTGCTACATAATGATATTTTGATCAATATTATGTTACAAATACAATGGTGGTCCTATAAGATTCTAATAAATCCAAAAAATTACTGTCACCTAGTGTCACTGTAGCAGCCATAACATGGTCATAGTGGTCATAGCACAAGGCTTACTCATCTGTTTTTGGCGATGCTTGTATAAACACACCTACTGTACTGGCTGTGGACTAAAAGTATAGCACATACAATTATATATAGTATCTAATACTTGACAGTAAATAACTGTTACTGGTTTATGTATTTACTATACTATTTCTTATTCATTTAGAATATTCTCCTACTTATTAAAACAAATTAACTTTAAAAGCAGCCTAGCACAAGTCCTTCAGGAGCTATACCAGAAGTAGATGTAGTGATAGAAGATGATAACTCCATACTTTTTGTGAGATACGGGATGAGTTATGGAAGTAGAAGATGGTGATGTTAATAATACTGACCATGTATAGGTCTAGGATAATGTGTGCTTATTCCTTCGATTTTAAAAATAATAGTAAAATAAAAAATATTTTTTTTAAATGGAAGCTTGTAGAATAAGGATATAAAGAAACTATTTTTGTAGAGCTGTACTAAACATTCTGTACAATGTGTTTAGGTTTTAAGCTGTGTTATTACAAAAGAGCACAAAAGTTAACAAATTTAAATCTTTAAAAGTAAAAAAGTTACAGTAATATCAGGTTAAATTTTATAAAAACATTTTATTTTCAGTTATGTATATACAATAATTATAAATATTTATGGGGTACATGTGGTATTTTAATACAGCCATGCAATATGTAATGTTTAAATCAGGGCAATTGGGTTATGCATCAGTCACCTCAAGCACTCCTTTGTGTGAGGAACATTCAGTTTCACTCTTCTAGTTATTTTGAAATGTATAATAAATTAACTGTAGTTATCTTATTTTGCTACAAAACACTACATCTTATTTCTTCTATCTAACTGTATTTTTGTACCTATTTACCAACCACTCTTCATCCTCCCTGCCAACTACCATTCCCAGCCTCTGGTAACCAACATTCTACTCTCTATCTTCATGAGTTCAATATTTTTTTATGTACCACATATGAGTGAGAACATGTGATATTTGTCTGTTTGTACCTCTCTTATTTAACTTAATGTCCTCCATTTCTTTTCATGTTCTTGAAAATGATAGGATTTCATTTTTTTTTTATACTGTGTATATTTGCCACTTTTTTAACCTATTTATTAACTGATGGATACTTAGGTTGATTCTGTGTTTTGGCTATTGTGAATAGTACTGTTACAAACATGGGGGTGCAGATATCTCTTTGATATACAGATTTCCTTTCTCTTGGATGTATGCCCACCAGTGGGATTGTTGGATCATATGGTAGTTCTATTTTCACTTTCTTCTTTTTTTTTCAAGAACCTCCACAGCATTCTCTAAAGTAGCTCTTCTAATTTAAATTTTCATCACCAATGTACAAGAGTTTCTCTTTTTCCACATCTTCATCAGCATTTGTTGTTGCCTGTCGTTTTGATAAAAGCTTTTTTGACTGGGATGAGATGACATCTCCTTGTGGTTTTTATATACATCTATCTAATGATTAATGATAATGAACATTTTTTCAAAAACCTGTTCGCCATTTGTTTGTCTTCCTTTAAGAAGTGTCTATTCAGACCTTTTATCCATTTTTAATCTCATTATTATTATATTTTTTCCTATTGTGTAGTTTTCTGAGCATCTTATAACTTCTGGTTATAAAATCTTGTAAGGTGGATAGTTTGCAATTTTTTTTCCAATTCTGGGCTTGTCTCATCACTTTGTTGATTTTTTTTTATGCTGTGTACCATTTTAATTTTGATATGATGCCATTTGTTCATATTTGCTTCTGTGGCCTGTGCTTATGATTTCTTACCTAAGAAAATTTTGCCCAGATGAATATCTTGGAGTGTTCTCCCATTTTTTAAATTGTTTCACAGTTTTAGGTCTTAGTTTTAGGTTTTTAACTCAGTTTGATTTTATTTTGGTATATGGTGAGAGATAGGCATCTAGTTTCATTCTTGTGCATATGGATATCCAGTTTTCCCAGGACCACTTTTTGGAGAAGCTGTTCTATTCTCAATGTATGTTCTTGCCACCTTTGCCAAAAGTGAATGGACTGTAAATACATGGATTCATTTCTGGGTTCCTTATTCTGTTTCATTTTTTTCTATGTGTCTGTTTTAATGCCAGTACCGCGCTGTTTCGGTTACTGGAATTTTGTACTATAATTTGAAGTTAGATAATATGATGTCTGAAACTTTGTTCTTTTCACTCAGAATGGTTTTAACTATTCTGAGTCTTCTGTAATTCCATATATATTTTAATTTTTTATATTTCTGTGAGGAATATTATTGATATGTTGAGTGAGATTGCATTGAGTTTGCAGATTTCATTGGGTAGTACTGACTTTTAAGCAATATACATAGTTTTTTACTGTGCAGAAGCTTTTTAGTTTAATTAGGTTTTATTTGCCAATTTTGGTTGTCGTTGCAATTGTTTTTGGCATCTTCATCATGAAATCTTTGCCAGGACCTATGTCTGGAATGATACTGTCTATATTATCTTGCAGAGTTTATATAGTTTTAGGTTTTACATTTAAGCATTTTATCCATTTTGAGTTGATTTTTGCATATGGTCTAAGGAAGCAGTCAAGGTTCGGTCTTCTGCATATGGCTAGACAGTTATCCCAGGATCATTTATTAAATGGTCCTTTCTCCATTGCTTGTTTTGGTCAACTTCATCAAAAGATCACATGGTTGCAGGTGTTTGGCTTTATTTCTGGGCTTTCTATGCTGTTTCAGTCGTCTATATGTCTGTTTTTGTACCCATACCATGCTGTTTTGGTTACTGTAGGCTTGTAGTATAGTTTGAAATTGGGTGACGTGCTGCCTCCAACTTTGTGCTTTTTTATTAGAATTGCTTTGGCTAGGTGAGCTCTTTTTTGGTTCCATGGGAATTTTACAATACTTTTTTTTTTCTAATTCTGTGAATAATGTCATTGGTAGTTTATAGGAATAGTTTTGAGATGTAAATTGTTTGGGGCAGTATGGCCAATATAACAATATTGATTCTCCCTAACCATGAGCATGGAATTTTTTTTTTTTTTTTGACATCTGCTCATGTCATCTTTGATTTTTGATCACTGTTTTGTAATTCTCATTGTAGAGATATTTCACAATCCTGATAACTGTATTCCTAGGTACCTTATTCTTTTTGTGGCTATTGTGACTGGGATTGCCTTTCCGATTTGTCTGTCAGCTGGATGTTTTTGGTATATAGAAATGCTACTGATTTTTGTACATTGACATTATATCTTGAAACTTTGCTGAAGTCGTTTATTAGATCTAGGAGCTTTTCAACAGAGGCTGGGTTTTTCTAGGTGTATATAGCATCACACAATCTGCAAACAGAGGCATTTTTACTTCCTCTCATCCTATTTATATGCCTTTCATTTCCTTCCCTCATTCCTCTGGCTATGACTTACAGTACTACATTGAATAGAAATTGTGACAGTGGGCAACCTTGTCTTGTTTTGCTTCTAAGGGGAATGCTTCCAACTTTTGCCCATTTAGTATGATATTGGCTGTTGTTTTGGAAACTATGCATCTGTCAAACAGCTAGCATCCAGAATCTATAAGGAACTTAAACACATTATCAAGCAATAAAGAATTCCACTTAAAATGGGCAAAATATATGAACAGTCAAACAGTCACTTTTCAAAAGAATGCATATGACCTGGTGCAGTGGCCCGTGCCTGTAATCCCAGCACTTTGGGAGGCTGAGGCAGGTGGATCATGAGGTGAGGAGTTTGAGACCAGCTTAGTCAACATAGTGAAACCCCATCTCTACCAAAAATACAAAAATTAGTCAGGTATGGTGGCATGGATCTGTAATTCCAGATACTTTGCAGGCTGAGGTAGGAGAATTGCTTGAACCTGAGAGATGGAGGTTTCAGTGAGCCAAGATCATGCCACTGCACTCCCCTTGGTGCTGTTCTCATGATAGTGAGTTCTCACAAAATCTATTTGTTTAAATATGAGCAGCACCTCCTCCTTCATTGTCTCTGGCTAATGTTTCCACCATGTGAGGCACCTTGCTCTCCCTTCGCCTTCTGCCACGATTTTAAGTCTCCTGAAATAACCCCAGAACCTGAGCAGATGCTAGAACCATGCTTTCTATGCAGCCAATGGAACTGTAAGGCAATTAAACCTTTTTTCTTTGTAAATTTCCCAACTTAAAGGTCCATCAATGATAGATTGGATAATGAAAATGTGGTATATATACATTATGGAATACTACACAGCCATTAAAAATAATGAGATCATGTCCTTTGCAGCAACATAGAGGGAGCTGGAGGCCCTTATACTAAGCCAAGTAATGCAGGAACAGAAAACCAAATATAACACATGTATTTTCATATATATATATATATATATATATATATATATATATATTCCACAACATATATATGTACCCACTTATAAGTGGAAACTAAATGTTAAGTACATATGGACACAAAGAAGGGAAAAACAGACACAGGTCTACTTGAGTGTGGAGTGTAGAGAGAGAAAATAGAAAAACTACCTGTCAGTTACTATGCTTATTACCTTGGTAACAGGGTTATGTGTATACCAAACACCTGTGACATGCAATTTTCTTATGTAACACACTTGCATATGTATTCCTGAAACTAAATTAAAGTTAAAAAAATAAAAAAGTAAAATGCATATGATAAATATAATAACAATTTTTTTTTCCTATCCATGAACATGGAATATCTTTACTTTTTTTTATCCTCTTTAGTTTCTTTCATCAATGACTCATAGTTTTAAAAATAGAGAACTTTCGGCCAGGTGCAGTGGCTCAAGCCTACAATCCCAGCACTTTGGGAGGCCGAGGCGGGTGGATCACGAGGTCAAGAGATCGAGACCATCCTAGTCAACATGGTGAAATCCCTTCTCTACTAAAAATACAAAAAATTAGCTGGGCATGATGGCGTGTGTCTGTAATCCCAGCTACTCAGGAGGCTGAGACAGGAGAATTGCCTGAACCCAAGAGGCGGAGGTTGCGGTGAGCCAAGATCGCGCCATTGCACTCCAGCCTGGGTAACAAGAGTGAGACTCCATCTCAAAAAAAAAAAAAAAAAGAGAACTTTCACTTCTTTGGTCAAGTGTATTCCCAGATATTTTATTTTATATGTTGCTATTACAAATGGATTTTTTTTTTCCTTTTTCAGATTGTTTGCTGTTGACATATAGCAATGCTACTGGTTTTCATTGGTTGATTTTGTTTCCTGACATTTTACTAAATTTGTTTATCAGTTCTAAGTGTTTTTGATGGATTCTTGAGGTTTCTTTAAATATAAGATCATATCAGCAGCAAATGGAGATAATTTTGACTTCTTTCTAATTTGGATGCTCTAGATAGGAATTATAGTACTCTTGTGAATAACAGTGATGAAAGTGGGTATCTTTGTTGGGTTCCAGAACTTAGAGGAAAGGCTTTCAGTTTTTCCTCATTTAGTATGATAGTATTTCTGGGTTTGTCTTATATCGCTTTTTATAATTTTGAGATTTGTTCCTTCTATACCCAGTTTGTTGAGAGGTTTTATCATAAAAAGATGTGGAATTTTATCAAAAGTTTTCTCAGCATCAGAAGAAATGATCGTATATATTTTACCCTGTATTGTCTTGATGTGATCCATCACAGTTATCGATTTGCATATGTTGGCCTATCCTTGCATCTAGGGGAAGAATCCCACTTGATCATGGTTAAAGGTCTTTTGAATAGTTGTTGAATTCAGTTTGCTAGTATTTTATTGAAGAGTTCTGCATTTATGTTTGATTGGTAATATTGGTCTGTAGTTTGTTGTTGCTCTGTTGTATCTTTGTTGGATTTTGACATTAGGGTAATCCTGGTCTCATGAAATGAGTTTGAGAGTATTTGCTCATTCTCAACTTTTTGGAATAGTTTGTGTATGATTGATTTTATTTCATCTTCAAATGTTTGATAAAATTCAGCTAAAAAACCATCAGATCCTAGGATTTTCTTTGATAGAATAATTTTTGTTACTGGTTCTGTCTTGTTATTTGTTATTTGTCTAGTCAGGTTTCCGATTTTTTATGGTTCAGTCTTGGTATGCTTTATGTGTCTGGGAATTTATGTATTTCTAAGTTTTTCAATTTATTGGCATATAGTTGCTCATAATAGTCTTTAATGATCCTTTTACATTTCTGTGGTATCATTTGTAATGTCTTCTTTTTATCTTTGATTTTATTTATTTGGATATTCTCTCTTTTTTTCTTAGTTACTCTGACTAAAATGTTTGTTAATTTTATTGTTTCAGGAAAGCAACTTTTTCTTTCATTTGCAATTCTTTTGTATTTTTTGTCTGAATTTCATTTATTTCTGCTTTTATCTTTACTATTTCTCTTTTATTAATTTGGGGTTTGGTTTGTTCTTTCTGTCCTAGTTCTTTTAGAGTCATCTTTAGTTATTTAAAATTTTTCTACTATTTTGATGTAGGCATTTATTGCTATAAATATCTCTCTTTTTACTGCTTTTTCTGTATCCCATAGATTTTGGCATGCTGTGTTTTTATATTTATTTGTTTCAATATTTTAAAAACTTTTCCTCTTAATGTATGCATTGTCCCAATGCTCGGATCATTCGAATGTTGTTTAATTTACATGTGTCTACATAGTTTTCAATTTTATCTTGTTATTGACTTCATAACAAGAAATCAATAACACTCTTGTCAAAAAAGTGGAATATATGGGACCTGGAATTTATGGGACTTCTTTTGTGGCCTAACACATATGCTATCTTTGAGAATGTTTTATGTGCTGAAGAGAATAATGTGAAGTAGGCTGCTGTTGGATGAAATGTTCTGTAAGTGTCCGTTAAATCAATGTTTTGTTGTTTATTTTCTGTCTAGATGATATATCCAATGCTGAAAGTAGGGTGTTAAAGTTCTCAACTATTACTGTACTGGGGCCTATCTCTCTCTTCAACTCAAATAATACTTGTTTTCTATATCTGGGTGCTTCAACATTGAGTGCATATATATTTACCACTGTTATATCCTCTTGGTGAGTTGACCCCTTTATTATTATGTAATTATTTTTCTTCATCTCTTTTTGTGCATTTTGTCTTAAAGTCTATTTCTTCTAGTATAAGTGTAGCTATTCCTGCTCTTTGTTTTTTCATTTTCCTTTGCATGGAATATAGTTTTCCATTTGTTTATTGTAACTCTATATGTGTCCTTATAAATGGATTGAGTTTCTTATACAAAGCATATACTTGAGTCCTGTTTTCCTTTTAACCACTCTATATATTGTTCAGCCACTCTATATATTGTTATTGGAGAATTTTGATCACTTACAGTTAATATTATTATTTATTTATTTTTATTTTTATTATTACTTTCATTTATTTATTTTATTGTAATAGACTTTATTTTTTTAGAACAGTAGAGGATCACAGCAAAATTGAGATGAAGGTACAGAGATTTCCCAAATACTCTCTGCTACCACATGCACAGCCACCCCCACTATCAATATCCCCCCCTAGAGTGGCACATTTGCTGCAATGAATGAACCTATAGTAATACATCATTAATGTAAACAGTCCCTAGTTAGCATTAGGGTTCACTCGGGGTGTTGTACATTCTGTGGCTTGAGACAAATGTATAATGCCGTGTATATAACACTACAGTGTCACACGGAGTAGTTTCATTTTCCTAAACATCCTCTGTGTTCTACCATTCAATTAGATTACTTTTTAGAGTCGAAATGGTCAAAAGGGACATCTCTGAGAAAGAAACACTTAAGCCAAGAACAGAAAGCTGAACAGAATTTAGCCCAGTGAAAGAAGTTAGACAGGACACAGGATTGAAGGGTGCTCCAAGCAAAGAGAAGACCAGTATGAGTTAGGTAAGAATCTGATACATTTAAGGAAAAGAAAAAAGGCCAGCATGGCAGGTCAGTGAATGAGGGACGGACAGTGGGCATGAGGCACAGAGAACACTAAAGGGTTTTAACTTGGGCACCTCTGGATCTAAGTGGCTTTTTCTCAGAGCCCTCTGGAATGAATGGGAAAGGACAAAATCAGTGCAGATAGACTGGCCTAATTTCAGGTCTGTTCCTTCACTTTTCTTCCCACATTCCTCTGGTTGTTCCCCAAGAAAATCAGCTCTGTTACATCTGCCCTCTCCTATGTTCCCAAGGCATAGAACATAGATCCTGGAACCCTAACCGAAAGGAAAGTGATACTGGTGTGACCTGCTCAAGTGGGTGGTGCCCAAGGCAGGGCATTCTAGACCCTCGTAGGCAACAGAGCCAGGTCAGTAAAACCTAGTTTCTTCTGGGACATCTGAAGGCTTAGAGGAATTTTCTCTTTTGAGGACTGATCAAGATGGGGATCCCTAAGCTTTCAGGAAGAAGATTAACTGCTTTCTTTTATTTTTATTTCTATGTTATTGATTTATTTTCTATATTTATATCTATCATCTATCTATCTATCTATCTATCTATCTATCTATCTATAGATATATATATTTCAACAGCTTTGGGGATACAAGTGGGTTTTCATTACATAGATGAACTCTAACCCTATATTTGTAAAGCCTGAAGTTTTAGTGCACCCATCACCTGAGTAGTATACATTGTACCCAATATGTAATTTCTTTCTCTCACCACCCTCTAATCCTCCTGGCTTCTGCCTCTCTGGTGTCCATTAATACCACTCTGTATGTCTTTGCATATCCATAGCTTAGCTCTTACTTATAAATAAGAACATAAGGTATTTGTTTTTCCATTTCTGAGTTATTTCTCGTGCAATAATAATCTTCACCTCCATCCAAGTTGCTGCAAATACCTTATTTCACACTTTTAAAGGGCTGAGTGGTATTTCATGGTGTATACCACATTTTTTTTTTTAATCCGCTTACCAGTTGATGGGCACTTAGGTTTGTGCCTAGTGCAATTGTGAATTGCATTATGATAAGCATACATGTGCAGGTACTTTTTGATACAATGACTTCTTTACTTTTGGGTAGATACTCAGTAGAGGGATTCCTCGATTGAATATCAGATCTACTTTGAATTATTTGGGATATCTCCAAACTACTTTCTACAGGAATTGTACTAATTTGCATTCTGACTAGCAGTGTGTAAGAGGTCTCTTTTCACCACATTCATGCCAACATCTATTGTTTTTTGATTTTTCAATAATCATTCTGGCTGGGGCAAGAAGGTTTCTCTATATGGTTTTAATTTGCATTTCCATGATAATTAATAATGTTGAGCATTTTTTTCATTTTGTTGATCATTTGTATATCTTCATTTGAAAAATGTCTATTCATGTAGTCTGCCCACCTTTGAGGGGTTTATTATTATTATCATCATCATTATTATTATTGCTTGCTGATTTATGCTCCTTATAAACTCTGGATACTAGATCTTTGTTGGATGCATAGTTTGCAAATATTTTCTCCTGTTCCGTGGGTTTTCTCTTTACTATGATGATTACTTTTCTACTATGTAGAAGCTTTTGGATTTACTTAGGGCCCAATTATTTATTTATTTTTTGTCATATTTGCTTTGGGGATATTAGTCATACTTTCTTTGCCTAGGCCAATGTCCAAAGGAGTTTTTCCTAGGTTTCCTTTTAGAATTTTTCTTTCTTTCTTTCTTTCTTTCTTTTTTTTTTTTTTTTAGGATTCACGTGCTGTTTTAGTTCTTTTTGATGGAAACCTCCAATCACAGCTGCTTCTAGTTGGCCGTCTTGGCTCTGCCCTATAGTTTGATTTTTTTTTTTTTTATTGCATTTTAGGTTTTGGGGTGTATGTGAAGGACATGCAAGATTGTTGCATAGGTACACAAATGGCAGTGTGGTTTGCTGCCTTCCTTCCCCTCACCTGTATCTGTCATTTCTCCCCATGCTCTCTCTTCCCATCTCCCCACCCCCCTGTCCCTCCCCCATTTCCCCCCAACGGACTCCAGGTGTAGTGCTCCCCTCCCTGTGTCCATGTGTTCTCATTGTTCAACACCCACCTATGAGTGAGAACATGCGGTGTTATTTTTATGGTTTTAGGTTTTAAATAAATCTTTAAGTCATCAATGGATAAAGCTTTAATCCATTTTGAGTTGATTTTTGTATATGGTAAGACTCCAACTTCATTTTTCTGCATGTGGCTGCTGTCCAGTTTTCTTGGCACCGTTTGTTGAACAGGGAGTCCTTTACTCAGTTTATGTTTTTGTGTGCATTGTCAAAAATCAGTTGGTTTTAAGAATTTAGCTTTATTTCTGAGTTCTTTATTCTGTTCCATTGGTCTATGTATCTACTTTTTTTTTTTTTTAAACCAATACCTTGCTATTTTGGCTACTGTGGCCTTGTAGTATAGTTTGAAATCAGATAGTGTGATGGCTCCAAGTTTGTTACTTTTGCTTAAGATTGCTTTGGCTATTGGGGCTATTTTTTTTATTCATGTGAATTTTAGCATTTTTTTTTCCTAATTCTGTGAAATATGGTCTTGACATTTTGATAGGAATTGCATTAAATCTGTAGATTCCTTTGGGCAGTATGGTCATTTTTACAATACATATCTTTCCAACACATGAGCATAGGATGTATTTATATTTGTTTATATAGAATATGATTTATTTCACCACCTTTTTGTATTTCTCCTTGTAAAACTCTTTCGACTTATTTCAATGTATTTCTTTTTTCTTTTCTTTTCTTTTTTTTCAGCTATTGTAAAAGGAATTGCATTCTTAATTTGATTATCAGCTTGATTGCTGTTGGTGTAAAGCAATGCTACTGATTTGTGTACATGGATTTTATATCTTGAGACGTTACTGAATTCATTTATAAAATCTAGGAGTCTTTTGGAATTGTCTTTAGGATTTTCTGCATAGCCAATTACATCATTGGAAAACAAAGATAGTTTGACTCCTGCTTTTCTAATTTTTATGTTTTTTATATATTTCTCTTGCCTGATTGCTCTAGTCAGCACTTCTTTGTTTAATAGAAGTGGTAAAAGTGGGCATCTCCATCTTGTTCCAGTTCTTAGGGGGGATACTATCAACTTTTCCACATTAATTATGATGTTGGCTATGGATGTGTCATACATGACATACCATGTTATGTATGTTCGTTTTATGCCTAAATTGTTGAGGGCTTTTATAATAAAGAGATACTGGAATTTATTGAATGTATTTTCTGTATCTGTTGAGATGATCATATGGTTTTGGTCTTAAATTCTATTTATGTGATAAATCACATTTATTGACTTGCATATATTGAACCATCCCTGAATTTCTGGGCTAAAACCCACTGATTATGGTGAAATTATCTTTTTGATGTGCTGTTGGATTCAGTTTACTAGTATGTTGATGAGGATTTTTGTGTCTATGTTCAGTAGGAATATTAGTCTACAGTTTTCTTTTTTTATATTCTTTCCTGGCTTTAATATCAGTGTGATGCTGCCTTCATAGAATGAATAAAAGATGCTTTCCTTCTTTTCAGTCTTTTAGAATATTTGTAATAGGATTGGTAACAATTCTTTGAATGTCTGGTAGAATTTGGCTGCAAATTCATCTGGCCTTGGGCTCTTTTGTGTTGTTATTTATTACTGATTCAATCTCACTGCTTATTATTGGTGTATTCAGGATTTTTATTTCTTCCTGATTCAAGCGAGGAGGGTTATATTTTTCCAGAAACTTATTCATTTATTATAGATGATCTAGTTTGTGTGTCTAGAGGGTTATTCATAGTAGTCTCAAATGATCTTTTGTATTTCTTTGGTGTCATTTGGAATGTCTCTATTTGCTTTTCTAGTTGAGCTTATTTGAATCTCCTCTCTTCATGATTCATCTGGCTAATGGTCTATCAACTTTATCATTTATAAGAATCAAATATTTGTTTCATGGATCTTTTGTAATTTTTGGTTTTGGTTTCAATTTCATGTAGTTCTGCTCTGATCTTTGTTTCTTTTTTCCGCTGGTGTGCATATGGTTTGTTATTGTTTCTCTAGTTCATTTAAATGAGATATTGGGTTGCCAATTTGTAAACTTTCAGACATTTTGATGTAGGCATTGATCACTGTAAACTTTTCTCTTAGCACTGCTTTTTCTGTATCCCAGAGGTCTTTATACTTGTCTTATTGTTAATATTCACTTTGAATAATTTTTCAATTTTTATCTTGATTTCATTGTTAACCTCAAAATCATTTAAGAGCAGATTTGATTAATTACCATGTATTTATATAGTTTTGAATTTCCTTTTAGAGTTGATTTCTAGTTGCATTCCACTGTGATCTGAGAAGATACTTGATAGGATTCCGATTTTTAAAAATTTATTTCTTCTTGTTTTGTGGCCTGTCATATTGTCTATCTTGGAGAATGTCCCATGTGCTGATGAGAAGTGTGTATATTCTGCAATACTAGAGTAGAATGTTCTGTGAATAGGTGTTAGTTCTGTTTGTTCTAGAGTGAAGTTTAAGTCTAGTGTTTCTTTGTTGACTTTCCACCTTGATGATCTGTCTACTGCTGTCAGTGGAGTGTGTTGAAGTCCCCTACTACTTTGTGTTGCTGTCTATCTCTTTTCCTAGGTCTAGTATTAATTATTTTATGGACCTGGAATCTGTGGCGTTAGCTACATATATATTTAGGATTGTAATATATTTTTGTTGGACTGATCCTCTTATAGTTAAATAATAACCTTCTTTGTCTGCTTTTCCTATTGTGGCTTCAATGTTATTATTGCTACAGACGGACTTACTACTGCAATTCTATTATTCCTTTTCTAGATGTTTTGTTGTTCTGCTCTTTCTTTTTGTCTTCCTTCTTGTCTCTGTTTAGAAGTTATTTTCTCTGCTAGTGTTTTCTAATTCCTTGTATTTTATTCTTATGTCTCTGTTTTAAGGTTTATACTTTGGGATTACATTGAAACTTATAACCAATTATTTTAAACTGATGAAAACTAAACTTTGATCACTGAAAACAATTGAAAAAAGAAAGAAAAGAAAACACAAGAGAAAACTAAAAAAGTTCTATAACTCCATCCCCCCACATTTTAATTATTTGCTGACTCTATTTATATATTTGTACAGTCTCAACAAATTGTGGTATTATTTCTGATGGGTTTGTCTTTTAGTTTTCCTATGAAATATATGAGTTTTTACTTCAGCTACAATTTGCCTCCAAAATCAGTGCAATACCATGGCTTGCCTAGGAAATGCAGTATTGTCTGTGTACTTACTTTTACCAGTAAGTTTTATATGTTCAGTTGATTTATTTTTGCTCATTAATGTCCTGTTCTTTGAAGCTGAAGAATTCTCTTTAGCATCTCTTGTAAGACAAGTCTGCTGTTGATCAAATCCCTCAGCTTGTGTTTGTCCAGTAGATCATTATTTCTTCTTCATGTTTGAAGGATAATTTTGCTGGAAATAACATTTTTAGTTGGGAATTCCTTTTTCTTTCAGCATTTCAAATATGTGATCCTACTGTTTCCTGATGTCTAAGTTTTTTGCTGAGAAGTCTGCTTCAAGATGTATTTTAACTTCTTTATATTGTATTTGCTCTCCTCCTTCTGCTGTTAGGATACTTTGTTTATCCTTGTTCTTATAAGGTTCTGTGTTATTATTTCTTTGAATAGCCTGCCTTCAAGCTTACTAATTCTTTCTTCTATTTGATTAATTCTGCTGTTGAGAGACTCTAGTGCATTTTTCAGATTGTTAATTGAATTTTTTTTTAGCTTTATAATGTCTGCTTAATACTTTTAAATATTTTAATCTCTTTGTTAAGTTTCTCTAAAATAATTCAGAATTCCTTCTTGGTGTTAACTGGGAGCTCATTGAGCTTCCTCAACACAGCTATTTTGAATTATTTGTCTAATAGGTCACATATTTGTCACTCCGGGATTGGTCACTGGTTCCTAAATTAGTCCATTTGGTGATGTTGTAATTTTTCTGGAATTTGTTTCTTTTTTTTTTTTTAATTAATTTATTTTTACAGATGGGGTCTCACTCTGTCCAGCCTCAAACTCCTAGGCTTGAGCAATCCTCACAACTCAGACTCCTGAGTAGCTGGGAATACAGGCCCATACCATCACACCTGGCTAATATTTTGAGAGATGAGGTCTCACTATGTTGACTATGCTGTTCTCTAACTTCTGACCTCAAAGAGTTCACCCACATCAACCTCCCAAGTATCTGGGAATATAGACATGAGCCACCACATGTAGATTTGGATGTTCTTGATGTTTGTGGACATTTATCAATATCTCAGCTTTGAAGAATCAGAGATTTGTTACAATATTTACAGCCTGAGCTTGTTTGTACCTGTCCTTCTTTGCATGAATTCAAAGGCACCTGAGTGTTCTGACCTAATTCTGTGGTCACTACAGCTCTTTAAGCACAGAGCATAGGAACACTGTGACTCTATAGACTCCTAATTATATAAACTTGGGTAACCTGAAGAAGATAACAGTGAATTGTCTGGGATACCAGGCAAAGTCTCTTGATCTATTCCCTCTCTTTTCCCCAATCAGAAGGGATCTGTCTGTGCACTGGGCTTCCTAAAGTTTGGTGACGGGTAATATGAGCATTTTCGTGGCCACCACAGCTGACACCACAGTGGTCACTCACATATTTTTTCCAGCTCAGCACAGTACTAAACCTTGTCCAAGGCTTGTGGCCACTATTACCTGGCTGCCACTCATTTTTATTCCAAGCCCAGGACCATTTTAATAAGCAGGTGGTGAATCCTACTGCAACTAAGTCTATTCCATTAGGGCAGCAAATTCCCAGGGTGGGTCTAGAAACACCATGCAGGAGTAAAACCCTAGAATTGGTGCTTTAGAAATCTGCTTAGTGATTTACTTTATTGTGTGTGAGTTTATACCCAAATTTCAAGACAAATCATCTATGTCTGTACTCTTCCCTCTGTTTCCCCTAAGAAGGAATCTGCCAGTGAGCTACTTATCTTGAAACTGGGAGAGGGTTGATGCAGGCACTCCCATGGCTACGGGCTGCTGCAGCTGGTGCCGCTCTGGGTCACTCCCCATATCCACTGCCTCCAAAATCAGTGCAATACCAGGGCTTGCCCAGGAACTGCAGTCTTTGTGGCCTTACTGACACTCAGATTTATTTGGGTCCCCTTGGCACACTAGTTAGCCCATGGTGAAGCTGGCTGAGACTCAGTTTCTTCCTGTTAGAGTGGAGGATTCCTCTCTGGTCCAGTGTTGGTCTAAATGTTCCCTCTAAGTGCACCAGCAGAATTCTGTCCTGTGCCCTATGATAAGGTACCACTGAGTTTTAATGTAAAGTCCCATGCCCACTCTCCTTCCTCTAAGCACACAGATTCTCTTTGTGCTGCACTGTATGGACTTGAGGAAGGGGTCATGTAGGCAATGTAAGACTGTCCTGCCTATCCCCTTCAATGCCTCTTTCCTTGTTATTATGTTAAAACCGGGTACTATGATTACTCATCTGATTTTCCGGTTCCTATGAAGGTAATTTCTTGCATGAATAGTTATTTAACTGGGTGTTCCTATAGGAGGGTAGTCACTGATGGGCTCTGTTTGGCCATTGTGCTCTGCTATGCTTGTAGATTTACCTAAGTTTAACATATTATTGAAGAAAAAAACTTAATAGATTTAGTGTAGCCTAAATGCACAGTGTTATAAAGCCTACAGTAGTGTACATTAACATTGTAGGCCCTTACATTCACTCACCCCTCACTCACTGAGTCACCAACAGAAACTTCCCTTTATATAAGCTTCATTCACAATAAGCACCCTACACAGGTGTTTCATTTTTTTATCCTTTATGCTCTATTTTTACCTTGATTTTCCTATGTTTTGATATGTTTAGATACACAAATACTTACTTATCATTGTGTTACAATTACCTACAAGTATTCAGTACAGTAACATGCTGTGTAGATTTGTAGGCTAAAAACAATAGACTATATCGTATAGCCTGGGTGTATAATAGGCTTCACCATCTAAGTTTGTGTAAATACACTCTATGATGTTCCCAGAATAACAAAATTGCCTGATGATGCCATTTTTCAGGATGTATCCCCATCATTAAGTGGCATCATGATCATATTTATATTCTGGTACCTAATAAAATCAATCTACAGTGGATGACTCCTAGCACCTAGAAATATTCCAGCAAAGCTATTATGCTTTAAAGCAAAGGAAAAGACATTCTTTGAGTATCTAGGCAAAAAGTTCAAGTCACTTATAAAGAAAATAAAAGAAGATTGATACCAGCCTTTTCAATTGTAATGTTTTGTGCCAAAAAAATCTAATCATATGCTTAAGGTTCTAAGGAAGAAAAAATCGTAACAGAAAGGTTTTGTATCCATCTAAATTGACCTTGTTGTGTAAAGGCAGACTTTAAGAATATGTCAAAACTCAAGGAATATTTTTCCCATAACTCCTACCTAGAACATTGTCTGTAGAATATAAAAACAATTAAACTTAAAATTTGGTGCTAAACACTTCATATATGTTTATCTATGGAGAAATGACTAACAAACATAAAGAAGGCAATAAAGTATGTGTAGGTTAAATATTCTGACATTTTAGAAAAAGTAACATAAATAATAGTGGTTTACAAAATTAAGAAAGTGTATGGAAAGGATAATCAGTTCACTAATTACTGATAATAACTGGGAGTGAAAAATACTACTTCAAATCGGATTTGTGGGGAGAGAGAGAGGAGGAAGAAGAAAAGCATCTCAGTTAAATTTAATTTCACTCACAGAGGAAAACAATAGAATCTGAAAAAGTGAGAGGAGTAAGGATATTCTTAAAAAGCTTTAGTGTAAATGTTATATATGTAGCCATTACTCTAAAATTGCAAAACTTTCTAAATACCAAAATATATGGGAGAGAGAGAACAAATAAGTGACCACATAATGACATACATATGTGTGAATAAAACATTAAAAATATAAGATAATGGAGACCAAATATATTAATTCCAGTATAATAAAATGAGCTTATATCACCAATAAGAAGAAAATGGTTTTATTGACTAGAAATGTAAAACCCAAAATTCCACCTTCTGCAGTGACAGACTTGAAAAACAACTTTCAAATGTGATCAAAATAGGAGGATGTATTGATATGCACTACTCAAATGCAATTGAAGTGAAGTAGGGTTTAACATCTTGATATCCAAATGTACATAATTTATGCCAGATAGAGTATATAATGATGAAATATTTTATAATGTTAAAAACAATATTTCTCAGTGAAGCTGTAACAGCTATTAATCTTTATGCAAATAGCAACATATCAGTGACTTTCTTTAAACACCAACTGAAGCTGCAAAAGAACTGTACAAGGAAATTAATAAAAATAAAAATCAATGCAAGGCAAATCATGTGGACTAAAATTTTATAAAGATATTGAAGTACTGTACATTTGTCATCAATAATTTAGATACTATATTACAATATTGAAAGCTTAACCCATATTATACTATACTTCTCTGAAGTACAGCCAAGATATTCATAAAAACTCAATACTTAAAAAAAATAATAATACTAAGAGCATTCTCTGAATTTTCAATAAAACAATAATTTGTAACAAATTTGAAAAACAAAAAATTCTTCCACAGAGTATTAAAATGGACAGTGTTAAACATCTCTGGGATCAAACTGGAAACAAATAAATCTAGACTATTTATCAAACGTAAAATGGGGCTTATCAAAATTTTGGTATACAGCTAAAGTAATCAGCAGAAAAAAATTCAACAGCATTAAATATATGCATCAATAAAAATGAAAAAAAATTGAATTCATATAATTTTTAAAGTTATTTTAAAACCAACAAGATATTAAACCTAAAGAAAACAGAGAGAATAACTTGAGGGAATTGCCATCTAAATTAGTGTTACTCAGCACTGTTTTGCATTCGTGGACTAGAGCAGATTAAATAAACAGTATTGCTGCCTTCATGGAACTTTCAGATGATTTGGATTTTAAAATGGGCTGGTTTGGGAAGAAAATATTTCATTTCTTTCCAGTGTCGTTATGGGATAACAATTTGTAACACAATATGGCCAAAGTTAGGTTATGCAAATGCAAACTTCATTACTGAAATATTTAAGATTTATATATGGATCTAGTATGTATGAATAGCTACACAATAAATAACTCATTCTAGTATTATATTGATAGTTTACAGTATACTTCAATAATTTATAGTATGTTTCATGAAAGTAATTGTTTCTCTTTCCAGAATCTATTGAAATACTATTTTTTCCCTGCATCCACGTTTGTAAGAACGCTGATGGATATGATGGTTTCTGTTTGATCAATATTAATTTAAAGCTGCTGAATATCCTTGGAGAGCTAATCAAGAAGGTAGAAATTTTTCCAAATTAATGTTGTCAAGTGACAGTAGATTTCAGAGGTAATGAGCACTATTTACTTAAAAAGAAAATGTTTTCCCTTATGCAATTACTGTTAGAAGAATCATTAGCCACAACAAAAGCTCTATGAGTCAGTTAAACATATGTCTCATTCTATAATTTATACTTCTTCTTAACAGTCTGTGATCCCTTGGGTCAAGATTACTTTAGAAATACAAAGAGGACCTTAAAACTAAATAATTTCTATTATAAAATGAACATGTAAATTATCGGCTAAATTACTTGTACTTAATTAGTAATTTTGCATAATGACATACATTCTCTTTGGGTCTCTTCAGGCTCCGACAGATAACACTTTACAAATGTTACTTAAGTTCCAATTACAGCACAAACCTTGTAGAAATGTACTATTAATCTAAATATGCAAACGTGA
Source organism: Saimiri boliviensis (assembly GCF_048565385.1). Taxonomy (NCBI): domain Eukaryota; kingdom Metazoa; phylum Chordata; class Mammalia; order Primates; family Cebidae; genus Saimiri; species Saimiri boliviensis. Next base: position 154,707,178 of record NC_133451.1, read on the forward strand.
GCAATACTAGTATTCTTTAGGCAAACTGTAATTCAACATTTCTGCCAAAGGGTGCCTTGGCTCATTCTGAATGCAATGCTTTTTATGTTATTGTTTCTTACTTGAGAAACTAAGAGCTATTCATTTTTTGAAGCTTGTAAGTGAATAAAATAGTGTACAATTATTAGAGTCAGCTCATTTGACTTTTAGTCTAGTAATTCGGATTACAAAAATATTTATCTTCTATTTAAATGCTGGTTTTTTTTTTTTTTTTTGGTAGTTAACAATAAAATAACCATGGAAGACAGCTACTAGTACTAATACTGCAATGTTCTAGCTGAGTTAATCTAATCTTGCCGTAATAACTTTGTGTTTTAAGTGATGACATGTAATTCACTTAGAGGACAGTACATTTATTTTAAATAAAATGATGAAAATAAAAAGTATTTATTTAATTAACAAATATTTATTGAATAATAACAATGTATAGAAGATAGAACAATGAGGAAGATAGACATGGTTTCTCTTTCAGAAGTTTACATTCAGACCGTGTGTATATGAAAGCATGCTTTTGTGCATGTCTGTGTGTGTGTGTGTGTGTGTGTGTGTGTGTTTGTGTGTTTGTAAATGGAGAAAAAGAGTGATTCGAAGTAGATAATGATTAGAAATAGATAGCTGTGTGTACGGGGGAGAAAAAGAATAGGAAAATAGATAACATATTATTGTAAGAAAAATAGTTATGTAATAGACAATGACTTGAATAAGACATCTGCTTTAAATATACCCTTCCACTTTACACAGAAATATAAAATAAATTTTACATGGCTTTTATGTCCATCAAATTTAAGTACTGGATAAATTATTTGGAGATGGTACTTTGCTTCTTTGAAACTTAACCTAGAGTAGTTCAACATTTTGAAAATCGTGTCACCTCTGGCAATACCATTTGTGGTATGTGAATTGTCATTGCAGCTTTTACACTGACATCACTAGTATCACTTTGTTATCTTATTTGTATAATAATGGTGATTTTGACCTTAATAAAGAATGTTAACCATTTAGAAAAAGCATCTACAGTATTTGGTTAAAGTTTTGCTATAGCGTTTTGTCACTTCACCTGAAAATTAATATCATGAATGTAATCTACTGACTTATTTTTCAAATTAAGCAACAAAAATGTTAAGATTAAATGCAAAGTTTAAAAAGAAGTACAGTCACTCACGTAATCCTGAAACTTAAGAAATATATAAAACATATCTTACTCTTACTGGAATGTTTAAAAACACTTAAATTCAGAATAAGCAAGGTTTATTTTCTTTTATATATAAAGTACAAATAATGCAAAATTTTAATATGATGAACCACACAACATTGTAGAAAAAAATAATCTGACCAGACAAATGTGAAGTTTTAAAAGTGAGTAATTTATTCTTCTGATTGTGCAAAGGCAATGTTTATAGATGAATCAATGATAAAGCAAAATATTAGGTATATAATAAACTGCAAATCGTATATAAATTAAAAAGGAACAAAAAAAGAGGAGATGTTATCTATATTTATTTATTTTTTTAAATAGTGTCTGGCCCTGTTGCCCAGGCTGTACATCAGTGGTAAGATCTCAGCTCACTGCAACCTCTACCTCCAGGATTCAAGCAAATCTCATGCCTCAGCCTCCCGAGTAGCTGAGACTACAGGCATGTGCCACCATTCCTGGCTAATTTTGTATTTTTAGTAGAGATGAGCTTTCATCATATTGCCCAAGCTGATCTGAAGCTCCTGAATTAAGGCAGTCTGCCCACCTCAGTCTCCCAAATTACTATGATTATAGGCATAAGCCACCCAGCTGAGGAGATGTCATTTAGACTAAAAGTCTGTAATACAGATACTTTGTTAATGTTTGAAATCTTTAAAATTAATTCACAAAAAAATTCCCTGTTGCAATAACATTGTATAACACATAGAACAGTAATTCAGATTAGTGGATGACACAAGTTTACAACCAATTTAAAAATAAATACCAAGAGTATTAGCAACTTATTGCATTTGTCATCAATAACCCATATTTGCCAAGAATCTTTTAGAAAGACTTCACAAATCAATGAAGTTACAAGGCTATTAATGTACAATGTCTATAATAATGTAAAATGCATAGTAATTTCTAGAATAATAGATTTTTTTTTTTTTTTTAGTAAACTTTCATCTTATACCTTGAACCACAATAATTTGCTAAACAGATTTGGTTTTAACTTTTTTTATTGAATTTTCTAGTGAATGAAAAATTGAAAACAAAGTATAAAAAATAGTATGATAAATTTTTCAGATACATTTGCTAATTGAAATAGACTCACTAACCTATATGAAAATGAGTATATCTCATTAAAGTTCAAGGAATTGCTAAAAACTATGTGACAGAAAGTAGCCTTACACTTAGGAATTTTTAAAGCTTTCCATATTGGTTGAAATTTGATGAGGATGAGGATTTTAAAGCTTTCCATATTGGTTGAAATTTGACGAGGATTAAACATATTGATTTGGTAATAAATATATTGTTATCATGTGGTTGCTATTTAAAAAGTGTAATTTTTAACTCAGTATGAATTTGCAATATTGAATTGAATGACTGATTTATGTGAAGTTAATGTATAATATGTAAACCAACATTTGGAGAAAAAAATTAATTAACCTACAAGATTAATTTGAGGCATATGTATATTGTGTTTTAAAGTACTTTAGGCCTTGTTACCAGTTTCATACTCACTTCTTTGGAAATATGCTAAAGTAGAGATACATTTGAAATACATATTTAGTGGAAAATTATTTTATAGTGTAGTTACTATAATAAAACCAACTGCATATACATAAGAAGAGATCTGAAATAATTTTAGCAAAGTTTTTTTAATAAAATGTGATTATTAAATGTGCAGAGACATGAAAAATAGGAATAATATTGAAATGTATTTATACAGTTTATTTTGAAATGTTTCATATCATTGCAATTCTACATTTTTGTGATTTTTCTCCAAAACTGTAATATAAATTACATATCAACATGTTTTCCTAAATATAATTTTATCTTGACACCAGAAGTGTGCCTCACAATTATTCTTTTATTTTATGCTGCAATTTTTATTTATTCTCTTGGGGAAACTAGCAGAGTTTCTAGACAGAGGAGACCCCCAACAAATATTGGTTTAAATCAATGATGAATAAGCACATGAATGTATGAATGTACACTATTCACTATTGATAAAGATGTAGATTAGATTTTACCATGAGTGTAGACATTTGAAAACATATATTTTGTTAATTTAGAAAAGAACAATCTAATATTAACTATTTATATATTTTTTTCTTTTTTCTTCCAACTTTTAGTTTCATGGGGGTACATGTTTGTTACATGGGAATATTGTTGTTGTGGAGTTTGGTGTAATGATTTTGTTGTCACCCAAATAGTAAGCGGAGTAACAGAGGTAATTATTCAATTCATACTTTCCTGTCCCCCTCTACCTCAAGTAGGATCCAATGTCTGTTGTTCCCTTCTTAGTGTTATTGTGTACTCAATGTTTAGCTCTCATTTATAAATGAGAACCTGCAATATTAATATGTGGTTTTCTGTGCCTGTATTAATTTGCTTGGGATAATGGCTTCAAGCTACATCCATGTTGCTGCAAATAATGTGATCTCATTCTTTTCTGTGGCTGAGTAGTATTTAATGGTATGTATGAAGCATATTTGATTTATCCAACCCACCATTGATCGGCATCTAGGTTGATTCCATGTCTTTGATAATGTGAATAGTGCTACAATGAAAATATGCATCCATATGTCTTTTTCATAGAATTATTTCTTTTAGATATATACCCAGTGATGTCATTTTTAGGTCAAATGGTAGTTCTAAGTTATTTGAGAAATCTCCAAACTGCTTTCCACAGTGGCTGAACTAATTCACATTCCCACCAGCAGTGTATAAGCATTTCTCTGCAACCTCACTAGTCATTGTTTGACTTATTAATAAATATACCTATTCTGACTGGTATGAGATAGTTTCTCATTATGGTTTTGATTTGCATGGCATTAGCCATTAGTGACTAATCATCATCACAAATGATTAGTGATGTTGAGCATTTTTTCATATGCTCGATGGCCAGGTGTATATCTACTTTTGAGAAATGTCTGTTCATGCATTTTGCCCATTTTAAAGAGGGTTGTTTGTTTTTTGCTTGTTGAATTATTTAAGTTCCTTATAGATTTTGTATATTAGAACTTTATTGAATGTATATTTTGTAAATATTTTCTCCCATGCTGTAAATTGTCTGTTTATTCTCTTGATTGTTGCTTTTGCTGTGCAGAAACTCTTTAGTCTCACTTTTCAATTTTGTTTTGTTGCAATTGTTTTTGGCATCTTTGTCATGAAATCTGTTATTTCCAGGGCTTATTTCCAGAATGGTATTTCCTTGATTTCCTTCTAGAGTGTTTGTAGTTTTGCATTTTATATTTAAGTCTTTAATTCATCTTGAGTTGATTTTTGTATATGGTGAAAGGAAGGGATCCAGTCTCATTCTTCTACATATGACTAACAAGTTATCTCAGCAATATTTATTGAATAGGGAATCTTTTCCCCACTGCTTGTTTTTGTCAGCCTTCTTAAAGATCAGATGCTTGTAGATGTGTTGCTTTACGTCTGAGTTTTCTGTTCTGTTCCATTGGCCCATATGTCGTTTTGTACTAGTATTACGCTGTTTTGGTTCCCGTGACTTTATAGTATATACTTCCAAATCATGTAGTGTGATGCCTTTGGCTTTCTGTTTTTTGCTTAGGATTGCTCTGAGTCTTTGGGCTCTTGTTTGGTTCCTAATGAATTATACAATAGTTTTCTCTAATTCCATGAAGAATGACATTGAGAATTTGATAGGAATAGCAAACATTGAATCTGTAAATTCCTTTGGGCAGCATGGCATTTTTTTATGATATTGATTCTATCTCCAATCCATGAACATAGAATGTTTTTTTCTTTTATTTGTGCCATCTCTGATTTTTTTCAGCAGTGTTTTGTAGTTCTTCTTTTGGAGATCTTTTACTTCTTTGGTTAGCCATATTAGTAGATGTTTTATTTTATTTTATTTGTCACTATTGTAAGTTAGGTTGTGTTCTCAATTTTACACTCAGTCAGTGTAAAGAAATGCTACTGATTTTTTTTTACTTTGATTTTGTAACCTGAAACTTTGCTGAAGTTGTTTATCAGATTGAGGAGTTTTTGGGTAGAGACTATGAGGTTTTGTAGATATATAATTATATTTTATATAAAGGAAGATATGTTGACTTCTACTCTTCCTATTTGGATGCCCTTTCTTTCTTTCTTTCTTTTTTTTTTTTTTTTTTTTTTCCCTGATTACTCTGGCTAGAACATCCAGTACTATACTAAATAGCAGTAGTGAGAGTGGGTATCCTTATCTATTTTCTGGCTCTCAAAAAGAATGCTCCCAGCTTTCTCCTGTTCAGTTTGTTGGCTTTTGTTATTTTGAAATATGTTTCTTTGATGCCTGATTTGTTGAGGGTTTTTAAAATGAAGGGATGTTGAATTTTATTAAAAACTTTTTTCTGGGTCCCTTGAGGTGATCATGTGGTTTTCGTTTTCAGTTCTATTTATGTAATTAAGCAAATTAATTGATTTCTTTGTTGAACCAACCTTGTATTCCAGGAATAGAGCCCACTTTATTATGCTGTATTAGATTTTTGATCTGTGACTGGTTTCAGTTTGCTAGTATTTTGTTGAGGATTTTCCCATCTATATTTTCAGGTTGTCTCACACTTTTCTATAGCTTCTTGTTTTACTTTTTGTATTTTCTTTAGTAATGAAATGATCATCAATGAATTTTTTCTAAATGTATTAGAGTCAGAGGATGTCAGAGGACTTTAAGCTAGGGGACATGTTTTTGGTCACCCCATTCTATGACATATGATACCTTGAAACCTCTGCCTGCCCTTCCTTCTGTCCTTCCTTCCTTCCTTCCTTCCTTCCTTCCTTCCTTTCTTCCTTCTTTTCTTCCTTCCTTTTTCTCTCTCTTTTCTTTCTTCCTTTATTCCTTCCCTCACTCCCTCTCACACTCATTTTCTTCCTTCCTTCCTTCCTCCCTTCATCTCTTCCTTCTTTCCTTCATCCCTGTCTTTCTTCCTTCCTCTCTTCCTTCCTTCCTCTCTTCCTTCCTCTCTTTCTCTCTTTCTTTCTTCTTTCCTGTTGAATAGAAAACTTGCACCCTTCTTACATTATTATAAATATATATAAGCAGTGACCCACTACATTTTTAAACATAATACAGGTTTTCTCAAATTTTATATTTTAAAATATAATTTTAATATAAATTACTTTTCTTATATTTTTATTACATTACAATTAGGTTTATAATATTTTTAAATGTATGTAATGCTCAGCTATACTATTTATGAATTTTGTTTCTAAAATATTAGTTATAAAAATGTTTATGCCTGGGAAAATTAAGAATTATTTACTTATGTAATATCTTCATATATTAGTTAAGACATAAGTCTTTTTGTTGTAAGGCCAAATAGAACATGGATTAAAATCAAAACTATATAGTTCCCTTTTGCGTAAAGAGCTTTAGACCAACATAGCAGCTTTACTAGGTAGGGATCTGAATGCCTTCTACATTGTTGATCTGCCTTTTTCACATGGCTTCCAATGCGCTGTTATTTCAAGTTTTATTATCCTATCTCCTTAGTAGCTAGGGAATAGGGTGAAGGGGAGAACAAGATGATGAGAGAATGGTAGGTCTATACTTCTGTAAGGCAGCAGGGAATCTCTTTATATAGGCAGACATGTTATACATAAAAACACAGTGCTACTACTAAAGGAAAGAGAGGAATATAGATATCAGTAGCTGTTGGGGGACTTAGCAGACAATGCAACACACCAAATTAGTTGATGAGTCACTTGAAAGTAGGTCTGTGTTTTGTTCTTTTAAAAATATCACCAACACAACTCTTATGCGTGAATAAGAAGTAAACAAATATTATGCTTATGGAACAAATAAATGGTGTAAAGAACAAAAAGATGGGCCTGAATGAGGGGTTACCTAGGTAGAGTTTGATGACAGAAACTTTATTAACATGGGATAACTTTATTCTTTTTATTTATCAACATTAGTTGGTTTTAAATATTACAAATGTGCTCAATTTGAGGGCCATCTGTGGGTTTATAACTTTCTTATTTTTAACATTGTGGACCCAGTTGCACTCAAACATAAATGTTTGTATTGCTCTTATTGTCTGTTTCCTTTTACTTTTTAGTTATTATCTGCCCTTTAACCACTAAATAAACTGGTTACAAATAAGTCGTATAATCATTTTCGTAATTATTTTTATTTATCCTGATATTTTATTAAAAAAAATCTCTAGTTGCAGTGGTTAAAAGGAAGAAAAGAAACCTAATATTTAACAAGTGTAGTGCATTTGTCAAAGTAATATGAAATAAATGTTGATTGTGAAGCTTGTGTTTTTTTCAGGATACCCAAGCTTAACAATTAAAAACATGGTCACAATAAATGTAACAAAAAGAGTTTACTGAACCCTCTTTTAACCCACATAACTGCAGACATTCTTGCCTCCAAAAATTTATTGTGATGATACTGGAATATCTCAATATATGTTCATAAACATCCATTTAAGACTATCAAATGGAACCTGAAGATTCAGTCATTCAAACATTTATGCCATAATTAAGGGTCACCTGTTGCCTTGTCTTTTACTCTGTTTACAGAAATATTGCTACTACTCTGTTTGACAAGTGGCAAACCTGGAAACTTTTCTCTATTCTTGAAATGAGATGACACAGCTTGACTATTCAGTGAGTGAGTATGCGTGCGTGTGTGTGTGTGTGTGTGTGTGTGTGTGTGTGTGTGTATTTTAATATTGGATTCCAAAAAAGGGGTTCTCCTATAATCTTCACATTAAGGAGATACTTCCTAAGTATAAGTATCAGTACAATAATGGGTCTTATATATATTTTGTTATTCAAATGTAGAGAATGTCATTAAGGAAAAAAACCAGTGATAGGAATCTTCGCAGGAACTAAGAAAATACAGTATTCAGGAATTCAAACTTTGCCTAAGTATAAAATTTAGAGTTTTGTTGATAAGTGGTTGAAAAGGACATTATTTAAGTAAAGCTCAAAAAGGGTATATTTTTCATCCTAATATAGGTACCATATATTACAGAGTTGAAGAGTGTAGGGATGTTAAGAGTATGATTCACAACATCTTTTCCCATAAACATATACTTTACCTTAAATTCACAGATATAGTTATTTTCTATAGCCAAAGTAGGAGATCTCATGAGAACAAAACACAATAAATCAATAGATAAATAGATAGATTTCATATTCTATTTATTATTTGTATATTTAATATGATAGTACATTTATGTTGTGGTGTTATTCACATGGCATTAACTTGATCTAGAATTTTTTTCTAAAGATTTTTAGTCTGTTATTAGATGAGTTTCAAAGAAAATGAGTCCCATAATCACTCAAATATGTGTTGTATAAAGCCAATCTTTGTCATTGTTGTTGTTGTTGTTGAGATGGAGTCTCACTCTGTCACCCAGACTGGATGATCTTGACTCACTGAAACCACCATATCCCAGATTCAAGCCATTCCCCTGCCTCAGCCTCCTGAGAGCTGGAACTGCAGGCATGTGCCACCATGCCCAGCTAATTTTAGTATTTTTAGTAGAGATTGGGTTTCACCATGTTGGCTACAGTGGTCTCAAACTCCTGACCCAGTGATCCACCTGCCTCGGCCTCCCAAAATGCTGGGATTACAGGTTTGAGCCACCATGCCCGGCCCATAAAGCCAATCTTATGCTGACAACTATCTTTTTGGTATTCAGTCATTTACTGCTTCATTTATTCTAATAAATGTATGTCCTCTTCTGTGATTGGCACTAAAATGAAATTTTAGGTGTTGAGTAGGGAGGTTTCCTTCAGAGAAAGACTGTACAAAAGTTTAGAAATTTTGGGGGCTAATGCAAAAGATTATAAATATTTAAGTGTTCTTTGCATAGGTTGGTCTTCTGTATCCATAATCTTGCCAATTCTGTTGTTGATACTGATGATCTCATACATATTACAATGAGAAATATGTGAGAAAACTTCATAAATTTTGATATAACTCAATGTATTCATTCCAAAGATTCTGTTAGGAAAAATGCAGCTAATTACGTATTTCTCATATATTGACTTAAAGGTTTAATTAATTTTGGTTTTCCATAAAATTATTTTAACAATATCTATTGTTATTCATAAATTAATCTCTTTTTTTTTTTCCCCATTGAGTTAACATCTTTACAAGTAATCTAGGAATAATCATCTCAGTTCAGAAAAACTTCAGGTAGGGATGTTGTAAGATCTTGGATAAATTCACCATTCATATCATCAGTGATCATTTATTCAGCTACTGAATATGAGGAAAACATGCTTTTAAACAACAAGAAGTTGATGCCAAATGTCTAAACATGAAGCATATTTTTGACAAAGCAAATAAAATCTTCTACAACTTTCTGGGAGGTTAATCTGTTAAGATTATGTGGTATCTAAAAAGAACAGTATGTTATTCCCTTTGGTTGGTGTTAAAGTTCATGTGTAAGTTGGGAAAATGTGGTTGATGGTATAATCCACTGCTTTGAATGACTGGAGTTTCCTGAATAGAGTAAGCAATCATTAGTCTAATCCCTTTATATTACCATACTTTTTCTAACATCTTCCTATTTTATAAAATAATATATAGGTAAGATTGAAATAGAGTTTTCTATAAGGCATATTTCATAATATTTTATAAAGATAATGAATTTTCTAGGGAGTCAGTTTCCTATATGAATATATTTAAACTTTTACATAGAAAACAAAATAGATTATATTTACTATGCAGTATTCCTGGTTCCTTGATGCCAATTTAGCTCCTTTAGGGTCCTGTTTTGCTTTTTAAGACAAGACAGGATTCAATACCTTCTTATTTCCTCTTTGGAATTGGTTGAAATGTAAAGATCCTCTTTTAATTTATCTGGTAATAATCTTATATAGACTTTAAAACATGCACAAAGTAGCAAAAGCCCATTAAGAATAAATATATTTATAAAGTGAGACCCTATTTCTAAAAAAAAAAAAAAAAAAAAAAAAAAAAAAAAATTAGGCATAGGGGCACATACCTGTAGTCCCAGGTACTCTGGAGGCTGAGGCAGGAGGATTACTTAAAACAGGAGTTCAAGCCTGCTTTGAGGTAACATCACACCACTGGACTCCAGCATGGACTACAGAGCAGGAACCTGCCTTAAGAAAATAAAATAAAATAGAGAATAAATATGTTTGTATTTAAACAAAACAGAATATTTAATGTGGGGAGGAAAAATATCAAAAAACATATGGCCTTTAGCTAAGGTGACCCTTATTCAAATTAAATAAATAATATCACATGAACAATTAAATAAACCTTGAAGATAAAAATCTTTTATTACCAAATTCAAAATTTTAATTTGTTTTTTACTTATTAAATATCATTTTTTCTAACCTTTAGGGGCATTTACATGGATAATATTCTCGGTCTATTGGTATATTTCAAAAAAATACATATAGTTGAAAAACCAACATCTTAACTTTAACTCCAAGCATTAAAAGTGATGATTCAGGAAATCGAAAGCATTATGAAGACAAAAAGAAGGAAGAGTGATGAATTTTATATTGCTAATAATACCTTATTTATACTTAATATTGAAGACATAGTACTAAAAAAGATAGAGATAAGCTACAATAAAAATGAGTTGAAAGGAAATCCATCATGTTTCAACGTTTATCCCCTTAAACATAACCATCAAATGTAATCCCCAGTGTTAGAGGTGGGGCCTCATGGGAAATGTTTGTGTCATGGGAGCCATTCCCACATGAATAGATTAATCACCTTCCTAGTGTAAGAGGTGAATGAGTTCTTGGTCTATTAGCTCCTTCCAGAGCTTGCTGTTAAAAATAACAGTCTCTCAGACCACAGTGCAATCATATTAGTACTCAGAATTAAGAAACTGACTGAAAACTGCACAACTAAATGAAAACTGAACAGCCTGCTCCTGAATGACTACTGGATAAATAATGAAATGAAGGCAGAAATAAAGATGTTCTCTAAAACTAATGAGAACAAAGACACAATATACCAGAATATTTGGGACACATTTAAAGCAGTGTCTAGAGGGACATTTATAGCAATAAATGCCTGCAAGAGATGTGAGGAAAGATCTAAAATTAATACCTCATGTCATGATTAAAAGAACTAGAGGATGAAGATCAAACAAACTCAAAAGCTAGCAGAAGACAGGAAATAACTAAGACCAGAGAAGAACTGAAGGAGATAGAGATACAAAAAACCCATCAACGAAATCAATAAATCCAGGAGCTGAAAAGATCAACAAACTAGGTAGACCTCTAGCCAGACTAATAAAACAGCAACGAGAAAAATGAAATAGATACGATAAAAAATGATAAAGGGGATATCCACAGAAATACAAACTACCATCAGAGATTACTACAAATACCTCTATGCACATTCATGAGTAAATCTAGAAGAAACAGACAAAGTCCTGGACACTTACACCCTCCCAAGACAAACTAGGAAGAAATTGAATCCCTAAATAGATCAATAACAAAATCTGCAGTTGAGGCAGCAATTAATAGTCTACCAACCAAAAAAAGTCTAGGACCAAATGGGTTCACAGCCGAATTCTACCAGAGGTACAAAGAGGAGCTGGTACCATTCCTTCTGAAACTATTTCAAACAATACAAAAAGAGGGAATCCTCTCTAACTCATTTTATGAGACCAACATTATGCTGATACCAAAATCTGGGAGAGACACAACTAAAATAGAAAAATTCAGGCTAATATCTATGATGAATATCAATGCAAAAATCTTCAATAAAATACTGGCAAATCAAATCCAACAGCACATCAAAAAGCATATCCATCACAATCAGTTTGGCTTCATTGCTGGGATACAAGGCTGGTTCAACATATGCAAATCTATAAACATAATCCATCACATAAACAGAACCAAAGACAAAAAACACATGATTATCTCAATTGATGCAGAGAAGGTCTTTGACAAAATTTAACAGCCCTTTATGCTAAAAACTCTCAATAAACTAGGTATCCATGGAACAAATCCCAAAATAATAGAAATTATCTATGACAAACCCACAGCCATGTCATACTGAATGGGCAAAAACTATAAGCATTCCCTTTAAAAACTTCCATAAGACAAGGATGCCCTCTCTCATCACTCCTATTCAACATAGTATTGGAAGTTCTGGCCGGGGCAATCAGGAAGAAGAAAGAAATAAAGGGAACTCAATTAGAAAAAGAGGAAGTCAAATTGTCTGTAATTGCAGATGACATAATTGTATATTTAGAAGACCCCATCATATCAGCCCCAAAATCTCCTTAAGCTGATAAACAACTTTAGCAAAGTCTCAGGATACAAAATGTATGTGCAGAAATCACAGGCATTCCTTTACACAATAGCAGAAAAACAGAGAGCCAAATCATGAGCCAACTCCCATTCACAATTGCCACCAAGAGAATGAAATACCTAGGAATACAATTAACAAAGGACGTGAAGGACTTCTTCAAGAAGAACTACAAACCACTGCTCAAAGAAATAAGAGAGAACATAAACAGTTGGAAAAACATTCCATGCTCATGGCTAGGAAGAATCAATATCATGAAAATGGCCATACTGCCCAAAGTAATTCATAGATTCAATGCTATTCTCATCAAGCTACCATTGACTTTCTTCACAGTATTGGGAAAAAACGCCTTAAACTTCATATGGAACCAAAAGAGAGCCTGGATAACCAAGACAATCCTAAACAATAAACAAAACAAAACTGGAGGCATCATGCTACCTGACTTCAATCTGTAATACAAAGCTACAGTAATCAAAACAGCGTTGTACTGGTACAAAAACAGAGATACAGACCAATGGAATAGAACAATGGCCTCAGAAGTAACACCACACACCTACAACCATTTGTCTTTTGACAAACCTATCACAAACACGCAATGGAGAAAGGATTCCCTGTTTAATAAATGGTGTTGGGAAAACTGGCTAGCCATATGCAGAGAGTTGAAACTAGAGTTGAAACTTCCTTTCACTTCATACTAAAATTAACTCCAAATGGATTAAAGATTTAAACATAAGACCTAACCATATAAAAACCGTAGAAGAAAACCTAGGCAGTAGCATTCAGGACATAGGCATAGGCAAGGACTTCATGACTCAAACACCAAAAGCAATGGCAACAAAAGCCAAAATAGACACATGGGATCTAATTAAACTTAAGAGCTTCTACACAGCAAAAGAAACTCTCATTAGAGTGAACTGGCAACAAACGGAATGGGAAAAAAACATTTGCAATTGACCTATCTGGCAAAGGGATAGTATCCAGCATCTACAAAGAACTTAAATAAATTTATTTATTTAAATAAATTTAGTATTTATTTAAATAATACTTAAAGAAAAAAACAACCCCATCAAAAAGTGGGTGAAGGAGATGAGCGGACATTTTTCAAAAGAACACATGTATGCAGCCAACAAGCATATGAAAACAAGCTCATCATCACTGGTCATTAGAGAAATGCAAATCAAAACTACATTGAGATATCATCTCATGTCAGTTAGAATGGCAATCATTGAAAAATCTGGAGATGATAATAGATGCTGGAGAGGATGTAGAGAAATAGGAATGCTTTTACACTGTTGGTGGGAGTGTAAATCAATTCAACAACTGTGGAAGACAGTGTGGTAATTCCTCAATGATCTAGAAATAGAAATACCATTTGACCTAGCAATGCCATTACTGGGTATATACCCAAAGGATTATAAAACATTCAACTATAAAGACACATGCACACACATGTTTACTGTGGAACTGTTCGCAATAGCACAGACTTAGAACCAACCCAAATGCCCATCATAAGACAGAGTGGATAAAGAAAATGGGGCACATCCACACCATGGAATACTATGCAGCCAAAAAGATGAGTTCATGTCCTTTACAGGGACATGGATGAAGCTGGAAACCATCATTTTTAGCAAACCAACACAAGAACAGAAAACCAAACACTGAATGTTCTCACTCATAAGTGGGTGTTGAACAATGAGAGCACATGGACATGGGGATCGGAACATCGGACACAGGTCCTGCAGGGACGTGGGAGGACAGAGGAGGGATAGTAGGGTGTGGGAGGATTGGGGAGGGTTAACACTAGGAGAAATACCTAATGTAGATGATGGAGGGATGGATTCAGCAAACCACCATGGCATGTGTATACCTATGTAACACACCTGCATGTTCTGCACGTGTACCCAGAACTTAAAGTATAATAAATAATAAAATAAGCTAGCACCACCCTTCTACTCTCTTGCTTTCTCTATTACTATGTGATTTTTGCACCTGGCTCTCCTTTTGTTTCTACCATGACTGAAAGCAATCTGAGACACTCACCAGAAGCACATGCTGATCCTATGCTTCTTGTGCATAAGGGAGGAGGGTCAGCCAAACAAAACCTCTTTGCTTTATAAATTACCCAGCCACAAATATTTCTTTTAGCAGCATAAAACAGACTAATGCAGTAAATTTGTACCAAAGGAAGGATGTTGTTGTAAAGGTACCTGAAAATGTGAAAGCACTTTTGAAACTGGGCAATGGGGAGATTTTGGAAGAGTTTGGAGAGCATCAGCTGTAAGTCTGTCTTCCCCATAGTATTTAGTCTGCAGGTGCCCAGAAAGTAAGAGTGGTGGAGACCTGATAACATTCACCTAGATTTTAGAGGATATATCAGAAAGCTTGAGTCAGGCAGAAGTCTGTCACAGAGGCAGAACCACTTTAGAGAGTATTCACCAGGGGTTTGGTTAGTGGAGCTGTGGAAATGGGGTCACTTCCTTCCACATTTCGGAATGGTAAAGCCATTAGTAGGTTGCAACCTCAGCCTAGAATACTTGTAGACATTCACTTCCAACCTGTGAGAAGACACATGTGGGTGGTACCCAGTAAAACCATGGGAGTAGGGCTGCCCACCCATGTCAGAACTGTTCCAAGGATGTCAGACGTGTATTCGAAGAGGTTAGTTTGAAGCTTTAAGATTTAATGTCTGCCCTGCTGAGTTTTGTCTTGCCTTTTGGAATGGCATTGTTTATCCAATGCCTGTACCATAATTGTGTCTTAGAAGTAAATTGTTTTGATTTTACTGGCTCACAGCTGTAAGGAACTTGCCTTGAGTTTTAGATGAGACTTTGCACTCTCGAGTTTATGTAGGAAGACTGCAGATTATTGCGAAGAGATCATTGTTTTTTTCAATCTGAGAAGGACATGAGTTTGACATGGTGGGGAGCAGGTCAGAACGCTGTAGTTTGGATGTTCATCTTCTCGTATCTCTTATTGAAATGTTATCCCCAGTGTTGGAGGTGAGGCCTAATAGAAAGTGTCTGTGTCACAGGGGAAGATTCCTCAAAAATAGGTCAATCATTTCCTAGGGGGTGGCAAGTGAGTACTTGTTGTATTGGTTCTCTAGAAGGCTGGGGAACCTAACACCCCCCCACCTCTCTTTTTCTTCCTCTGTCACCATATGAACTCTCATACACTGTCTCTCTTACAGCTTCTTCCATGAATGGAAGCAGATGAGACCTTCACTAGAAGAAGATGCTGATGCCATCCTTCCTGTACAGCCTGAAAAAGAACTGTAAGCCAAAGAAACCTCTTTTTTTTTATTAATATAAATGATCTAGCCTCAGATATTTCCTTATAGTAATATACAATGGACTAGGACAATGTCCTGTAGTTGGTATATGAACCCTATAAATCAAATTAAATAATTTGAAATAACTTAAATGTAAATCAACATAATGTTTTGCTTCATTTTTTTGTTTCTTAAGAACTCTATGAACCAATTATATAAATATACTAAAAATGTGAAAGCAAATATGGCAAATCTTACTGTGTTATCAGACACATTTTTTCCTGCCTAGGTGGTATAGCAACACACTTAATTTTGATAATCAAGATAAATAGAATAATTTGCCAGTACAATAAATCATTTTTTTCTCCTTGTTCGTATGCTGGTGTGAGCAACCTTGGATGGCCAGGAAAAATTATCACTTGTTATTTTAATAGCAGTTCTGCTAAGTTTCTTTGTAAAATCACTGGCCACTTAGACACTAAAATGTCTAAAACATCAAAGCCAAAAAATCAGCACATGAATAAACTATTTTGTGAATAAGTTTAGGCAAAACATAAAGATATGAAAACCTTTTATAACAAAAATAATGTTTTACCTCCAATTTTATTAGTTCTCTTATTAACAACAATTCAATGAAAATTCAAGGTGATTGAAGAGCATTTTATAAAATATCTTTGTATTAGATTTTTATAGCTGTCATAACAAAATGCCACAAACTTCTTGACTAAAAACAGTAAGAGCTTACTCTCTCAGTTTTGGAAGCTAGAAATCTGAAATCAAAGTGTTAGCACACCCATGCTTTTTCTAAAGTCATTAGCAAATCCTCTCTTACCTTTTCCTAGCTTCAGGTAGACCTAGTAA
The DNA here is from genome assembly GCF_048565385.1 of Saimiri boliviensis. NCBI lineage: Eukaryota > Metazoa > Chordata > Mammalia > Primates > Cebidae > Saimiri > Saimiri boliviensis. The sequence goes on from NC_133451.1 coordinate 154,723,807, forward strand.
TGCTTAGCATTCCTTTGCTACTTGTCACATTGTCACATTGCTCAAATATCTAAATCCATCATCTCATAACCTTCTTTCCTTTCCATGTCTATGTGACTCCTCTACTCTGTTTATAAGAACATTAGTCACTGTATTTAGGGCACATCCTAATTCAACGTAATACTATTTTAATTATTTATACTGCAAAGATCTTAGTTCCTAAGAAATTTAAATAATGAGGTTCTGGGTAGATATGAATTTCGAGGACCACTCCTCAATCCACCAAAATTGCCAATTACAATTTTTGTATATATTACTATTTTTTTAAATCAGAGGAATACAAATATTTTGCAAGTTACAGTGAAGTTACATCTCAATAAACCCATTATAAATTGAGAATATTAAATCAAAAATGCATTTAATAACCTAACCTATAGAACATCATATTGTTTCCTTGCGTACATAAAACATATCCAGAACAGTTACATTAACCTAAAATTGGAGACAATTATCTAACAAAAAGACTGTTTTATAATAAAGTATTAGGAAATTTATGTAATTTATTGAATAATGTACTAAAAGTGAAAAACAGAATGGTTTTATGAGAACTCACAGTACAGTTTCTAGTGACTGCATATTGCATTTATGCCAAATCACTGCAAGTCAAGCCATCATAAGTTGAGGGCCATCTGGAATGCTAACACATAAATCAATTTAACATTGTATAATGGTATCTTTTTGTAGGTTATGGGTAACTATTGTAACACTCTTTTATCACTTGCTAAATAACAATACACACAGGATTCAGGAACAAGATGGAGTATAGTCTTATTCTTTGAATATTATCTATAATACATTTATGTTAAATATTTATCTGAGATACTGTACATTTCATGAATATATTGACAATAGGAAACAAAATTATGAATATACTAAATAATAAAATTAATAGTGAAAATTAGCTGTAAAAATTTTCAACAGATTATGCAGGTGAAACAATTCTAAAGAGATAGCATTTAATTTTTTTTAAAGTTGAATTTTATGAATAGATTCAAAAATGTATGGTAAAAAAAGGGAAATAATTTAGGAAACTCTAACAATATTAGTTTTCAATAACTGTAACCAAATATGAGTCAAATGTGTGCTATGCATTAGTCTTTGGGGAAATTAAAGTCAAATTCTTAATGAAAAGATTAAATCTAAAGAATGACTATCATAAGAAGAAAGACAATAACAAGTATTGCCAAGGTTGTGGAAAATTAAAACCTTCACATATTGCACATGGAATAATTAGTTTGGAAAGCAGTTTGGCACTTTTCTAGCATATTCTAGAGCATATCTATCTATCTATATATATATAAAGATAGACATTGATAAATCAGAAGTATGCATGAATGTATTCATTTGTCTAATATTCAGGTTAAATTTTACAATTAACTACTGGAAGATGAGAAATAATGTACTCTAATAAGATAACACAGAAAAATAATAAAATGATAAAAGTAAGGTATGTCTTATGCTATATACTATATAGAATATAGCATACATTTAGCATATTCTATAGCTGTTTCTATTCTAAGCATCTGCCCCCCCCCAAAAAAAGGAAAACACATACAAGACTTGTAAACAAGATCAGAACATAAAACAAATCAATAACAACAACAAAGAAAACTCATGATAGTAAAACTGTCCAAAATGAAAGGCAAAAATATTTCAAAATCACCCCCCAAAAAAATTAAAAAGCAAAATAACTTCATAGAAACTATACGACCCACAGCTAAATGTACATATTCAGTAAAAACATTTTTTAAAAAGGTGAAATGCAGGTCATTTCAGCAAAAAAAATAATTTACTGTAAGCAAACTTACATTGTAAGAAATATGAAAGAAATATATTCATAAAGAAAGAAAATTATTCCTAAAGGTAATGTGTAAATGTCAGAATGAATGAAGAAAAGAGGCAGAAATAAAAGTGAATACTAATGGTATAAAAATAATGTTACCTGAGGTTTAATATATACAGAATTAAATGTCTTGAAAATGATATAGAGAGGATGGAGAGGGGTAAATGAATTTAAATAATTCTATGCTTCTTGAACCATCTGAGCATTGATAAATGAGAAGTACACACAAATGCACTAATTTGTGTAACATCTATGTTAAATATTATTATTAACTAGTAAAACATGAGAAAGAATTTATTTCTAACAAGGCAATAAAGAAAATAATGACATGATAAAAGTAACATGTTTTATTAACCCAAAAGAGGAGAAAAAAATGAATAAAATGTGAGTAGATAAAAGAGTAATAAAAAAGTGGTAGTTATAAAGCAAAACAGTAATTAAATTCCATGTAAGAAAATAATATTTTAATTAAAACTTACAGTGTCAGGCTTTGCAAAACAAAAATTGCAGCCATTGCTATTTATAAAAGACATATCTTCATTTAAAAATACAGAGTGATAGTGAAAAAAGAATGGGAAAAAAGATAAAGAAAACTTGTTTATTTGTACAAATATTGGACACAGCAAATATCAAGACAAGAATTATTATTAGAGATAAAGAGGTATTTTACAATAATAATAAAATGTTAATCCATTGGAAAGCTTTTTTTAAATGAAACATCTTATTCACAAACAATATAACATAATGATATTTTGAAAATATTGACAGAAAAAAATGATGAAATAGAAATATCTATCTCTATCAATAGCTGATAGAACAAGCAAACAATAGGTGAGGTTATAAAAAGTTTAAAAAGTAATACCAAAGTCAGCCTAATTGATGTACTTGATCTTTTAAAATCACTATATCTAACAATAACAGATTTTACTGTTTTGATGTGTACACAGAATATTAATCAAAATTTATATGCCTTGGATAAATTTTAAAAGATTATAATTTTTCAGGTAAGATTCTCTTATGGCAAAGGAATAAAGTTGGAAATCAATAACAAAAGGTAAGAAAACACCCAACCAATAGAAAATTAAGCAATTCACTTCTAAATAAGACATTGATCAAGACAAAATCACACAGAAAATTTGGGAATAACTCCAACTAATAATAAAAATAAGGAATGCTAAAGTTTGTGAGATTCACATACAGTATTTAGAGAAAATTATTATTTTAAATACATGTTGATATGACTTGGATCTTTGTCTTCTCCAACTCTCATGTTGAAATGTCAATGCCAATGTCAAAGGTGGGGTCTAATGGAATGTATTGGATCCCAGGGGAGATCCCTTAAGAATAGCTTAGTACCATCCCCTTGGTGATGAGAGAATTCTTACTTAGTTCACAGGAGACCTGGTTGTTTAAAAGACTCTAAAACCACCCCCTTGTCTCTCTCACTCCCTTTCTCACCATGTCACACTGGCTCCCCTTCACCTCTGCTATAATTGGAAACTTCTACAGCTTTCACTGGGAACAGATGTTGACACTGTGCTTCCTGTACAGTCTGAAGAACCGAGAGCCATATAATTTCCTTTATAAATTATGTAGTTTCAGTTATTCTTTTATAGCAATGCAAACAGACTAACACATACATATAAAGAAAATAAAACATATCCAAGTTGAAATAAAGTTAAAGTTAGAATCAATAGACAACAAATGAAATAGAGTCAGCAAAACCAAAAGTTGGTTCTTTGAAATAACTTCTATGATTAATTAACCTTCACAAAACTGACCAAGAGAAAAACATCATCAGTGATGAGTAAAAACAGATATTACTCAGATCCTATAGTCAGTAATAAGTGAATAACCAAAGATTATAAACACATCTGTTTCAATACAATGAAAAATTTTAATAATTTTACAAAGTCTTTGAAAATCATGACTTAAAAAACTGACACACACATAAAATAGAAAAGCTAAAATGTCTTAACCTATTAAAGAAACTGGGTCTATTACTAAAATATTTTCATAAAGAACACTCTAGGACCAGACACTTTAGTCAAATTTTCCAAATATATAGGAAGGAAATCTCAAGGATTTTACATGAAGTTATTCAAAAAACCTAAACTTGCAATGTGCTTTCCTAACATATTTTATAATGGAACACATTCTTAACACTAAAATCTGAAAATATTAAAATATATTAATAGTATCTCTCATAGCTATAGAAACTAAAAGCTTAAACAAAAATATTATTACAACAGGTAATTTATTTTTAGCAAACAAAACATTTAGGAAAAAAGTGTAAACCACAAAAGGAGAAAAATAGTCACAATAAATATCTCTGACAAAATACCTGATTTCAGATTATATAAGACACTCTTATAAATCAATAAATGAAAGAATGACAACCCATTAGAAAATGGGACAAAAGACTTGAAAAGCTGTTTAAAAATAATATCTAAATTGATATGGGTATAAAATGAACAAATCAATGAAAATACAAAAGTATGTTACACTTATTTGTTGCAAAAAAATTTAATTGATAATAAAGTTTTTAATTTCATGATGGGAATTTACCAGGAATGTTATTATACAATAATAAGCTTTAATTAACTTACCATTTTACATATTGTTCTGTTGTCCAATTTTCCCTTTGTCATTTCAAAGTTTTTAAAATTTGCAGTGAAAATGGTGACTTAATTTATTCTAAAAACACATGATAAAACTTTAGAACTTTGAGGTGTCCTCACTAATGGTTAATTCTATTCTGTTTATTTTGAGTTAATAAAATAAATAATTGACAAAATGTTAGAAAAGATCAGATGAAACATACTGTTTAAATGTAGGTATTCTGATAAATTTATATATGTTATGAATAAATAGATATTAAGATATAAATGACTCTGTAAGTTACCATTCTGAAATAAAATTAGCAGAAATAATATTTAATGGACAAAGTTTATATCAGGAAAAGTTTTCCACACCTCTCAATTTTATTCTCAAGACATTATAATATGATCTTTTTGATGAACGACACCAAGAAAAAAATTAGTAAAGCAATATTTATAAAGTGCTGGGAAAATTGTAACCGTATTTTGGTATATAATGGTTAGCATGTGCAACTATGAGACCTTAATTTTGTATTCTTTTATTTTTTACTTTCAATTGTAATGCATATAGACTAAAGAATGTAGAGCACAGGGAGCTCCATATTTCTAACATAAATGCCTGTGTAATCACAAACAGGTCAAGAACAGGGGATTGCCTGTCTTTCAGAAATTTATTTCATGCCCCTTCCAATCCTAGCACCCCTTTCCCCAAAATAAGCACTGTCTTGAATTCTAAGATAATATTATTGTTTTGGCTACTTTATACTTTATATAAACTTAATTATATCATATGTATTTATTTGGATCCGATTTCAGCCACTTTACATGTTTGTGTAATCTCTTCTATTTTTGCTTGAAGTTTTACTTTGTTTCATGTATTTTCATGGCTGTATCATGTTTCATTTATTAATATACCAAAATTAATATGTCTTTTAACTGCTTGAAGTATTTTGAGTTTATACTAGCATAAAAAAATGTCACTAAAAGCATTCTAGAAAGGAACTTGTTATATGTGTGCATATGTTTCAATTGGGTCAGGATTTAATGTAATTAATTGAACTCCGTTGGTAACTTTAACACAAATCCCATGAGTTCAAGAATTCCAAGAGTAGGGGAGGTTTCATGTTTTGGGTTGGAACGTGGGAAATCTATGCACCAGGAGTCCAGGTGAACCTAAATAGTGTGGCCATTAAAGTATGATCTTTCTCTTGAAAATGGCTTAATCAAATTAATTGAGTTGATCATTTCATACACCAAAAAAGTAGGAATCTAATCTTTTTAAAGTGAAATTTGGCAGTCTCTATCAAAATTACCTGCGAAGTTATCAGTATATGTGTATTTGACTCAAGAACGGAAGTAGAAATTAGTATTACAGATATATCTGCATAAGTCAACAAAGGCATACCCTGTATTTATTAATTATAGCATTGCTAAAAATGCCATACGGTAAAACCAAGAACCAAAAAGGATAAAAGAACAGAAAACAGCAACAATGATCTGTCCTTAGTTACTGTAAAGCTAAGTCTTTTTCCTAATGAAAGGAATGGCCTTAACAGAACTGGTAAATATTCCTGGGCCCAGTAAATATTCCTGGGCCCAGTACGTTCTCCCTCTTCCAGTAATGGATATTGCCATGCCTGAATGCTAACCAATTAGCAGTAGAGGCTAAACTTTAGCCCTAGGTATGCTAGCATCCCTTGAAAAGTTCACCTAGCCACTGTGTGATATATTGACTACATTGGATCCTTTTCACCCTTGAATGGTTAATAATTTACTTTTACTGGATTCATATATTCACCTACTCTTTAATAGCTTGCCTAAATTTTTGACAGATTTCTTTCCATGAACACCTGACTTGCCTAGTCTTATAGCATTTGCTATGAAAAATCTTCCATTGTGTATTCTTTTCCTGCCACTTTGAAACATGTGTAAATCTGCTGACCCTTACCAGTTTTATAACCCAGGAAATGTCCTTTTCAAGGACCTGGGAACAATGTCTTTGAAATGTAAACATCAAAGGAGTCGGAACCCCTGTCTGCTAATCTCTCTGGGAGGGTAGGAGCCTATTTTCATTGGGCAACAATTACTAAACCAATAGGATAATCACCGAGAAAAATATTTAGAAACTCAGAAATAAATCAATGTACTGGACTCAAGCCATGGATCAACCTCAGCCTCAAAGTCCTCCAATATTTTCCCACTAGTTCATTTCAGTGTTTAAAAGCCCTCCCATCTTTTGTTAGAGTGGAGTTCAGCTTTTTTTCTTACTGCAGTCTTCTTCAATTAAAACGTCTTCTTTGCCTGTTTAAGTGTATCTGGCTCCATTTTTGCTTAGACTTGGTAGTGGGTATGTGTTTTCCTTTTCTTTCTGCAGTGCACTTCTATTCAAAGGCCAATACATTGACCCTAATTATGTTGAACAGTGCTTTGGAATAAGCAATCCTCAATATGGCAAAGATAGAGAAACAATGAATACAATGTCCCTAGAATACTATGGACTGAATATATTTCTGATACATAGAGTGCCTATGTCTCAGTGTTTTCCCACCATTTTCCCCAGTGATGCAATTGAGTAATTTTTGCTTTTTTGAGCAACTTTCGGCCTTCTGGAATTTATATAGGTCTTTGTTACGAGAAGAGGGATGCTTTTAGCCAAGAACATATTAAAGATACTATCAAAAAATTATTTACTCAACTTAGTTCTTTAAAGGAGTTAGTATACTGGCAGGGATAACAGGCTATAAATTTTATGAGAAGGTAGGGTTGTTGCTGTGTAATGAGGATAGGAGGAAATATGTCTGGAGCTAAAACAATTCCTCGGGTTACTGTTGTGGGGGGCGGAGGCTGCAGAAGAGGCTTTCAGTTCCCCCTGATCCGAACTGCCCAGGTCCTTGACCTCTGTACCCCAAGAATGGGGGGAGGGGCACTGGAGGCCAGGTGATCTTACCGTTTGAATAAATATCCTGGACTAAAGACTTTAGCAAAGAAGCAATTTTATTAGGCAGAGAGAGAAACAAAGAAAAAGAGACAGAGAGCTCCTACGCTGCCATGGTAGGGGAATCCTGAGGAGATATATGTATAGGTAAGGAGCAGCGGGGTTTTAATGCTAAAGTTATTTCTGTACCATTCATGTTCTCCTCCAATGAGAGGAGTTCTTTCAAACTTCCTCTGGAGTGATTGATCTTCGACTCTGATACTGGATTAGCTGTTTGCCCTACAATCAGAGCCCCCTTCTCCCAGAGCTTTTGGCGGATTTTCTGAACAAAGCAGCTCACCTAGAATTTCTACCTAGCCCTTGCCAGGGAAAGCCAGACAAAGAACTTTAGTTCCGGAATGGGGACATTGATAGAGGCAGGGCGCTGGGAAATTCCTGCCTTTGAAACCGTATCCCTTGTGGACTGGGGAAGAGAAGTTTTTTGTTCCTTAACACAGTCCCTCACTACCTCAGTGCTTCCATTAAATCAAACCTTAAATGACAATTGCATAAGACACAATCTGACAGACTAATTGGCAACCAAAAGTTTGGAACCTTCAGGCATGAAAGTGTAATTTGTCACACTGGGAAAGTACTCTGGACTAGCTAAAGTGCTGACACAAGTTGAGGGAAATCTAATATGAGCAGTAAAAGATGTATATAAAGAACATCAGCTGTGGCCACACTCAGGACCCAGTGAAACAGCAGAGCTAATGCTTATCCTACTATCCATCATCCTGTGATTTGTTGTGTTCGTTTGTATTTAAAAAAAAAAAATGTTGACCATCCCTTAAAAAGGGATATCCGATAAATAACATTAAATGAACTATGAATTTAATTGAGAGCCTGAGGGGATCCTGAGCAATATAAGGTAAAGATAGTAGTATTTATAGCAAAGCCTTCCCCACATACTTGGAATGATTCAGTAAATTATGGCTAGTTTGGAAGTACCAATCTCTGTATCTTGGTGCCTGAGGAGTTGTTCTGAAAGCACAGAAGGCTGCTCTCTGTGCATTGTGAGTGCTAGGAATGAATGGGTTACGGAATTCACACCACTCTAGGAGCAGTCTTCAGATAATCATCTTAGGAAATAATACATAAATATACCAGGTCCCATGCCTCCTAAGTGAGATTGTGAAGTGTGACTTTCTGCCATTTTCCAGAGTATCTCCCTGGGATTAAGTTCCTGGTATCCACCTTGATAGATGACTGTAATGTATCCTTTATGACTTGCCTTTTCTTTCCTGTTATTTTTCCACATCTCCAGCAATGACATTTGAAATTCAAACCAATTATTGGCATTCAAATACTTATTTTAATATCTTCTTATAGAAAAAAAGTACACAAACACACACACATGCGTGTGTGCACACACACATACACACACACTATAATCTGTAACCATTGACTACCAAAGGAGGGGGTAATTTCTAAATCCTTATGTTATCGAGAATAGTAGTCATCTGTGTAATTCATTTTAGGATCCTGATAGAATAGTAGTTCAAGTTGTTTTATTTTTAGTTCATGAACATATGTAATGAATGTTTGGGTTTTATGTAAATCTACTCAAATATTGTCTCCTATGTAATAAACCCCTTGATTACATATTTGACTTCAGTTTCCCAGATAAATTTCTCAAATGTCTCCTCAAAAATAAATATTAGCAAAATAGTTAATTTTTATAGCATTTGTAGGCTCATCTTTAAGTTAAATTAAAGAAAATTTAAACATCATGCAGCATTTGTTGATAAACATTGCCTTTACTTTAAATTCAAACTAAAACTAAGACTCACGGGAGAATATTATTTCCATAACATTAAAAAAAATTAAAACTGACAAACAATTGAGTTTGAATTTGGCCAGCATGTGATTAAAAATATGAAATTATGACTTATTGCTAACACAAGCTGAAATCTACATGTAGTTCATATATGAATGAAATAAACAGCTCAATCAGTTACCTGAGAAATGCTGATGTATGGTATGAAAGTGTATTATTTTGTTACAACAATGCTTTCTTTGTATTTCTATCAAGATAAAAATAAATCACACCACTGATTGAATTAACATGTCTCTAGCTTTTTATAGTGATAGGAGACAGACAAATTCCTAGGTAGACAAGGATGAGTCCCCAATGAAACTTGGCCTTCAAGCTAAGGGTAGTTTAAAGCCTGAAAACTGAGATGCTAGTTCCAGACAGAGTCCATGACTGGAGTGAGAACTTCCATTCCCATTTTACTCACTCTCTCGATTGGTTCCTTCTGAATGATGCCCTGTAACCAGTCCAATGGTGCTTTTTCCAAGACCACCCATGGACCAATCAGCACACACTCTCTTATTCTAAACCTATAAAAACCCTGGACTCAGCCTCACAGCTACCTCCTCTTGGGTACTCTCTTGATTCTTAGAGCTTTCTGTCACCCAATAAAATTCCATTCTGCCTTACACACTCCTTAGTGTCCATCTACCATATTCCTCTCAGTCATGGGAAAGAACCAGGAACTCACCAAACTACAGGAGCAAAACAGCTGTAACACTCCTGCTTGCTGAGCTGCCTACGGTGGGAGTAAAAGAGCTGAAATAGTCCCTCTCACGGCTAAACAACAGGAGAGAACAAGCTGCTGTGTGCCATTTTTTTCTCATTCTCCAAACTCAGAGAGGGAAAAAGCCACAACATTTCTATTTGATAAATTATTATTTCATAATAATTTCTTATATAGAAAAAAATGCTTAAAATCACTATTGCATTTTTAATTGCATCTTTCATGTGCTTTATATTTTTATTATTTTATCATAAGTAATATGTTCATTAGACATGAGAATGTATACACTTGAAATGTACATATTCTCTTTATATTATTTTGCTAATAAATTTATTATGTTAATAAATGATACGCAAAGCCAAAATAAACCCAAAACAAAGTATCAGAATTTTGTTCAACATGAGTAAATAAAATATGCATGTATATTTTAGTAATTTTATTTTCCAAATATAAAAGCATTTGTTTAATACAAAGCAAATCCACAACTATATGTTAATATCTTATAAAATGATAGCTACTGACTAGTTCATTATTGGATGTATAAATATCAAATTACCACTGCCATATTCAACACATGGTAAGGTGTGTGTTTAGAACCATTTTTAAAATAATTTTTTCACTATATAGTTTAAACTTTCAAGATTAAATATTTTCAAATGTCTAATGACAGGGATATACTTGTTTAATATAGTTGGTGTAATGAATATTAATTATAGGCCTGAAGAATTATATTGTCTGTGAAATTGTAGAAAAACATGTTATTTATTTTATATAAACAGACATTTTAGAGAGTACTAGGAATCTGCGTTTCATCTATATTAGTGTAATTTTCTAGCAAGTCTCAGAGACCAAATGAAAAACTTTATCGTAGCCCTTATGTACTTTTCTCCCATGACCTTCAGAGACCTCTCTGATTATTAGCATAACATTTTCTCACCTCTTGGGTCTCCATTTACACTTCAATACCCTCATTTACATTTGATTTACTCACTCAGCAATACTGCAGAGCTTCATAGAAAGAAAACAGGCTGTATATGGACAGAAAAACTAAGAAATAGTTCTTGATTTGTCTTTATGTGGGAAGGGGTGTTTAGTATCTGTTTTCATTGCTATCAACATCTTTCTGAGAGTTATCCCTTTTCTTTGACTCTGTTTATGTTAGTCTCAATTTCTTATAATTTTTATTTATGCTTTTTCTTTTCTAATTGGAGTAAAGTCTGTAATTAGTTTTGTTTCCTTTCTTTCTAAATCTTTTGTTACATTCAAACAATATTTATTTAGTGTTCTAAATAACAGATTATCAGTGGAATCATTTTGCTAACATCTTTAACTGTCAGATAGGCTCATCAAGTCACCAGAGTATACTATTATTTTCAATAACAGAAACAGCAATTACTTTTGGATCAACCTATAAATAAATACTAATTATACTCAGGAAAGACCAAGCAATTTATTTGTTTTGGGTCTGCGTTTGCAGGACTTGAGAGTACTATAGAAAGTTACATCATTGATGTTGAAATCATTTCAGATAACTTCAGCCTGCCTCCTTGTATTTATTTCACGTTTTGTCTTTCACAAAAGTTTTAATTAGATGGATGAAAGTTAGTTCAGAAATCATAAACAAGGAAAAAGAAGTCAGCATGAATTTTGACACAAATAAGGGCAGAATGATTCAGATTAGAATAAATAACTAAAAGATACATTTCAGATTAAAAATAATTTTAATGTAACCAAATTGAGATGTGCAAATGTAATTTGAAAACAGTCTGATGAAAATAGATCAAAAGGCAAATCCTGAATAACAGCAGGATCCTACATATAATAGAGAAGTCAATGAGAAAAATAATTATAACTGTAAATCCACTAGTTTATAGTAGGTTTAAAGAAATATTTCTTTCACATAAACAAGACTGAATTTTTTTTTTTAACCTGGTAGGCAATGACTCAGAGAAAGCTCATTAAGGTGTTTTATTTTTTCTGTGTCCCTGCCTCAGTTGGATGACAATTTAATTATGAATATGATGATTTATGACATCAACAGATACATATTAAAAGTAAATTTGTGTCTTTTAAAGTGTAATTTGCAAAATCGATTGTTTTAATGGTGGGTAATAAATACACAGAGCTTATTTAATAGATGTATTTACCTATTGAAAATCCAAATAAATGTTGATTCCAAGTGCTAGAAAATAGATAGGTATAGGGGATAACAATAAGGAAGTTAATATTTCACCTATCAAAATTGTTCAGTTGAACTTCATTTCTTTTGCAAAGGTATTGCTAGCTTATGTCAACTGATTCTAATGGTCAAGTATTTTTTTAAATATCTTCAAGGGAATTTCATAGTGATCTTAAAAACTACAAAGAAAATGTTACTATAACAAGTTTTAAAAATAAACAAGTCTTGAATTCTGATATGACATGGCATCCAAATCTTGTACTATTTCAGCCTTTGACTGAGAGGTTACCGTAGGGATTGAGGCATATGATCTTTTCAAAATAAAATCAGTTGTCATCAGAAGAGCTATTTTGCATATTACATTTTTAACATTTCAGTTGTCATGAGTAAAATATGCATGTGAAATGTATAAATAATAATAAAACTAGATACATTAAAAACCCAAGTCTTCCTATTTTCCTATGGTAGAAAACAGAAATCCTCATAAAACAGAAATTTGGCCATGTCTGTAAATTCCAGGAAAACAACTGAAGTTACTTTAAAAAGTTTGTTTTATTTATCATAATTATTAAAAACATTTGAAGTTTTTCTTATAATTCAGGTGATTAATGAATCTTTGTATTTATAAACTCTAATTGGCTTAGAACTGAGTTACAGGGTTGCTTTTTTTCCTTAGAGTTGATTTTATTTAATATATTTGTTTTACGTCACTTAAAACAGTGGAGGATGGAAAGACACAAGTAAATTATGCCTGGGAATGTGTTTGTTTAGGAATTAAAATATAATCAGTAACTTTGGATGTGGTGATTTTTGTTGAAAAATGCATGCTTTGAATGAAGAGATCTTCTAAACAGGCTTTGTGTGAGCAACATGGCTGTTAATTTACCTGGGTGCAGGTGGGCTGAGGCCAAAAAGGGAATTAGCAAAGGGCAGTGGGATAGGAGTTGGTTTTATAGGTTTGGGTAGTTTTTTGGGGGGCGGTGTTGCAAAATAAGTTCAGTTACAGTGGTGGGGGGCAGAGACAAGGAGTATACAAGTTCAGTTACAATGGCAGGGTTCGGTGAGAGGTATTTACATTATCATAAGAACAGTTAAGATGGCAGGGTTGGGTGAGGGACTTGTGGGAAGCTCTGCTGGACGATCAGGGACAATGGCAAACACAGGCAGGGTGTGGGAGACATCAGCTAAGGCAAGCAGGACTTCAGACTTTCAGGCTCCAGGCTTGCACAGGGAGACCTGACAATTTTAACACACTGTGACACAATAAGAAATACGTATTTGGTCATTTACCCGATTTCTTGACACAGACCTCCTAAAACTCTTATAGTTTTCTGAGTAATGGAGATAATAAGTTCATCTTACAGAGTGGTCCTAAATCCGTCGGAGCTTTCTTGGTGATAGGAATGTCTTTTGTCCTAATGAGTTAACTCCTGTTGGACTCTTGGATAACTCAAGATGGGGGCTAGACATCAGAAAGGCCAAGCCTTTTGATAGCACCAGGAGGCAGACAAGTTTTAAGCAGACAAAAGTAGGTCCCTAGTAAAACCACAGCTTCGAGCCAAAAACAGCCTGAAGCTTGAAGGCTAAGGCTATTGGTTACAGATGACACCCATGACCCAGAGTGAAAATTTCTATTTCTGTTTGCCTATTTTTTCCTAATTGGTTCTTTCTGAATAATGCTTTTCAACCAATTAAATGTTGCTTTTTGCAATGCTACCTATAGCCAGCACCTCCTCCCATCCTCTGGCTATAGAAACCTCAGACTCAGCCACACTTTGGGGAAGCTACCCGACTTTTGGTAGGGGATGCCCAACTTGGGTCTGCCTCTCCACTGAGATCTGTTTTGTCACCCAGTAAAACTCTTCGTCTTGCTCACCCACCAGATGTCAGCTTAACCTAATTACTCTTGAATGTGGGACAAGAACTTGGGCCCCTCCAAACACCAAATGTGAACAGAGCTATAACCCTATAACACACACGTCCCGCTAACTGAGCAGTAGGAGATTGAGCTGCTGGGCACCACACATCCTCATTCATCAGGTTGCAGATGACAGGACTGAAAGAGCTGTTAACACTCTGTAACAGCTCCTTTGGGGCTTCAGGGTGGCTGGCATAGTGGAGGTTTTCAGGCTTAGAACCTTTAGCCCCAGCACCATTCTCTAGGGAGGGATGATAGCCTGAATATTGAATTGATAATGCATCACACTCATGTGATAAAGCCTTCATAAAAATCCCAAGGCATGGGATTTGGAAAGCTTCTGTATTGGTGAGTTTATCTACATGCTGGTTGGTGGCATAGCCCAACTGTACAAGAACAGAAGCTCCTTTGTTTGGGAATTTTGGATCTCATGCTATGTACCATTTCATCTGGATGTCATTTGTATGTTTTTATAATGTCCTTTATGATAAACTGACAAACATAAGTAAAATGTTTCCCTGAGTTTTATGAGCTGTTAGTAAATTATACAAGATGAGGAAGGGATTGTGGGAAACCCTAACTTATAGCCAAGACTGAAAAAAGTGTGTGTCCTAGTCACTCAATTCTAGTGACTAGAATCTGAAGCAGGAAAAGTAACATGGCTGGCCTTATGGAATCTTTACTAATTCTGGGTAGTTAGTGGCAGAATTGAACTAAATTGTGGGACACCAGTTGGTATCCACAGGAAAAAAAAAAAAAAATTGGAGAATTGCTTGGTGTAGAAAACTCACACATTAGAAGCACTGAGTTTTAATTTATACATTATTCAAGTTTGAAAGTTAAGGTTATCTCTTCTGAGTGGTCTTACTCATGTTTTCAGTAGTTCTTTAAAAATGAGTGAAGATCTGGCAGGAGTGTGCAGCATTAAAAACAATAATGGGTGGCCGGGAGCGGTGGCTCACACCTGTAATCCCAGAACTTTGGGAGGCTGAGGTGGGTTGATCACGAGGTCAAGAGATTGAGATCTGGCCAACATGGTGAAACCCGGTCTCTACTAAAAAATACAGAATTAGCTGGGCATGGTGGTGTGCGCCTGTAGTCCCTGCTACTAGGGAGGCTGAGGCAGGAGAATTGCCTGAACCCAGGATATGGAGATTACAGTGAACCAAGATTGCACCACTGTACTCCAGCCTGGCGCCTGGCAACAAAGCAAGACTCTGTCTCAAAAAAAAAAAGAAAAACAAAACAAACAAAACAAAACAAAACAAAAAAACACACGCACACACAATAATGGGTGATATGTTTAAGAACTGTTGAAAATGTAAAAAAATCCTAACATACATGCAAAATGATATGTATACATGTTTTTTTTTCTCCTTTATAAACAAATCAGCTCACATTGTTTAAAATTCAGGTAAGCTAAAGTAATTTTATTTTAAAATGTAATAAATGGAAAGAGTATAGCCTTGGCTACGTCTTATGCAAATGATAAAGTAAAGAGAAATAGAAGAATTAAAGGATGAAAAGAGCACATTGAGTATTCTCCAGGATAAACCAAAGTTAGGGTACAAAGAAACCTTTAATACATTTTTTAAATTAAAAAATATTTAAACTTTTTAAAATACTAAAATTATACAGTTTATCTTGTTTAATCGCAATGAAATGAAACTAGTAGTTAATGTCAGAAGAGGAATGAAAACATGCATAAATATGTGGAAATTAAACAACATTCTCTTAAATATCCAATGAGCCAAAAAGAAAGCATGATAAAGATTAGAAAATTTTCATTAAGACAAATGAAATTAAAAATAACATATAAAACTTTATGAAATGCAGTTAAGAAGGAAATTAGTACCTATAAATACTTATATTGAAAAGGAATAAAGATCTCTAGTCAAAAATCAAATTTTATACCTGAAGAAACTAGACAAAGAACAAACTAAATACAAAGCTAGTACAAGACAAAAATAATGAAGTTTAGAACAAAGACAAGTAGTTTAGAAAATAGAAAAACAATAAAGAAAAGTCAGTACTTTCAAGAATTGGTTCTTTGAAAAGATTGACAACATAGAGAAACTTTTATTTAGACTGTTTAAGAAAGGAGAGCACAAAAATAATTAAAATCAGAAATGAAATTGGTAATACTACCAATAATTATACAGCTATAAAATATTATATATTATAATAAATATCAACAATGAAATATCAACAAATCATATAGCCTACATGAAATGACCAAATTCCTAGAAACACAGAAACTACCAATTTAAAATTATGAAGAAATAGAAAATCTGAATAGACCTATAACTAGTAAAGAACGGATCAGTAATAAAAAAATTCTCAACAAAGACAGCTCAAGACAAGATTGCTTCACTGGTGCAGTCTACCAAACATTTGAAGAAAACATAATGTCAATCCTCAAGCTCTGAAAATATTGAAGAACAAGAATACATTTTAATGCTTTCTGTGTAGTCAGCATTACCCTGATATCAAAGCTAGAGAAAACACTACAAGAAAAGAAAACTATTGACCAATATTAGATGAATATCAATGCAAAAATTCTCAAAAAAAATACTAGCAAAGGGAATTCAATAGCACATTAAAATAATTATACACTGTGATCAAATGGGATTTTTTCCTAGTATGCCAGGATGGTTCAACATATGGAATTTGATAAATGTAATACCTAAGATTACAGAATGGAGGGGAAAACAAATAACTATCTAAATGAATGCATAGGAAGCATTTGGCAAAATTCAACAATCTTATGATAAATAAAAAATTCAACAAACTAGGAATAGAAGGAAACTATTTCAATATAATATAGCATGTATGAAAAATCCACACAACATTATATGCAATAGTGAAAAACTGAAAGCATTTCTTCTGAGATTAGGAAGAAGAGAATAATACATGCTTTTGCAACTTGTATTCAACAGAGTACTGGAATTCTTAGCCTGAGCAATTAGGAAAGGAAAATAAATGAAAGGCATCCAAATTGGAAAGCAAGAAGTAAATATATTTTTGTTAACAAATGACAGCATCTTCTATCAAGAAAACCCTAAATAGTCCACAAAAAATGCTAAAAACTAATAAAATTCAACAAAGTTGCAGGATACAATAAACAACATACAAAATCAATTGTGTTTCTATACACTGAAAATTAATTAGAAAAAATAGCTAAGAAAACAGCTTCATTTACAATAACATTACAAAGAAAAAATTCTTATAAATTTAACCAAGAAAGTAAAAGAATTGTGCTCTGAAAGCTACAAAATGTTGCTGAAAGCTATTAAAAAAGACACAAATAAATAGAAGACATTTCATGATAATGGATGGGAAGACTTTTTTGTTAAGATCTCAACATTATTCAGTTATGTACAAATTAAATGCTGTCCCTAACAAAATCTCAATGATATTATTTTTGGTGAAAATTAATAATTCATAATAAAATTCATATGGAATTTCAAAAAGACCACAAATACCCAATACAGTCTTGAAAGCTATTTAACATCATTGAAGCTTTGGGAAACATAAATAAGAACCATAATGACATTCCACTTCACACCTATTACATTGAACATTATCAAAAAACAGAAAAAAAGGATGTGAAGAAATTTGAACCTGTGTACATTTCTGGTGAGAATGTAAAATATTGTAGCTGCTGTGGAATGCAGTGGCAGTTCCTCAAAAAAGTAGAAATGAAATTGTCATGTTATTTTACTATTCTACTTCTGGGCGTATAGCCAAAAGAATTGAAAGCAGAAATTTGAACAGATATTTGTACATCAATGATTATAGCAGCAGTAGTCACAATAGCCCAAAGTGAAAGAAGGTCAAGTGTCCATTGGTAGATGAATAAACAAAATGTAATATACATGTACAATGAAATAATATTATTCAGCTTTAAAAAGAGTTGATATTCTTATTTATACCACATCATGGAAGAATTTAAAAATATTCTAAGTAAAATAAACCAAGTATAAAAGGACAAATACTGTATGATTTCACTTATATTAGGTACATAGAGTAGTCAAACTCAGAAAGACAGAAAGTAAAATGGTGGTTGTCAGGAAATGTGAGGAGGGGAGAATAGAGAATTATATTGTTTAATGTGTACTGAGTTTCAATTTTGCACAACAAAAAAAGATTTATGAAGATGGATGGTGGCAATGATTGCACAACAATGTGAATGAACTTAATGTCAGTGAACTGTTCAATTCAAAATAGTTAAAGAAGTATGTGTTATGCATTTTTACCACAATAAAATTATTTTTTTAAAAAAAGGGATAAAATGAAAATGAAGTAAAATTATCATTTTTGTGAAAGAAAGGAGAGACTAGTGAATGAAGCTGCAAAATGGAAAAGAAAAACAAAATTAAAGAGGAGACACATGATAGGAGAGAGTATGAGGAAGGATTCACATAGAAACAAATTACAGAGAATGAAAATAATAGCAGCTTAAGTTGAATATTTTTCTCCACTTGTTAAACTCCAGAGGTAACAAATCTAGGATGAAGAAATTATTTCATAGCACACTCAGGCATCCAAGCTCCTTCTAGCTTTCAGCCTTAGCATCTCTGTGTGGCTGTGCTACTCATCGTTCAAGATGAGTTCTGGACATTCCATATTTCAAGCAGCAGGACCAATAAATAGAAGAAGAAAGGGACAATGTGTCCCAAATATCACATCAGGATATTTCCCAGAAAGATTGCAAAACTTCTACTTAAACCGATTTAATTGAAATGTAAACACACGGACATATCTGTCTATGAAAAATACTAGGAAAGTTAGTTTTTAATTCTAGTTGATCATGTGCTTACCTAAAAGTTATTATTACTTTGGAATAAAGGAAAAGCTTTATAAATTACCTAGTCTGTGGAATTCTGTGATAGAAACATAAAAGGTACTAAGGCAAGTATGTACTATGTAATACATGGGTAATTCTTATAAACTTTTTAAATAAAAAATTTAAAAACAAAATTATTTATTAATATGAAATTCAAAGTTTACTGTGTTCTTTATCTCACAACCCAATCTATAATTTACAATTTGTAATTACATTGCTTATATTATTATTTATAAATTATCTTTCCTATTAAAATGTAGATTTCCTGAGAACTGGATCAATATAATATTTCTTGGATAAGATAAACTTAGTAAATATTTATTGAATAAATAAAATATGGCTGCAACTCTTTTTGCCACTTTTTAACATTGCTCAGAAGGTTTTAGTCAAGGACAATATAACAAAATAAAATTAAACAATACTGAGACTTGATATTCATTTTCTACAAGAGGAAAATACAACTGAAAATGACATTATTTATGTAGAAAATGAAGACATTCAAAAATATTCAAAATTTAATATATCACTTGCATTGATTACTGATAAAATAAGAGTATTTATTGGATATTTAGTCATCTTTTAATTTACTTCAACTTTTTCACTTCCCCATGTTCTTGATTTTCAAATAAAATGCACTCAAATACATCTATTAAGGATTTCATATGTAAAATCGTCACACTTTTCCCTCAAAGACTTTCCTTTAGTTTCTGTTTCTATTAGGTGTTTTCTGTAGTAAGATACTGAAAAATGTTTCTACAAAATTTTGGTGAGGATCATTTTGGTAAAGTTTCATTATTTTATTTTACTAAACAAGGGATATGTAAAAATAATAACTCAACATACTAAGTGGAATAATAGTAATATACACAGACTGAATTTTTCTTTTCAGGCTATAAATTGAACCACCTCATTAAATTCTACTTCCTATTACACAAGTGTCCATTAAAATTGTACAGGGCTATCAGCTTTTTATCTTTGCCAATTTTTATGTTTTCTATTAATTATATTTATGTCAATAAAATAAAATTCAACTCAGTAGAAAGCTATAGTATGCTCATGTATTAGAAGAAAAGTATTACAAAGCTATGCCTTTATCTTAATTTTGTGTACTAAGTTAATATAAGTTTCCAAAAACTTCAAATGAGTATTTATTAATACTGAACAAATATGTTAAAAATCTATGTGAAACAACAAACGAGAAACAATGACAAAGCAATTTAAACAGGAGGATAATGAACATAGTGGCACAATATGATTTAACAAATAATTGTAAAGGTATGACAATTATAAAGTTTTATGGGTACAGAATAGATTAATGGAATCAAATAGAAATCTCAGAACGGAATGCTAGCACTTACATGCAACAAATAAAATATGTTATATCTATGTCTTTTTTAGAAATATAATTATGAGAGCAAGTAATGCTTTATATTTTCTAGTAGGCCGTGTGTGCTTCTCTTGACTAACACAGAAATAATATTAAGTGTCTAGAAAATGTCATTAGGGTGATATATGATGTTCTGAAAAGAATCATAAAGGTGTGTGTTGGGGATCAAGAGCACAGAATGATGGGGAATATGAGAGGGATGTCTTAGTATCTTCTTTGAGTGGAAACTTAAGAGTGAGGAGCTGAATAAGTAGGATGCTTAATGAGATGTCATTAGAAAAATATCTTTAAGGAGATTTAGAGTAAAGCTTTTCATTGTTCATCAAGCTTTCTGGCTTTGATTATGATATCTTTGAAACAATATAAAGATTGGATCATGAGAGCACCGAAGTTCAAATTATATTAGATATATTTAAAATATGATTATTTAAATGAGTGATTTATCAAATAATTGCAGAAAATTAAGTGTTTCTCAGGTTGTTCAAGACTTTGGGTAATTTTGAGGAAAAAAATGTATTCAAATTTCTATGTAACACCATCAACAAACACAAATTCCAGAGAAGTTGGAAAGTTAAATAAGGAATATAAAGAGACAAAACCAGAGATAAACACAAGAGAATATTTAAGAGTTATAACATAAGAAATTGTTCCTGAGCATCAGCAAAACATATAAAGTTGATACAGAGGTGATTGATATATTCAACTAGCTAAAAATTTAAAATGGTGGTTGTATTAGTCCATTTGTATTGCTATAAAAAACACTTGAGCCTGGGTAATGTGCAAAGAAAAAAAATCATTTGTCTCACACTTCTGCAGACTCCACAAGCTGCATGGTGTTAGCATTTGCTTTGGGTGAGGGCCTCAGGAAGCTTACAATCATGTCAGAAGGGAAAGGGGGAGCAGACATAGAAATGGAGGTAGCAAGGAAGAGGGAGGAGGTGCAAGATTTTTTTTTTTTTTTGAAGAGTTGCCCAGGCTGGAGTGCAATGATGTGATCTCAGCTCACTGCAACCTCCACCTCCTGGGTTTAAGCAATTCTCTTGCCTCAGCCTCCTGAGTAGGTGGGATTACAGGCATGTGCCACCATGCCCCGCTAATTTTGGATTTTTAGTAGAGACAGGTTTCCTCTGTGTTGGTCAGGCTGGTCTCAAAATCCCGACCTCAGGTGTCCACCCACTTCAGCCTCCCGAAGAGCTCGGATTACAGGCATGAGCCACAGCACCCAGCCAAGACTCTTAAATAACCAGGTCTCATGTCAACTCATAGAGTGAGAACTCGCTCATTACTGTGAAATAAACACCAAGCCACTCATGAGGAATCCTCTCCCATAACCCAAACATCTCCCACTAGCCCTACTTCCAACACTGGAAGTCACATTTGAATATGAGATTTGAAGGGGACAAAACATCCAAATGTTATCAGTGGTATTATAAATATATGAATCTCAAAATCAAAGACAATTCACACACTGAGAACCATAGTTTAGAGCATGTAAATCTAACATTAAATAAGTAACAAATCATCTCAATGTATTGAACAACAAATAAGACTTATATACCCTAATATTAAGTTTGGCCTGAGAAAGAATAATAATTTTATAAAAGAAAGCATAAAATAACCTTTGTATGTGCAACCTTTTAGTAACCAAAAACAATCAGTTTAAAAAAGAAATGATCAAAAAAGTTAGAAAAGATGAAAAGTTTAAGACTCTGAGCATTCTGTGTTAACATATATTATCTGACTGTTCTCTTTACGGCTGAATAAGTTTGAGAAACCGATATTGCCTTTTGTACATTCTTGTTGTCAAATTACACTCACAATGGACAATTATATTATATCCAGGAGCACAAAATGTCTCTGACAACACATTACTTGTTCTAGTTAATAAACGTCTATACACGTGTTCTGAGAAAAGATGAATACACACACACACACACACACACACACACACACACACACACACTTTATCAGTGTGCTGTTAATTATAGTGAAATCTTGGAAGCATCCTAAATTTTCTGCAACAAGTAAATTGTAATTTGGTATATGCCTGAGACCACAGGTTTCACTAGCCTAGAGTCTTTGAGAACATCTATTCATGACTTCTTTAACCAAACTAGAACAATTGAAATTAAGGTGTTGCATATTATTCCATCTCTTCCAACAGTGTTTCTTAATTCTAAGAATAGCATGTTTTTCTGTCTCTCTCTCTCTTTTTTTTTTTTTTTTTTTAGACAAAGTCATGCTCTGTTGCCCAGGTTGGAGTGCAGTGGTGGGGTCTCAGCTTATTGCAACCTCCACCTCCAAGGTTTAAGTGATTTTCCTGCCTCAGCCTCCTGAGTAGCTGGGGTTACAGGCACCTGTCAGAATGCCTGGCTAATTTTTTTTTTTTTTGTATTTTTAGTAGAGATGGGGATTCACCATGTTGGCCAGGCTGGTCTCGAATTCCTGACTTCGTGATCCACCCACATTACCCTCCCAAAGTGCTGGGATTACTGGCATGAGCCACTGCACTTGGCCGCATGTTTTTTAAATACAATTCAGTTTTTCCACATGCCTCAGTTTTCCTCAAAGCAATGATTTCCCAGCTCTTTGAAACTTCTGTGTCTCTAGATCTCACAATTTCAATTAAATCATATTTGTGGACCTTTGGGTAACTAAAAGACCCATTACCGTAGTTTTATCTGAAAGAAATTGCCTATTCTTAACAATAAATTGTTGTGCCTTATTTTTAAAAAAGTTGAAAACTTTAATATTGCCATGTCTTCATCTCATTTCTGCATTGTTTAGTGATATTTCAGAACCTTGAGAACTATTTTTTTACCCAAAACCCTATCTATAAATACTATGTGCTTTCTGCTACCAAATAATATTGGAGGTTGACAGTGATTTATTGTCCTCACAAGGTCTGCATATAAGCATACCCTTAAGGATATATACTGAGCTAATATTTTCCCAACTGAAAATGTCTTCATTTCTAATATTCAGCATCATTCTTAGACCTGAGAAAGATGCTCTATCATTGGACTTATGCTTAAAATTTTCTTATTGCTCACTCGCTCGCTCTCCATCTCACACACACACACACAACTTAAAAATCACAGGACTTCAGGACTTCTGCTTTTCTACAACATGTAAAGAGAATGGATGTTATCACACCCAACCTTACAACAAGAGAAAAGCTAAACAAATTAAAAATCAATGACATTTCTTAGAATTACCAGGCAATTCAAGTCACAGGGAAGACTAGTCCCCTGGAAAGTAGACATACAAGCAGTTCTAGAGAGACAGAACTGAGGTCAGATTTAATGGAGCAGAAACCAAAGGAACCATGAAGAGACAGAAAACTTGAATATTAATTTTGATGAATTGTTGGGAGTAAGTGTGGACTAGAATAAAAGAAAGAAATGCCTGGGAACTGTGGTCTTGTATGTGTCTGGTATTGGGGACTGGATAGGGAAATAAACTTTTGTGGAGTTTTTCCTTCAGGAACCATACCAGATCCTGCAAATGAAAAGCCAAGCGATATACCCTAATAGTTTTGGCAGGGCCCGGGGAACATAACTACTTTGAAATATGGCAAATTTTCTCCATAACAAAGACCTACTCTGCAGGAAGAAAATCTCTATTAGAGCCTTACGGATCTGAGAGAGCAGCACTCAGCCAGCATCATTCCTAGCCTTCCTGTTTCATCTGGCAGTTAAAAAAAAAAAAACAAAAAACAAAACAAAACAAAACAAAACAAACAAAAAAAAAACATTAGTAAGGCTGGTTGGTCTTCTAAAAGACTGAGAGTTAAACATATGATTATAAAACACTTGCCCTCCCCATACCACAACATCAGCAAGGCTCCAATGCCATAACAATGGATTTGCACTACAGGAGTTCTAAAGGAAACTCAAAGACAACAGAGGAGAAAAAATATCTAAGACACAAGAGAAAACTAAACTTCTGCCACCTACAGCCACAGTAAATATTAAACACAGCCCAAGCCCTAGTCAGATTAATGTAAAATTTCACATTAAAGGCCTACTTTACTTGGTTTCTATTCTCTGATAAACTATGTGCAGCTTTCAGCAAAACAATTATAAGGGAAGCTAAAAAACAAGTAGAAACTTAGTCTGAATAGAAGAATTGGAAATACCCTGTAATAAGTGACTGGACTATATGTAAAATGGTGTAGTTTTATTTAAAAGTAGAGTTAGATTGCTTGTACATGTATGTTTCACATTCTAGGGGCAGCAAGTAAAAAACTATATAAAAAGATATATTGATATGATAGGGAGAAGAAAAATGGTTAATTAAAACTGGAGAGGCAGTTTGCAGTGAAAATCAAAGAGGAACAGGAAATGAGAATAAGATAATTTAAAAAAGCAGGAACAAGTACAACAAATACAAACCAATTATAAACATGGTTGATATTAAACGAACTATACAAATGATCATTCTGAATATACATGAACTAAAGTTGACAGAGTTGGTAAAACAGAACAATACATGATCCAACTATATATTGAAGATTTATATGTTGTTATTTATTAAATATTAAAGAAATCAAGCATTGGTATTTTCTAGTGTCATGTAGCTATGGAAGGTGAGTCAATATTATTCATTTAAAGTAATTCATATTCACTTGTAACTGCTATAGCTCCATAAGAAATAAATGTATTTTCAGTTCACAGAGGAGTATTGCAGGCACAAGTCTCATATATATATATATGAATATTATATATAAATATATACACAATTATGTGCATATAGATATTATATAATATACAGTATATTTGTGGTACAGACATAGTAAATGTCATACATTTACATATGTACATACATATATTTATTATATGTTATTAGGATATATATCTTCTCAGTATTTATAACATCAATCTAGTAGAATTATTACATGATAGTAAAATAGTACAATAGAGCTTGTCATACAAACTCTGACGTTTTATAATATATATTTTGAGGGAGATAGTCTTCATGCATTTCATTCATTCATATGTATAGTTTCTGAAATATCAGGAGGTTTGTAGTATTTTATGGTGAAAGATTCTCTGACTCTCATGTAAAGAGTTCAGTGAAATCAAGCATTGTGCCAAAAAAAGTATGTCAAATTGATGAAGAGAGAGCCACTGACTAGACTAGACAAAGGCCCATATCCACAGCTCCTTAAGGACTGTGATAATAGAAGTAGAACGAACTGGGAAAAAATATGTTAATAGCTATTGCAAAAGCTTTATGCTAGCTTGTCATTTCTTTTATATAAGTGTCTTTTCATTATTAATTTTTTTCTGTTTGCACCAAAACTTCCTACTAAAGGAATTCTTTCTGACTCAATAAGAGGTATTGTTTGAGTCTTCATATTAGAAACACTGTAAATTCCTTCTTCTTCTAAGTACTCCTTCAGTTTATATATCCCTTAATTATTCTAATAATCATTTGGCAGGCAGTATTTTTAGTTGTGGATATGTCCTATGTGTCTCGTTCGATTATATTTCTTGACAACAGGGAACATGTGGTATTATATTACATATTTTAAAAAATTGAAATGGGGCATAGAATCATAATCTGCATATGTACCCTAGAACTTAAAGTATAAAAAAAAATTACAGTTTTACATATCAAAAAAAGAATATTTTCTTATAAATAATATAAGATCAATAGATGTTTCTTTAGTTGTGCTATTTTTACATGTGAATCCTAAAGACATCGAGTAAATTTGTCACTTTTGATAACTGCCAACTAATTAATATGTTTATGAATATCCTTCAAAGAATTCACATAGATTTATAAGGTTTGATTATGTTTTACCTGGATAAAATGTGCCTTTTCCCTTTCATTGCCCTCTGCTGGATGACAGCCTTTTCTTCTGATACGTTCAGCTTTACATGTGACTAACCAAAAGAGATCTTTTTTAAAAGATATGCAAAAATAGGTATTGTGGTTATAGGTTTAAAAAAAAACTTTACAGTGTTTTCTAAATCAATGATCTGTTGTTGCTACTGCACAAGAACTGCTAATCTTTGAAAAACTTGGGACTACTTAGTTCACTTGTTAGTTCTTAGAGCTTCCTGTGGCATATAGGTATTTTTTCTCATTTACATCACACTATTCATTTATTATAAATTCACTTTTTTTTTGCATAAACATGAAATACACCTTTCAATCCATATTGTATATCTTTTGCTTTTACGAACGCAATTGTCAGTGTGAGGAAAGACAGATAAGCCAGACAGTTATTTTTCAAAGAAATAAGTGACAATCTTTTGTTCTGGAATGCTTTTTTGCATTTATGAGATTTTTTTTTTTTTATGTGTCTATCAGACCTAGTTAGCAGCACAGTGCTCAATGTTTCAGAATGTGCCTGGATTTTCCATTCTTGATGACCTTTTAACATGGCCTCTATGTGATTAAAGGAAAGGCTCTCAACTTCTTCATTACCTTAGTGGCTGACATTTATAAATATATGAAAATAAAGAAAAAGTAAAAGTGCAAATTAAGATTACGTGCAGTGAATTTTGGAAAAGGAAGATAAAATGAATAAATAAGGCTTAATTGCTTTGAGTTAAGATCTAAACATTGGTTAGGAAACCTGTAAAAATTTAACAATAACGCAACATTAATTGCCTGAAACATACAGACTACTTGCCTCTAAATTCAGTAGACATTAAAATGTTATAATTACATATAATAATTATAATATATAGTTATATGTGTGTGTGTATATATATATATGTGTGTATATATATGTATGTGTATATATATATATATATATATATAGAGAGAGAGAGAGAGAGAGAGAGAGAGAGAGAGATCTATTTACTTTCTTTTTCTCATCTTTGAAAACTATAGTTCATCAAGGTGATGAAAGGAAGCATAGATGTTTTTAACTTTCTATCCAAGTTTGTACTTTTAATGTTTGGTAGGATTATTACTGGGAATACATTTTGCTTATCAGTTTCCTCTTTCTACCAGACACAGTTCAAAAAAAGCCATAGGGAGTAGTTTGAATTCTTTTTCCACAGAGGTGGCAGTGCTGGCTGTTTAAGAGCTGCATGACTTGGGTTATCTACAGTTGTAGTGGTTTCATAGTCGCTCATTTTCAGGAAAAGTATCTCTTTCTAAGAGTTACTTTGCACTGATTGTACAATGTTGTTTTCCATTAGCTCATTCTCTGCTTGTATGAAAGATGAAGTGAATAATTTTATTCCAATTTTCTTCCTCATGAATAAAATTTGCACATCCTAATTTCAAATCTATACATATTTGTTTTATTACCAAATTCTAATATTTATGATAGAATCAAGTATTATACACTGAAGCAGAATGAGCTCTAAAAAGATATAGGAATTCTGGGTCATGTTCTAGTTTAATCTACATTTTTTTTTTCCTAAGGACTTACTTATTTCCAACAATCAATGGTCACATATCCACTAATACCATCGAGTCACCTTGCAAGTGCATTCCATTGTCCAAAACTATGCTCAACATAATCAAACTAGTCCAAACACCTAAATATCATTACAAATAAATAAAAGCATATACACATTGTGTCTCCTATAAATAAACAATGTAGATCAGGGTTTGAAAATATTTGATGAAAATTTTTGCTTAAAAATTCATAGTTAGAGTCTATTTCTCTACTCTTATGTGAAACAATGAATTAAGCAACATTTTACTAACATTAACTCTACCCTACATTATTATGCATTATAGTAATAAAAGCAGTAAAGCCAATATGACTGATAGCCATCATTGTGTGCTGCACACCATCATATTTTAAATGTTTAAATGGTTGTAGAGGTATATCATATGAAATTGTATGATGAGAAATTCATTAACAGGGCCGGGCGCGGTGGTTCACACCTGTAATCCTAGCACTTTGGGAGGCCAAGGTGGGTGGATCACCTGAGGTCAGGAGTTCAAGACCAGCCTGGCCATCATGGTGAAACCCCATCTTAAAAAAAAAAAAAAGAGAGAGAGAGAAATTCATTGACAATTATTTATTATACAAATATTTTAATTTCCCCTTGGACCTGTCTCCAAAGTTATTTTTTAATTTATTTTTATTGTATATATTTAAGGTATACATCATGATGTTTTGATATATGTGTACATACTGAAATAATTACTAAAGTCAAGCAAATTACCATATCCATCTTCTTATATAGTTACTTTGTGTGTGTGGAAAAAGTACTTAAAATATATTCTCATAGTAAATTTCTAGAATACCATCCAATACTATTAGCCATAGTCCTAATGCTTTAAGTTAGATATTTCAGTTTATTTATTCTACATAACTAAAGCTGTGTATTCTTTGACCACGGAGGTCTGAATAGCACTTAAGAAAAAGCACCAAAATAGCCTAGAATTGGTTTTGCTACTAACATTATCTGTCATTTTTAAACTCTCTTATGAACTAAATAATAAAATTAACACAATGAAAAAGGTATTAGTTTGTATGTTTCCTATTTAAATGTATCACCATAAGCAATTGCTGATTGTCCTGCTATTATGATTGAAAATGCACTATTTTATAGGAAACATCCTTTATTTTCAAGAAATCCAATATTCCATGCTGCAAAAATGCTAGATAAAATTGTTTGAAACTTTTCACACCATGGCAACTTTGTTTGGGCCTAGGTGGAAGAATCACAAGCAATTGAGACCAGCCTGGGCATAGCTAGGCTTGTCTCTACAAATAAAAATAAATAAATAAAAGAATGTTATTTTATTATAAATAAATATTAATTTTATTTAGTCCATTAGAACATCTCCTATAAAACATAGCTTTGCACATTAATTATGTATGACTACATATATCTATTTTATTTTACCTAGATAATACTTGAATAATAAAGTAGACCTTATTTGTAAGGCTTATTACAGAGTATAGTTATGAAATCTGTCCTTTGATTAATGAATAGATGCAGTGTTTTAGGTCTTGTAGCTATTTGTGACTGCCCATTCATTTATAAGCTGGTTGACACATTTGTTCAATTACAACTACCTTGTTTCTAATTGCTACATGTCACTTTGATTGATTGTTGTCAATTTCTAGCATCAGCAACAATGCTTCGTTGCTTCATGTCACAAATCAGTATATATTTACTTGATTTCCCCTGTCTACCAGAAGGTGGTTGCTTGAAAATTCTATTATCATGAGCCAACCATTATCTAACTCATTTGATCTGAGATTGAGCAAATATCACTTCAAGGTTAGGGATCTAAAGTAAGTAGCTTTAAAATTCATATTTTCAAAACTAAATATTGGATAGTTAGCAAACTTTAGTTGAATGTATGAAACATATTCTGAGAAGAGTGTATTTATTAGCCTTTGTGTTGAGCCACTTGCTTTCTTTGTATACTTTTCCTAAGCTCTCAAGATCAGCAGTCTGCTTGTACATCTATGGATGATAACATTTTTGCTTGTTTATACCACATGACCATGTACTAATGTGAAGGGAAGATGAAGATAGTGGTCCTTTTAAATGATACAGAAGGGAGTAAGGGGAAAGGTGGGCCGCTGGCTAGGGCTCCACCCCCACCGAGGTAAGTGAGGACAGGTACTCCTGCTTTCCCACCTAAATGTTGCATTTTCCATGACCACCCTAGCCTGCCAGACCCCCATCCTGGGCCTATAAAACCTAAGACCCTAGCTAGCAGACAGACAAGTGGCTGGACGTCTTGAGGAACACATCAGCAGAAGAAGACACAAGCAGCAGGTAGTGGAGAGGACTTCTAGAGGAGGAGGCCGGCAGAAGAGCACAGCGACAGGCACTGGCACTCTAGCAGGTCATAGACCTGCGGGAGGAGGCAGAGTTGTCCAGGGCAGTCAGAGGAGAGCCGGGTCACCAAGTGGCCCAACTCCAGGGGAACCCATTTTCCTTCTGTCTCCCCCATTAGGGGAGAGCTAATTCCACTCAATAAAACTGCATTCATTCTCCAAGCCCACGTGTGATCCAATTCTTCAGGTACACCAAGGCAGGAACCCTGGATACAGAAAGCCCTCTGTCCTTGCAACAAGATAGAGGGTCTAACTGAGCTAGTAACACGAGCTGCCTATATTTGGCAAACTTAAGGGAGCACCCTGTAACACACGCCCACTGGGGCTCCAGGAGCAGTAAATGTTCACATCTAGACATTGTAATTTGATGGAAGCCCCACAGCCTGTCAGTCTGCATGCTCCTTTACAGATCTGAGCAGTGGGACATTAAAGAAGCAAGTCACACCCCCATTGCATGCCTTGCCAGGGGGACAAGGGAACCTTTCTTGTTTCACTAAGTCATGCAGATAACTTGTGCTTTGGAATCTTTGAGACATGAGTTGCAGTTCTTCCTTCGTCATTTATTAGCTGCATTCATTTCTAATTCTCTGTATGAATTTCAACAACCTCATTTATGAAGTATTTATCTACAGGATTTTTTTCTTTTTTTAGGATTTAATGATATTATAAATGAAATAGGCTTGACATACAGTTTGCCATGTATTGGGTTCTTAGTAAAACCTATTTCCTTATTATCCTTTACTATCTGATATTAGTCAGTTTGAATATTTAGACAATAGAGATTTGGTATTGAAAATCCAATGTCTGCAGCAAAGTTAGTTATAATGTAAACATAAAGCTGATTTAGAAATTTATATCTTCCTTGAAAGAGAATTATAGCTATTCAAAGGGCAAGATGTTTTTATTATTTATTTTAAAGGACATACATTATTGAATATACATAATAGGTTATAGAACACGTTACTTACACACATATTGGTCCAAATGTAGCTTTATAATTTCAAAAGAAAATTTAAAATTAGAATGCATAATAAAATTGAATACCATTTGTCCACTGGAAAATACATGCAACTCTAAAGCAGTAAATTCTAGATCCCCTACCACTGAAAAAGCATTTATATCAAAAGAAAATATTAGGTGAAAAAATTCTGAAGTGCTTCACCTATACTAAAATGAACCAATAAATAAAAACAGTCTTACTTTTTTGGTGCATAAAATTATTAAGTAATCACTAGAGTTACTGATTGAGAGAAACAAGACAGAGTGTTTTATGCAATATAACACTTAGATATCCTAATAATTTGGCTTCCAGTGAGACTACTGAGTTGTGAGAAAATGAATAATTTCATTTTATTTTTCTTCCCAATTGATCAGGGTTCTCAACATTACTAAATGTGTAATGAATAAGCATAGTTATTCTCATTAAAATTCTAATACAAAATATTTTTACTAGGCTTTGGTAGTAAGTCAGAAAGCAGACAGAGCAACACTATAATTAAGGCATCTAATTTTAAAAGCTGGATTTTAAAAATAAATTGTCTTGAATGCTGTTTTAGGTATAGATTTTCATAAAGCATTTTTATTTGTAACTGTTTAAAAACAGAAGCATCCACTATGCATATATTGGCTTATATTACATAAATAAATGGAAATGGGAACAGAAATCAAATTTCTCACATATGGGCTCAAATCCCAGTTCTGTCCCTGATTAGGTGTGTAATTTGTGAAATGTTCTTATTAACACAAAAGCCATGAAAGATTTTATAATTAGACAGAGAAATAAGATAAATTTTACATAATGGGTATCAATGCAGGCTTATTTTTACATTATTTTAGAAGGTCAGGGTTGAAATTCTAGTTAGGAGGTTTGCATAATAGTCCATTATAAATAGAATATAGGATTGAATTATGAACATATAGTTCAGAGACAAAAAAATATCAAGAGCCATCAAGGTTTTATCAGGCTTAGAATTGATGTACTTTGATGGCTGATTGGATTTGTAAAGGAACAAGAAAAAGTAATAAAAAAGAACTCCCTCCAGGGTTTTTGACTTTTGTGACTAGAAGAACAGTGATATCTTCAGATCAGCATAAATGGAAAACTGCTTGGAATAAATAATAATTAAAGTTTGAAAATCCAGGCTAAGAATGTTATTTGAAACTATGTCTTGGGATTTGACCTTCCTGAATCCCAGTGAAATAAGCTAAACAAGATAAGATCAAATGATATAAAGCAACTCAAGTGATAATTTTAAAAAGGAGAATATGCTAATGTCTTACACTATTAAACATTGGATTTCATTGTAGAAGATCCTTGAGTAGAGGAGAAGTATATTCTCTACTCCTTGTTAATGCATAATTGAATAGTATCCTAAATATTCTTATTAATATTTTCTCTAAATCTGGAGATAAACATATTATTTGCTTTTTCATTTTTGTTTAAGAATTAGTGGAAAGAACTTCTGCAAATATGTCTGCATAACGGGGAAAGCAAATGAAGGAAATTTTTGTTTTTTTCTGAAGAAAGTCAATACTTAAGGGCTATTCTTAAACTGGGTAAATAATTGGGATCACATAAAAATTGGTCTTCCTTCCTTGCTCTTGACATTTATGAGAATGAACTTTAGTACAGATAATTTTAAAACTACCAGAAGAAAAAGCATAACCCATTTATTCTAAAATAGACCACAGCTTTATCAACTCAACTAAAATTTTTGCCTCCTCTCATCATCCATTCTAAAGCATACTTAGCCTCAAAGTATGGCTCAGAGGAGAAAATAAACTCCTCAATGGGAAGGATGACAAGAATTCTTACATAGTCATCATAGCAAATCTCAGTGTCAGAGAATTTGAACTTCAAAATTAGAAAGGAAAATAATGAGAAGATAAGCCACTAAAAATCAAGTCACTGTCAGAGTGGAAAGGCTTAAGATGATCACAGTTGTTGCAAATACATTTAAAAGCAAAACATTTGGAACAAATAAAGGAATATCATCATACGTTTCTAGAATGCAGATATCCAAAATAAAAAAATAAATAAATAAAAAGTATTTTCTTAAAATGAAAATAACTGCATCTAAATAATTTAAAAGAGTCCTAAGGAATTTAATAAAACTGAGAAATTTAACAAAGATAAAGAAAGTTAAATTTTTAAAAACTTTAACGAAACTGAGATTGGAGAAAGAAAATAAAAAGATAAATATTTGGCAATCTAGGTGGGAAAACAAATTGTTCCACAGGTAAAAATTGTCATAATTGTTTCAAATCTCTCTTTAAAAACAAAACCAAACAGATTAACAGAATGAATGTCAGAAGACAATGTGACAAGCCTACCAAATCTGAAGGAGAAAATACCTTGAGAAGTTTATAACCAGCATATGGGCCATGCAGGAATAGAACTGACCAAAAGACTGGCTCAACGTGAACGAGCTCAATAAATAAAGCACCTTTGTGCTCTTCTGGGTGGGACGGGAGATTGTCTACCTAACCACTACATCTATTCAGATAGAAGATGATTAAGTATTGAATTTGGTAAAGGTGTCATTGTGTTAAATAAAGAGTGGTAAGGTTGGAATCTATACTATTTCTCTGCAATGGTGCTCAGTGTTCCTGATTTGGGTCATGGGATTTGGTTTGATATTTCACTTTTATTTCATACTTTTTGAAATGCTTGAAATATTTATTATGGAAACATGCTATTTTTATAAAAAAATAATTTCAGAATTTTGCTTAAAAATAAAAAGTGGTAAAACCCATACCACAATACTTGTTGAGATTCAATCAAATGATAGGGAATGTGGGTATTTTACTTTTCTGCTGTATTTTATTTTTAAGAACATCGAAATTTTTTTTCAAAAATTGGTGGAGGATATGTGAAGATTGAGTTATCTTTAATATACTTTAATGTAGATGTTTATCAGGCATTTGGGAACATGAACTGAAGTTCAAGATGTGAGATGCAGGTTTGATAAACATTTGACTGAAAGTGATAAATGGAAGCAAGGGAGTACAGACTGTTTCAGAAAGTACCAACAAAGTACAATTTGTGTATTTGAGGAGAGAGACCGAGGTCATTGCTGCATTTAAGAAGCAGATGGTAGAGAAAAATGAGAAAATATCAGAAAACTTGCTTACTTACCCCTTAAAATCATGAACAACAACAACAAAATAATAACAGATAGCAGAGCAGCTTCTTTTTCTAATGTAATGTATTTTCTACATCAAGACAATGTATTTCTTTTTTTTTTTTTTATTAATTAGTGGTGTCTTACCAATGATTAGCCTAATCTATTGAGATTCAAGAGGACAAATTACCTTTCGGCAAACATTTTATTGTTTAGTATCTGTATTAATTTGCTAGTTCTGATTTCTTTCTGGATGCTCTTCTTTGCTTCAATAACTGTTTATACAATTTAAAACACAGATCTTTCTTATATTGATTTCTGGTTCCCATACTTGAAATTCCAAGTTATGCCATTGAATTTAATCCCACTCTGTTATACTGACTTTTCAGCCAATTTATTCAGCTCACTCGCAATCCAGTTTCTGTCAGTCAGAGCACAAGAACCACATTCTGTTTGTTTTAGTATCTATACATAAGTATATTATATTTACATTATATTTTATATGTTAAAATATATAATATATTAAATATATTTTACATATAAAATGCATATTATATAATTATTTATATATATTTATGATTGCTATTTTGGCTAGCTAGATCATAAAAATGAAGATGAAATGGATTGTAATATATAAATTTACAGCTCACTTTAGCTAACATCCTCTATTTTAGTTACCTAAACATATGCCACAATTTGACTTTATTAAATAGTATATGTAATGGCTCAAATAGGCAGAATAGTTTTTTTCTTTCAATGTAATATTTAAATTAAAAGTTGAGAATAGTATCTTTTATATTGTTAAGCAAACACGATTTTTAAAAAGTCAGTCTGACCACTTTAATAAAAGGCACAACAAAAATTTATATTCAGATTCTCATATTATCAGTGACTTAGTCACAGTCAAAGAAATTCTAATTAAAAAATTATTTTAATATGTTTTGCAGAAAAGGTTGTGTTTCATTACATAAATAAGTTCTTTAGTGGTCACTTCTGAGATTTTGGTGCACCCATCCCTGTACCCAGTGTATAGTCTTTTATCCTTTACCCCCTTCCAACCTTTCTCCAGAGTCCCCAAAGTCCATTGTATCATCCTTATGTCAGTGGGTCCTCATAGCTTACTTCCTTCTTTTGAGTGAGAATATATGATGTTGATATTTGGTTTTCCATTCTCAAGGTACTTCTCTTAGAATAATAGTCTCCAATTCCATCTAAGTTGCTACAAATGATATTATTTCATTCCTTTTTATGGCTGAGTAGTATTCCATGGTGTATATATATATATATATATATATATATATATATATATATATATCTCACATATATGTGTATGTATATATCACATTTTCTTTAATCATTCATTGGTTGAGCATTTGCGCTAGTTCTAAATTTTTGGAATTGCAAACAGTACTGCTATAATGTATGTGCAAGTATCTTTTTTGTATAATAATTTATTTTCCTCTGAGTAAATACCCAATAGTGGGATTGCGGGATCAAATGATAGATCTACTTTTAATTCTTTAAAGAATAGACACACTTTTTTCTATAGTGGTTTTACTAGTTTATATTCCCTCCATTAGGGTAAAAGTGTTCTCTTTTCACCACATCTAAGCCAACATTTATTATTTTTTAATTTTTTTTGTTTATGACTATTCTTGCTGGAGTGAGGTGGTATCACATTATGGTTTTGTTTTACACTTCCCTGATCATTAGTAATGTTGAGCATATCTTCATGTGTTTTTTGGCCATTTGTTGGTCTTCTTTTGAGAATTTACTCTTCATGTCCTTAGCCCCCTTTTTGATAAGATTGTTTGGTTCTTGCTGATTTGTTGGAGTTCCTTGTTAATTCTGGATATTTACCCTTTGTTGGATGTATAGATTGCAAAGATTTTCTCCCACTGTGGGTTGCCTGTTTTACTCTGTTGATTGTTTCTTTTGCTGTGCAGAAGTTTTTAGTTTAATTTAGTTCCATCTATTTACCTTTGTTTTTCTTGAATTTACTTTGGTGTTCTTGCTCATAAAGCCACTGCCTAAGTCAGTGTCTAGAAGGGTTTTTCCTAATGTTATCTTCTAGAATTTTAATGGGTTCAGATCTTAGATTTAAATCCTTGATCCATCTTGAGTTGATTTTTGCACAAGGCAAGAGGTGTAGCTATAAGTTCATTCTTCTACATGTGGCTTGCCAATTATCCCAGCACCATTTGTTGAATAGGGTGTCTTTTCACAATTTTGTTTTTATTTGCTTTGTTGAAGATGAGTTAGCTCTAAGTATTTAAGTTTACTTCTGGGTTTTTTAATCTGTTCCATTGGTATATATGCCTATTTGTACACCAGTACTATGGTGTTTTTACCACTATAACCTTATAGTATAGTTTGAAGTTGATGAATGTAATGCATCAAGATTTGTTCTTTATGCTTAGTCTTGTTTGGCTATGCAGGCTATAGTTTTCTTTTTTTCTTATGCCTTTTCCTGGTTTTGGTATTAGGGTAATACTTCATAGAATGATTTAGGAATTATTCCCACTTTCTCTATATCTGTAATGGTGTCAATAGGATCGGTACCAACTATTCGAATATCTGATAGAATTCAGCTGTGAATCTGTCTGCTCCTAGCCCTTTTTTTTTTTTTTAAGTCGTTAACTTTTTAATTAACATTTCTATCTTGCTACTTATTACTTGTCTGCTCAGAGTTTTTATTTCTTCCTGGTTTAATCCAGGAGCATTTCGTATTTCCAGGAATTTATCCCTCTTCTCTATGCTTGCTAGTTTATCTGCGTCAAAGTGTTCATAGTAGCCTTGAATGATCTTTTGTATTTCTGTGGTATCCATTGTTATGTCTCCCATTTTATTTCTAATTGAGTTTATTTGGATATTCTTTCTTCTTTTCTTGGTTAATCTCACTAATGGTCTATCTATTTTAATTATCTTTTCAAATAGCCAACTTTTTGTTTCATTTATCTTTTGTTTGTTTTAATTTCATTTAGTTCTGCTCTGAGCTTGGTTATTTCTTTTCTTCTGCTAGGTTTGTATTTCATTTATTTTTCTCTAGTTTATTTGCGTATGACCTGAGATTGGATTGTCTATTTGCCCTCTTTCAAATTCTTGCTCTGTCACTCAGGCTGGAGTTTAGTGGTGCAATCTCAGCTCAGTGCAACCTCTGCTTCCTGGGTTCAAGTGGTTCTGGCACCAGCATGCCAGGCTAATTTTTGTATTTTTAGTGGAGACAGGGTTTCACCACTTTTGTCAGGCTGGTCTTGAACTCCTGACCTTATGATCTGCCCACCTCACCTTCCCAAAGTGCTGGAATTACAGGCATGAGCCACCGTACCTGGCCTCAAACTTTTTGATGTAGGCATTTAACGCTACAAACTTTCCTCTTAGCACCACTTTTGCTGTATCCCAGAGGTTTTGATAGGTTGTGTCATTATTATCATTAGTTCAAAAACATTTAAAATTTCCATCTTGATTTCTTTGTTGACCCAACAATCATTCAGAAGCGGATTATTTCATTTCCACATATTTGAATGGTTGTGAGGTGTCCTTTTATAGTTGATGTCCAGTTTTATTCCATTATGATCTGAGAGAATACTTGTTATAATTTTGATGTTCATAAATTTGTTGAGACTTGTACTGTAGCCTATCATATGGTCAGTCTTGGAGAATGTTCTGTGTGCTGATGAATAGAATGTATGTTCTGCAGTTGTTAGGTAGAATGTTCTGTAAATATCTGTTAAATCTATTTATTCTAGGGTATAGTCTAAGTCTATTGTTTGTTTGTTGACTTTCTGTCTTGATGACATGTCTAGAGCAGACAGTGGAGTATTGAAGTCCACCACTACTATTGTGTTGCTGCCTATCTCATTTCTTAGGTCTATTAGTAATTATTTCATAAATTTGGGAGCTCCAGTGTTAGGTGCATATATATTTAGGATTGTGATATTTTCCTGTTGGACTAGTCTTTTATTATTATACAATGTCTGTTTTTGTCTTTTTTAATGTCTGTTGCTTTAAAGTTTGTTTTGTCTGATATAAGAATTGTAATTTGGGCTGCTTTTGGTGTCCCTTTATATAGAAAGTCTTTTCTCACCTTTTTATCTTAAGTTTATGAGTCCTTATGTGTCAGACAAGTCTCTTGAAATCAGCAGATACTTGGTTTGGTGAGTTCAGTCCTTATGTGTCAAGTGAGTCTCTTGAAGACAGCAGGCACTTGGTTTGGTGAATTCTTATTCCTTCTGCCATTCTGCATCTTTTAAGTGAAGTATTTATGTTATTTACATTAAACAATATTATTGAGATGTTTAATGAGATTATCTTCTATTCATCCTGTTATTTATTTCCTGAATGCCTTGTATCTTTTTCCATCTTGTATGTGGGACTTTTATTTTATTTTATTTTTTCTTGTACATCCTATTGTTGGGAAAAGCAGAAAGGAGAAAGTACTTACAGAGTGCCTACATAAATTGATTATGAGTAACATGTAAACAAGGAGAAACAAACTGTGGAAGCCTGCAGGAGGCCCTCTGAGGAGGAAAGCCTCTCCATGCCTCATGTTCCAGTGCAGGTTGACCTAGACTCTGTTACCATAAACATTGTGCTCAAGGATGTGAAACCCCTTTGTAGCACTATGACATAGCCAGACTTGTAGGCTCCTTGTAAGGCCTGAGTTTCATCAGCTGCACATAGATAATAAGTACATATAGATAATAAGATAACCACATGTGTTCTTGTTTTGTGAAACTCCTAAACCACCACTGTTACCGGTCCTTAGGATGACACACCAGTTCTGGCTCACTGATTCAGTTCTGGCTCACTGATTCAATCCACATCACATCATCCTCTCCCCACTATCACTCCACCCCTACACTATAGATCAAAGTGACTGTAACCAATAAGTAGTGTGGATGATCAGAGCTTGGGGCCTTCACTGTCTCCTCCAAAGTAATGAGTGATGGCCCCCTGGACCCACTATCTCTCTTAATCTGTCTTTTTCTCATTCCTTTGTTGCCACCTAACACAGGGTACACAAGGGGGATACAGGGCTGGTTCTCTATGCCTGTGAAATTTATGCTTTAATGAGATTCTAGTTTTGTGTATTTCAAGGATTTGTTTCAGAACTTAGAGCTCCTTTTAGCAGTTCTCCTAGTGCTGGCTTGGTAGTGCTGAATTCTTTCAGCACTTTTTTTTTTTTTTTTTTTTTTTTTTTTAGTCAGAAAACAATTGTTATCTTTCCTTCATTTATGAAGCTTAGTTTTGCTGGATACAAAAGTTTTGGCTGATTATTGTTTTATTTAAAGAGACTAAAGATAGGACCCCAGTCTCTTCCAGCTTGCAAGGTTTCTGCTGAGAAATCTGCTGTTGATTTTCCTTTATAGGTTACTTGACACTTTTGCCTCATAGCTCTTAATATTCTTTCCTTTGTCTTGAATTTAGATAACCTTATGACTATGTACCTAGGCAATGATCTTTCTGCCATGAATTTCCAGTGTGTTCTTTTAACTTCTTTTTAATTTGAATGTCTAGATCTCTAACAAGACCAGGGAAGGTTTCCACAATTATTCCCTCAAATATATTTTCCATACTTTTAGATTTCTTTTCTTCCCTGGGAACAACAGTTATTCTTAGGTGGGTCATTTAACATAATTCCAAATTTCTTGTAGGCTTTGTTCATTTCTTAAAATTCTTTTTTCTTTGTCTTTGTCAAATTGGGTTAATTCAAAAGCCTTACCTTTGAGCTCTGAAGTTCTTTCTTCTGCTTGTTTGATTCTATTGAGATTTTCCGGTGTATTTTGCATTTCTCTAAGTGTGTCCTTGATTTTCAGAAGTTGTGATTATTTATGCTTTTTGTTTCATTGGAGATTTTTCTATTTATATCCTGTACCAATTCTTTTTTTTTTTTTTTTTTTTTTAATTTGGAGTTGGACTTTACTTTTCTCTAGTGCCTCTTTGATTAGCTTAATAATAGACCTTTTGAATTCTTTTTCTGGCAATTTAGAGATTTCATCTTGATTTGAATCAATTGCTGATGAGCTAGTGTGATCTCTTGGTGGGTGTTAATGAAGCTTGTTTTATCATATTAGCAGAATTATTTTCTTTGTTCTTTCTCATTTGGGTAGACTATGTCAGAGGAAAGGTCTGGGACTCAAGGGCTGCTGTTCAGATTCTTTTGTCCCATGGGTGCTCTTTTGATGCACCCTTTTTTCTAGGAATGGGGCTTCCTGAGAGCTATACTGCAGTGATTGTTATTTCTCTTCTGGATCTGACCACTCAGCAGAGTCTCTGGGCTCTGAAGTTATACTGGGGAGTATGTGCAAAGAGTCCTGTGATGTGAGCCATCTTCAGGCCTCTCACCTATTCACCCATGGATACCATGACCTACTCTGGTGGAGGTAGCAGGGGAGTGAAGTGGACTCTTCGAGGGTCTTCAGTTGTATTTTTGTTTATTACACTGGTTTTATGTTAATTGTTCTCTAGCCAGGAATTGGGGCTTTGAAGAGCACATCAGCTACAGTTGTATAGGGAAGATACAAGGTTGCCCTAGGGTTAAGTGGTGGGCAGGGCCATTGAGCTTCCAAGAGATTATGTCCTTTGTCTTTGGCTACCAGGGCAGGTAGAGAAGGACCCTCAGGTGGGGGCAAGTTTAGGACTGTCTGAGCTCAGACTCCTTTTGAGTGGGGCTTGCTGCTGCTACTTTGAGATAGGGGTGTGGTTCCCAGGCCAATGGAGTTATGTCCCCAAGGGGATTATGGCTGCCTCTGCTGTGTCAGCTAGGTCACCAGGGAAATCAGGGAAAGTCAGCAGCCACAGACCTCACCCTGCTCCCGTGCAGCCCTCAGCCCGAAAGGCCAGTCTCACGCCCACCATGCCCCCAACAACATCGATTTTATTTTCATGCAGCCAGTGAGCAAGGCTGAGAACTTGCCCCAGATTACAAGCCTCCTAGCTTAGAAAGCAAGCCAATTCATAGTTCCTTAGCTGTCCCACAGAGCCTGCAGTGGCAATCTAACTTCTTCAAAGGGTCTGTGGGGTCTCTGGGCTTTCCTCTTATGTTTCTGTGGCAGTTCTTGGAGCAAAAGTTCACAGTGTGGGTCTCCTTACACTACTCTGTCTATCTGAATGGGAGTTGTTTTAAGGAAAAAATATATATATATTGAAATTTTGAAATTGTATAGGCTACAGGGAGGAAAAAACCTGAAGGGAAGTGTGACTGATAAGACTAGAAATTCAGTAAAATATGTCTAAATGCCTCTGGTAACAAAATATCCACCAGGGCCTCTTTAATAAGCATAGGAAGTAACAACAAACTTTGAGGAAGTTCACAATTTAGTGTCAGAAAGCATATTCAAAAGAACCCTGATAAGTGAGGATGTTGATTCTATCAGCTGAGGCTAAGAACTAGTCTCTGTGGTCATTCCAGGTCTGGAAGTTGAGACTTAGCCATGGAAGCTCAGTGGTTTGACAGTAGGGATAGATATGTAAGTTCAAGTTGAATTTTCACATGTGCCCAGGGGCACTTCTAATTCAGCTCTAATGTTTGTATGTAGGTAAATGATATGAAGCAGGAAATATGAGACTGTCACATTACGCATTTTCTCTCTCTCCCACACTCTCCTGTATTTGAGTGCATAGGAAATAAAACAATGTTATCGATTTACTTAGACTATAAGACCTACAAATATCAAATAGTTTTAATAATCAGAAATCTACTCAAATGTCATCAAGTCCTACTGACTTGAAAGTTACCTACTATTCACCGAGGCACTGTACCCTTTAGCTCTAGAGTATGTGTGTTTAGCCTGGTGTGCACTTCTAAGTGTTAATAGTGCTAGGTGTGAATGTGTATGTGTGTGTGTGGGGGGGTGAATACACATGCAATTCAACAGTTTTTTAAAACTTCAAATGAATGTCTTTATCAATTTAGCTTTTAATTTTGAAACTTGTGATTTTCTTACTTTTTAGGGAGCACTATCGAAGACTTCATTTTTTTACTAATGTACATTTTAAAGACACATTTTTGGATATGACTATTACAATAACAGATATATATTCACATATTTCAAAATAACAATATCTGCTTTTTAATAAAAATATTTTGGCCACTGATATATATCAACATGACTCTTTGTTTATTATTTTGTATAAGAAAAATTTTTTTTAATTATTTAATTTTCACCATAAACTACTGCCTCCATACATAGTTTCTTAAACCAGGCAACAGTTTATAGCAAAATGTACATCCAAGAATTTGGAAAATTAACTTCCACACAATAGAATTCATACTATCCTTTTAAGAGGAGGATGGTGATTTTTGAAGGAAACATGTACAGAAATTAAAGCAGGCAATTGGCTAAATAAAAGGAGGAGTACCCAGGTTCAATATAGAGCTCTTGTTTTTTTCCGTAAGTATGTTTTTTCTTTTTCTTTTCAAAAAATGTTTTACATTGATGTAAG
Organism: Saimiri boliviensis; assembly: GCF_048565385.1. NCBI lineage: Eukaryota > Metazoa > Chordata > Mammalia > Primates > Cebidae > Saimiri > Saimiri boliviensis. Next base: position 154,766,498 of record NC_133451.1, read on the forward strand.
AAAATTGTGCAAAAGGACTTTGTGAATAGTTTATGATTTTGCAATTTTTTTTTCAAAATGCTGTTTCTTGCTTAGGAATCTATCTTAATACAGGTTGTGTCCTTTCGTCTTTCTACTACCAGCTCCTATATACACAGATCAGATTACTTGTTTGGTCTTCAATAACATATAATATTATAGTAAAGATGACACAGTAAGTTATTGGGAGTGCTTTTAGTGCTTTGTATCCTTGAGAAAGAAGACATAACAGCCCTTCACCATCAGTACCTACCTGCCATTCGCATCCATGAGGCTTGGTGTTGCTAGGAGATGGCTTGGTGCTCACAGCGAGGTCTTTGTCCTCTCCTGTTGAATATGTGAATTTTGTAAAAATGCCATAATAGCACCAGGCCACTCTGTGAATTTGATACATCAAAAGTAAGGCTACTTTATCATTATGACTGAACCTAGATAAGGGAAAGAAAATTGTTCAAGCCATAAACATAACCATGCATCTCCTTATCCAGGAAGAATGGCTGCTGCCTGTGTACCACTGAAGTCAAAATATAGAAAGAAATCTAAATTTACAACATTTTATTTGAAAAGCAAAAATTGCAATTTGGAGCATGCACACAGACTGGAATGATCTTCCATGTGTCTGAAGAACAAAGAGAAGGTTAGAGGTTTTATTAAAAAGAGAAATGTTGTATAATATTTATAAGAAATTTAATTTGTACCAGTAAAGTTTTCGGGACTTGGCAAGCTTCGATTGGTAAGTGAAGGAAGTGGGTAAAACTAGTTTTAGAGTAGTAGCAGGAGGCCAGTGTGGTGGCTCACACCTGTAATCCCAGCACTTTGGGATGCCGAGGCTGGTGGATCATGAGGTCAAGAGATTGAGGCCATACTGGCCAACATAGTGAAACCCTGTCTCTACTAAAAATAGAAAAATTAACTGGGTGTTGTGGCACATGCCTGTAGTCCCAGTTACTCAGGAGGCTGAGGCAGGAAAATCGCTTGAACCCAGGAGGTGGAGGTTGCAGTGAGCCAAGGTCACGCCACTGCACTCCAGCCTGGACAATAGAGTGAGATTCAATCTCAAAAAAAAAAAAAAAAAAAAAAAAGAATAGAGTAGCAGCAGGTTGTTTCAGTAGCTGTTAGATAAAACTGACTTCCAACTAGAGCAGACAGCTTTAGGAGCCAGGCTTGCAGAGAATTACATTCAAGGAGATCTTATGTACACTGTGTGCTTTTTTCTCTTGGACTCTTGACTCTGTTTTAGTTGGATATGACAAAAAAAAAGAAAAAAAAAAAAGACAAGTACGTGATCAACTTTCACAGTACTTATTACAGCTATAGGCTCACAATACTCCTACCATGATTTAGATAATATTTACTAAGATGGTCAACCATAGAATTACCTCTGATTTCTGATTGCATTCAATCCAGAAGAACGTATCACTTTGAACTCTCTCCAAAAATTATCTAACATTAGGTCAAATCTTGTAAGTACTTTTGAACACTTCTTTCTGAGACATCACAAAATTCCCAATAGTGTGTGTTCACTCTCACTGCAATAGTCAATAAACCCAACTTTTTTTTTTTTTTTTTCAATTACAGCTCTGCATCTGGTAGTCTGGCTGGAGATCATTACACCTCTTTTGACAGTTTCTTTCTTTCTTTTCTTTTCTTTTTCTTTTTTTTTTTTAAGAACTACCAAATATTAAATAAGCTTACATCTGAGATTATTCTATGCCTTTCTCTTAGGCATTTTTTAAAAATTAAACTTATCATAATGATTTAAAATAACGTTAGTCAGGCTTTCTTCACAAGTCACAAGATACTAAGATTTTTTTTTTTCTCTCTCTCTCTGTATTTGCCTTGCAGCTTTTTGTATTTAAATACATAACAGGAATTTCTGTACAGTCTACAGTCTATTCTTATTATTCATGGATTCAACATTTGTAAATCTGTATACTAGCTAAAATTTATTTGTAACCAGTAAATCAATGCTCATGGCACATTCACAGTTGTTTGAAACTGTGCAGCACACCAAACATTCAAGTCATCTGACAGGCATCTTTCTGGCTGAGGTTTAATAAGGTGATTTCCTGAGTTATTGTTTCAGCTCTCAGATTATAAACAGTTATCCTTTTGGTAATCTACTTAGTGCCACATTTTTTTTTTCATTTGCATGCTTTTTGTTGGTAATTATTCCAATTAAAATGGTGTCTAAGCATAGTTCTGAGTTGCTGTCTAGTACTTCTCTAAACACATAAAGCTTACAAGGTAACTTATGGAGAAAACATGTGTGTTGAGTTACTTTTATTCAAGCAAGAGTGATAGTGCTGTAAGCCATGAACTTTAATGTTAATAAATCAACAATATATATTAAATGAGATACCTTTAATAGACACACACATAATACAAGTCAATAGTGATAAAAATGTTGTGACCAGAGGCTCACAGGGACCTAACCCTGTATTTCCTCTAGGAGCAATGTTTTGTATAGTTTAGTGTATGTGACAGCTTTATAGAATATAACTCCTATAAATGATAAGAATTGTCTGTATTTCTAATTGCACAAACACTAAGAAGTTTTAGTAACTATCTGAGTAAATATTTGGAAAATTATGATGAAGACTTAATATATGTATATATAAATATTGACATAAACAAAACAGCTTAAACTAAAAGAAGACAATAATATCATCAATATATAAGTAGAAAAAGTATGTAAATAAACAATTGATGGAAAGAAGATATAGAAATTGAAAAAAATGTAGAAATATTTTTATCTGTATTAATAACAAAAGAGAAGCAAATTAGAGAGACTTTGGATAACATTTTAAATTGAGTTCCCTTTTAATGATTGAAACTAATGCTATCAAGTTTGCTTTAAAATTGTGAAATATTTGCTGGTGATGGAACCAGAAACTGTTTTACAACATTTTTGAATGCATTTGATATTATATAGAAAATTTTTAAAATGTTCACTTCTTTTGATCTAATTTCCATATTTTTAAGACTGTGGTGTACAAAACTATAAAAGTAAGTGAGAGAAGTCTCTAACTTAAGATGCTCATCGTTATGGTTAAGGACTATAAAATTTAATATTTAAAAATTGCTTTAAAAATAATGATTAATAAGCATATTGCATAATTTTTAAGTCTCTAAAATAATTTTCAAGTTCTGAAAATATGTAAATGCTTATGAAAAAAAATTAAGTGATAAAATCATGGTACATGATGACAGATATATATTTTTTTAATTGCATTTTAGGTTTTGGGGTACATGTGAAGGACATGCAAGATTGTTACATAGGTACACACATGGCAGTGTGGTTTGCTGCCTTTCTTCTCCTCACCTGTATCTGTCATTTCTCCCCATGCTATCTCTTCCCACCTCCCGTCCCTCCTCCATTTCCCCCCAATGGACCCTAGCATGTAGTGCTCCCCTCCCTATCTCCATGTGTTCTCATTGTTCAACACCCGCCTATGAATGAGAGCATGCAGTGTTTGATTTTCTGCTCTTGTGTCAGTTTGCTGAGAATGATGGTTTCCAGGTTCATCCATGTCCCTACAGAGGACACGAACTCATCATTTTTGATGGCTGCATAATATTCTATGGTGTATATGTACCACATTTTCCCTATCCAGTCTATCATTGATGGGCATTTGGGTTAGTTCCAGGTCTTTGCTATTGTAAACAGTGCTGCAATGACCATTCATGTGCATGTGTCCTTATAGTAGAATGATTTATAATCCTTTGGATATATACCCAGTAATGGGATTGCTGGGTCAAATGCGATTTCTATTTTTAGGTCATTGAGGAATCGCCACACTGTCTTCCACAATGGTTGAACTAATTTACACTCCCACCAACAGTATAAAAGTGTTCCTATTTGTCCACATCCTCTCCGGCATCTGTTGTCTCCAGATTTTTTAATGATTGCCATTCTAACTGGTGTGAAATGGTATCTCAATGTGGTTTTGATTTGCATTTCTCTGATGACCAGTGATGATGAGCATTTTTTCATATGTTTGTTGGCCTCCTGTATGTCTTTTTTTGTAAAGTGTCTGTTCATAACCTTCACCCATTTTTGAATGGGCTTGTTTGTTTTTTTCTTGTAGATCTGTTTTAGTTCTTTGTAAATTCTGTATATCAGCCCCTTGTCAGATGGGTAGATTGCAAAATTTTTTTCCCATTCTGTTGGTTGCTGATTCACTCTACTGACTGTTTGTTTCTTTTGCCGTGCAGAAGCTATGGAGTTTGATTAGGTCCGATTTGTCTATTTTGGCTTTTTTTTTTTTTTTTTTTGCCATTGCTTTTGGCGTTTTGGTCATGAAGTCCTTGCCTACGCCTATGTCCTGAATGGTTTTGCCTAGATTTTCTTCTAGGGTTTTTATGGTGTTTGGTCTGATGTTTAAGTCTTTAATCCATCTGGAGTTAATTTTGGTGTAAGATGTCAGGAAGGGGTCCTGTTTCTGCTTTCTGCAAATGGCTAGCCAGTTTTTCCAACACCATTTATTAAACAGGGACTCCTTTCCCCATTGCTTGTTTTTGTCAGGTTTGTCAAAGATTGGATGGTTGTAGATACGTTGTATTTCCTCTGAGGCCTCTGTTCTGTTCCATTGGTCTATATCTCTGTTTTGGTACCAGTACGATGCTGTTTTGATTACTGTAGCCTTGCAGTATAGTTTGAAGTCCGGTAGTGTGATGCCTCCTGCTTTGTTCTTTTTGCTTAGAATTGACTTGGCAATGCAGGCTCTCTTTTGGTTCCATATGAAGTTTAAGGTGGTTTTTTCTAGTTCTGTGAAGAAGGTCATTGGTAGCTTGATGGGAATAGCGTTGAATTTGTAAATTACTTTGGGCAATATGGCTATTTTCACGATGTTGATTCTTCCTAACCATGAACATGGAATGTTTCTCCATCTGTTTGTGTCCTCTCTTATTTCGTTGAGCAGTGGCTTGTAGTTCTCCTTGAAGAGGTCCTTTATGTTCCTTGTTAGTTGTATTCCTAGATATTTTATTCTCTTTGTAGCAATTGTGAATGGCAGTTCGTTCTTGATTTGGCTCTCTTTAAGTCTGTTACTGGTGTATAGAAATGCCTGTGATTTTTGCATGTTGATTTTGTATCCTGAGATTCTGCTGAAGTTGTTTATCAGTTTCAGGAGATTTTGGGCTGAGACAATGGGGTCTTCTAGATATACAATCATGTCATCTGCAAATAGAGACAATTTGATTTCCTCCTTTCCAATTTGAATACCCTTTATTTCTTTTTCTTGCCTGATTGCTCTGGCTAGAACTTCCAGTACTATATTGAATAGGAGTGGTGAGAGAGGGCATCCTTGTCTAGTGCCAGATTTCAAAGGGAATACTTCCAGTTTTTGCCCATTCAGTATGATATTGGCTGTTGGTTTGTCGTAAATAGCTTTTATTATTTTGAGATACGTTCCGTCGATACCTAGTTTATTGAGGGTTTTTAGCATAAAGGGCTGTTGAATTTTGTCAAAGGCCTTCTCTGCATCAATTGAGATAATCATGTGGTTTTTGTCTTTGGTTCTGTTTATGTGGTGAATTACATTTATGGACCTGTGTATGTTGAACCAGATTTGCATCCCTGGGATAAATCCTACTTGATCATGGTGGATAAGCTTTTTGATATGCTGTTGCAATTGGCTTGCCAGTATTTTATTGAAGATTTTTGCATCTATGTTCATCATGGATATTGGCCTGAAGTTTTCTTTTCTTGTTGAATCTCTGCCAGGTTTTGGTATCAGGATGATGTTGGTCTCATAAAATGATTTGGGAAGGATTCCCTCTTTTTGGATTGTCTGAAAGAGTTTCAGAAGGAATGGTACCAGCTCCTCTTTGTATGTCTGGTAGAATTCGGCTGTGAACCCATCTGGACCTCGGCTTTTTTTGGGTAGTAGCCTCTTAATTGCTTCCTCGACTTCAGACCTTGTTATTGGTCTATTCAAGGTTTTGGCTTCTTTTGGGATTAGGCTTGGGAGGATGCAGGTGTCCAGGAATTTATCCATTTCTTCCAGGTTTACTAGTTTATGTGCATAGAGTTGTTTGTAATAATCTCTGATGATGGTTTGGATTTCTGTGGAATCTGTGGTGATATCCCCTTTATCGTTTTTTATTGCATCAATTTGGTTATTCTCTCTTTCCTTTTTTATTAATCTGGCTAGTAGTCTGTCTATTTTGTTTGTCTTTTCGAAAAACCAGCTCCTGGATTTATTGATTTTTTGAAGAGTTTTTTGTGTCTCTATTTCCTTCAGTTCTGCTCTGATCTTAGTTATTTCCTGTCTTCTGCTAGGTTTTGAGGTTTTTTTTGATCTTGCTCCTCTAGCTCTTTCAATTTTGATGATAGGGTGTCAATTTTAGATCTCTCCTTTCTTCTCATGTGGGCACTCATTCCTATATATTTTCCTCTAGAGACTGCTTTAAATGTGTCCCAGAGATTCTGGTATGTTGTGTCTTCGTTCTCATTGGTTTCGAAGAACATCTTTATTTCTGCCTTCATTTCATTGTTTATCCAGTCAACATTCAAGAGCAAGTTGTTCAGTTTCCATGAAGCTGTGCAGTTCTGAGTTAGTTTCTGCATTCTGAGTTCTAACTCGATTGCACTGTGATCTGAGAGACTGTTTGTTATGATTTCCGTTCTTTTGCATTTGTTGAGGAGTGATTTATTGCCAATTATTTGGTCAATTTTAGAGTAGGTGTGATGTGGTGCTGAGAAGAATGTATATTCTGTGGATTTGGGGTGGAGAGTTCTGTAAATGTCTATTAAGTTTGCTTATTCCAGGTCTGAGTTCATGTCTTGGATATCCTTGTTGATTTTCTGTCTGGTTGATCTGTCTAATATTGACAATGGGGTGTTAAAGTCTCCCACTATTATTGTGTGGGAGTCTAAGTCTCTTTGTAAGTCATTAAGAACTTGCCTTATGTATCTGGGTGCTCCTGTATTGGGTGCGTATATATTTGGGATCGTTAGCTCTTCTTGTTGCAGTGATCCTTTTACCATTATGTAATGACCTTCTTTGTCTCTTTTGATCTTTGTTGCTTTAAAGTCTATTTTATCAGAGATGAGAATTGCAACTCCTGCTTTTTTTGCTCTCCATTTGCTTGGTAGATCTTCCTCCATCCCTTTATTTTGAGCCTTTGTGTATCCTTGCATGTAAGATGGGTTTCCTGGGTACAGCACACTGATGGATTTTGGCTTTTTATCCAATTTGCCACTCTATGTCTTTTGATTGGGACATTTAGTCCATTGACATTTAGGGATAGTATTGTTATGTGTGAATTTGATACTGTCATTTTGATGCTACCTGGCTGTTTTGTTGGTTAGTTGTTGCAGATTCTTCATTGTGTTGATGCTCTTTTACCATTTGGTATGTTTTTGGAGTGGCTGGTGCTGGTTGTTCCTTTATATGTGTAAAGCCTCTTTCAGGAGTTCTTGTAGAGCAGGTTTGGTGGTGATAAAATCTCTGAGTACTTGCTTGTTCACAAAGGATTTTATTTTTCCTTCACTTATGAAGTTTGGTTTGGCTGGATAGGAGATTCTGTGTTGAAAGTTCTTTTCTTTAAGGATGTTGAATATTGGCCCCCAATCTCTTCTGGCTTGTAGGGTTTCTGCTGAGAGATCTGCTATGAGTCTAATGGGCTTCCCTTTGTGGGTAACCTGACCTTTCTCTCTGGCTGCCCTTAGCATTTTCTCTTTCATTTCAACCCTGGTGAATCTGACGATTATGTCCTTTGGAGTTACTCTTCTTGAAGAATATCTTTGTGGTGTTCTCTGTATTTCCTGGATTTGAATATTGGCCTGCCTTGCTAGGTTGGGGAAATTTTCTTGGATAATATCCTAAAGAGTATTTTCCAACTTGGATTCATTCTCTTCATCACATTCAGGTACACCTATCAAATGTAGATTAGGTCTTTTCACATAGTGCCACATTTCTTGAAGATTTCATTCATTCCTTTTTGCGCTTTTTTCTCTGTTCTTGCCTTTTCTTTTTATTTCATTGAGTTGATCTTCGACCTCTGATATCCTTTCTTCTGCTTGGTCAATTTGGCTGTTGAAACTTGTACATGCTTCATGAAGTTCTCATTTTGTGTTTTCAGCTCCATCAATTCACTTACAATCCTCTCTATGCTGTCCATTCTCATTAGCATTCCTTCCAACCTTTTTCCAAGGTTCCTAGTTTCTTTACCTTGGGTTAGAACATGTTCTTTTAGCTCACTGTAGTTTCTTACTATCCACCTTCTGAAGTCTGATTCTGTCATTTCATTACACTCCTTCTCCATCCGGTCTGGTTCCCTTGCTGGTGAGGAGTTGTGATCCCTTTTAGGAGGAGAGGTGTTCGGTTTCGGGAGTTTTCATCCTTTTTGTGCTCGTTTCTTCCCATCTTTGTGGGTTTATCCACCTGTTGTCTTTGTAGTTGCTGTCTTTCAGATTGGGTCTCTGAGTGAGCTTCTAGTTCGTGGATGCTGAAGTTACTTCTTCTTTTTTTTAATCTTTCCTTCTAACAGTCTGGCCCCTCTGCTGTAGGACTGCTGAGGTCCTCTCCAGGCCCTGCTTGCCTGGGGATCACCTGCAGCAGCTGCAGAACAGTAAGGGTTGCTGCCAGTTTCCTCTTCTGCTATCTTTGTCCCAGAAGGATGCTCACAATCTGTCAGTCTGTTCTCTCCTTTATGAGGTGACTCTTTGGATCTATGGGGGTCAGGGAGCTACTTGAAGAGACAGTCTATCTTTTATTGGGGCTTAAGTCCTGAGCTGTGAGCTCCGTTGTTCATTCAGAGCTGCTGGGCAGGTACGTTTAGATCTGCTGCAGCTGAACTCATAAACAGCTTTTTGTTCCCAGGTGCTCTGTCCTGGGGAGTTGGGGTTTTATGAGTTTCCATTGCGCTACTGCCTTTTTTGTTTTTTCTTTCAGGTCCGCCCCACCCAGCTAGCAGCCCACCTAGCCACTGTCTGCCTGCAGAGGCTTTCCTGAGCTGCTGTGGGCTCCATCCAGCTGCCCTGTGCTCTTCCCTGCAGTCCTGTTTATATGGGCATAGTTAGAACTGTCTCGGCAATGGTGGCCCCAGATGGCAGATATTCTTTAAGGCAATAGAGTCATATATATATAGGATATCATTATTTTATTTATATCATATATAAGAAAATCATTATTTTAGTATAATGGAATAAGAAAACTTAAATTGAAAGTTGATTTGATAGTGTAATTATATTTGCTCTTACTCAATTGACATTTCAAGATTGGATCTTGAAGCTAAACCAAGAAATAATAAAAAATGACAGCTGCCTTTGTTGACCAAACACAAGTGAATCTGATTTTTACTTCTTTATATAAGTAGTGCAGTTGTGTCAACTGAAACATTTTTCTTGAGAATTACTATGAAAATTGATGAAAATATTACAAAATTAAAAATTATAAGTTTGAAGTTAGTATGGGGTAACCAAGACAGGACATGGAAGCCAAGATTTCACAATTAAAGGAAACACATCATGGCGAACTTGCCTTTTGTTTTTTCCTCACAGGATATTTGTTGATTTGCCACACAGTGCATTGATACTAAACAGAAATAAATAAAATTTTGAAACAAATATTGGTGTTCAGAGATGCATTAATAATAAAGGCTCATAATCCTGGAGTAAAGGGAACCACAAAGAAATAACACTGATATTCAGCATGGCTTTAGTCCTCAAGAAATTGTTGAATTATTATTATTATTATTTTTTGAGATGGAGTTTCACTCTTGTTACGCAGGCTGGAGTGCCATGGCACGGTCTCGGCTCATCGCAACCTCCACCTCCCGGGTTCAGGCAATTCTCCTGCCTCAGCCTCCTGAGTAGCTGGGATTACAGGCTTGAGCCACCACGCCCGGCCTGAAATTGTTGAATTCTAACTTGCGTAGGAGCTGGAAGTTGAGCATGGGTGGACAGGTTCAATGAATTGTGGGAAACAAACAAAAAGGAGAATAGGGCTTCACTTGGAGAATGGATGCTGAACATCTCAGGTATTTAATTGAGACATATGGGAAGCTATATTCTAGGGAAATTGATAACTGCTAATAGAGTCATATTTACAAACTTTAAATTTATCTTTACACCATCTCAATCTGTTTGAATAAATATCATCTGCCCCTACTCTAACTGTAGAGAAAAATTTCTATTAAAAAAATATATGTATATATTCTGGGTAATGGCAACATCATTCAGAATCTCTATAACTTATTGTCAAAATGTCCAACATTCACTAAAATGTTACAAAACTTGACAGAAGACATGAACTGAAAATAAATAAGTAAATAATAAAAAGAAGATAATATAAACAGATCCACAGGTAATCTTGATATTGGTTATCATAGACCCACAAAATAATTATAATTAATATGTTTTTAAAAGAGATGACAAAGTCGAGACTTTTATGAGAGTTGATATTTATAAAGAATCATAAAGAATTGAGAATCCTAAAATTCTTTGAATTAATAGTTGAAATTAAGAACTTAACATATCGGTTTATCAGCATATTATGTTAGTTGGATAGAGAGTTAATAAATAGAACATAGAACTGTAGAAAATTTACAGAATTAAAAACATAAGAGACAAAATGAATGGAAATAAAGCACAAAAAGAATATAAGACATATTTAGAAATGTGAAAAAGTTTGGAATAAATATAAATATAAATATAGCTGTATGGATGAGACAGGAGAGAAACAATTTGAAAAAAATACATTTAAAAAGATTTTAAAATGTATCAAGCCCCTACAGATGCCAAAAAGAATAAATACAAAACACACACTTGCCCACACACAAACCCTAGACACTCAGTAAAACAGCAAAAAACAAACATAAACAGATATATTCAAAGTCACCTAAATGAAAGTAAAAGACACATGACTTTCAAAGAAGTAAATATTAGACTGGCAGCTGACTTTATAATGAGAATGACAAAAGCAGATTATGTAATAGTGTGTTTAAAATCTTGAAAGAAGATAGAAGTATATACCTGATAAAATCATTCTTCTCAAATGATGTTAAAATGAAGACATTTCAAACCAACAAATAAGTTTGCTCTCCAGTGGCCCTTCATAAAACAATTTTTAAGGCATAAATAGAAGGATCTTGGAAGGACCTACAAGTAGAAGGAATGAAGAACTCTATAATATATAAATAAGTGATTAAATATAAATGAATATTTACAGCTTATAATATTAGCAATAATTTTAGAAGTATTAAATGCATATAATATTAATTATCATTAATAGCCCATATATGGAAGATAATTTAAAATTAAAACCATGGTAAAAAATCACTCTAGTTCATTAGAATAATTAAAATGAAAAATAAAAAAATTAAAAACAAAAATACAATAGCAAGTGTTGGTTAGGGTTTGGAGCTAGGGGATCCTTCACATAATTCTGATTGCAGTACAAATTGCTATACTAGTTCCTAAAACTGTTAGTATTAAACGATAGTGAGTTTATGTATATCCTGTGTCCTAGAAATTCTACTCCAAGATCAATGCCAACAGAAGTGCATAAATGTATATATGTAGTAGACAATATGTGAAGGAATGCCCAGAGCAGTATTTAAAACATTCCAAATTCAAATCATTACAACTAATGTTAGAATGAATTAAAGGATTAAATATGTGATCTAGTCCCTCAGAATGCCACAATAGATGTTTACAAAATACTGCTACAAGAACTAGATGTACATATCTCCAAAAACATAATGTTAAAAGAAAGAAACAAAACATAAAAGAGGATACTTTATATGAAATTATTTAGATAATAGTCCTCAAAAATATAAAGAGTACAACTAATCTCTGGTAACAGAAGTCAGAGTGGAGAATATATTTTGGGGAACATAAAGAGAGGGTACACGGGGTGTTTCTGGGTGCTTGGTAATGTTTGACACGTTGATTGGTGTGATGCCTACTAGGTGTGTTTGCAGGGTAAAATGTATTGACTTGTAAGACTTGTGTACTTTTCTTCTTTAAATTTTAATATAAAAAGGTTACATAAAAATACACTGGCATAGTATTGTGACTAAATAACTTTATATGCTCCAGTCAAATATTTTATAAAAAATAAAACATTATTATCTCTTCATTCCTTTATTACTTCCCCTACACCTGGAAGGCAACTATTATTTTTTTTTTAAATGAAATGATCAGTTATAATTACATGAGACCAATGTATAAGATATGTGCAAGAGCAGGAAGAACATATCTACTTCTCTTTAAAAAAAAATCACTTAAAATTATGTCAGTTTGCAGTCAGAAAACATGTTATAAATGTAGATCTTCCTTTAACTTGCTGTGTGATATTGGGAGACCAATCACTATTACTTGTTTTTAATTTGTAAAATGTAGATTGGTGCTATGAAATTGCACAGTTCTCTACTTGCTTTAAAACTTTTACATTAACATTTTCCATGTGATTATGTGACAATACTAGTTTAAGAAACATATATCAAATTTCATAAGCATGTAGTTGAGAATTCAAGCATAAAACATAGTGTTACTATACAGTAATAATATTAAGACTCATCACTGATAACAAATATTGCATTTATATCTACAGCAAGTGCTCGACTTACAACCACGATTGGTTCCGACAGACCGGTTATAACACGATTTGGTCGTAAGTTGAGTAGGCTATATGTACGGTACTGTGAAATGATGTTATAAAAATCTTTAAGTCATATTTTATCATATTTCTTCATTATTATGTATAATTTTCTTTGTTCATTTTATGCCATTTGTATCATCTCTACATCATTTTGTTTCTTATTTTTACATTTGTCAGGTTTAAGTAAAACACTGCATTACTAGTACAACTGGTTTAATATTTGCAAACCATACAAAATTACAAAATAAAGGTGCATACAAAAATACAAAATAGAGGTGTAAAAAATACCATAGGAAACATTTTCCCAATTGCAAAACATATCAAAATATATAAACATGTATGAAACATTTTATTGGCCGCTGGTGCTTGGGTGCGGATCATTGATGGCGTCATCTGAGGCAGCAGTTGGGGTTACTGGAGTTGGTTTTTTCATAAACATGATGAGCTTTGTCTAAATTGTGTTTTTTTTCTTCATAAATTTCACGATACGAACGAAACACATCATGCGCCATCCGTTCAATCCTTGCAAATTGTTCGTAGTTTGGGTCCATTGCTTCAAAATGTGTAAGAAGTTTATTCAGTAAAGATAAACCGTCTGATAATCCCTTAGTGGTGAACTTTCTTTCTAGCTCCTCCTCTTCTTTCTCTGCTTCTCTTCTTTCTTCTTCTGCACTCTTTCTTCTTCCAGTTCGATTAGCTCTTCATTTGTAAGTTCTCTGCATTCTTTGTCTAGCAACTCTTCGATATCTTCCATTTCACATTCCAAAGAAAGGTCTTTAGCGAGTTTTACTATTTTTTTCCCAAATCGTTTTAGGTTCACTGTCAAATCCATCAAAATCATTAACATAGTGCTTAACACAATTTTTCCAGATGCCATTCATTCACTTTGTCGTCACAGCCTCCCAGGTGGTAGTGATATTCTTGATACATATCAAAATGTTGTAGTGTTTCCAAAAATCTCACAATGTTAATTCTGAGTCAGCATCTATAGCGGATATTGCTTGAGCAAAGGTGGTTCAGAGATAGTTGTCCTTTAATGTAGCAATCGAACCTTGGTCCATAGGCTGGATGAGTGGAGTCGTGTTTGGCAGAAGAAAAACAAATTTTACATCTGGATGGAGATCACCTAGATGTGGTGGGTGTCCAGGCGCATTATCGAGTAGCAATAAAATCTTGAAAGGAATATCTTTCTCCAAACAATATTCTCGAACTTGAGGAATAAAACAGTTCATAAACCAGTCTTCAAACAATCCTTGTGTCATCCATGCTTTATGTTGAGAATGAAAGTAGATGGGCAGTGTGTGCTTGTTAACATTCTTGAATGCACGCGGGTTGTCTGAGTGATAAACTAAGAACGGCTTCAGCTTAAACCCTGCGATGTGTCCACCAAGCAGCAGAGTTAGCCTATCCTTAAATGCTTTAAATCCCAGCATGCTTTTGGCCTCTTTGTGAATATAAGTGCATGCTGGCATCCATTTCCAAAATAATTCAGTTACAACAACATTGAAAATCTGTTCTGCTAGATATCCCTCATCTGTAATTAATTCATCCAGACCATCAACAAACTTACGTGTTCCTTCCTCATCCACACTCTCTGCTTCTCCAGTCACTCAAACACTATGCATTTGGAATCTTTTCTTGAATCTCTGGAACCAGCCAGTGCTTGCTACAAATTCTTGACTGTAATCTTCTCCAGCACGCTCCTTCAGAGTCTGAAATAGACTTCTCGCCTTCATCTGCACAGTAAAAAGACTTAATGGTGTCCATTTTTGAATTTGATCTTCCATCCAAATATATAGCAATTTCTCCATTTTGTGAGATGGGCCCGCTTCGTTGCTTTGCTATAACTGTTGATCGCATGGGTGCAGAATCTTTCACAGCTTCACAAATTCTTTCTTTATCTTTCAAAATTGTCGACACAGTCGAGTGTGATAACTTTGTATCACGTGCGATCACATTCACTTTCTTTCCTCCTTCGTACTGCTTAATTACCTTCATTTTTGTGTCGAGATCGATGGCCTTTCTTTCCTTCTTGGCAGGCTGAGGCGTAGACAAAGACAATTTCCTCTTGGTAGACATCTTGGGAGGGGTTTGATGAAAAATATCCAAGACACAAAACACAAATTGCTGTACCAAGTCTGGGATAACCGTTGAAATGGTGCATGTGGAGATGGTAGTGCTGCCAGAAGCTGGTCCACACTGTCATAGGCCCAGCTGGGCAACGTTTGCACTGCCAGATGCGGAGCAATAGTGGCTAGTGATTGTGGTCGTAAAGTCGAATGGTCATAAGTTGCATAGGTTGTAAGTCGATCAATACCTATAATACCTCAATTGTGAGGAATTTAAACTATTTTAGAAAAAAAGCATGCTATACGAGAAACTATTATATTGTTTTAAGATGCCAATAATTTGCTTTATATAATTGCTTTAACCACTTTGCCCCAGTCTACATTTAAGTTGATGAATCATATTACAATTCCTAAGAGACAGCCACATTCCTTTAAAAGCTGATGATAATTGTCAATTACTAATTGAGAACATGCTATTCCACTGAAAAAAAAACTAGGGAATATACTTTTCAAATGGAAGGTGAACTTAAGCAAGTGAAGAAAAAGGAGAAATCTCCCTGTGAAATCTAATGCCAACAAATGAAATCTAGCTGCATAAGTTAAATTTAAAAATATTGGCAGTAAGGGAAAATTTAATTTTTTTAACCAGGATAAAAATTAATTTAAAAAATTTGTCAACCTAAGTGTTGTCCTAGACTGTTAATTACTCCAATCATGACCTTGTATTATCATAAAATATCATTTATAAAATTACATTTTAAATCAGTTAGCTTTAGTTTCTCTTTAATCAAAAGGCAGCCTATGTAACCATGAAAATGGAGTGTGCTGTCACACATAGACCTGAAAAGCTGTAACGTTCAACTATGACTGCTTGCTGAATTGTTCTATGACTTTCCAAGGAAAGTTGAGATATCCTTTACAGGAACTCCACAAGGTCTGGAATTTTAACCTACTTACAAACTAACAGGCTAGATTGTCACTGTCTCATGAGTACTGGCAGAAGGCAGGACACTTACACTACAGGGTCAGGGGCAAAGGAGTTTATTACTCATGGTGGAGAAAGCAGCATGACTTTCATGTTGCTGACACCATTATCCTTAGGCCTTCTAAGTCCCAGTAGGGGAACACAGGTTGGCCTAGATGATGGCCTGCACCTGTAATGGGCTATATTACAGGAGGAAAATGCTGAGCTTGGAATGTTTTATAGGAAGTAAAAGCAAAGCTGCCTTTTATTTTGAGAAGAGTTATTACTTCATCCCTGATCATTGTTGGCTGTAAACCCAACTCCAGAAAATGTATTTCTGGCATATACAGCAAGAATGTGCAGGGATGCTCAGGGGCCATTGCCTCTCCCTACAATTGTTTAGAAATCTCACAGCATGATGGGCTTAACTTTGATGTTGTATTCTTTGCATTGTATTGTCATTTAAAAATATCTATTGACTTTTTTCCTCCAACTAAATTGTAAAAATACTGAGAGAAACCATTCCTGCTTATGACCTTAGCATCTATGAACACTGACATCAACTCAGTGTTTTCTCTGCTTCTTTAGTGATGCATAATGACTCATCCCCAATTTAATAGTTTAAACCAACAATAGTGTTATTAACTGCCATGGTTTCTATGGTCAGGTAATAAAAAAAAAAAAAAGAGCTTGTCTGAGCAGTTCTGGCTCAGGATCTCTCACATGGTTGCAGATATATGGCTGCTGCAGCTGAAACTCTGGAAAATTGGAGAAGATGGGGTTTGGGAGCTGCCTGGGCATTTTTATCATTTCATATAGTTATTCTGGCTTTCACATGTGGTCTCTCCTTATGAGTAAATTTGCAGTTTTAACTTCTTTGAGGTACTTAGATTCAGAGCTCTAAAGGTGAATGTTCCAGAAAGTAAGACAGAGTAATACCTTTTCTCTGTTAGCTTGCTTTAGGAATTTCTTCCTCCAATATCTCTTATTCCATCTTAAAATGTAATCTTGACACTCCTGCCATAATGAGATGAGTCCTGTGTTCTCCCTGTTGTATCTGAGTAGGCTGCTGACCATGGAGGAAGAAATTCCTAAAGCAATCTAACAGAGAAAAGGTATATCAAATGAAGAACTACTGGATGAATAGATAATTGGAAAAAATACTGAAATTTTATTGAGATCTGGTTGGGTGCTTTAAAAATAAAAGTAAGATATATTTCTTAATTTGAAAATAAATTTGTGCATCTTATTACTATTATTATGTTTTACTTTTATTGTTAAAAGTACAGCATTATTTTGTTCTTGCCTAACACTTCTTGACACCAAATAGTAGTTTGAGCACAACAGAAATAGCCAATTTATTAGAAGCATAGATAGAAATAAGGAAGTAACTAAAATAGATAGGTCCACACAAACTTAAATTTCAGTTGGTCAGTAGGTTAGGTATTTTCTCTTATGCTTTAAAGGATTCTACTGATTCCAGTTGCTTTATTCTGAACAAAGGAGTGTGTGGATTTTCTAACACATTTTTTAAGTACTTGAAAAACATTAAAGAGCTGTAACTTAAAAATAGATACTGTGTCTTAGAGCATGGTTGGTCAATGGGCTTTTAGTCACTTTTCCTTTGCCCTTTGCATCATTTCTTGAAGAGTTTGTAACATTGTAAGCTGATAGGCAATTTACTTACATGTAATGTGACTCTTCCACTTGGCCCTAAAATTGTAAACTTCTCTGAACATTACCAGTTAACTTCCTGAGTGGGCGTGAATGACAGGTCTGCAGATAATGGAGGTCCTGCCATGTGGAAATGATGTGCTTCTGCTTTGCAGTGCTTGACGCCACTTCTGCCTATTAATTGCACTTTCTGTCTTTATTGCTGAGGGTGGAACCCTCTGTATATGAGCAGATAATACACTTATGCTACAATTATATGTTTATTTTTCAAGTATAGTATGTTCCCTTTATATGCAAGCATTTAAAGTTAGTTTTCAGTCAGCACATTATCTTTTTATCTAATCAAATATATTCTTTGGTATAAATATTTACTTAATTCTATAAAAATACCATTTTCTCCTTCCTCTTCCAATCAGTTTCATACTCCCTAGATTCACAGATGTGATAATAATTGAAAATATTTTTCTTACTCAGATGTTTTTTAATAAGGTGAAGTTTTGCTTTAAAGTGTATCTTGGTATCCCTATGTTATTCTTCTGGCAGTATTCTTCGTGTAGTATCACAATACTAATTTTGACATCCAGTAGCAAAACCTTACTATTTCTGCCTTCACGCTGTATTTCAGCCAAATTGGAGTTCTTTATTCTTGGAAGCTGTTATTTTCTCTTCTGCATGATATTCAAGAAAGCTATTCCCTTATTCTGGAGAAATTTTCATCCCTCTGACTCTCACTGGTATCTGAATAAATTCTCTTATTCCAGATCTCCTTCTGAACAAAATTTCTTCTGTGATGGTTGACACAGCTGTCTGGTTCCTATTACATGATTCCATAGAATTTCAAAGACCCTCTCAAAGTCTCTGGCTTTCTTATCTCTTTTTCTTCCTTTCATTTTCCTCCTCTCTCTACTTAAACACAGGTACATGCAATCAGATCACCACTTATTTAATTGACTACCTTTTATAGTAGACTATAAGCTTAATGAGGACAGAAGCCAAGTTTACCTCATCACTATTTGATCACTATGACCTTACACAGTGCCTAGCCTATTGTAAGTATCAAGTAAACAATGAATAAATACATTTTGATTTCTGAGTAATTGTATTCGTCCCTATTCTTAGTCTGTATCACTCCTTTGAAAACGTTCTTTGGGAAAGAAGGGAAAGAGGAGCTGAAAATACAAAGGGAAAGTGGAGAAAGAAAGGAGACGTCAGCAAGAAAGTAGAAATGATTAATTTTGAAGCAGAGTACACAGTGGTTCATTCCCAATATAATGGAAAGGAGCTCTAATTGAAGTGATCAAAAGGAATGTTCAATTTCTGATATGCAGGCAACTGTCTTCTATCTAAAATTTTATAAAATTCTTTGATAACAAAGGATGGATATCATTTGCATTATAAAAGGCAGAGATGATAATTCATTTTAATGACTAACCTTAATTAGTGTAACTTTAATAAGATCAATACCAAAGATATTTATAGTTTTAAATTTCTTATTGTGCTTTGACACATATTAGCTAGTTTGTCTTCCCATAAAAGTTTGAACGGGTTTTGTGAGAAACACATATTCACCCATCCAAACCCAAAGAATGTACTTGGAGACATAAAGAACAGTGGAAGTGAGAATTTTAATGATATTCTTTCAAGATTGGATATCTGGTAGGCAGGCACACTGGTGGCAGTTACAGCAGGTAATTTATCTCCTAACACCCAAGTCCCTCCTAGTTCCCCATTAGTTGAGTATCATGGGAATACAATCTTGCCAGATGTTTCACCACCTCCCTTATAAGGTTATACCCTGTCCCCTTCCCTGCTTAAGTTTGATTTCACAAAAATGAAACTTTATTTCCTTTTATGGGCTGACCCTTCCTCTACATTTAGTTTGCGTATTATGACCTTCTAGGTGCATGAGTGGTATGGTTTGTTACATCCCCAGGCTGATTGCCAGTATTTATGTTTATCGCACCTTGATAATGGACCATTAAAATATTTCACATTTTTTACCTGTGTGATAGGTGTGAAGAGAGTCTCTGAAAGTGAATCCAACTTGTCCTTGTGAAGAACCACTCCTGGTGACCTCCAAAATCCATCCTCTTGCTCCTGTTACCATTTTCCCCTGCTTAACTCAGCTATTCACCTTGTTTCAAGTAGAAACTTCAAATGGCTTCCACTTGCTTCTTGCCCACTCCATGTCCTCCAAAGTACTTCCAAAGTGTTCTTCTAAATTTAAAACTTATCATAACATCAGATTTAAATCTTTCTGTGACTTCCTATTACACACAGCAAAAGGTTGAGTATAATTTGTTGCCTGTCTTATTTATATTCCCTTTTCCATTATGGCACCCTCTTCTCTCTACACTTTTGATTATTTATAGGTGCTTGAAAATGACCTTCTCTCTCATTCCTCTGGGCCTTTATACAGGTTTATGCTGTCTAGCATGACTTTCTCCCATATTTTGCGCTTGATTAAATGCTACTTATGTTCAACCACACAGTTCAGGCATCAGCTCAGTAGTCTTTTTTTAACCCCTGAAACTGAATTGGTTACCTCTATTTCTCTAATTTTCCAAAATGTTTATTATATCTTGTATTGTAATATGATCATGTGTTTCTTAACAGTGGGGATAGGTTCTGAGAAATGCAATGTTAGGCAATTTTATTCTTGTACAAATATCATAGAGTGTACTTACACAAACCTGACGGTATAGCCTACTACACATCTAGGTTATATAGTATAGCTATTGTTTCTAGGTTAAAAACCTATACAGAATGTAGTAAATACTGTAGACAGTTGTAACACAATGGTGTTTGTGTTACTCAGAAAAAGTAGAGTAGAAATACGACATAAAAGAAAACATAATGGCATACTGGTTTAGGACACTTACCATGAATAGAATTTGCAGGATTGAAAGTTTCTCTGGATAAGTCAGTGAGTGACTGGTGAGTGAATATAAAGGTCTATGACATTATTGTAACCTACTGTAGACTTTACAAACATTGCATACTTAATCTACATTTAACTTTAGCTGACTGTAACTTTTTTACTTTCTAAACTCTTAAACATTTTGAACTTTTTGATTCCTTTGTAAGAACACTTAGCTTAAAACACAATCACACTATATAGATGTATAAAAATACTTCCTTTATAGCCTTATTCTATAATTTTTTTCTATTTTAAAAATTTTCCATTTGTTTTTCTTTTTAAATTTTTGTGCTAAAAACTTAAACATACACATATTAGCCTAGACCTACACAGGGTCAGTTTCATCAATATCACTGTCTTCCACCTCCATGGCTTGTCCCACTGAAAGGTCTTCAGAAGCAGTAACACACATTTAGCTGCCATCTTCTATGATAATGCCTTCTTCTGGAACATCTCCTAATGAACCTGCCAGGGTTTATTTGTGTGATTTATACTATAGAAAAATAGTAGACTATTCTATAAAATGTAGAACGGTAAAATCACCTACACATATATGTATACACGTATATACACACACATACATATATGTTAACCATTATATGTAGAGTAGAATATATATATATATATATATATATATATATATACATACACACACACACATACATACACACACAGGTGTGTATATATGCATAAATATAGCTCGATAGATGATAGATAGATAGATAATTACCTAGAGCATAGTAATTATCTAAATGGAATCCAGTTGTTGTTTGCAGTTACAACTCTATTAAAGAGAAAGGATTATTCTAAGCTGAGTAGATAACTTCAAACTGGTCAGTGGATTGTGTATAATCTAAAATCAGAGAAAACTTACCAGAGTATGTCAATGTATGGAAGACAGAAGTGAAGAAGGAGACAATAGCAAAATCACCTGTAAAATACATTACTCTTACAAAGAAGGTGAAACTGTTATGAGATGAAATGCAAACCACTTTTTAAGTAGTATTTTTTTTAAATCAGAGTTTGAATGTATGCATACTTTGCATATTTATTTATTTCACTTATTTTAGCTTTTATCTTTATAATATCATTAGCCTACCTAATTTCATTTGGTACTTTGTAGTTTTCTAAATATTATAACCCATTGTTAAACTATTTTATTCTGTTTTCTTTACTAATGACTACATTGCAATGTGTATTTTTTCTTCTGAGTATGGATTTTACTGTCATTATTTTATACGAAATAGCAATTTTATTACTTCTTATATAGTTTTATATTTCATATTTGATTTTCTTTTTGATCTTCCTTGTTTTATAGTTCCCAAACCATCAAGATTTTCTGGTTACTTTTTACTAATTATCAAAATTCTATAAAAATTTGGATAATAAAATCTTGTATATTAGTCCATGCAATGATGATAAATACACACCTGAGACTGGACAATTTACAAAGAAGGAGGTTTATTGGGCTTACAGTTCCACGTGGCTAGGGAGGCCTCACAATCATGGAGGAAGGTGAAAGCATGTCTCACATGGTGGTAGACAAGAGAAGAGAGAGAAACAGAAGCAGAAACACCAGCTGGATAAAGTTTAGAAATAGATTGGAAGTCAGTCAAATATTTCTTCTGAACACATTATTAGGCAGTTAAAACATTGTATATAAACACCATACAAAAATGTCCTCCTTACTGTCTTTATAGTTGTACAAAACTGGTTGTGTCAAAATTGTCTGCTTTTATAGAATGAGAACATCATCTCCAAATTAAGAAAAAAATAAAGGTCCAGGTTATATATTTTGCACTGGAAAACTGAGGAGACCTAGAAACCTCTAAAACCAAGGGAGAGTCAATGAACATCAAAATTTATACATGGAAATCATGATTAAAATCATAAATTGTAAAAATGAAGATCCAAGAAGACAAAGCACACATTTGTCTAATGCCTGAGTTTATATGCTCTTGAGGGGAATTATTAAATATATGCATCAATATCAGTTGTGGACTCTGCACTCCTTCATTCTTATTCTTAAATTGGTCAGATGCCAGCTATGCTGGAGATCAGTGCAAGTAATGTCAGACCTAAGAGTTCAATTTTCTGTTCAATTTTATTAGGTTACCATTTTCATTACACTTGAGTAGAGGCTTTTGCCAGTGTCAACCATAAATAAAAGAGCAAAAGCTTTTCAATTTTCTTAAAACATGACTCAATACAACACAAAATTAGAAGTAACACTAGTGTTATTTTGACTTTGTCATGTAATTTTAGTTACCTGAAGTATGGAACATTTTTATCACAGCCATTACGTGACATCACAATTATGAGACTAGGGCTGTAATATGTCAGTCTACATGTGTGCATATGTATATATGTATCTTTATCTGTATTTCATAAATAAGGGATATCAGGAAATATAAATAGCAATTTCATTGCCCATCTTTCTGAATACAATTAAATTATTGTTTATTCCTTAATAGACTTGAAAATTTATAAGTATATATTAAATGGTCTATTTTTTATTTAAAATATCTAAATTTGTCTCAGTCTTTAATATAATAGATTTTTATGTCATTTATCTGTTACTTTAAAAGCGTGAGTTCAAAAATGGATAGAATCAAATTATATATGTCTTTGGGTCTACAAAGAATATAAAAAGCATTAGATGATATATCTAGATAAAAATCATTTAATATCTAGTGTTAAGAATATTTAAAATGAGAAAATAAATCTTACTAATTAAGCACCTGGAATTGAGAAGGCATAATGATGTCTCAAATTATGAGCTTGTGATAAAGAGATAGTTGAATTTAAACTCTTCCATTTATAAACAAATCTATCTTGAGGAAATTATTGATTAATTAGATATTCTGTTTCTACATACCAGAAATTATATAGGTGCTATCTACCAAAAAAGGCTGTTGCTAAAAAAACAATGTATAATAATACTTGGCAAACAGAAGGTGCTCGGTGAATTTAATAATCTTACGTTTGACTCCTGTTCCAAATAGGAGCAATACTCCTACTTTAATGTTCACCGTACGATGGTTTTTACCTGGAATTTTATAGACAAGTTTTCATTACTTCCTTTAATTAAACCAGTTTGAACTAAACTCAACCTTTATATTTTTTTATCTATGAATAAAAATGTTTATTAAGCAAAATTAATAAGGTAAATCTAATGTTAGGATTCTTCTCTAAGTGGAAGAAAGTATTAAAATATTAATCATTGTATTCTAGGCTTGGAAGTATCCTTAGAGAGCAAGTATCTATCTACTATAGTTTATAGATGAAGGAATGATGGTAAAATGATTTTTCCTAAATTATTTCCCTAAATCACTCTTATGTATTTATGAATTTTGTGTAACTGTAGGTAAATCTTTTAGCTCTGTAAGATAAAAGGAAAAAGAGATAATTTAGAAGACTTCAATGAAGCTCAAAAATGGTACAGTATTTTAATGTGCTTTAAAAAATTTAAGTCACAAAATGAATATATTATTATTATTTAAGTCATAGGTTCCCCTGCTAGGTAAATTCTCCACTTAGTTTAGTAGACTAGCTGCTTACTTAAACTTGAAATAAGCATTAAATCTTTGCCAATGCTCTGTATGCTCATGATATAAATAGGTTAAAGATGGCCCCTTTATAGTACCCCATCATAGAAAAAGTCCTATGATAGTTCAAGAGAAAGGAGGCAACCTCCTGCCTAAATCAATAAATCAGACTTGCATTTTTTGAATATCAGAAAGAATCAGACTGGAAAATGCATGATATAAATTTCTCATGTATTTATTTATTTTTGAGACACAGTCTCACTCTGCTGCCCAGGTTGGAGTGCAGTGGCATGATCTCGGCTCACTGCAACCTCCACCTCCCGGGTTCAAGCGATGCTTCTGCCTCAGCTTCCCAAGTAGCTGGGACTACAGGCACGCTCCACCACATCCAGCTAATTTTTGTATTTTTAGTAGAGACAGAGTGTCACCATATTGGCCAGGCTGGTCTTGAACTCCTGACCTTGTGATCTACCTGCCTCAGCCTACCAAAGTTCTGGGATTACAGGCGTGAGCCACCACCGCCTGGCCGTTGATATAAATTTCTTTTCATTGCATGTGGCTCATCACGTTACCTCCCTTAGAAATCTTCCTTAATGTATTTTCTCATCCCTTGGTCTTTGTTAAGTTCTTTTCCTATGTTTTCTGTTGTTTACTGATCTATTAATTACCTATCACCATTAGTTTCCATTGATATAGCTACTAAATTTAAAAGTAACCTATTCTCATGCTTTTCTCTCTCATTAATTGTTAAATTCCATGAAGTAAATAATTATATTGTGTATCTTTTTGTTCCTCTGGTCTGTTACATTTCCTTTTACTGCTTCTTACACTTTTTTCTTCCTTTCTCTTTCTTTTTTAGTGTATGAGTGAATGAGCTATTTTTTTTTCTTGTTTACTTTTTCCTTTTCAAAATTAATTTGAGTTTCATTTATTAGACCAATTCTATGCAAATAGTCAAGTATCAGGCAATTGGGAAAGCACCAGCTGCATGTTAGTGAGGGTAAGTGAGTAAAAATTATATCAAAGTACAATAATTTTTAAAGAAAATTAAACTTAATTTGAAGTTACAAGGTTGAAAAACCTTAGCTTTTAGTAGAGAGCTTGGTACCAGGGTATGAGTTAATACTGACCATGATTTGGTAATTCACTATCTAGAACAATTTATAAGCAGGAACTGTAAAGAAATGTAAGTTTTTTTTTTCTTCTGGATTATTACAGCTGTCTTTTGACACGTCTTCTTGACTGAATTATTTAAAAGCTTTTTCATCTTCTCCAAAGTTAACTTTTCAAAACATGACTCACATAATTTTTCCTCTCAGTAACCTTTTATAACTCATGATTGATTAGAGAATAAAGCCCACTAAAAAATTTCTACAGCCTACCTTCCTAGTTTTGATTCATTACATATTTTTACCCATAAGATGTGTTCAAAATTTTCCTTTCTCTGTACTTTGCTAGTAATGAAGTCCAAGCATATTATAAAACCAAACAACTGGCTTTTCCTATTTTGTTTCCAAGATTTGTATGCCTGTATGTAAAGAACACTTAGATATTTTAATATTTTAAAATGTAAATCTATTTTTAATACCCAAATGTTTTCCATTTATAAAAATATCAATTCTAAAAAGGGAGTCATCTTTAAAATCAGCAGTATTTCAGTTTTATTCACCTCTTACAAACAAATCAAATACATTTATTAAAAAATACATAATGGAAATTTTAATATTAATACACCTACTTTTAAATTTCAGTATGGTTTTCACTAGTTTTGTGATATAACCATGCATGATTTGAAATGCTTAAAATCAGTTTCATAATTCCAAATATTGGGCTATTTTTATGTAAAAACTTTATATGCCACAGTGATACATTATTAAATTGAAGTCTGTACATCACTGTATGTTGGAGATATCTTTTTTAATATGTAAAGAGAAATGTTCCAGAATCTGATGATATTTGCATTTGATTTTCACTAACGACCTCATTTTTCACTCCGGCAGGTAAACTCTAGAATAGCCCTGTCACTGTGATTCATTGATAGAAACCCACTTAATCACATAGTTGTATTAATAATTTTTGTTACACTTTATACCTTAGTGATTTTAAGAGGTCAGCATTTATCATTCTCCATCTTGTTGTGCAGCACTTCTCTGAAGAAAGCTAAAACTCAAATTGATGTCTCAACTCTGTTAAGACATGGGAGCACACTGGTAATGTGTATTGGTCATGCCTGTCTCCCATTTACATTTACCTCTCAGTATTTGCTTCTGTACTATATATATATATATATATATATATATATATATATTTTTTTTTTTTTTTTTTTTTTTTTTTTTTTTGCTGTAGATATTTGGGCAGGAGATACTTTGTAGTTTGCCATAGATGTTGACCTATTTGAAATTATGTTGAGAAAAATGGCTGAGGTTTGAAATACCTGAAAACCATTATATGAGAGATGGTGGAAGGCACTAAAGAAGTTGATCTGAGAAACGGGTAACTAAAGGGACATGATACTATTTGCAAATATTTGAGAAATGGAAGTTTTGAAGATGCATTATATTTTGGCCTGTGAACACAGATGTAACTAGGGAGGTACTTACAGTGTTTAACAAGTTGGGAGAGGTGCCTCAAACAGGTGCTGAGCTTAGAGCTTTCCAAATTTATAAGTACGTGAATCACCTTAGTGTCTTTTTAAAATGAGGATTCTGATGTATGTAGTGGGTGCTGGGTGAGATCTGATATTCCAAATATCTAATAAGCTATTTGATTACACCAACATTGCTGCTCGGGAAAGAACACCTAGATGACTGCCAAGGAGTTACTGCCTTTGTTCAACTGATAATGGCCAGGTGGAAAGGAAAGGAACAAGTGGAGGCACTTCTTGAAGATCAGCACTCTGATGCTGGCTGCTCAGAAAGTAAGTTGTATTGAGGAGGCCAGCCTGAGAATTTCCATGGAAGTCTGAGGCTGCCTAGAGAAATTCACATTCAGGAGAAACCAGTGGTTTGTTTGATTCTGTTTGGTGACATTGGAAGGGTAATCAGAATGAGAATTCATAAAGGTTATTTTAAATATTATCAGAAACTTTTAGTGTATTTTTGAATGACACTAGTTTAAAGAAGCTAAAATATTTAGGCAAATGTGGAAACCAGTAGTACCTAAAGCATCTAATCAAAGCAAATGAATACTGCAGGTGAGCCTAGAAAAAACACAGGTGGCATCAGTATTATGTGGAAAAAAGTGATTAAAAAGCAGCTCACAGAGAAATTACACCTGATGACAAATAAAAGGCAAGATATACATTTTGGAGCATCTAACAAAATTAATTGATTTCTCCCTCCACGCATATGCACGCACTGCTTTTTGATTATCGATTAATTATATTACTACTTGTCTTGATGTTGGAATATATTTCTTAAAGCTAGTCATGGAAACAGAAGAATTTAGAACAATAGATGGAAAACACAAAAAAGTCAATTTCAGCTCACTGTAAGGAATTCTTAAAACAATGAATGTCCCTAAAAACAAACAGTCATGGTAGATTGCATCACATTAGAGTATATCCTGCAATTTGAAAACATGTAAAACACTCACAGATTTTAGATAGCGGTTTTCTATTTTGGATAAAATAGATAAATTTTAAAATTCTTTTATAAATTACAATTTTATGAAGTTAAAGTTTTAAGTGAAACTTATGTATTGCTTGGGTTCTTACTATTTTATGGCACCCAACTGACCTCTACACCTGCACAGTGCTAGCAGAGGTTCCTATTAAAAACACATCTCTCTAAATTACGTTACCCTCAGATTCTGAGATCTCCAATCGTTCTCTTGTTGACACTAACAAAACACTACATATTCTGTAATTATTTGTATACAATACAATACACCCTCCTGAAACTATCTCTAAGTGTTATTATTTTATCTAAATAATTCTTTAAAGACATGTATACCATTATTTCTTTACATTCACTCTTCTCTTCAGCTAAACTATTCATTGTTCTCTGAGTTGATTTGGGCTTTTACACTTACTCACTTTATTTATGAAATTACTTTAAGAAAAATTGAACTGCTATCTCAAATGTCAAGTAACTTTTTTTTTTTTTTCTTGAAAATGTTTTGCCCCCTAGTTGTCATTTGTTTGTCATCAGGTGAAATTTGTCTGTGAGCTGCTTTTTAATCACCGTTTTTTTCCACGTTTTTTTCACATTATACTGATGGCACTTAAGTTTTTTCTAGGATCGCCTGTAGTTTTCATTTGCTTTGATTAGCGTCTTTAGGCACTACTGTTTTTGACATTTACTTAGATATTTTAGATATCTGGATATCTATCTGATTATTTATTTTCCTTTATCTGCTTGTTACAAGCTGAGTTGTCCCCCAAAATGCACAAGTTGAAATACTAATGCTCAGTACATCAGAACGTGATGGTATTTGAAGATACGGGTTTTAAAGAGGTAATACTGTTTAAATGAGATCATATGGAAGGGTTCTCATTCATTTGACTGGTGCCCTTTTAAGGAATGGAAATGAGGATACAGAGAATTCAAAAAGGGGAGCCACCTGAGGACCGTGAGAAGGTAGCCATCTACAAGACGAGATGGGAGGCCTCCGAAGAAACCAAACCTGTGGACACGTTCATCTTTGACTTCTGGCCTCGAAAACTGTGAGAAAATTTCTATTTTTTAAGCTACCCTGTCTGTGATATTTTACAGCTTTAGAAAACCTGGCAGCTTTAGAAAACAAGTACACCACCCATTACTGCAAAATGTGCTTTGGAGAAAAACCTAATTTTCATAAGTCTGTGGCTTTCTCTGCTATACTAGGGCAGTGACACCTTAGCTACTAAACTTACCGAGAGATTTTGAGGGATATAAATATGGTATAAAATATATTCTGTTGAATTATAAATCATGATTTATATTTTTAATCTTGCTGTGGAGCTTTAAGAATTTAAATATTGGTCCAGACCTGGCCAAATGTCCCACATTAGAGGAATGTCAAACATGGAGACCAGTTTCCAAGGGTTATTATAAACCTTCCACATGTAATTGTAGAAATAAACGATGTAGAAACACAAATATATTTACAAAATTATTTTATATGTCCTAAATGCTGTATTGTATATCTGTATAGAAATAGATGGATTATATACCCATGTAGGCAGAAAAAATAGTCCATTATGCATATGCTTATAAATATATTTAGACATAAATATATATATATATGTATAAATTATATAAAATAACATTAAGTTCAAATTCTGTGTTTTGCCTTTTTATGGACATCATTATTTTGTTTACATTTTGATATTATTAAATTATTTGACAATTCTATAATATGAGAAATAGATAAAACTTCAACAAATTTTTTTTTTTTTTTTTTTTTTTTTTGAGACGGAGTTTCGCTATTGTTACCCAGGCTGGAGTGCAATGGCGCGATCTCGGCTCACCGCAACCTCCGCCTGCTGGGTTCAAGCAATTCTCCTGCCTCAGCCTCCTGAGTAGCTGGGATTACAGGCACGTGCCACCATGCACAGCTAATTTTTTTGTATCTTTAGTAGAGACGGGGTTTCACCATGTTGACCAGGATGGTCTCGATCTCTCGACCTCGTGATCCACCCGCCTCAGCCTCCCAAAGTGCTGGGATTACAGGCTTGAGCCACCGCGCCCGGCTAACAAATTTTTAACTGATTGACTTGTTCTGTGATTGGCTGTGGTTTAACTTACTGAGTTGTTCCATGATTAGTTGTTGAACCAAATGTCTTATGTAAGTGATGTCTTGGGTGGAAAATCAAAACCATAACTCTTTTTTGGGGGTGGAGTTTTCCAAATTTGACTGGACATTAGAATTCCATGGGAAACTTTTTAAATATTATAATTCTCATGCTTTACAACCAGAGATTCTAACTCAGTTGTTCTGGCATATCAGGAACATCAGCATTTTTTAAATGTTGTAGGTGATTCTTATAGTCAGCCAAGGTAAAAATTTCTGCTCCATAAATCACTTTTTAGTTTCATAGCACTTTTATGAGCTCTGTTAAGATAGCAACTTATATTATTGTATCATTTTATTTGTCTTGAATGTCATTTTGCTCCCTACATAAAATCATGTATTTTGAAGGAAATCATGCAGTATTCTTGGATACTGTTGACTGACATGGAAATTGTTTTGTTTATTTAGTTAGCATAGTGTTTGTTAATTTATGTATAGAGGTTTAGAGAGTTTAGGGTTTTAAAATGAGAGGAATAGGATTACTTAACATTTTCAGGAACAATAAATCTTTTCAAGTGAAATTAGATTTGTATGGGCTGAATCATATTGGACCAGAATTCAAACAGTTCTGGAGAAGTGGAATATTTTTAATTCTATAAAATGAAACAAACCACTCTGGATAGTGTTATGTCGACATATTCTAAGTTAAAGCACGAGTCTACTTTTAGCTATAGTAGATGCCTTACCATGTATTTATTTAGGACAGAATTTATGATCTTATTTCACACTTTGTCCCCGTCCCCCCACAAACTGAATAAATAACACTATTGTAGTTCTACCAATCAACGTAAATACTCAAATAACTGAAAGGTGTCACGAAAGAGGCTACTGCTGCTTTTCCTTTTTCTGACTTGTTGGTTGTTAATTCTCACAGCTGTATAAACAGAAAAATGTTGCCTATATTCAGAAATTGACAATTTAGGGCTTCTCAAGAGCTTTCTTTGGAGAAGGAGAAGATTCTTTTTTTTTTTTTTTTCTGTATAATTTTTAACTTTTCTTATTCAAGTAAAATACCCATGACAACTTCAAATGAGTCTAAGGAAAAAGCTTCTTACAAATAATACATCTTTCACACATCAGAATTTGTGTTGGAAAGCAGAATTTTGGGCAAGTTTATCACATGTAAAAGAAGGCATTCCGGCCTTCACTCCATTAATTGCTTAAAATTATTAGTAAGATCAAATCTGATGTATTCTTTGATAATAATGTTTAATGTAATGAAAAACTTCAAAATGCAGATACTGATAACTACTCAATAGAGTCAGGTATTCCTCATTTAAACTAAATGCTCCTCCATCTTTATATCTGGATAACGAATGCTTTTAATACAAAAATATATTTAAAAACAAACCGGAAAATTCAACTACAGCTACCAGCTTTACCATTCATACTATAATGCCTATTATACAATTATTATTTAAGTCTTTAGAGTTGCCAAATATAGATTTCCAAGCTGATCCAATATGTCAAATGCTATTAATTTTCTTGTTTTCTTCTAATAAATTTGTTTTTCATGGGAAATACATATTTTCCTTTGAAGACAAAAGGCAAATGAAAGAATACATCACTAAAATTAACATTTTATATCTTCATTTTGGTTATAAATAATTTTCTCATTAAAGCTCTATCATATGGTTTTTTTCTTCCTTAAATAATACTTAATATGATTTAGATCTCTCATGTTGTCTTTTTTAAAATTGCTAAGGAATATCTTTCAGAGAAAAATTTGAACTGTAATTTACATCATAAGTGGTGTCACATTTGGCTTTGTTTTGTAGTAATGATTCACCTTTAATTGACCAACCAAAAGAGGTGATATGTTTCAGCAAGTTTTCTAGTACTGTATAATTCAGAATACATTTTGGTGTTTGAGAGTACATAGAGAAGTAGTAAGAAAATGTTGTTTGTTTTTTTTTTATCCTTAGCCTTTTTACAAAAACAGAATATGTGTGTGTGTGTGCATACAGGCTGTATTAACGTATTCATGCATTCAGCACACACATTGAATTATCTCCCAAATATGACACTTCTAGGTGAGGTTACCAAATGAGTCAAATCAATGTATCTTTTTAATACAAGGGATCCAAGTAAAATACAAGGTTTTGGGTTCGTCAAATCTTAAATTCGTATAAAGCAAGTAATGTGCTATTTAGTTTCTGATTTTTAATGGGTGTATTCTACCACTTAAAAGTTTTTATATTTATAAAAATTCAATTTATAGAAAAGGTACAGCTTCAATCTTAATTCAACCAGAATGAATTTGTATTTAAAAGGAAGAGATGGACTGCAATTATAAAGTTGTTTGATGCTTTTAAGTCAATTCATATGCTGATGCTTGGAGTTCAAGCCACATTA
The DNA here is from genome assembly GCF_048565385.1 of Saimiri boliviensis. Lineage (NCBI taxonomy): Eukaryota > Metazoa > Chordata > Mammalia > Primates > Cebidae > Saimiri > Saimiri boliviensis. Next base: position 154,798,435 of record NC_133451.1, read on the forward strand.
TTAAAATGTAGTGTCTGGCTCTTGAATTTTCCAAAGCAATAAGAGATATCTCTGAAGGACAACAGAGGAGTGGGAAAGGAGCGAGTTTGCTGCTGCTGAAATGAATGCAAATAGCATCTCCATTCATTTCATTCACAGCAATCTGTCACATTTTAGTTTCTTTTTTCATATAGAAATCGGGGATAATACTGGAAATAGTAATGCATAAGTGGACAGGGTCTGACCATTAAAATGTTTATCATTTCCAGAATGATGCCTGCAGATGTTACAAAATTGAAACTGGGTAGGTGTTAGAATTGCTGCCGGTTTCTATTCATTTGAATGGCAGCAACCCAGAACACTGTTTTACAGTTTTGTGTGGCGCGGCAATCCATTATCTTTCCCCCGCCCCCTGAGATCAAATAGTATTTTTGTGAGGATTACATCCCTGTAGTAAGCAGGAATGGAACTAATACTATGAGGTTTGAATGTCAAGCTTATTTCCTAATCCCACTTCTTTATAATTGCAGAGTTGACTTAGAAATTGAAATCCCAGGTTTGTAATTGATTTTTAAAAGTTTTTTTTAATAGAAAACACTATTTCAAAATAAGCATTAAAAAGATTTATAGGAAATAAAAACTAGCAGAAGAAAAAATGTATTTTTGTATCATCTGGAATTCTTGCAAGATTGTATGGATGCCAAATAAGCAATATTTACATACTAGTTTTGTGCAAGTAATTTTGTCAGCAGTTTTGTTTAAATGAGGAAAATGAAGCCTATAAAGGTTAAATATATTTTTTCCAAGATTCACACACTTAGCCTGCAGTTATAAAACTTAGTGATTTTTGGAGACAATAGTCTATCTGGCTTTTAATGGTGTGCTGAGCAGAAAACGTATATAAGAGTCATATTTGTTTTAGGAAGAAATGATTTTATTATATGATAAATGAGTGAATTCCATAGCAAAAACACCGGAGAGTATTATTCCCAGGTATATTTTAAAATATTGTGGAGTATTACGTGCAGGAAACAACTCTTACTAGCTCCAATTTGCAGAGTAAGATCAGATTGTGAATAAATGGATTACAGTTTCTCTCAAACACTCTCTAGTGCAACCTTCTAGAACGAGTTGTCTATAGTTTCTGGCTTCAACATTCCCTTTCTTTTTTCTAAATTCCACTTGAATCAGGCTTTTATTCCTAGACACAGGTCAATATTCTTGGCAGGTTTTTCAAAAAGCTCCACATTCTGAACTCCAGTGGTCAGATCTCAGTTCTCACTTACTATTTGACTCAGCAGATTACTTTCCTCCTTAAAACTAATTCCTCCCTTGGCTTTAACAATATTGCAACCTCCTGGTAGGTGATGCTCCTATCCCAGTAACATTTTTTTTTTAATAATTCTCCTTGTGCTAGTTTCTTTTCAGTTTGCCATCATCTAAATTGTTGGGTAGTCTGACCATCATTTCTGTCTGCATTTTCTTCTTTGTGATCCTCTTTCATAACTTTACATACCATCTATATGTTCATAAGACCTTATTAACTTTAGGTTGTCTAAAACTTAGGCATTTCCTATTAGATTTGTATATGTAACTAAATAGTTGACAATTCCATTTGAAATGTTAGATCAGTAACTCAAACTTAACAAGTAAAAAATTTAACCAAAATCTTAATTTCTCCTTCTTTTCCACCAATATTGATGCTGTCTTCCCCATCACAGATGATAGGTAAATTAAAAAAAAAAAATAACAAATTACTCCCAAGTATATATTATAAAATATGATGTCTAGAAAACAACTCTTACCCCGCTTTATAGAGAAAAATCATGTTATGTATAAATCTGCAAGTCATACTAATTTTATGCCTGTCTATAAATTTCTGTAATAAACATTACACAATATTTATGTAAAGGAGTGCTAACACTATGTCCATGCATATTGACTTCATAGTAGACAAATATAGTTCAAGTTAAAGGCAAGTCCCTTAGCCTCCTGTTCTAACCAATTGCTATTCTTCAATTGCCCTTCTAAATACTATGAAATATATAAAACTGCTGTAAGTATTAAGAGCCCCAGAGTTTAATGAATACATATATTTTTTTCAGGTCTTAAAGAGGAATTAGAAATTAATAACATCATTTAATATAATTAAATGCATTTCTGAACCTTTTCCTATCAGAATGAACAAGAAGGAGGTCTAGCTACTACCTGTCATCAAGATTTCTGATGACAAAAACCACAGGAATAAGTCCAAACAAGTTTCTCAATTAGGAACAGTAACACAGAAAGTAAAAACAGCATCAAGTGAAAATAAGAGAAGCCATGAGGTTGCAGAAGTTGAGATACAAATAAAACAGAAATATTCAGTGGTTGGTGGTTTGAGTAAAGTAGAGCACACAAAATTTTTGTGTGTTGTAAGTTCAGTTAGAGTAGAGTAATTATTTGTTTTGTCCTCTGCTGTATACGTAAGGCTGAGAAGGATGCCAGATACTTAATAGGCACTCAAGTATTTGATGAATGAAAGAAATGTTGCTATGACCTATTCCAGTCCTGAGCATGCATTTGCACAATCATTCTGGATTCATTTAAAGGTGCTGATCCCAGAACTAGAGTCCAAAGGTAAATTATGAGTATACTACCAGGTTTTTGTTTCTCTTTCTCTTTTTTTTTTTTCCCTTTTCTAATGTAGTTGGTTGGTCTGCAATAGGTGAAATATGGCAAAAATGATTTCCAGTTGGTGTTTGTAAATTATTTCAAAGATACAGCAGCTTGAGAATAAAAATTCTTTTTTTCTTTCTCAAGTCTGATGTTCAGCTGTTTAGTGGATGTAGCATGAATTTCTTTTGAGTCTCCTCCTTTCATACAATCTTTGAGTCTTAAAAAGTATGTCAAGAATCTCCAAGATTCTAATTTTAGATTGTCTGCAAACATCACACGCAAATTGAGCTTCAGCAGTTCTTTAATAGGCAACATTTATTTACCAAAGTGTATATTTTTTCCTTAATAACTGGTTATATAGGTTAGGGCATGTAATCAAATTCTGATGAGCATTTTCTCCTCAACCAAAAGTAATAAAACAATTACAACAGTCACTACTTGCCTCCAGATTGTTCCCATTAAACAGGATGAGGTGATTTTCCCACCATCTGATGTTTTAAGCATCCATGGATAATTGCTCCATAGGCTTATATTTAAATGATCTTTAGAAGATAACACTTTTTAAGTCTTCTTCCCAGAATGTTATGCAAGTAGCATTTTTACATAATCTACATAAGAATATAGAATTTCACTAAAAGTTACTGGCACAAATGTGATTTAAAATGTTATTAAAAATGTAAGCACAAATTTGAAAATAATATATTTTCATTATCTTTCCTACTGATTGGACATTTATTTTTTCAGTTTCTAAAAAATCCTGGTTTCCTGAGGCTAAGCAGAATGTTTGAAATGTTTGCCAGAAGGCACACCAATTTTTCATGGGAAACATTCAAACATCTTTGTAGAGTTGATACAAATATTATTTTAGAAGATGGTAGACATTTGTTCCCTTAATTTTCTGACTTAAGCCATAGTAAATATGCAAAACCCAGAATGAAGTTTATTATCTGAAAATGACCAGAGATATACAATATGTATGAAGAATAGTGTTTGGCTTCCAATATTTTCATGAATATTTCACCCACTCTAGTTTGACCCTTATGTTTCCTTAATCTTAATTGAACATTTAAAATTTAAGCCTATGTTGATCTTAAGGTGTGACAATTTATCAAAGCAAAAGTTCTACAAAGTAAAAATAGTTTCATATTTTCATATAAAACCCGTAATCACATAAAACCCTCACAAGCATCCTTGTGACTTATCTACTATGTGTTTGGTGTTTTCCTTCCCATTTCTTTGAAGAAACCCAACATTTTTCAAACTATTTCATTATATTTGCAACCCAGAAGGGCAATAAAATAAATAAAAAAATGAATACACAACTATTTATTCAAAAAATGCATTGAACTCTGACAGTATGCCAAGGAAAGCCTTAAAACCCGGTGATACAGTCATAAACAAAACAAACATCTCTGGCCTCATGAAGCTGTGAAGCTCACGTTCTCATGGGGCTGACTAATAATGATAAACATTGAGAAATAATGTCAATTGGGGTTTACTGATACTGAAGTAAAGCCAGCAGAATAAAAGAGTAGGGAGTGACTAGGAGTGCTATTTTGGACAGAGTGATCTGGAAGTTCTCTGTGGAGGGTGCAGCTTTTGGTCAAAGTCCTGAATGAAGTTTGAGAGATGGTCAAAGGTATATCTGGGGAAAAAAGTTACCCTAGTGGAAAGAACAAATAGAAAACCTAGAGATAGTAATATATATACATACTAAAGTGCAAGGAAGCCAAGGTAGCTGAAGGAGAAATGATGAGGATTTATGGAACATGTCATATAGCAAGATAAAGCAACTAAGACAAAATTAACATTGAAGGGGTAGTATATGAAAAGTGGAACTTTACCAAGATGGTGTAAAACTACTGATAGACTTAGTAGTTGCAGATTTGAATATTAAAGACTTTAGGCCAGTGATGCAGTATGTGATCACAATAAGTATAACAAATATATGAATTGGAGTTTGTCTATTTAATATTCTATCTGTTTTCTGAATATCATTAATTAATTTTCATGTTATTTGTGCAAATAAAAGTTTAGCATGACCATAGAAATAAATACATACATACATGCAAACAAATATAAACATGCATTTGTTTAAATGTTATTTGTGAGTATTTTAACATTCTTTTCCATGTATAGCTATTGTATCACACTAGAGTGAATATTTTATTTTATAAAACTCTATAACAAATATTTTTGAAAGATAACAGGGAATTGTTAAATCTTCTCTACATCAGAACAATACCATCAGAAGGAAGATATCTTGAGTATATTTTCAACCTCTACATTACAGATCTCTTAAGAATCAGAAAGTAATTAGGCAAAGGAAATAAAGAAGTAAAAGCATGTTTATTGAAAAAAAATTACCAAGAATATGGATAAAATTACAAGAACAATCTGTTCTGTAAAAGAAGTGTTGGCCGGGCGCGGTGGCTCAAGCCTGTAATCCCAGCACTTTGGGAGGCCGAGGCGGGTGGATCACGAGGTCAAGAGATCGAGACCATCCTGGCCAACATGGTGAAACCCCATCTCTACTAAAAATACGAAAGATTAGCTGGGCATGGTGGTGTGTGCCTGTAATCCCAGCTACTCAGGAGGCTGAGGCAGGAGAATTGCCTGAACCCAGGAGGCGGAGGTTGCGGTGAGCCGAGATCGCGCCATTGCACTCCAGCCTGAGTAACAAGAGCGAAACTCCGTCTCAAAAAACAAACAAACAAACAAACAAACAAACAAAAAAAACAACAACAACAAAAAAGACGTGTTACCTGGAAATAATAAACTATAAAAGATTGTGAATTTTAATGGACTTTTCTTAAATAAGTTGTTGATGATTCCAATGCAACAACTTATTTAAGTTGTTAAATGCTTACTTTGTTTTTTATGTATAATTTCCTAAATTGTTTTATCTAGCAATTTTGAAAAACAGGTTAGCAAGTTTTGTGTCCAGGAAATAAAAGAACCTACAGAAGAAAAATTACAGTGTTTTATTTGTCTCATAAGTAATTTCTATTTCACATTTTCCTAATGAAATTAACAGAATCATTGGGCTTCTTGAATACTATTTCAGATTCAGCCAGTTTAATTTAAAGGTAACATTATCTTAAAAGAAAAAATGTTGCCTTTAATATTATTTTGTTAATTGCATTTATTTGTTAAATGTCTTGTATGTATTTTTTAGTGATTTAAAAATATTTTTCAGTAACTTGGCAAATGATGGAAAAATCTGTTATTACAAGTGTAAGATAGACTTATTTAATCCTTACGTTAAGAAAACCATATGAAATGTTTTATAGCTGAAAAAACTTAATGTTATTAAAATAATTTTGAAACATAATTTCAACAGAAGTGTTCTATACTTTCAATTGCTATGCTATATTACTTTGAATTTTAAGTGACTTTACTACTCAAAAAAATGATATAGAGTAGATAGCTACAGCTATAGTGTCTTTATAGACCCAGGTAGACATAGAGTTTTAGTATCATAACTTGTTATATACTCTAGGAATTAGGGACTGTATGTTTTATGACAGCAAATACCTTATTGCTGCATGGGGTGGGGCAGGTGTAAGTGATTGGCTAACTTGGTTGAGGATACTTTTCAATAAAAATATGGAAAAAAAATAAGGGCCACAGATACAAAAAAAAAAGGAGAAACAATATTTGTAACATTTCTTCAAGCTTCATAACACATTAAGGTCTGTTATTTTATAATTTATGTTTTCCAAAATAATTACCAGTAAAATCATTGAAACTAAAACTACTAGTGTACTCTCTGGACTGAAAAAAAAAAAAAAAAAGAAGCTTTTATTTAGAGATGAATTCCTAATGCATAGCATGCATCATGGCTGATTGAAAGATAAAAGGAAAGAGTTTAAATCCTTGGGCTATTGCACAAGAAATTTCTTTAAATATAAATATATATTATAAATACATAAGTATACATTATATTGTAAAATATAAATACAGAAATATATAAATATAGTATCTGAACTGCTTCTGAGGATTTCAAAATAGCAGGTATTAATACATCTTTCAAATAGAAGAACAATAGAAACAGAAAAAAGAAATTAGACCCAAATTATTAGCTAATATTGAAAAGACTCCCCTCCAAAGCAAGCCAAGAATTTTATCATTGGAATCAATCAAAATTACTTTATGAGAAAAAGCTATTTGGATATCCTCTGACACTGATGGTTGTCTCATACATGATTAAAAATGAAGTGCCACGGCACTCCAGCCTGGGCAACAGAATGAGACTTGGTCTCAAAATATACAATAAAATAAAATAGGGGTCTGGTCTTTGATGACTTTAATGTATCACTAGAAAGACCATAAAATATAGATAAACAATGAATGAATAACAGTTACAAGAAACCATGTCAAATATAGAAATGGACTATATTAAACAACTCTTGGATAAAAAGGAAAAAGCATATATCAGAATAATAAAAATAGAATTTATGGGATTTAAAACTGGTCAGAGGAGAGAATAATGTATTGCTCTAAGTACTTTTGTCACTAAAAAAAAGGAGTCACATTTTCAGCTCAAAAACCATAAATAAAACAAAAATATAAATTAAAAGAAAATATGAAGGAAATAATAATAAATGAGAAAATGTTAGAGAATAGAAACACATACACACACACACACACACACACACACACACACACACAACCCTATTCATCAAAATCCTGCTTTTTAACCAACCCACTAGTTAATTTTATCAAGAAAAGAAGGAGAATGAAAGAGAAGATGTGGCAAAGGGAAAATGGCCATTTAAACAGACAACAAACAAACAAAAATCTTGAGGTTACTTTGTCCAAATAGATTAAAAAACCTATACAAATAAATAATTTTCTAGAGAGAGAAAGTTTATTAAAATTAGCCTCACAGAATTCCTATGCAGTCAAATTTTTATTAAGAAAATAAAGAGTTGTGAGGAAATTACCTCACAGAAAAGGACAAGGCCAAAATATTTTCATTGGGGAATTTGTTTAAACTTCCAAATGAGACAGGAGTTTTCCCTAACCTCCTTATGGTATGTGTGATGGTGGGGGGTAATGGCTCATTTTGCTCACCACTGAGTTCAAATCCCTTGTAGGAGGGGGAGCACACAGCTTAGTGGATGCAGGAGCTGGGGAAGGGCCTTTAGGCACCTTCATGAACGATCCTTGTACCAGCCCACAGCAGTGTCTAGCAGTTGACCATAACCTCTAGAACCCCAGAGGGTGTGTGCTAAAACCAGTGCTGTTTTAGCAGTGGCAGTCCACAGATGGCTGAGTGTTAATCAGCTCAGTGGATAGTAACGGTGACATACACCCTGCCCTCTTGGGACCTTGGTTCTTGTCCAGCATCCAGGAAGAATCAGGTCATGAGGATTTGAAGGATGGTGAATGCAAATGTTTTATTGAGTGATGGTGGTGGCTCTCAGTGGGATGGGGAGCTGTAAAGGTGATACAGTGGAAAGAGAACCTTCCTGAACTTTTCTCCAAATGTCCAGCTTCCTCTTCAACATTTAAACACTTCTATTCTTTCTTTCTCTGCCACACCGCTCTGTTCCTCTGCCAGTGGAGTGTGGTGTTTTTATGGTTACAGGTAGGGGCATGGCAGGCCAGGGTGGTTTTGGGAAAAGCAACATTTGGGTGAGAAAATAAGGATGTGAGGTTCTCATTTAGGGCTGTGGGCTCAGGCTTGTGAGTGGGGCCTTTTCCAGGGAACTGCCCCTTCTACCCAATATTTCCTGCCTCTTGTCTGCATCACAAACACCAAATAGTCTCAATGCCCCATAAATTGTTCCAGAGCATTGCAAATGGAAAAAATCTATTAATATCTCTTATGAAACAAATATATTATTAATGTCTAAAGCGCATAAAAACAGTACCCCAAAATAAAGCCAAATCATTATTATTTTGATGTAAAAGTGCTAAATGGAATATTTGCAAAGTGAATGAAATGCTACATTAAGAAAGTAATATATGATACCCAACTAGCATTTATTCTATGAGTTCAAGACTGGTTCAATATTAGGAAAACCATTAATATAATTTGCTAGATTATTAGATGTAATCATGCTACTATTTCTATATATAATGGAAAAGTCTTCAGTAAAATTTAATATTTAATTCTAATTTTAAAAAAACATTCAGGAATTGATTATTTCTTGACTTGACAATGTATTTATCTATATTTATATATACTTAGCAGTTATCTATCTATTTATCTAAGTTAGTTTTCAAGGCAGCCTCTTATTTAGATTAAAATGCCAGAGGAATTTTCATTAAATTCAAGAATAGGGGGAAAAATGCTCACTACCTTCTCTCCTATTTCACATTGTACTATTATATTGGAAATAGATCTATTTCAATTTGCAGTTGAGATGATAATACAGATGAAAATACCTAAAGAATAAATAAAAAAATTACTTCTAAACAAAGAAAAATTTGAATAAGTTTTAAAGTTGAAAAAAGGAAAGCAGTTTAAATCTCTGGACTATAACAGGGATTTATAGAACAAACATACAGAAATCAAATTGTCTTTATAAACAAAAACAATTGCCCATTAGAATATAAAGAAGTCAATTACAATGGCAATAAAGGTTAAGTACTGGAGAATACACTTACTAGTAAATGTAGAAAGCACAAATGAAGAAACACTTTTTAAAGATCCTGAAAGACAAAAAAAGTAAATTTGAATCAATGAAAAAGATCCATGTTTTTGGTTAGGACAACTCACATTCATAATGACCTCAGTCTTTTCTATGTTAATCTAGAAAGTTAAAATAATACCCCGTACCAAAACTCATATGGAAAAATGAGAAAATAAACCTATGAAAATCACCAGAAAAATTTAGGAGTGAAGCTTACCAGGTATTAGAAGCCTCTAAAATAGACTAACAGATTTGGAAATACAATAGAAAATCCAGAAACAGATCCAAATATACAAGTAAATATGCTATATAATAAATATGACATTTCTAATCACTATTCACTATGGCATCATTTCATAGGCAGCACCCCACCCCCTTATTATTTATTTTTTTGAGACAGGGTCTTGCTCTGTTGCTCAGGCTAGAGTGCAATGGTACAATCATAGTTCACTCTAATCTCAAATTCATGGGCTCTGGCAATCCTTTTGTCTCAGTCCCCCAAGTAGCTGAGACAACAGGTATGCCACCAGACTTGGCTAATTTTTAAATATTTTTTAGTGATGGTGTCTCACTATGCTGCCCAGGCTGGTCTCCAACTCCTTGCCTCAAGTGATCCTCCTCTTACAGCTTTCTGAGTTGCTGCAATTATAGGCATAAGCCACTGCACCTGGCCCCAAAGATGGCCTTTTTTAATGAATGATGCTAAGACTTTGGTTAGCCATTTGAAAAAATATAAAAGCAAATCCTTACGTCAGCTATGTAAAGGAATACATTTCAAATGGATCAGGAGTCTAAGGGTTTAAAAATAAATGAAACTATGAAAGTGTTAGAAGATAGCATGTTTGAATTATTCTATAACCTGAGTATAAAATCACAAGACACCAAACAATTAAGAAGATTATTTATTCAGGCAATTGTAGCAGAAAAAAACATTCAATAATGAGAACTATCTCAAAAAAATGGAAAGGTGTTCTGGATTTTATAGAAGTAAGCAAGCACGAGAGTCACTCAGGAGACTTACGGGAGTCATGAGGGAGGGTGGAGAAGAATATGTCTTACCTGAGTCATGAGGAAAAGCTGAAGTTGGGCCTTATCACTGAATATCTGAGAATAGAGCAATCCTTTGTGGTTATCAAGTTCTGGGAAAACCAAACAGTGTAGTAACTTCTCACCCTTCTCTCTTTTCTGGTTGCAGAGGGCTCAATTTATTTCAATAGTGTCATGAGTCTAAGAATACAATTGTCTACCCCCTTATCTATGAAGGATATGTTTCAAGATCCCCAGTGCATGCCTACAACCAAGTACAAGCTCTCTACAATTATCCCAGGTTATACACAGGGGTGTGGTTTCAGGATCCCCATATATACCAAAATCCTGACATGCTAAAGTCTTCAGTCAGCCCTATGGAACCCACATATACAGAAAAGTCAACTCTCCTGACATTCCTCCTGCAAGTCAGGAATACCTACTTTCAACCAAGTTTGGTTGGGGAAAAAAAAACAGGTATAAGTGCATCTGTGTGTTGTTCAAAGGGTAACTGTAGATATTATGTTTTTTTCCTATACATACCCACCTGTGATACAGTTTAATTTATAAATAGGCACAGTAAGACATTAATAACTAATAGTAAAATAGGGCTGGGCACGGTGTCTCATGCCTGTAATCCCAGCACTTTGGGAGGCCGAGGTGGGTGGATCACGAGGTCAAGAGATCGAGACCATCCTGGTCAACATGGTGAAACCCCGTCTCTACTAAATATACAAAAAAATTAGCTGGGCTTGGTGGCACGTGCCTGTAATCCCAGCTACTCAGGAGGCTGAGGCAGGAGAATTGCCTGAACCCAGGAGGCGGAGGTTGCAGTGAGCCGAGATCGCGCCATTGCACTCCAGCCTGGGTAACAAGAGCGAAACTCCATCTCAAAAATAATAATAATAATATAATAATAATAATACAGAACAATTATAAATATATACTGTAAAAACTATATGACATTATAATGGTAGCTAAGTGTTATTATTTGTCTAAACCCATAGAATGTAAAACAGCAATAGTAAATCCTAACGTAAACTATGTACTTTGAGTGATAATGATGTGTGGATGTAGGTTCATCAGTTGCAACACACATAGCACTCTAGTGGAGGGTCTTGATAATGAGGTAGCTGTGTGCATGAGGGTAGGAAGTATACGGGAAATTGTAACTTCTGTTCAATATTGCTTTAAAAATAAATACTAGTCAAATAGAACTTAAAAATTGAAAGAATAAATAGTCTAAAATCTAATAGAAAATGAATAGTGAAAATTTACAAAACATTCACAAAAAATGCTTAGTAAGGCATAAACTTTAGTTACTATTAGCAATAAAATATTCTTCCAATCAGCAGTTGCTGAAACTTACTTTTCATTTGTTACTCATATTTAGTTCATACAAATTTGCTGACTTTAGTTCCATTTCTCATTTTTTAAAACAGGATGATAGATAAAAAAAATTGTTAAAATCACTTATATATATTATTACAACTTTTTCTCCAAATAACTGAAATTATTTTTCTTCACCAGTCTGTAAGCCATGCAAGGTCAGGTGTCAGTTCTAGTTTTTGTTGTTTATCAACCATATGTAATAAATATTTGTGGACCTAATAATGATCGTTTCAATTTGTGCTCCTATAACAAAATACCTAAGATGAGGTAATTTATAAAGAACAGAAATTTACTTTTTCACAGTTTCGGAGCCTGGGAAGCCCCATATCAAGGGGCTGGCAGGTTTGGTGTCTGGTGAGAACCTGGTCTTTACTTCCAAGATGGTACTTTGACCTCACATGGAGGAAGAGGAGAAAACAAACCCACTCCCTCATGTCCTTTTATAAAGGCCCTAATCCATTCACTCATCCTCATACTTAACCATGTTCTAAAGTACCACCTTTTAATACTTTCACATTGGCAATGAAGCTTCAGCACATGGATTTTGAAGGCCACGTTCAGACCATAGCAATGACATTAAGAAAACAAATGGATAATGAGGGAATGTATACCATAGAATAACTTTGTTATTACTTAATTCCAAACTTAACTAGAAAGCATCAAAGGAAGAAAAACTTTACCAACTTAGGTCCCAGCAGTAGAGGTGCTCTTGAGCCATCCAAATGGATATAACTGGAGTTTGAGGAAAGACTAAAAGTGGTGATATAAATTTCTATAAATTTAGTTGCAGGCCACATGATTTTAAAACTGTGAGTCCTGCGTATAACTGGAGAGAAGAGCTCTGAGAAGTAAAGCCCAGAACATTATTATTTTTAGGATACAGGAAATGAAGCGGATATACCAATGGAGACAGAAGGGGAGGTCAGTGAGGTAAGAGGAGCAGCAGGAATCTGTCAGAGAGAAAGAGGCCTGAGCTCTTGGGTGGTTAGGTGATCAATTAAGACAAGAAGCCAAACTGAAAAGAGTAGTCTGGCTTTCTTCACTCCTTTAGGTAGTATAATCAACAGCAAAAGTTGCCAGTCTTCCCAAAGTTCTGTTTTTCCCTGTGAAACGGTACTAGATGTATGAACGTAGAGCGGATATTGTCCCGTTGCCATAGAAGCCTTGCTCTAAAGTCTTCTCATGTTTTATAGACCCAGAGGCCAGAGGGAAAAGGCTGGGGGAAGGAAGATGGGAGATAAATAGGAATGAAAAAGTGCTAAGAGTGGAGAATAGTGCCTTCAAAGTCCTTTGATGAAGAAGTCTCTGGAGTTGGACCCAAGAAAGGCCTTTGGCTAAGGACTCCAAGTATAGAGGGCCTTTGTATGGAAGCATCCGAGCTTGTAATGCAGCTATTTACAGGAACGTGGCCAGTCCAGGTGGGCCTGAGTCCTTGACTGTGACTCCCTCCAGAGACTGCATTGCACTGGCCTACAGCACAACTGGTGTTAGGAGGGCAGCTTTCCCCTGTGAGGTCCGACACATAACACCTTTGTAATTGCTCTATGGCCGGGTGTGCAAGGTTATGTATAGGATTTTGACCTGCAATAGGACTCTTCAAAAGTGATGTCTCTGAAGCCAAGTAGTGGGTGACCAAAGGAGTCAAACGCTTCTGAGAAATCAGTAAAAGAAGAACTAGAACTAATACAGGATTTTCAAGCTTTGCTCTACAGAATTGTAGGATTCCTGGAGGTGCCATGTAGGTCCCTATGACAGTGGAGAGGAGGGGCGGAGGGGGGAAGTGTGGTATGGGTTAGGATAAGGCATGGCCAAAAATGTTCTGGAACTCTCTCCCTGCTGCAGTATGATCTGCTCTACTTTTATCTTTGGGGTTCCATATGAGATTTGTTTTGAGAAATGACAGACACAGGTGAGGGGAAGGAAGGCAGCAAACCACACTGCCATGCGTGTACCTATGCAACAATCGTGCATGTCCTTTACATGTACCCCAAAACCTAAAATGCAATTAAAAAAAAAAGAAAAGAGGGTTCTACTTCTTTTAATAAAAAAATTTGAAAAGTGTTGCATATGTTCTGCCATTAGGAAAGGAGCAGAGAGACAGACCATCCATATGGTCCAGACTCTCAAAGAGAGTTTAAACCTGAGAGTAAATACAGAGTAGATGAAGCATCCATTTAACCAAAGTGCTGCCTTTCGGGGAGTGACAGTGCAAGCCACCGAGGAGGAAAGAATAGCTGCAAAGCAGGACATTGACAAGGACTCAGAACTGGATTATATAGAAAACGTCTGCAAATAAATAAGTAGTAGACAGACAACCCAAATAAAAAGGAGAGCAAATATCTACTTTTTAAAGTCACCAATAAGTTTAAAAATTGGAAGAAAAATATCCCCAACTTCTTACACAACCAGGAAAATGCCAAAGAAATCCCCAATAAAATGCTACTGGTTATTTAAAGATTCATGAGACTTTTAAAAAGACCAATAATACTTGAGCCAGTTTGAAGATTCAGGAAGTATCACTATTGTTAGGAGTATATATTATTACAATCAGTTGGGAAAATTTTTTCACAATAAGTTTTATAGCTGAACATATTTATACCAAATGACACAGAAATTCCATACTTACTTATCTCCAATATCTCTGCAGTAAAAGAAATGCACATGAATGCTTAAAGCACAATTATTCACAATAGTCCCAAACTGGAAATAACCCATATACATATCAAAAGTCGAATAGACAAATGGTTGTATATACATACAACAGAGTGGTATACTGTGATGAAAATGAATATATGAAACAGCATTGGTGACTCTCACAAACATACATTTGAATGGAAAGATTTAATGCAAAACAAAGCCATGCCACAGGGTTTCATCTACACAGATTAAACAAAAGCAAAAACAACATATGGTGTTAGAAGAATGAATAGAGGTTTCCTCTACGAGGGGAGAAGGATAGTGATTGAGATAGAATGCAGAGTTCTATGGGAGTTCTTTTTTTTTTTTTTTTTTTTCTTTTTTTTCTTTTTTTTTTTTTTTTTTGAGACGGAGTTTCGCTTTTGTTACCCAGGCTGGAGTGCAATGGCGCGATCTCGGCTCACCGCAACCTCCGCCTCCTGGGCTCAGGCAATTCTCCTGCCTCAGCCTCCGGAGTAGCTGGCATTACAGGCACGCGCCACCATGCTCAGCTAATTTTTTGCACCATTAGTAGAGACGGGGTTTCACCATGTTGACCAGGATGGTCTCGATCTCTTGACCTCGTGATCCACCCGCCTCGGCCTCCCAAAGTGCTGGGATTACAGGCTTGAGCCACCGCGCCCGGCCGGGAGTTCTTGATTTTCTTGTATTTTATATAGTGTGTTTCCTTTGCGATAAGGTTAAAAAAATGGACTGTTGGTCCCAGATGAAACCCGACCTTTCTCAACTGATTCTTCATGAACAATGTCCACCTGCTCACTGGGAGGATAGGGTGGGGCCTCAGGAAGTTAGCAGTATTTGCATGGGGAGGAGCCCGGCCTCTGCCGTTCCGTGTGGGGACTTGGGATTCAATCTATGAGGCAGGAAGTTGCTGGCAAGACCCCTTTGGCTTTGCAGAGAGTTTTCCTTTTCACCCAATAAATTCAATTTTCCTCACCCTTCTATGTGTCTCTGAGCCTAGCCTTTCCCCATCCTGTGATAAAAGCCCCCTTTTAGCTGAATGAAGGAGAAAGTTCGGCAACAACGGTACACTGTGGCTGCAGGAATTAAGGGGTCAGAGACATTGAGCCAAAGAAACGTGTTGAAAGGCCAGGATATTAAAGTGTATTACTTCAGTCTTCCTCCCTTTCTCTAATCTTTAGTTTGGAGACTTTGCTTTTCTTTTATTCCATTATTTTTGCATTTATTTTTCTTTCTTCCTTTTTTTTTTTTTCTGTAAGATTTAAATAACTGGCAACGTGAACATATTTTAGTAGATCCATCTCCTTTCAGGAAAAATTGCATATAATTTCACTTCTAAGATAATATGGTGTTTTCTAAATGAGCTTAAAAAAAAAACAATTTGCTACATAATTTAAAACATCATAATTCCAATGCTTGAAATAATTAAAATAAAAATATCATATCAAATAAAGTAGGAAACCTATAGAGAACATTCCTTGCTGTATGTATCAAGTGATAATATTAAGATGACAGAAGTAGCCAGCTGAGGTGGCTCACATCTATAATCCCAGCACTCTGGGAGGCTGAGGAGGGAGGACTGCTTGAGGCCAGGAGTTTGAGAACAGCCTAGGCAATACTGGGAAACCTCTTCTCTGCAATTTTTTAAAAATTAGCTAGTCATATTGCTGTGTGCCTGTAGTCTCAGCTACTTGGGAAACTGAGGCAGAATAATCCCTTGGGCCCAGGAGTTTGAGGCTACAGTGAGCTCTGATAACACTACTGAACTCTAGCCTGGGCAGCAGAGCAAGATCCCGTCTCAAAAAAAAAAAAAAAAAAAAAAAAAAGAAATTAAACAAGCAATGTTAGACACAAAATTATTCTAGTGTTCTCATGATTTCAAATTAAAAGCCATTTTAAATACAAATAATTTAAGAAACAACATTTTTCCTAAAATCACATTTTAATAAATGTACATGAACAAATTTAGAATTTGAAGTATTACATATAATTTAATTTTATAATATATCACATATACTTGTTTTCTTAATATAAGCTTTTCAATTTGCAAACATATATTTGCCTGTTGACATAAATTAGTCTAAAATGTCTGCATTATTCTAATACTATGTTTTTAGACCTGTTGTCAAAAAGTGTTTAACCTAGGTATATTGATAATTAAGAACTGTAACCTGAATGCTTTTTAGCACAGTTTGGAATATTCTGAATGGATTAATACTAGCCAAAGTATAACTGCACTTGGGCCACTGTAATCTTCCATAGCTTTCACCTGATACAATCAAAAGAAATGCAGATTGTTGTATATCAGGTATCTGGCTAGAGACAGCTGTGGAAATCTGCCTTCAGGAATGTTCCTGCCTGGTGGCTGTCACACTTCGTTCAGTACATTTATAGGCCAGTATATAACATTTTAAAATGTATCTGAGAGGAATATGAGAATCTATGAGATATATCCCTCTTGATATATATGTGTGTGTGTGTGTGTGTATATATATATATGGGCAAGTTGCTTTGATCATTGTTTGAGAAACAGTGCCCTGACATGTTTAAAATATAATCCAGCTGGGCGTGGTGGCTCACACCTGTAATTCCAGCTCTTTGGGAGGCTGAGACTGGCATATCAGAAGGTCAAGAGTTAGAGGCCATCTTGGCCAACATGGTGAAACCCCATCTCTACTAAAAATACAAAAATTAGTTGGGTGTGGTGGTGTGCACCTGTAGTCCCAGCTACTTAGGAGGCTGAGGCAGGAGAATCACTTGAACCCAGGAGGCAGAGGTTGCAATGAGCTGAGATCGTGTCACTGCACTCCAGCCTGGTGACAGAGCAAGACTGTGTCTCAAAAACAAAAATTACGTATGTGTGTGCGTGTGTGTGTATAATCCTCTATCATAAAGTTGGCAGTCAAGAAATGTTAGTTATAAGGAGATAGATAGATTAAAGCTTATAACAAAAGGAAAGTGGAAGATAAACAGTGAAACAAATTTCATCATACAATTCAGAGACTCCATGTGAATTTAGGTGGCTGCTGCTGCTGCTGCTGCTGCTTTTTTTTTCCCCCAAATAGTAAGTTCTTAACAATTATCTGCTGAATGAATGAATGAAAATTGAAATTAGAAAGAGGTGGAAATTGAGTCATCAATTCTACTACTGTGTCCCACTGTCACACTGTGAAGTGTAAGCTAGTCCTAGTGTTCCTGCAGTACAGAGAGGGGCTTCCGAAGTTATTTTAACTTGGATCATACACAGTCCCAGCTAGCTTCTAGCTAGGATCTGGCAAATATTGATTATATTTCCCTAACCAAGATAAATTTTTGGATAGACTGTTTTACACTTTGAGGGATATTTTTTTTTAGCAAGATCTTATCATATATGAGACTTTTTGAAAATATTAACAGGAAAAGTATGCTAATAAAGTAAGGATGAAGAGAGAATTAAATAGAGAGATGGGTTCAATATAAATCAGAAGACATTGAGAAATACCTCAATTCTCAGCAAGGAGAATCTCCATATAAGATCATCTATTATGCTCATTTTGTTCTTTTAAGCTTTTATATTTACACAATTTTCTATAATAAACATTTTTCAATTATAAAAATTTTTAAAAACTTAAAAAATTAAATTTTTAATAGACAGAATAAGAATGTGATAAGTTTCATCCTAGTAACAGAATCTCAGTACAATACTTCAGCTGTTAGAACAGAGAATACAAACAAATTATCCCTATGGAATAGCTGACCTTTACTAACTTTTTGGTTTCTCTGGGCCTGAGACTAATACTGGCCTACATGTCTGACTCCTGTCTTTATACCCCAAATCCTGTAAAAAACAAGTAATCTTTTTTTTTTTTTTCCAAAAAGAAAACAACCACAGATATGTACACAGAGATATAGAAATATAAACAAAGCTATGAAGTTTTAAAAGAGACTAGAAGATAACTGAGACTTTAGGACTATTAAAGCCTGTTTTTAATAACCTCCCTGAAATAAAAGATAATTTAATAAGACTTTCCTTTTATTCCTTTTGAATCATGTCAGAAAGTCTTTGTCTTACGCTCTTTGCTGAAGTGAGTGATGCTGCTGAACCTCGTTAGACCACTGACTTTATTTCCTCTTTCAGAACATGTCATTTCACTTTTCTTGGAGCTGATCAACATCTGTCACATATTTTCTTTCAAGCTTACAATAGACACAGGGAGTTTGGAATTTTGTGAACTCTTCTATTATTGTTAAGTTTTGTCAATTGTCAGCATCCATATTCTATTCTGATGATGAACAGAGGCATTATATTTCAGCATCAAAATGCAATTAGGGTTGTAATGAGCATCATTAGGGACCTTAATAGGAATCAGAACTGTACACCATTTTATTCATATTTTGTGTATTTTTTTCCTTTTTTTTTTTTTTTTTAATTTATCTACCAAGCAGGTGAGAGTAGAATAACATTGTGATTTTAAAAGTACTCTGTTTATAGTCTTCCAATGCTGCTGGCTTTGCAGGATTTTCACAGCAGGCTTGAACCCAATCCAAGGCCTTGAACCTTCCAGGCACTGATAACTAGGCTGTTGCCAACGAAGTCCCCAGCCCTGAGCCAAATTCTTGAAACTCTCCTATAAACTCCATACCCTGAATTCCTTGCTAGGAGGAACGTCCTTTTTCTTTTAATGCCTCCGGTGAGAATTCCTGCAGCCCACTCTCTGCAATTCCCTTAATAAATGCTTTGGACTGACCACTCTGGAGTTTACTGCTTCTTTCTTTGGAACCCCAACTGGCCCCATCTTGGCTAGTTTGGGGCACTCTTGAGGATATTCCTCTGCAGCTGCTTCTGGGGCAACTCCAGTCAGGTTTGACTGGACTCCACCCTATTCCACCACATCTATTAACAAAATGTCTGTTTCTAATTCTATCTAGTTGATTGAGTTTTAATAGACTTCAATAGCCATTAAATGTTTAGTAATAGTCCTTCTTAATAACTACTTTTACTTCTAAATCTTCCATATAAATTAAGTTTGAGCCTTTACTAAATATACATTTAAAAATAAATATTTAATATCTATATGCTTAAATTTGAATATATTATAAATCTGTAATACAAGTGAAAAAAATTGCTTTGAAATCTGACTCATAAAATAAGTGATCCCTTGATTTTGCCTTAGAACTTAGCATACATGTCTGTTTGCAGAAGTTGTGGAGTTACATTGTCAACGTGATATGTGATGCACTGTGTGTTAGTGACAACTGACATCCATGTGGAAGCTTCTTAGTGTGACTTAATAATCCATAGTTGTTCTATGTAGATTAAACATAGACTAATTTTCATAATCTAAGATCACCTTATTGGACTTCTACAAATTGAGACAATTCTTAAAGGGGAATATAACTTTTCAGAATTTAATTTTTATTATTTTATTGTTTCACTTCCTACATTTTTTATGTAAATATCATTTTAAAGCTTTCTGTGGACATATAAAAATGATGTTTTATTAACCAAAGAGATCGGGTGACTCCTTCTGATTTCATAAGGCAAGTTAACTACCACTGTACCTTTCACTACGAAGTTAAAGAATTAAAGATCTCAGACTTACTTTGAAGAATCAAATCTAGTATTCTGGAAAATTGATTTTTTTGTGTGTGACAATAAAAGAATATAAGTATTCCCAGATGAAATATCAAACACAACTCAGACACTCCAACTCCTACTGCTGTATTGGGAACAGAAGTAAAAATCAATGCCTGATAAAGCGCCAAATGCAAATTACCATTGAAAAAGAAACATTGCTCTGGGTATAACAGTGAAGCTGTATAAGGTGATATCTGAGAGGTAACGGACTCATGAAGGACACTTTCTACACTCTCTTTTGAACTATGGCACTGGTCAAAGTAGTTAAGGTAGAAAAAAGAGATCAGATCTTGAATTCTAATTCACTCATATGGCATATTTCAAAATAGATACAAATTTAAGGACAAAGGTATTTTTCCGAATATTCGGAAATACTAGGTTAAACCACATACATTTATCTTCTTAGTTGAAGCTATTATTATTTCCACCAATATTCAGTAGGAAATAATCTCATTCTAATATATAAAGTATAGCATGTCTGTAGGATAAAAGCAACTTACAAGGAAAAAATAATAAAGTAAAAAACTTAATACCAGGTTTTTATACTTATCAGTTGTATCTTTTTAGTAATTTCCAAAAAATATTTAAAAATAACTTGTCATAACTATCACAAAAAGCATGTTACAAAAATTGTATAATATTAAGTTTTAATATTACTATCATTTTCCAAGGACCTTGGCTATCATCACATTCAGCAGTTCAGTAAAATGATATTTCATCACTATTTCTATTAGGGGTGAAATCTCTCTGTGGCTCTCTTTTACACACACACACACACACACACACACACACACACACACATCCTTGTATTCTTACTAGCAGATTTTAAAAATGCACAAGTTTTTAAAAATTCTACAAAACAAGCTGGGCGTGGTGGCTCACACCTGTCATCGCAGCCCTTTGGGAGGCTGAGGCAGGCGAATCACCTGAGGTCAGGAGTTAGAGACCAGCCTGATCAACATGGAGAAACCCCAACTCTACATATTAGCCGAGAGTGGTGGTGGGCACCTGTAAACCCAGCTACTCGGGAGGCTGAGGCAGGAGAATCAATTGTATCTGGGATGCAGAGGTTGCAGTCACCTGAGATCACACCATTGCACTCCATTCTGGGCAACGAGAGCAAAACTCCAGCTCAAAAACAAAAAACAAAAAACAAAAAAAGCTACAAAACTTATCTGTATTTTGAAAATTCAGCCTAATTCTAGGACCATAATGAGTATTTTCCTGTCACTGGAGTCTTTATTTTCTCAGTTTAACAACTATACATAATTTCATTTTCCGGGAGACTGACCAACATTAGCCCATTATGCCACTCTTTCTAATATTTTGTTCTTTCTTTTGTTCTTTTTTCGTGCTAAGCAATATGGCAAGCTCATATTTTAGTAACAGTAGTTTTGTTTTCTTTTTGAATAACCACTTTCCTTTTAGATCACTTCAAATACAGTGTGTGACACATACACAAGTGATATTAACCAGAAAAGAATGCAGCTCACATCTGTTATTTTTATACACATGGTTTTGGTGCTTATTATTCCATTTATGGAAAAGTTCAGGGAATATATTATGCCTTGATTAGGAAAGTAGGATGCATGAACATGAATGAACTAATTCTAATAATTTCTGTGCGTGGTGTAGTGTAGATATATTTATGTAAGCTTTTACTTTAGTATTACTTATTTAAAGTCTGAAGGGTCATTTTAGATTCGTTATAATTTACCCTAAATCACTGCATTTCAAATAGTTTGTTTTAGATAAGTCATTTTATGCACACAGTTTTATTTTTTTTAATAGCTTTTTGATCCTGCAAGTATGAATCTCTGTTTTGTTGTTGTTGTTATTTTTGGTTTTGGTTTGGCTTTTCCCATGGGTATTTGCCTGGATGCTGATGTTCTGTGTAATTTAATTAAAGATAAATATTTAATTGATTGCCAAAGCATAATCAGATTCCCTGTGTTACATAACTGCAAACATGATTAAATCAACTTAAAAACTGTATAAAAATAGATTTATATTTAAAACAATCTTCCAAGGGAATAATCAGATATGAGAATACTTGAAATAGAAAAAAATTAATTGAATGATTAAGGGGAGGTTAGAACACAAAGGCCAGAGGTAGGCAAAAAATTCTAAAGGATATAGGACTTACGATTGGTTCTTTGGAGGGACTTTCTAGATGGGAGGTGAAAATGTGCACACAACTGAAGACACTATTATGATTTCTGTTTTATTGCTAATCTACTTCAAAAGGATATCTTGTTTATCTCACCCATCCCATAATCCACAAAACTGAAGACACTATTATGATTTCTGTTTTATTGCTAATCTACTTCAAAAGGATATCTTGTTTATCTCACCCATCCCATAATCCACAAAACACAGGTCAGTCATTCAATCTAAGATTGTTTAATTTGCATGATATAATTATGCTTTTTTTCCCCTCTTCTACAACACTAATGCACTGAATGAATCAGTAGTTATTTTCATAGCAGCAAAGATCACAGATGCTTTTTTTAGGCTTTCATAAAACAATCTTACTCCTGAGGAGAAAAAAGTAAAAGTAAGAGTATATGCCCAGATTGCCTACATTTATGTCTACACTGAATATATTAATATAAAGAAAGCAATGTTCAACAAATGGAGCAGAAAAGAATATATAACTGTACAGAAGTTTTCAAGACGGAACATTTCAGGAAACAATTCAATCCATGTGTGTTAAAGAAAACAGACACATGCATGCACATATATACACATAAACATACAATTTAAGCACTACAGAAGATGTAGAAAATAAATGTCAAACTTTTCCAAAGAAGTTTGCTACCATGTGAGATTGCAAGTATATATGTAATAAACTATAATATAAACTATTCATGCTGTAAAAATATTCTCTAGAGCAATAGTAGATCAGAAATATAATTATTTTATGAAATATATAGCTATGACAGTTAATCTCTAATTATGAACATAAATGCCATCTGGATGATGACATTATGTTTGCAAAACGTATACACATATAAGCCTATTCACACATACATATATATCTATAAAATTAGGTATATATGAAAGTATATATCGTCTATCTATCTATCTATATGGATATCTCTATATCAGGTGTGCCCTCAGAGCTCCAGACCCACATGCTTAGTTGCTTACCTGACAAATCCTGGATAGTTCATGTCCATTTTAAATGTATCATGTCCAAAGCTGAGCCTTTGATTTCCTACCTGCCCCCAAGGATTCCCTCCATCAGTCTTACCTTTTTACAAAATGGTACCACTAGCTACTTATCTGCTCAAGTCAAAACATATATAACCTTGACTCATTTCGTTTCCTGACTCCCTGCATATAAGTCAATGGCAAGCATTGTTGATTCTCTCACATATGTGTCCCTTCTTTTAGCACTGAAGATGTTCTCATCTTCACTGTTACTGCTCATCCTATTTCTGCTTCACTTATCAATCCATTGTGCACTCTCCAAGGAAAGTGATCAGAAAGAATAAATCAAATGCTGTCACTTTTAAAGCACCTCCCACACTTCCTGCTTTAGTTTTAATAAAAACTGTCTTATCTTAACACAGCATTTCTATTAAACTTATCTGTTGCAACTCCAGTCATCAGAGACTTTCAGACTGTTTTTTTCCTTTTTAAGGCTTTTTGGAGTTTCATAATTCTGATTTCTACTTTTTAACTGTCTTTAAATTCCTATGTCAACTAAGTTCCTTCTATAAGAAGTTGTTCTTAAAATTTTCCTGAAATTAGGTATTCAGGTAACTACATTTAAAGAAGTGTGAGGAGGTAGTTAGTAGTGTGTGTTATAGCTATAGCTCCTCACTCCTGACTTCTCTTTTTTTTTCAAGTTCCTGTTATAAGAAACAATTAACAATTGTCCTGTTCATTTGTGTATTTACTTTTTACTTGGAAAATATGTGCTTTGCTAACCAACCTTTATTACTGACCAATTAAATTCTGTAGACAATCAATATTAATTTTTGAATCAATGGATACATGCTTGCAGAGGCATCATCCAGGAGTAGCATGAGGGCAACACACTCCAGCAGATACCACAGAACACATAAAATTTTACATGGTGAATTACATGCTGCTTATACTTATGAGAAGCAAGTAATTGATGTTTAATAGAAAGATAAGAAAGAAAAATATAGTAAAAATTATGGAAAAGGAAAATTAAATTGGAATCTGACTACAGATTTTTGGAGTTTTATTTATTTTTTAAGTAGGAAGTAATCTTATAAGAAAGCACATTAGAATAATAACCAATATTAACTTGGGAAAATATGTTGCATAAAGCTAAAAGTCTAACCACAGGCTACTTAGTATCCTATTAGAATAGTTCAGTCAATTAATGATACTCATTACTCAATAAGTAAAAAGAGTAGATTGATTCAGCAGATACCACTCCAGTTGAAGCTTCTGAAAGCATTATTCATTCATTCATTTATCCATTTACTCAATGAATATTTTGACTAAAACTTTTTATCTGAAGAACTGCTACAAATCTAGGTAGGTTCAAGAGATGGATGACACATTCAAACACTGGCCTCCCAGCTCTTTGATCTCCTTAATCACAATACATTTTCCATTTCTAAACATTTGCCATCAACCCTCAACAGTCACAACCTCTATATTATAATCACCTTAAAGTGATCCTACATTGACATCGGACACTGTCAAATCCCAATAGACTATCTACTCAAAATCCTCAACTTCTCCTCTTTAAAATCTTGGAAATATCGAGTCATTAGACATTTTTTGTCTTTAATTCAATTATGGAAAATTCTTAAACAAATTCCCACATTTAGGTTTAATATAACTTAATATAAATGCAATCATTTTTCTCCCTCATCAAAGGAGATTAACAGACTATAATTATTTTTAATTGTTTTTAAAATACAACTCATATAGTTTGGTTGTGTACCCACCTAAATCTCATCTTGAATTGTAGTTCCCGTAAACCCCATGTGTTGTGGGAGGAACCAAGTTGGGAGTAATTGAATCATGGTGCCAGTTACCCTCATGCTGTTATCGTGATAGTGGGTGAGTTCTGACAAGATCTGGTGGTTTTATAAGGGACATTTCCCCTTTTTGCTTGGCACCTCTCTCTTCTGCCACCATGGGAAGAAGGACATGTTTGCTTCCCTTTCCACCATGAATGTAAGTTTTCTGAGGCCTCACCAGCCTACCAGAACTGTGAGTCAATTAAATCTCTTTCTTTTATAAATTACCCAGTCTTGGGCATTTCTTCATAGCAGCATGAAAATTAACTAATACAGTAAATTGGTACTAGGAGTAGTGGGGTGCTGCTGTAAAGATGCCAGAATGTGGAATTGACTTTGGAACTGGGTAACAGGCAGAGGTTAGGACAGTTTTGAGGACTCTAAATAAGACAGGAAAATATGGGAAATTTGAAGCTTCCTGAAGACCTGGAGGGCTCAGAAGACAGGAACATGTGGGAAGGTGTGGAACCTCCTAGGTATTTGTTGAATGGCTTTTACAAAAATGCTGATAGTGATATGTACAATGTAGTCCAGGCTAAGGTGGTCTCAGATGGAGATGAGGAGCTTGTTGGGAACTAAAGTTCACTCTTGCTGTACAAAGAGACTGTTGGCATTTTGCCCCTGCCCTAGAGATCTGTGGAACTTTGAACTTGAGAGAGATGATTTAGGGTATCTGGCAGAAGAAATTTCCAAGTGACAAAGCATTCAAGAGGAAGCAGAGCATAAAACTCTAAGTAAACAGACAACCTCCAGAATGGAAGAAAATATTAGCAAACTATGTAAATATAAATTTAAGTTACTTATAGAACTTTGTCTAGTATCCATAATCTATAAGTAACTTAAATTTATAAGCAAATACTAACAACCTCATGAAAAAGCAAGCAGAGGACATGAAGAAAAACTTTTCAAAAGAAGACATACATGCAGCCAACAAGTATAAAAAATGCTTAACATCACTAATCATTAGATAAATATAAATCAAAATCACAATAAGATGCCATCTCACACCCATCAAAATGGTTATTATTAAAAAATCAGAAATTAATAGATGTTGGCGAGGTTGCAGAGAAAAGGGAAAGCATATTCACTGCTGGAAGAGATGTATGCAGACTGTGCAGGTTTGTTATATAGGTATACATGTGCCATTGTGGTTTGCTGCACCCATCAACCCAGCATCTACATTAATTATTTCTCCTAATACTATCCCTTCCCTAAATCTCCACTCAGCCACAGGCCCTGGTGTGTGATAGTTTCCTCCCTGTGTCCATGTGTTCTCATTGTAGAACTCCCATTTATGAGTGAGAACATGCAGTGTTTGGTTTTCTGTTCTTGTGTTCGTTTGCTGAGAATGATGGTTTGCAGCTTCATCCATGTCCCTGCAAGGACACGAACTCATCCTCTTTTATGGCTGCATAGTATTCCATGGTGTATATGTGCCACATTTTCTTTATCCAGTCTATCATTGATGGATATTTGGGTCAGTTTCAAGTCTTTGTTATTGTGAACAATGCCACAATAAACATACTTGTGCATGTGTCTTTATAGTAGAATGATTAATAATCCTTTGGGTATATACCCAGAAATGGGATTGCTGGATCAAATGGTATTTCTAGTTTGAGATCCTTGAGGAATCGCCACACTGCCTTCCACAATGGTTGAACTAATTTACGATCTCACCAACAGTGTAAAAGGGTTCGTATTTCTCCACATTGTCTCCAGCATCTGTTGTTTCCTGGCTTTCTAATGATTGCCATTCTAGCTAGCATGAGTTGGTATCTCAATGTGGTTTTGATTTGCATTTCTCTAATGACCAGTGATGATGAGCTTTTTTCATATGTTTATTGGCTGTATAAATTTATTCTTTTAGAAGTATCTGTTCATATCTTTCATCCACTTTTTGATGTTTTTTTCTTGTAAATTTCACTTTTTTTGTAGACTATTAGCCCTTTGTCAGCTAGCCCTCTGTCAGATTTTGTCAGATGCAAATATTTTTTTCCCATTCTGTAGGTTGCCTGTTTATTCTGATTATAGTTTCTTTTGCTGTGCAGAAGCTCTTATATTTAATTAGATCCCATTTGTCTTATTTTGACTTTTGTTTCCATTGCTTTTGGTGTTTTAGTCATGAATTATTTGCCCATGCCTATGTCCTGAATGCTATTGCCTAGGTTTTCTTATAGGATTTTATGGTTTTGGGTATTACATTTAAGTCTTTAATCCATCTAGAGTTAATTTTTGTATAAAGTGTAAGGAAGGGATCCAGTTTCAGCATTCTGCCTATGGCTAGCCAGTTTTCCTAACATCATTTATTAAATAGGGAGTCCTTTCCCCAATGCTTGTTTTTGTCAGGTTTATCAACTATCAGATGGTTATAGAGGTGTGGTGTTATTTCTGAGGCCTCTATTCTGTTCCATTCATCTATATGTCTGTTTTGGTACCAGTACCATGCTGTCTTTGTTATTGTAGCCTTGTAGTATAGTGAAGTCAGGTCGTGTGATGCCTCCAGCTTTTTTTTTTTTTTCTTTTTTTTTTTTTTTTTCTTAAGATTGTCTTGGGTGTGTGGGCTCTTATTTAGTTCCATATGAAATTCAAAGCTTTTTTCAAATCTATGAAGAAAGTCAATGGTAGCTTGATAGGTATAACATTGAATCTATAAATTACTTTGAACAATATGACCATTTTTATGATATTGATTCTTCCTATCTGTGAACATGGAATGTTGTTCCATTTGTTTGTGTCCTCTCTTATTTACCTGAGCAGTGGTTTATAGTTCTCCTTGAACAGGTCCTTCACATCCCTGGTAAATTGTATTCCTAGGTATTCTATTCTCTTTGTAGCAATTGTGAATGAGAGTTCACTCATGATTTGGCTCTCTGTCTGTTATTGGTATATAGGAAGGCTTATGATTCTTATACATTGATTTTGTATCCTGAGACTTTGGTGAAGTTGCTTATCAGCTTAAGGAGATTTTGGACTGACATGATGGGGTCTTCTAAATATAAAATCATGTCATCTGCAAACAAAGACAATTTGACTTCCTCTCTTCCTAATACCCTTTATTTCTTTCTCTTCACTGATTACCCTGGCCAGAACTTGCAATAATATGTCGAATAAGAATGGTGAGAGAGGACATCCTTGTCTTGTGCTAGTTTTCAAAGGAAATGCTTCCAGTTATTGCCTATTCAGTATGATATTAGCTGTGGGTTTGTCATAAATAGCTTTTATTATTTTGAGATATGTTCCATCAATACCTAGTTTATTGAGAGTTTTTAGCATAAAGCAATGTTGAATTTTGTTGAAGACCTTTTCTACGTCTATTGAGATTATCATGTGTTTTTTGTTATTGGTTCTGTTTATGTAATGGATTATGTTTATTGATTTGCATATGTTGAACCAGCCTTGCCTCCCAGGGATGAAGCGACTTGATCATGGTGGATAAGCTTTTGGATGTGTTGCTGGATTCAGCTTGCCAGTATTTTATTGAGGGTTTTTGTATTGATGTTCATCAGGGATATTGGTATGAAATGTTCTTTTATAGTTATGTCTCTGCTAGGTTTTGTTATGAGGATTATGATGGACTCAAAAAATGAGTTAGGGAGGATTCCCTCTTTTTCTATTGTTTGGAATAGTTTCAGAAGGAATGGTACCAGCTCCTGTTTGTACCTTTGGTAGAATTTGACTGAATCCATCAGGTCCTGGAATTTTTTTGGTTGGTAGGCTATTAATTGCTGCCTCAATTTCAGAACTTGTTATTGGTCTATGCAGGAATTTGAATTCTTCCTGGTTTAGTCTTGGGAGGGTGTATATGTCCAGGAATTTATCCATTTCTTCTGGTTTTTCTAGTTTATTTGTGTAGAGATATTTATAGTATTCTCTGATAGTAGTTTGTATTTCTGTGGGATCAGTGATGATATCCTCTTTGTCATTTTTTATTACATCTATTTAATTCTTCTGTCTTTTCTTCTTTAGTAGTCTGGCTAGCGGTCTATTTTGTGATATTTTCAGAACCCAGCTCCTAGATTCATTGACTTTTTGAAGGATTTTTTTTTTTTGTCTCTATCTCCTTCATTCTGTTCTGATCTATTTCTTGTCTTCTGCTAGGTTTTGGATTTGTTTGATCTTGCTTATTTAGTTCATTTTATTTTGATGTTAGGGTGTTGATTTTAGATTTTTTTCTACTTTGTTCTGTGGGCATTTAGTGCTATAAATTTCCCTCAACACACTGCTTTAAATATATTTCAGAAATTCTGATACGTTGTGTCTTTATTCTGATCAGTTTCAAAGAACATCTTTATTTTTGCCTTAATTTTATTATTTATCCTGGAGTCATTCAGGAGCAGGTTGTTCAATTTCTGTGTTGGTGTGCAGTTTTGAGTGAGTTTTTTAATCTTGAGTTCTAATTTGATTGCACTGTGGTCTTAGAGACTGTTATGATTTCCATTATTTTACATTAGTTGAGGAGTGTTTTACTTTCAATTATGTTGTCATTTTTAGAATAAGTGTGATATTGTGCTGAGAAGAATGTATATTCTGTCGATTTAGGGTGGGAAATTCTGTAGATGTCTATTAGGTCCGCTTGGTCTAGAACTGAGTTAAAGTCCTAAATATCCTTGTTAATTTTCTGTCTCATTGATCTGTCTAATATTGACAGTGGGATGTTAATGTCTCCCACTATTATTGTGTGGGAGTCTAAGTCTCTTTGTAGGTCCCTAACAACTTGGTTTATGAATTTGAGTGCTCCTCTGTTGGGTGAATATAAGTTTAGCATAGTTAGTTCTTCTTGCTGTACTGATCCCTTTACTATTATGTAATGCCCTTCTTTGTTTCTTTTGATCATTGTTGGTTTAAAGTCTGTTTTATCAGCGACTAGGATTACAATCCCTGCTTCTCTTTGCTTTTCATTTGCTTGGTAAACATTCCTTCATTCCTTTATTTTGAGCCTATGTGTGTCTTTGCACATGTGATGGGTCTCCTGGATACAGCACACTGATGGGTCTTGACAATATCCAATTTGCCAGTCTGTGTCTCATAATTGGGGCATTTAGTGCATTTATATTTAAGGTGAATATTATTATGTGTGAATTTGATGCTGTTATTGTAATGCTAGCTGGTTATTTTGTATGTCAGTTGATGCAGTTTCTTCACAGCATTGAAGGTCTTTACAATTTCATATGTTTTTGCAGTGGTTGATACTGGTTGTTCCTTTCCAGGTTTAGTGCTTCATGAATGTGGTCTTTTAAGGCAGGCCTGGTGGTGAGAAAATCTCTCCGAATTTGCTTGTCTGTAAATATTTTATTTCTCCTTCGTTTATAAAGCTTAGTTTGGCTGTATATGAAATTCTGGGTTACAAATTATTTTCTTTAAGAATATTGAATGTTGGCCCTCACTCTTTTCTGACCTATTGGGTTTCTGCCAAGAAATCTGCTGTTAGTCTGATGGGCATCCCTTTGACGGTAACTTGATCTTTCTCTCTGTCTGCCATTAACATTTTTTTCTTCGTTTCATCCTTGGTGAATCTGATGATTATGTGTCTTGGGGTTGCTCTTCTTGAGGAGTATCTTTGTGGGGGTCTCTGTATTTCCTGAATTTGAATGTTGGCCTGCATCGCTAGGTTAGAGAAGTTCTTGATGATATCCTGAAGAGTGTTTTCCAACTTGGTTCCATTCTCCCTGACACTTTCAGGGACACAAATCAAGTGAAGATGTGGTCTTTTCATGTAATCCTGTATTTCTTGAAGGCTTTGTTTCCTTTCATTCTTTTTTCTTTAATCTTGTCTTCTCACTTTTTTATTTCATTGAGTTGATCTTCAGTCTCTGATATCCTTTCTTCCACTTGATCATTTCGGCTATTGACACTTCTGTATGCTTCATGAAGTTCTTGTGCTGTGTTTTTCAGCTCCATCAGGTCATTTATGTTCTTCTCTAAACTGGTTATTGTAGTTAGCAATTCCTCTAACATTTTTTTCAACGTTCATAGCTTCCTTGGGTTAGAATATTCTCCTTTAGCTCAGAGGAGTTTTCTTATTACCCACCTTCTGAAGCCTACTTCTGTCAGTTTATCAAACTCATTCTCCATCCAATTTTGCTCCCTTACTGGCAAGGAGTTACGTTCCCTTGGAGGAGAAGAGGCATTCTAATTTGGGGAATTTTCAACCTTTTTGTGCTGGTTTCTCTCCGTTTTTGTGGTTATCTACCTTGGTCTTTGATGTTGGTGGCCTTTGAATGAGCTCTCTGAGTGAACATCCTTTTTGTTGATATTGATATTATTCATTTCTGTTTGTTAGTTTTCCTTATAACAAGTCAGGCCCCTTTGCTGCAGGTCTGTTGGAGTTTGCTCAAAGTCCACTCCAGACCCTGTTTGTATGAGTATCACCAGCATAGGCTGCAGAACAGCAAAGGTTGCTTCCTGTTCTTCCCTCTGGAAGCTTTGTTTCAGAGGGGCAACTGCCAGATGCCAACTAGAGCTCTTCTGTATGATGCCAGCCAGAGCTCTTCTGTCGGCCCCTACTAGTAGGTGTCTTCCAGTCAGGATACATGGGAGCCTGGGACCCTCTTGAGGAGGCAGTCTGTCCCTTAACAGAGCTCAAATGCTTTGCTGAGAGATCTGCTGCTTCCTTCAGAGCTGTCAAGCAGGGATGTTTAAGTCTGCCAAAGCTGCACCCACAGCCACCCCTTACCCCAGTTGCTCTATCCCAAGGAGATGGCAATTTTATCTATAAATCCCTGCCTTTTTTTCAGAGATGTCCTGCCCAGGGAAGAGGAATTTAAAGAGGCAGTCTGTCTGCACCAGCCTTGCTGAGCTATGGTGGGCTCTGCCCAGTTCAAACTTCCCAGTGGCTTTGTTTACACTGCAAAACTGTCTACTCAAGCTTCAGCAATGGTGGACGACTTTTCCTCCACCAAGCTTGAGGGTCTCAGGTCAACCTCAGACTGCTGTGCTGGCAGTGAGAATTTCAAGCCTGTGGATCTTAGCTTGCTGGGCTCTGTGGGGGTGGGATCTGCCAAGCCAGACCACTTGGCTCCCTGGATTCAGCCCCTTTCCAGGAGAGTGAATGATTCTGTCTCATTGGCATTCCAGGTGCCAGTGGGGTATTAAAAAAAAAAACCTCCTGCAGTTTAGTTCAGTGTCTGCCCAAATGGGAACCCAGTTCTGTGCTTGAAACTCAGGGTCTTGGTGGCATAGTCACCGGAGGAAATCTCCTGGTCTGTCAATTGTGAATACCATGAGAAAAGTGCAGTGTCTGTGCCAGAATGCACCATTCTTCCTGGTACAGTCTCTCAGGGTTTCTCTTGGCTAAGGCAGGAAACTCCCCTGATCCCTTTGTTTTCTGGGTGAAGCGACACCCCACCTGCTTTGACTCACCCTCTGTTGGCTGCACCCACTGTCCAACCAGTCCCAATGAGATTAACTGGGTACCTCAATGGGAAATTAAGAAATCATATTCTTTCTGCATCTATCTTGCCAGGGGCTGCAGATGGGAGCTGTTCCTATTCAGCCACCTTGCCAGTAGACCCCCTACCCCCATAGTTTATCCTTGGATATGCAATTATAATATTTCAATTAATTTTCTCAGCATTCAGACAGTAGGTTCTTTTCATAAGCAAAGTACAAGGAAAAGATCATCAGAGAAACTTTTATTTTGCATCTAACAGAAGAACAATAAATTATTTATTAGGAGAAAAGACAAGCATACAATTACTTTTTGTTTGTATTTTTCTGTTTATAATTTTATATTTACTGCCTAGAGTGAGAGAATTTCATATACACTTTATATATTAAATAATATGATTTAATACAAGTATTTAAAATTTGCATACAGTTTCCTTTTTAAAAATAGTATGAAGGGCTGGGTGTGGTGGCTCATGCCTGTAGTTTCAGCAGTTTGGGAGGCTGAGGAGGGCAGATCACAAGGTCAAGTGATCGAGACCATCCTGGCCAACATAGTGAAATCCCATTTCTACTAAAATACAAAAATTAGCTGGGTGTCATGGCACACACCTGTAGTCCCAGCTACTAAGGAGGCTGAGGCAGGAGAATTGCTTGAACCCAGGAGGTGGAGGTTGCAGTGAGCCTAGCTCATGCCTTTGTACTCCAATAAGACTCTTTCTCAAAAGAAAAAAAAAATAGTATAAAGAACATTTTTACTATAATTTGTAACTTTGACATTGTTGAGATCTCCTTTGTGACACAGTATACAGTCAATTTTTCCAAGTGTTTATATTATTGTTAGTATATATTTCAAATCTTGCTGCTTTGTCTTTACTATTTTTTATCAAATACATATTAATTTAGATTACCCATGTATTTACCTTTACCATTGCCCCTCAGCATATGGTGTCCTGGCTTGCTGCTGCCTTTTATATTGACAACACTTTATTATGAAATTATAAAGAGAGCTGAGAGTTCAAGAGGAGATGAGATTCAAGAAAGCTATTAATAATGAATATTTTCCTTGCCAGGCTCTGGAATCTAAATTTTGTCCCCTCAAACCAACAAGTCTATTAAAAGCTCAGATCAGCTTCTTGGCACTTCTCACACAGCTTTTCTTTCAATATGTTAACAGACAAATGACTCTAGTTAAACAGTCACCCTAAAAACTAAGTTCATCTTTTGAGATATTTCTTCTTTTCTGGACCTTGGTCTGAACAATTATTCACAGCCTCAGTTGCTCACTAAAGCCTTCAAACAATCTTCAAGAAAGTTCATTAAAATATTTTGTCCAGCTTGTCTAGTTGTTCAACGAGAGAAGACTGATTTGAATTACATACTCAGCTATAGCCAGGAGTAGAAACCTGCCAAATAATGTTTAAACATGAAGTATTAGCATTGTGTTGAAATGCATTTTCTCTCCCTTTTTCTCCAAATAGGTTACATACAGCTAATGAATAAATATTAGTTTTGGTAGATTTTTTCTGGCTTTTCCATGAATTTTATTTCTATACTTCGTTTTTATTAATGAAAATTTTAAGAACTAGTTTTCACATATAAAATTGGTAGTACTAGCTAATTGCGATGACTCACGCTTGTAATCCCAGCACTTTGAGAGGCCGAGGTGGGCAGATCACAAGGTCAGGAGATTGAGACCATCCTAGTCAAACCCCATCTCTGTTAAAAATACAAAAGTCATCTGGGTGTGGCAGTGCGTGCCTGTAATCCCAGCTACTCAGGACGCTGAGGCAAGAGAATCACTTGAACTCAGGAGGCAGAGGTTGCAGTGAGCCAAGCTTGCACCCCTGCACTCCAGCTTGGTGACAGAGCTAGACTCCATCTCAAAAAGAAAAAGAAAAGAAAAAAAAAGGTAGTACTGGTCAGACTTTTTGTACAATAATATCACTCAATTATTTTTATACAGAGTTTATAATCAAAATGGCATAGTAAAATATAAAATTTATTTCATCATCTACCATTTGTTAGCCTAAGTTTAATTAATTTTGTAGAAAACTGTAAATTGGAGACCTCTTGAATTGTAGTGGGATTTGTTTCTCTGTCATTAAGTTTCTTACTACTAACATCCGTATGTTTAATTGACTTTTGGTTTGATGCCTTGAAGTGTTTTTTTACATGCTAGCACAATGCTCTATATTAACACTTTGAGATAAATCAGGGACTTGTCTTCCTTTTGTAAAGGCAAAAGAAGGATTGTGTAGGGCAGATGGGAAAGTAAAACGAATATTGCAGCATTTTGGCAGGTCAATTTAGAAAAGAGTAAATAAAATAACAGGATCAGGAAATGAATACCTGCAAAAGTATACTGACCTGTGAGTCTCATGAAAAATCATCATATACTCCCTTGAGTAATGACTACCTGTATTTGAAGAAAACTGATATATCTCCAAATTCAAGAAATTCTCGGCTCTAATACAGATTAGTAATTTTTTGCCTCAATATATAAAATAAATAGTGCAAGGTAGGCCTAAAATCCTTTGACACAGGCAGAGTTCCTATGCTTTTTTTTTCTTTGTCTTTTTCATGCATTTCCTATCTTAACCACACAGCTAATAAAGATAATCATATGATATTCCATTAGTTTTAAGATTACTATTATATTTATTTTTTCTGTCTTGCATTTACAAATTGTATGCTTGTGATATTTATCCTTGATGCATATTGTCATCCTATGAGGGTTAGTATTCAATATAATTAAGAATTGCTTAAAAATCTTTAACCATTTTTCTCTCCTTTTGTTGATACCTTTTTTATTTTCTTCCATTTCTTTCCTTTTCTTTCAATCTTTCTTTCTCTTCTGCATTAAATCTTCTGTATCTAACAATAATTAATAAGATATGAACATTTATGCTTCACTTTTTGTTTTAGATTCTATTAAATAAATTTTATTTTTCTCTTGTTCTTGAATCTCCTCCTCTTTTGAATTATACAGAAGGGATCAATGTTTAATATCTCCAATCTCTTTCTCTCCCTATGTGTGTATGTGTGTGTGTATCATATTGAAGATTGGTGTCATTCACTTCTTGATTGTTCTTTTTTAATATTTGTTCTTTTTTAATATTTAATATTTTTAATATTTGTGGATACCTAGCAGGAGTATATATTGATGGGTTGCATTAGCTATTTTGATATGGCCATAAAATGAATAATAATTACATCAGGGTAATGAGGTATCCATTACCTCAAGCATCTATCCTTTGTGTTACAGAAATCCAATTCTACTCTTTTATTTATCTGTAACTGTATAATTAAATTTTTTTTACTATAATCATCCATCTGGGCTAGCCAATACTAGGTCTTATTTATTCTTTCAAAGTATTTTTGTACCCATTAATCATTTGACTTCCTCCCTCACCCCTGTACTATCCTTCCCAGCCTCTGGTAACCATGCTTCTCACTCTCTCTCTTCATGAGTTCAATTATTTTAATATTTAGCTCTCACAAATAGCTTAAAACCTGCAGTTTGTCTTTCTATGCTTGGCTTATCTCCATTAGCATGAAGACCTCTAGTTCCATCCATGTTGTTGCAAATGACAGGATCCCATTCCTTTTTATGGCTGAATAATACTCCATTGTGTATAGGTATCATATACCTAGGTATTGCTGCTGGTTATTTAGGGTGCAAGGCTCTTTAATCAGCAGCTGTTGGATCCTGCCAGGACTGGGTTCTTCCCTTCAAGGCAGCAAGTTCCCTTCTGGTGCAGAGTGTGTCTAAAAATGTCATCTTGAAGCTAGGTCATGGAATGGGGGACTTGTGGCCCATCTTACTGTGACTGAGCTGGTTTCCAAGATTCAAGTCAACGATCCTCTTTACTCTTCCCTTTCTTCTCTTCAAGCAGAAGGATGGGTTCTGATTTGGAGCAATAAGTTGTGCTGCCTAGCTTTCAAGGAATGTTGGCAGAAGCACTCCCTTAGCTGCCCTGGCTGGTCCTAAGTCTCCCGAGTCCGCTGACTCTAAGCTCAGATCAGCACTAGGACTTGCCTAAAAGTTTCAGTCCTTATTTCCTAGACAGCCTTTCTAGTTTATGTAGTGTCCCAGAGCAATTTAGCCAATGGTGGCAGGGCTCAGCCTCTTGAGTAGCTTGTGTTAGAGGTGCACACCACCCCGCCCAGCTAATTTTTTGTATTTTTAGTGGAGATGGGTTTCACCATGTTGGCCAGACTGGTCTCAAACTCCTGGCCTCAAGTGATCTGACCACTTAGGCCTCCCAAAGTGCTGGGATTACAGGCTTGAGCCACCATGCCTGGCCTCCGCTTCCATTTTCTATCACCACTCTGGAAGTGCTTGGGAATATTCTCACCATGAGTTGATTTTTCTGTATGTGTCCATAAAAACTCAGTTATAATTAAAGAATTAAAAAACAAACAAAAACAAAACAAAAAAAAAGAAGGCAATTCTCCTCTGGCTAGAGCTGGACTAAATGCTCTCTCCATGGGTGGGATTCAGCTGAGTTCAGTCATGTTTTGCTTTCCACTGAGACAGGGAGCACTGAGTTTAATGCAATATCTGGAAATCACTGTGCTCTTCCTCCTCCACGCATACAGATTCTCTCTCTGTATCAGGCCACTGGGGTATGGGGGAGGGGATAGCATCAGCAATGCAAGATTGTCTTCCCGATGCTTTTCAGTGCTTCTTTTAGAGATACGAAGTTAAAATTGGGTACTGTGAATGCTCACTTAGTTTTTGGTTCTTATGAAGGTGTTTTTTCTGTATAGTTGTTAAATTTGGTGTTCCTGTGGGGGAGATGATTCGTTGGAGGCTTCTATTTGGCCATCTTGCTCCACCTCTCTTTTTTCTTTTTTTGAAGCTTATATTTTCCTGTCTTTACTCTTCTGCTGTGTATGTCTTTGTTTATTTGTTCTAGGTTTCAGGTGACTTCCTGAATATTGCCATCTAACCGATCTATTGAACTATGTTAAAATTTTTATATTGTATAATTTCTATAAGTTCTATTTCTGATTATTATTAATTTTATGATATCTTGTTCATGTTTCATCAGTGCAATATGTTCTATTATCTCTCTGAGGATAATATATATATAGGTGAGCATAAATGTATATAATTATTTTCTTTCTGAGAATATAAAATATTTATTTGCAAATAATATAATGGGTGTGTGTGTGTCTGTGTGTATCCATGTATATGTGTACGTGTGTGTGTATACATATATATATATAGTTTATATTTCCTAAATTGTTTCTGCTTTTCTCTAATTATTTTTCTTTTTGTTTTTCTTTCATCCTTGTCATTTATGATAAAAGACTTTACTCAACTTTCTGGTGAGTCTTTAAGTATTATTTGGAGATGTATGTATGTGGATGAGGATAGATGAAAAGAGGTTTCATTGTAGGAAGTCTGGTGGGAACCAGATAATTTTTGGAGTAGGTCATGAAATATCATTTTTCTAGATTAGGGAGTACTAGTTACCTGGATTTGGGATGATACAATATGAATTCTGATATGTTCTGATATCAACTTTTAAATAACTGTCCTGCTTTTCAGCCTTACCATTTACACACATATCTTGAGATATTTGTTTACTCAATAAATAAAACTTTCTAGAGTATTGCATTGCAATTCAATATGATTTTTTGAGATGTGGCTTTTCCTTTAACACTTAGGTTTTAATGTTCACTGCTCATCTAAATTAGTTAACACTCTAAACTGATTTACTCTTCTATAATTTCACTGACGTCTTGCACTTGTTGTCATGCTCTCTACTATTCTCTTTGTCTTTGTTGGTTTATAAAATTATGTGCCTTTACTGGTGCTAAGCCGGAATATCATAAAGCAGAAGTGGTAAAGATATCTCTCAATATATTTATCTGAAGAATTAAAGTTGATTTCAAAGTCAGTGGTATTTTCTGATATTGATATGAGAGGAGTAAATATTTTATTTTTTAAAATCAAAGGAGTAAAAATCTAGAAGAATGAATTTACTTTGCCTTCACACTCAGGATATTATATTACCAAACTGCTTAAATGATGAGCCATAATAGAAGGAGACTGAGAAATAGAATATACACTTATTTCCATCTTTTTGCAATAACTTGTGTGTTTGTGTGCATGTGTGTCTGATTCCTCTAACATCTTTAAAGCCTAAGGCACTTTTTTTTATACACTGAAAAATGACAAATATTGTTCTTTGAAGCACATATCCTAGTTTATCATAAGAACTGCTTATCAGTTTTTTATTATGTATTTTTAAAACTCTGTTTAAAGAAGAGTATAGAAGTATGAAATTTTCTGTTTTTAGGTAAATTTTGGAAAAACAACACATCTATTTTTCTTTAACTCTTCTTTCTCAATTTATTTTATTATGTTTTATCTTAAAAATACTGTATTTCTTTTTCCTTTTTTCCAAATACTTTTTAAATAGTCTTAGTCATTTCACAATTGGCTAATTAGTGATATGCACAGTTTTCGAATGGACATTTCCAGACCTGTTCCATTCTTGAGCAGCATAACTACATTTTCATTTCTTACTAGACACTTAGATACTAATATTTTTCATCACCTCAACTCATATTTACAAATGCTGTTTTTGTCATAAGTTGATTATGATTATAATGAATGAAATACTAATTTTTCTTTGTCTCATAAGATTTATTTTAATTCACTTTCCAAAAAAAAGAAAATATAGTTACTTTGCTTCCAGAAAGACAGAGTAGATATCTCTATATATAACTAAAATTCCTGAACATTATATATATAAAAGAAGAGCTAGAAGACTGTAAGGTAGAGAGAAAACAGATGGCCTAGACAACAAAGATACAAGGAATGGCATGGTGGAGAATTCCATAGGTTTTCTTTTTGCCTCATATATTGCCAGCTTAGAGTTAAAGAAGCCAGCAATTCTAAAACATGAATAGATACACACCACCAAAAATAGACTTCCACTGTCGACAAATTAATAACTGGTCACCTTGATGCTTTCTTCAGTGGTGTCAGAAAAGGCTGAGTCAGGAGGCAGAATTTTCATCTCCCATGAGCAATAATAGAATCATACCTGTTGTGCCAATGGAGACCATGCGGAAATGTTGGGTTTCCATCCTCAACTGGCCATGACAAATTATTCCTCCCTCTCACCACTGGAATGATGTCAGAGTGCTAGATGAGGCCTAGCAAACACTCAAGACTTTCACCACAGTAAAATGGAAGAGAGGCCATCATCACTCTCCTTCATTATGTCAGTGGAAACCATGTGAGAAGCAGTCACTCCCCACATGGTTTCCATTCCCATCACTCTTATATCTCCCAGTCACAGAATTGTCAGTGGAGGCTGAGTGGGTAGCCACAACTCCCACCTCTACACAGCAGCAACAAAGAGTCCACTTCCTAAGGTGTCAAATGTGACAGATGGGAAAAGTTAACTTCTATAGCACATGGCTGTGAAGAGGTTGTACTACTCACAACACTGCTTGGGCAAACATAATATCTTATGTAAGATATCTTAAGTAAGATAATATCTTACTTATCGTAAGATAGAGTCTTATAATATGCAAAATATACATATTTTAAAGAAAAATATATTATGCCAAGAGCCAGAGAAATCTCAAACCAAATGCAAAGAATCAATGTCAACACTAATATGTTAGACATAATAATTACCTGACAAAACTTTAAAAACAGTCATCATAAAAGTGTTTTAATGACCCATGATGAACACATTTGAAACA
This sequence comes from Saimiri boliviensis, assembly GCF_048565385.1. NCBI lineage: Eukaryota > Metazoa > Chordata > Mammalia > Primates > Cebidae > Saimiri > Saimiri boliviensis. The sequence goes on from NC_133451.1 coordinate 154,838,550, forward strand.
AACACATCAAATTATAGTCTCAGCAAAGAAATAGAAAGTATTGACAATGAAATGAAGATGTGAAGAGAAAACAAATGGAAAGTTTAGAACTAAAAAATACAATAACTGAAATAAGAAACTCAATGGGCTGCATCCACAGAAAAGAAAGAACAGAGAAAAAACTAATGTGTTAGAAGGTAGAATAGTAAAAATTACCAATTTGAATATCACAGACAAAGCAGACTAAAAAGAAAAAGGCTCAGAGGCTTCTCAGACTATAACAGAAGTTATTAATGTCACTGGAGTCACAGAGGGAGAGGAGAAAAATGTCAGCATGGGAAATCACATGGCCATATCATTCAATGTACACACACCAAAAAATACTTGATAACCATTTCATGTATATTTATAAGAAAAACTCCCAGAAAAAATAGGAATGGGGATAACTAAATCATCTTGATAAAGAAAGTATATTAAAAAAAAAACCCTCTAGGTAATATTATACTTAATGATGAAAGACTTGGTGTTTTTCTCTTACAGTCGAGAACAAGACAAGAATGTCTATGGCAGTCAGGTTTATTCAATGTAAAACCAGAAGGTTTTGCCAGTGCAGTAGTGCAATAAAGAGATAATAAAGCCATACAGCCAGGAAAGGAAGAAACAAAACTATCCTTATTATAAATTATATAATTGTCCCAAAAGGAAACATCAGGGAATCTACCAAAAAATATCTAGAACGTATAAGTATGTTTAGCAAGTTTGGAGTATACATATTCAAAAATCCATTGTATTTCCAAATACTAGTAATAAATGTGAATATTGAAATTTAAAAATACAAAAAGATTTTCAATTATTAGATATTAATATTAACATTAAAGCTTAATATCATGTAGAAATACATAAATTAAATATTTAGATATAACTCTTAACAGAAATGTATAGCACTTACCTGCTTAAAAATGGAAACCACTGCTAATAGAAATGACAATTTTAAATACATGCAAAGAAATACCATGCTCATGGACTATAAGACTCACATGACAAAATTGTTGACCCTCTTCAAATTGATATATAAGTTTAATGCTTTTCCTGTCAAAATTACAGTAATATTTATATAGATATAAACTATTTTAATATTTATGTAGAATGGCACAAGATATAAAATTACTAAAACAATTTTGAAAAAGAATATAAAATAAGGGGCAGCACTCTAACCATTTCAAGACCATGAGATAGTTAGAGTACTCAACCCTTTGCATTATTGACATTTGAATTAATATTGAAGGGATAAACACTCGAATCAATATCAGATCAATAAAACAGTATAGTGTGTCCAGAAAGGCCCACATAAATATGCTCACCTGATTTTTTTTTTTTTTTTAATGAAGGTACAAAAGCACTTCAATGAAGGAAAGATAAGCTTTTAACAAATGGTGCTAGAGCAATTTGGGTATCTATAGTTAAAAAATAGAATGCAATCTATGTCTCATACATTATATAAAATATTATGTCAAAATACATCACAGACCTACATGAAATCCACAACTATGACACTTTAAAACAACATACAAAAGTCTTCAGAATCTAGGCCTAAGCAGACTACAGACTACTTAGTCTTGACACTGAAAGCATGTTCCATACAAAAATTTTGATAAATTAGATTTCCTCAAAATTAGTGGTCACATACTTTATGTGACATGTTAGTTACAGTTATATAACATTCTTAAAGTTGACAAAATTTAGAGAAATGAGGAACTGATTAGCGGTTGTCAGGAATTAAGGAGGTGACAGAGGCCAGAAGAAAAGTAGATGTGGCTATAAAACAGTAATATGAAGGATCCTTTCAGTAATGGAACTTTTCTGTCAGTATCCTTGTTGTGATATTATACTATAGTTGTTAAGATGTTACCACTGAGGGAAATTATGTAATGAATACAAGAGATCTCTCTTTATCATACTTCAAATTTTATCTGAATTTATGTTTAACATAAAATAATTATTTAATTTAAAACTCCAGAATTGCAGTAAAAACTACTAGCATAACTATATGTATAGCAAACTAAAGTAGTCTCTTATTTAAAACATCAAAAAAATTAGAAACACAGGAAATATAGTTAAAAAAATAAGCTCATAGACTTCAAATGACTGGCTTAAATATGTTAATTTATATGGAGCAACAGCTCTATTCTCATTAGATTATTATTTGTCTAGTATTAAGTCTCATTAATTTCTACTCCTTTGTCACTGTAGAAGTGTGCTGCACATAACAAGAAAAACTTAGTGTACATTTTAATTCATACTCACTTCTTTATCACTATAGAAATGCACTGCAGATAGCCAGAAGAAATTCGTATATATTTTTTTTCATAAAATTTCTGGTTCCATTTACAATTGGGATTTTGTGTTGAAGGTTCTTTATATGGATATCATCATCCCACTGAAAAGGTGAGGTAGGTGAGGTAGAGGCCTCACCTGTTATAGAGATGCTTAGACTCAGAATTACTTTTTATCATGGTTTTCATATTAATACACAACAAAACAAGAATAAGCACAATATCCTGAATTTTGAGCCCTTTATTCCAGTGGTTAATACTGAATATTCTTTTTAAAAATATCTATTCTTTTTTAACTTAAAGTATTTACCAATGTCCTCATAAAATCTAGGCTCTGATATATACACAAATTACAACTTGAAATAATACCCATATCATTAGGAAAAGGATGGCAGGGTGTGGGATGCAATTTAAGTAGATTTGGGGACAGATGTTGGAAACTGGTCGGATTTATTGTTTTTTTTGTGTGTGGTTTTAATCCAAGATTTTCCTAAATATTTTAGGTGGTAGATTGAGTTTTCTAGATAAAGAAATCATTGCATCCACTGAAGCATTTATGGCCACAGGTTATGTTGCTATTGAGGAGACACTGCTCCATACCAGTAAACAAGGGTGCCCATCCACATTCAGCAGCACTTAGCAGCATCAATAACCAAAGCAATAGCTTGTAGTTGTGCATATACAACCTATACAACCGATTTTAAAATATACCAAGTTCATTTCTGGAAACTGTTACAGATCAAGGCTTATTTCATTGTATTTTCTTTCTAATGTTTTTAGGAAGGAAATTTGTTGAAGTTGAACTAAGTGAGCAACAGCATGGCTCTTATTTAGTGTGGTCAAGCTCTAATTTGCAACTAGGATTTCAAGGCAACGAAGTGCTAATTTGCAGGTCTATTCATACATGTTATTTAGCTACTTCAAAGCATGGTTATAGACAGTTCAAACAACAGAATTTTTTAAAGAGAAGAAAATTATCACAGCCATACTTCCTAAGAAAATAAAAAAATTAAAAATCACCTAATTACTACGTATCTGTTTAGCTTTTATAGAACACCAAAAATAATCTGTGAGCAAAACTTACCAAAATATAAAAGTAAAATTTAAACACACATACACACACATTCTTACTTCTTCTTGTGAAACACCACTCTTGCATCAAAATTATTTAATGTAAATCTTATTAAATTTATTCTCATGACAAGTATATCCTTTCCCACTGAAGCACATTAAATATATGTGTTTCTTGTCATTTTTTTAAGTTGGAGATGATAATTACATGGACTTTCCTATTATGACTAATTTCACATAAGATTGGTGGTCACTTTACTATATTTTGTTCCGGGGAGAAATGAACTGACAACAGATTACTCACGTAAGAACAATTGACACACATCATGGACCACACAGTGATCTCTTCTTTTTCATAATAGTTCCATATTTTTCCAAATAAAATTCAAAAGTGAAAAATTAACTTATTAAAATAATTGATAATAACTGGAAGTACTTGATAAAACCAGATCAACTGAGAGTATAACATTGCTTTCTAAATATGAGGGGGGAAATAAAAATAAAACTTCACTGTGTATACATTTAAACCTTGTACAAATTTAACTGGGCTAAAAAAATTAAATGGTTTAATGGTAAATTAAACTTTAAATTTGGAATGTTTGGAGGGTTGCCATGTTATTACAACTTGAACCTATTTTAATATAAATATCTATGGCAATGTAAAACTTACTTTGAAATTAAACTAGGGAGGTGATGTATCCCATGGGCCTCAAAATCTCTGGATCCAGTGTCTTTGGGGAACATTCCCAGACTGTTTTTGCAATCAGCTGGTATCCTGTCTCCAAACTGCCACAGCCAAGCAGTCTGTGTATAGTCTATCAAAGGATAATAATGATTATATTATTGTTTCTTCTTTTTCTAAAGGAAACTTTTTCTACTTTTATCTACAATAACATATATAAGAGGGAAAAAAGCAAGTACCATTTAATTTATATCTAATCCTGTAACCCATTTTTATTGGCTCAGTTTATGAATATATATAATATCTGAAGACATATATAAACATTAAGTATTTTTCTAGATTCATTAAAAGTCAGAAAAATAGTTAACATCAGCTAATAAAATTAAATTGTAATTTCACATTAAAAGGTGATATTTCCTTTGTTTCAGAGAGGCTATAAACTCTATAGTGGCAATCAATCTAAACTTCAGACATGGAGTTTTGCTGCTACAGTTCTTTTTGGACTGTCATTAGTTGAAATAACTTCCCAAGGCTTATTTACACTTTAAAGATTTTTTTTTTCAGTGCCTAAAAAGAGCATTATCAAATGAAATTTCTTAACTTGAAAGCTAAAGTAATCAGTATATCTAAATTTGTTTTGACTACATTCATTCTTTAAAACACTGTTACCCAGAATGTCCAATTGGCAGTGGGAGGTCTCCACATTGCAAACTCTCTTGGTGTTAAAACCTATGGCATCTCTGACTTGGAGTTAAAAACCTATGCATTACTAACATTTTATTTCAACTTTCAGCTAAAAGATTTTGAAAACTTACCAATGTAATTTGCCAGAATCTTTCCCTATATGTGATCAGAACAGTTATGGCCTAAGTTTAAATGGGCAAGAGTAATTTCAATGGGCAAAAAACAATTAGGGCTTCAATTACTTTAGTTTCACTAACGTTTTGAAATCATTTTTGTCCTACTTTTCACCTTGTCACTGAGACTTATTTTCCATTCACACATGAAAGGCACTCTGTTATGGAAATTGAACAGAACATTTTCAGATTTGGGTTTGATAGCATGTTGTCATCAACTTTTCATTACATTTTTATTACATTTTATGACATCTGGTGGATAACCTTTAATAACTAGAGACTTAATTGTGTTACCTAGAAGAACAAAATGGGTTTAAATATGCAATAGAGCAATTTTTAAAGATATATCCTGAAACATAATGTATAACATTAGGCGAAGAGTGATGTTAACCTTCTTAAAAACTTTTCCAAATGTGGGTACATAGAGTATTCAAAAAAAAAAAAAAGTCATTATAGATGTGCTGAAGGAATTGTCAGGCCATGTCTGTGCTTTTTCTACTCATAGCTTAACATTCGCTAAGACTCTCACATCTGAACCTTTTTTTTTTATTATGTAGTTATGAAATTGTTTCACTTAACTATATCCTTACATGTTGTCTTTCACTTCTTTTTAGTTCGTTAGTTTTTTGAGATAGAGCCTTGTTCTCCAGGCTGGAGTGCAATGGTGCCATCTTGGCTCATTTTGGCCGCTGCCTCCCAGATTCAAGCGATTCTCCTGCCTCAGACTCTTGAGTAGCTGGGATTACAGGTACCCACTACCATGCCTGGCTAATTTTGTACTTTTAGTACAGACGGAGTTTCGTCATGTTGGCCAGGCTGGTCTCAAACTCCTGATCTCAGGTGATCCACCAGTCTTGGCCTCCCAAAGTGCTGAGATTACAGGAGTGAACCACTGCACTGGCCATCTTTCATTTGTTTTGTAGATTTTGCCGTGTCCTTTCATGCTCTAAATATGGCAGTGATTACTTGATGTGTCAAGATATTATCTCATTGCCATCCATAAGAAACAGTAAGGCATAATTTCAGATAAGGTTTGTGGTACGTCAAATTATTCAATTTGTGTATAAAAAATATCTTAGAGCATTCATTAGATGTCTTAATTAAATGATCTTCCAATCTGTCCCTAGTTTTCCCTATTTAAATAACAAATGCATCACATTGAAAAAATTTTTTTAAATAATGTTACTTCTAACCTTTTTCTTAATTTTCTCTGCTTACTAAATAATTTCAGCAATATACTTCATCTAGTCTTAAGAGTGTACATCAGTTAATCACAACATATCAAACTGTTTAATTCAATTTATCTATAAGACACATGAGTCTGATCCCACCAGTGAATGGAGTTTAAAATACTGACATCTTATGACTACACCAATTTTCAGAATACTAGGATTCCTTCTCTGCACTTATGAAAGATGGCACCCTAGTATTTTACAAATCTGTTAAACTCATAGGCGAAAAAAAACTGAGTTAGTTTCATTTATCATTTTTAGTTCAGATAACTGAATATCAGTTAATTCTGATAACAGGATAACGTGGTTAAGCAATTTGCATATTCATTTAAACAACATCTTTTAAAAAACAATTTCAAATATCCTAAACAGAGTATGCAATCTTGATCTGATCCTAGGAGGAAAAAGTAAGATGTTTCCATAACTGGCAACAAATAGCACTGCAGAGTAGTCAGCTACGTTATAGCTGCTTTCAACAGTTACATGCTGAATTGCCTTTTACTCTGGAGGCTGATCTTTCCATGTTAAAATTGACAAAGATGTTCATGTAATCTTCACTGTAATCCTTATTGAATTAGTAAGTTTTGTCACAACAGGGAGGTAATTTACATACATAATACAATAGGAGATACACAGTTATTATGTTGGCCTATTGCCAGACTTTTTCCTCAATTGTATGCTTTATAATGATAACAATACCTTTATTTTCTTGTTGACATTGTTATATCTATTTAACTGATCTAAATAAAAGAGGAAAGGCATTTTGGAATTGTTAATAATTTTGTTATTCACTAAGTTACAGCTATTGGTGTGAGTTTTTTGAAAACCTTATAATCTCTTTCAGATTCTTCAAAATAAAAGTTTTGGTACAGTATAAATTTGATGCCAAGTTATTTGTTTTTATTTGAAAGCATTGGTATTCCACTCTTAAAGCATTAATAAGTATCTTATAAAAATGGGTAATTGGAGAGTTTAGGATCAGATACTAGTGGCTACTTAATTATTATCATTTTTTTCATGTAGACGTGGATTCTGACTTCAGTCTTTTCTATTTCAATTGAAACATTTGATGATGGGACTATGACCCAGAAGACCCAATTTTTTTGTATTTTATACTTGAATCTAGAATTTGTCTTTATTTTTATATAATTACTCACATGCAGGGAAAATATAGAATTAGGACAAACTTTAAAATTTAGATATTTGAGAAATAAGAAGTGTATCCAATTCCTCAAAATAAAGTCTGTCTTGCCTTGTGCAATAGTTATTATTCCTTTCTCAGTACTAATTAATTCAGCTGGAACATCACATAATTAAAGAGTTGATGATAACATTAATACAAATAATTGGTTTTTGTTTAATGTTGAAAATTATTCAAGATCAAAAGGAAATAAAAACAGGAAAATGTGATTTGAATGGTCATTACTATTATATCTACAAGTAAGAGAGAGATAAAGTAGGAAATTAATAAACAACCCCAAATATAATAATTCTATTTTCAAAACTGTTGTATAATTGACATACAAAGCTATTAAGTAAATGTGATATACTGTAAAGTTTCTTCTACCCTCACCTGTGAAGAATGACTGCAAAGGCATAAGCTCAGTAATTGCTTTAATTACCGGAGATTCTCCAGTATAGGTAGGAAAAATGAAATATGTAAGTTCATTCCTCTCAAAACCACATTTTGGTTAAATACCTCCAAACAGTCTGGGTATATTACTGCATTGCATGGTGAAAGAAGACTTCAATTGAGATGTGTATTAAAAATAGTTACAGATCTATTGACCCAAAGAAATATCTGGGCTAGTCTTAAACTTTGATCTCAGATTTTTGTGGTTACAAATAAGTCTCTCAAGTGTATTTATTAGTTTATTTTCAATAAAGTCATAAATATTAAATTTATATTCTATACGTATATATGTGTATTCAAGTTTCTAAAATCTTACAAAATTGTTATTTTTAAAAAAGTGCCTTGAAAGGCAACTTTTTTTTTTCTTTGTCATCAGGAATACTTCTAAATAAAGTCGTAATTCCTGATTTATTCAATAGAATAAAACTTTTTGGGGAAAAAAAGCATGTTTTACAATTATTTCTAAAAGACTGTTACAGTGTTTAACTATCGTTGCTCTCAGAAAATTTCAAAATTAATGTAATAATTTTGCAGCATAGCAAAATTTACAAATCTGCTCTCCTTCTCCAACTCCCTTTAAAATACAAAAGGAAATATTTTAAATATTCTGACACATCATAAGCATGACCATATCAGAAAAAAAAGAAAACCCTGGTTAAACTGTAGAGAAGAAAATGCAAGTTTAGACACACTGCAGCCTGCCTTCCTCAGGCAGCATGACTGGCTATGCTTCCATCACAGCCCTTCGGAGGGCTGACTCCACTGTGGAGTCCTTTGTAGACGTTCCCTTCCTACCCAGGGCTGTGTTTGAGATCTTTTCAATTTCCTGAAGTAAAAGCAACATTTTTTTTTTTTTTTTTTTTTTTTTTTTTTTTTGCCGCGCTTATCTGCGAGCCCTGAGAGCATCAACTTCTTAATTTGATAAAGTAAACTGTGACAGTGTGTTAATGAGTGCTGAGCCATTTGTATATTTTAATAGTAATTTTCTGGAGATAATTATGTCACCTCAATTCAAAGACTTGCCTCTAGCTATGGGAATTTTATTTCAGATGTAAACAGAGCAGGACCCCATGGTATTCTGGAACACTCACGGCTTCTATCATCTCTTTTTGTATTACTTTTACTCTCTGTTCTTTGTTCAGGGCTGGAGATGAGTAGGCCTGGGGATTGGGAAGGGATCCGTTATAGTTCAAAGCTCTTTCATCCCTGTGGGGATGATGCTTACATTGAACCAGGAACTCTAGTAGTGACCAATTCTTTCTTTTTTGAACCACCACTGCAATATGAAAGAAACTCAAATTTAAAGCATAAGCTAACCTTTCAATCACTTACCAGTCCTTTCTGTCTCCCTCAAGAGGGTGCATGGCCATGCTTTCAGCTGGGTTTCATTCTAAACAGCAAGTCAAAGTGGCAGAAGGAAGGCATATTTGTAGACCTAGACTCTGCCTTTAATTCTGTCACAGACTGTCATGTAATTAGAAACCAGTCAATGTTTGTTTTTTATTTGTAAGAGCTGAAAGTAACAGAGAGGTATGAAATTTGATCAAAACGGTAATGGAGTAACTTGGATACTACATTAATGTTTCTGATACACATTATGTTATCATGAACATATTAGAGAACATAGTAAGGAAATTATATATCAGTGTGCTCTCTCAGCAAGGATTGATAATAATCTACATGATAGTGCCAGACATTCAGCATGCTTGGATTGAAAGGTAAAATTATTGGTGGAAGGGGTTGGGCTAAGTTCTAAAGGACAGAGGAGAATAGTAAGTAGGATCACAGAGGCAAAATTGCAGGATCGTGGGCTCTCATAAAAGGATATCGTTTCTGGAAACCTACCTTTTGTAACCCCTCTTCCAAGGAAAAAGTATTCTGTTTCATACTGTGTCTACCCTGAAGCTCTATGCACTTCTCCTTATGATTTCAAATGTAATCATTATTTCTATACTTCTGATTTTCATACTTTTATGACACTAAATGAAAAAATAAAGAGAACATTGATATTCTTATTTCCTCAGTAAAATATCTAAAAATGTTGGAGTTACCTCTCATGCACTTCCAAACCCATGTGCAGGAACACTTTCTGTATTTTTAGTAGAGACAGGGTGTCACCATGTCAGCCAGGCTTGTCTCGAGCTCCTGACATCAAGTGAACTTGATGTCACCTCGGCCTCCCAAACTCCTAGGATTGCAGTTGTGAGCCACAGCATTTGGCCTATATTACCCAACTTTAAATTATACTACAAGGCTATAGTAATCAAAACAGTGTGTTACTGGTAGAAAATAAGATCCATAGAAAAATGTAACAGAATAGAGATCCCATCAAGAATGTTCAGGCAAAAACTTTAAGAAATAAATTCTGGATTCCTAAGGTGGTTGGTAGTGAAATGGAGATTGAAACCTAGATATGTCTGATTCCAGTAGGTGAAATTATACTCCTGAAATTACCATTAAGCTATACCATATAGAGAGAAGAAATTTTTTGAAATAAATAGTTTTCCACATAGTAATCTACTATGATTTGTTGAAATTTCCTGCCTTGTACTGTACTTATGATTACTTTTAAAATCTAGTGCTATGAATATGTTTGACACTTATATACAGCAAGGTTAATTCTCCTTGTATAGGAATTATTGACAGATCATGAATAAACTTTATGCTGTTAAAATAATTAAATGTAAAATAAGGCATAGTAAGTCAGAAAGGTAAAGGTTTATTTGCTATCAGATTCCTTAATAATGCAGTGATATAAAATTTTATACTGTTTACTAAATTCTCGTATTTGCTGACTGTTGAAAGCATCTTGAGGAACTTTAATTGTCTACTTATAGTTTATTGATAGTATTCAAAGCAACTAACATAATGTTTACTGATATGGTTAGGTTTTGTTTCCCCACCCAAATCTCATTTTGAATGAAAATCCTTGTAATTCTTATGTGTCAAGGAAAGTACAGGTGAAGGTAATTGGATGATCATAGTGGCAGTTTCTCCCATGCTGTTCTTATGATAGTGATTGAATTCTCACAAGATCGGATGGTTTTATAAGAGATTCTTTCTGCTTTACTCCTTAGTCTTCTCTCTCCTGCCACTATGTGAAGGTCTTTGCCTCTCCTTCACCTTCCACCATGATTGTAAGTTTCCTGAGGGCTTCCCAGCCATGCAGAACTAGGAGTCAATTAAAGCTTTTTCATGTATAAATTACCCAATCTCAGGAAGTTCTTTATAACAGTGTGAAAATTGAGTAATATAGTAAATTGGTACTGCAAAGAGTAGGGTATTGCTATAAAAATACCTGAAAATGTGGAAGCAACTTTGGAACTGGGTAGCAGGCAGAGATTGGAACAGTTTGGAGAGCTCAGAAGAAGACAGAAAGAGGTGGGAAAGTTTGGAATTTTCTGGAGACTTGTTGAATGGCTTTGAGCAAATTCCTGATAGGAATATGGACAATGAAATACAGGCTAAGGTGGTCTCAGATGAAGATAAGAAACTTTTTAGGGACTGGAATAAAGGTGACTCTTGCTGTGCTTTAGCAAAGAGACTGTGTCATTTTGCCCCAACCCTAGAGATCTGTGGAACTTTAAACCTAAGAGAGATGATTTAGGGTATCCGGCAGAATAAATTTCTAATCGGCAAAGCATTCAAAAGGTGATCTAGATGCTTTTAAAACATTCAATTTTATGCATTCACAAAGAGATGGTTTGGAACTGGAACTTAGGTTTAAAAGAGAAGCAGAGCATAAAAATTTAGATAATTTGCAGCCTGATGATGCAATAAATACCAATTTTCTGGGGAGAAATTCAAGCTATCTATAGAAATCTGCATAAGTAGTGAATAGCTTAATGTTAATCAGTAAGTCAATAGGGAAAATTTATCCAGGGTACATCAGAGACCTTCAAAGCAGCCCATGCCATCACAAGCTCAGAGGCCTAGGAGGAAAAACTAGTTTTTTGGGTTAGGCTCAGGGCCTTGCTGCTTTGTGGAGTCTTGGAACTTGGTGCCTTGCATCCCAGCAGTGGCTAACAGCCAATGTACAGCTCAAGCTTCAGAGGGGGCAAGCCCCAAGTCTTAGTAGCTTCCATGTGGTGTTGGGCCTGCAGGTTTACAGAAGTAAAAAAGTTGAGGTTTGGGAATGTCCGCCTAGATTTCAGAGCATGTGTGGAAATGCCCAGATATCCAGGAAGAAGTTGTCTGTAGGGTGGAGCTCTCATAAAGAACCTCTGCTAGGGCGAGGCAGAAGGAAAATATGCAGTCAGAACTTCCACACAGAGTGCTCGCTGAGCAGTAGTGGAAAGTTAGAGGTAATATGATCCTGGAGACAGTTTTCCTATGATGTTCTCATTATGGTGAGTGAGTTCTCACAAGATTTGATGGTTTTATAAGGGACTCTTCCCTCTTTGGTTCTCACTCTTCTCTCTCCTACAACCATGAGAAGAAAATTCTTGTTCTCTTTCATCTTCTGCCATGATTTTAATTTTCTGAAGCCTCCCAGCCAAGTGAAACTGTGAGACATTTGAACTTCTTTTCTTATAAGTTACTCAGTCTTGGGCAGTTCTTCATAGCAGTATAGAAAAATAAACCTACAGATGTATACATTCAACAAGCATTCTTAAATGCTTAAAAAATAACGTAGAGAATATCATTTCTCAACAAACTTAAATTTAGCTTTAAGATATTAGCATAGGCAAGTTTAATTTAACTATATGCTTATCAGTCTAAAGATTAAATGTGTAAAAAAAGAAAGAAAGAATGACATAAGAAATATGCTACATGGACAAAGTTTTTATTTTGTAGATATGTGTATATTTTTAAATCCTGGATAATGCTGAAGAAAGACTCATGAAAAAGGAATTAATGCATCTTGATCATTTGCTCATAACTGCAGTTGTAACTCGCAGGTATTAAGTGGCTTCTTAGTGGCCTAACTTTATATATATAAGCAGCTTACCTGAAAGATTGAGTTAATAAAGATAATATAGTTTGTCATTAAGAAAGCTGTATAATTTAAAGAAGTACACTTAAAAATGAGGAAAGAAAATAATGAAAAATAAAAGAGAAGATGTCAAATGAGGCAGATGAACGAAGATGCATAAAAACATGACATCTATTATGCAGAAGTCACTTATCATTTCAACCATCATATAAGAGTATAATAATGACCTTCACATTAGTAACTGAGCCTTCTTCCCTAAAGAATTAGATCCAGAAAATGACTGAGGACTCATGACTATACATCAATGTAGTTCTACTTTTTTATGACCAATAGAAACACATTAGGATATTAGAAATGTTCTTTGTTTATTAATAGAAATGACTAAGCACAAATTCAATTAAAAATAAACATTATGCCTTTATTCTCCTTTCTGGTGTATCATATAACATAGATTATCATAGAACTTTAAACATGAAGCACACACATATGTAATGGAAACTTAAATGGTAGATTTCATAATTTTTAGAATTTGATAAAGTAAAAAATAATTCTTTTAGCTTAACCAAAGCATCAGTATGAAATGCATCTTCTAAATGTTGAATATTACTACATGTCTATTTAAAATATAATACATAGGCATATCTCAGAGATATTGCAGGCTCCATACCACTACAATAAATTTAATACAGCAATAAGGCAAACCATAGAAATATTTTGGTTTTCCAGTGCATACAAAAGTTGTATTTACACTATACTAGAGTCTATTAAGTGATCAACAGCATTATGCCTAGAAAAGATGTTACATACATTAAGTAAAAACACTGCTAAAAAATGCTAAAGATCATCTGGTGGTTGCAGAAGATTGGTTGACTGTGGCAATTTCTACAAATAAGGCAAATAAAATTTCCACATCTATTGACTCTTCCTTTCATTAAATATTTCTTTGTGTCATGTGATGCTGTTTTACAGCATTTTACACACAGTAAAACTTACTACAAAATTGGAGTCAATTCTCCCAAACCTTTCCACTGCTTTTTTAACTAAGTTTATATAATATTTAAACCCTTTGTTGTGTTTCAACAATATTCACATCATGTTTACCAGTAGAGTCCATCTCAAGAAACCACATTCTTTGCTCATTCATAAGAAGCTCCCCTCTCAAGTTTTACTTTGATATTGTAGGAATTCTGTCACATCTTCAGGCCCCACCTCTAAATCGAGTTCTCTTGCTATTTCTACCACATCTGCAGTTATTTTCTCCACTGAAGTCTTGAATTCCTCAAAATCATTCATGAGAGCTAGAATTAACTTCTTCCAAACTGCTGTGAATATTGATAGTTTTACCTCTCCTAAGAATCATTTATGTTCTCAAAGGCTTCTAGAATTATAAATCCTTTCCAGAAGGTTTTCAATTTACTCAGCTCCAAGCCATCAGAGGAATCACTCTCTACAGCAGCTGTAGCCTTACAAGATGTATGTCTTAAATAAGACTTGAAATTTCTCCTTGATTAATGGCTGCAGAATGGATGTTATGTTAACAGGCATGAAAACAACATTTATTTCCTTGTATATCTCCGTCAGAGTTCATGGGTGACTACATGCATTTTCAATGAGCAGTGATATTCAAAAGGATAATCTTTCTTCTGAGAAGAAGTTTCAAAAGTGGGCTCAAACTATTTATCAGGCCAGGCGCGGTGGCTCACACCTGTAATCCCAGCACTTTGGGAGGCCAAGGTGGGCAGATCACGAGATCAAGAGATAGAGAACATCCTGGCCAACATGGTGATACCCCGTCTCTACTAAACAATACAAAAATTACCTGGGCATGGTGGTGTGCACCTGTAGTCCCAGCTACTTGGGAGGCTGAGGCAGGAGAATTGCTTGAACCTGGGAGGCGGAGGTTGCAGTGAGCCGAGATTGTGCCACTACACTCCAACCTGGCACCTGGTGACAAAGCAAGATTCTGTGTCAAAAAAACAAAAGCAAAACAGTATTTATCAAACCCTGCTATAAACAGTTATGTGGCCATCCAGGCTTTGTTATTCCATTTGTAGAGCACAGGCAGAGTAGATTTTGCATAATTCTTAAGGATGTTAAGATTTGCAAATGGTAAATAAACATTGACTTCAACTTAAAGTTGCTAGATGCATTAGCTCTCCTAACAAGAGAGTTGGTTTGTCCCTTGAAACTTTGAAGCAAATCATTGAATTCTCCTCTCTTGTTATGAATATTCTAGATGGTATCTTCTTTCAATATAAGATTGTTGTGTCTGTATTGAAAATCTGTTGTTTAGTGTAGCCACCTTCATCCATTATCTTAGCTGGATCTTCTGGATAATTTGCTGCAACTTCTTCCATTAGCACGTTGTGCTTCACCTTAAACATTTATGTGATGGAGATGGTTTCATTCCTTGTATATTATGCACCAACCTCAGCTAGCTTAAAATTTTTCTTCTGCAGGTTCATCACCTCTTTCACTCTTTAGAGAACTGAAAACAGTTAGGGCCTTGCTCTACATTGCAATTTGGCTTAAGTGAGTGTTGTGTATGGCTTGATTTTCTATTCAGACCATTAAAACTTTGTTCATATTAGAAATAAAACTGTTTCACTTTCTTGTGTGTTCAGTCATAGCACTTTTAATTTCCTTCAAAAACTTTTTCTTTGCATTTACAAATTACTAGTTGGTGCCTAGTTTTGGTCTGTTTTGGCTTTTTCTTGTCATTTGGATGTTAGGTAGATCTTTTTTCACTCTGCGATGCAAGTTTATTAAGTAGAAGTCACTTCTTATTATAAAACATATATCAAGCATTCCAGGCTGTATCTTCTTTTTCTAAACATTTTTTTTTTTTGCTTACTTCTTTTAATTTTGTTTTACTTTGTTATAATGTGTGCATATTTTCACATTACCATGTTTTACAGAAAGGCACAAAACAAATTTTTGCAAACAAGTCTAACAGGCAGTGAATATATGATTGTAGAAAACAAGAAAAGTAGTTGGTAGAATGTGTTTCTAAATCAAATTTGTCTTCCTGTGTTTTTTTCACACCATCAGAATCTAAACAAGTAAGGCTTGTTTCTCCCATCACAATTCTCTCCCTACTTCCCCTCACTGTGTTTTGTTAGTAGAATTTATAAACCTCAGTTGTCTTGATAAGTAGAGCAAAAGAAATGTATACTATGACTAAATTAAACCTATTTACATTTTTTAAAGTTTAAGAATGAAACGAACATTATATGATGAAAATTTTGCTCTCATGAAATTTATATTCCCATGGAAGAAATAGATTTTAAAAAGATAAATATGTAAATAAATACTATTTTAGTAGGCAATGATGCTACTAAAAAATCAGAAAAAAATAGGAAAATATTTGTTGAAAAATAAATTAGAGAACAAATAAAATTTTTGAAAGAAATTTATGGCAGACTTCTTCCTATTGGAGGTACTATAAACTATAACAGATATAACCAGAGATTTATCCATGTATACGTACATGGATATCTAGAAGAACTTGGAAAAAGAACTTCCTGTTATGAAACTAGATATTTGGAATATACAATTTTCAAAAAACATTGCACATGAATGTTAAGCAATCATTTTAGAGCTGGATTGCACTCTCTTAAGTAGTAAATTTACATATGTTTACATGTACATGAAATATTAATAATTATTTTACCTTTCAGAGATATTTGAAGCTATTATTATAAATTAGTATAATATTTAGGCCACTAAAAAGACTCTGTTAGATGCTTCAAAGAAAGAAAATTTGTGATGAATCTTTAGTTTTTACCAATATTTAAATTCACAACTATTTAGATTACAGAGATACTAGAGTGATATATTTATATTATTAATCTCTTATATTTTTAACTTGCTATATTTAACTTTTTTCCTAGGACTTATGCCAAATATCATTTAACACACATTTATTTTTCTCCAATGAGAATATGAGAGAAGAAAGATGTTTCAGTGTTCACTCATTACCGCAGATTTGTCCAGCAAAATGTCAAGAATTATTTAAAAACTGTAGAATTAAATTAGTGGTGTATTGTTTAAAGAATAAATACACAGAGTAGAAAAACAGGAGATTCTGATCTGTGCATATGTAAAAATCATAAATATTATACCTAGTTTTTATAGATCATTGCAGAAGAGGTAGATTGATATGTAATTTCTTCTGTAAGACAGTGTATCTGTGTAGAGAAAAATTAAAATGGATCACAAACTGACAAAATAAACCCATATCAATTCAAGATGAATTAAGGAATTAAGTGTCAAAATTAAAACTTTGAAGCTTTTAGAAAAATATTAAAAATATCCTCATGACTTGTTTCTAGCATAGATATTAAACACAGAGAAATTATAATCAATAAAGTTAAATAATAAACTCAAGTAAACAACATTTTAAAAAATATATAAAACACATTAAAAAGCAAAGAAAATACTCAACCAGGGAAAAGGTATTTAAAACATATATATCGCTAACTATTTGTTTCCAATAGATAAAAAATAACTTCAATGAATTAATGAGAAAAAGATAGCTTGATGAAAAATAAAGTTTTAATTGAATCTATTAGTGAATATCCTATCTCCTAGCAATGCTATTCCTGTTACATAGCCCAGAAGAATTTATATGCATCTGGGAATAAAGTCAAAATTCTACATAATAGTAAAATTTGCAATTGAACAAAATGGGAACTACAAAATTTTTTTCAATCGTAAAAGGAGTGAGTAAATCTTCTGTATTCTTTCTATTGAATAATACACACTAATGCATAATAATCAGCTACAATCCTGTACTTAAATATAAATAGATCTCAAAACATAATAACAAACTAAAGAATAAAAGTCAGGAAATAAAATATGCAATAAAATTTCTTTCCTATAAAGTTTCACAACAGACATAATCTTGTGTTCATACCCACATATATGTAAATGAGATGAATCTGTGAAGAAAAATGTAAAATAAAATAATCACACAAAACTTATTTTATACAGAAATCAGTAAAATAGGGATGGATACGCTATAGTCATTAAAGTTACTAGTACATTTTTATAGTTAAACAGGGTCATATTTATACAAGGATCATTGTAATGCCATTCTTATATTTAAACTTTTATACCTCCTGTATTTGTCTTATACTGCTATAAGGACACACCTGAGACTAGGCAATTTGTAAAGAAAAGAGGTTTAATTGCCTCACAGTTCTGCAGGGTAGGGGAGGCCTCAGGAAACTTAAATCATGGTGAAAGGGGAAGCAAACACATCCTTCTTTACATGGTGGCAGCAAGGAAAAGTGCCAAACAAAAGAGGGAAAGCCCCTTTAAAATCATCATATCTCATGAGGACTCAATCTCTTATCATTAGAACAGCAGGACAATGACCTCCTATCAGGTCCCTATCATGACACAGGAGATTATGAGAACTGCAATTTAAGTTGAGATTTTGGTGGGGACACAGCCAAACCATACAATTTCATCCCTGGTATCTGCCAAATCCCATGTCCTGACATTTCAGAACACAATCATGTCTTCCCAACAGTCTCCCAAAGTCTTAACTCATTCCAGGATTAACTCAAAAGTCCAAAATGAAAGCCTGATCAGAGGCAAGGCAAGTCCTTTCTGCCCATGAGACTATAAAATCAAAAGCAAGTTAGTTACTTGCTAGGTACCATGGGGGCATAGGCATTGGGTAAATACGGCTGTTCTTAATGGGAGAAATTGGCCAAAACAAAGGGGCTGCAAGTCCCAACCAAGTCCCAAATCTAATAGGGCAGTCATTAAACCTTTAAGTTCCACAGCAATCTTCTTTGACTCTATGACTTACATCTAGGCGATGTTGATGCAAGAGGTGGGTTCTTATGGTCTTGGGCAGCTTTGTCCCTGTAGCTTTGTAGGGTACAGTCCCCCTCCTGGCTGCTTTGATGGGTTGGAATTAAGTGTCTGCAGCTTTTTCAGGCACAGAGTGCAAGTTGTCAATAAATCAACCATTCTGGGACCTGGAGGATGACGACCCTCTTCTCACAGCTCCAATAGGCAAGTGCCCCAGTGGAGACTCTGTGTGGGAGCTCTCACCCCACATTTCCCTTCTGCACTGTACTCTCAAAGGTTCTTCTGCCTGCCTGTGGGCACTGCCCCTGCAGTAAAATTATTCCTGGACATCCAGGTGTTTCCATACATCCTCTGTAATCTAGGCAGAGGTTCCCAAATGTAAATCTTGATTTCTGTGCACCCACAGGCTCTATACTGCATGGAAGCTGCCAAGGCTTGGGGCTTGCACCCTCAGAAGCCATGACCTGAGCTATACCTTGGCCCCTTTTAGCCATACCTGGAGCAGTTAGGATGCAGGATAGCAAGTGGCACCCTGGATCCAGCATAGGAAATCATTTTTCCCTCCAAGGTCTCCAGGCCTGTGATGGGAGGGGTTGCCATAAAGCTCTCTGACATACCCTGAAGACATTTTCCACCATTGTCTTGGTGATTAGCATTTGACTCCTCATTACTTATGTAAATTTCTGGTGCAGATTAAATTTCTCCTCAGAGTCACCTTTGCTCTATTTCCCAAGAAGTTCCTTGTCTCCATCTGATACTACCTCAACCTGGACTTTATTTTCCATATCCCTATCAGTATTTTGGTCAAAGCCATTCAAAAAGTCTCTGTGAAGTTCCAAACTTTCCCATATTTTTCTGTCTTTTTCTGAGCCCTCCTAACTGTTCCAACCTCTGCTTGTTACCCAGTTCCAAAGTTGCTTCCACATTTATGGGTATCTTTACAGCAGAATCTCACCCCATACCAATTTACTGTATTAATCCTTTCTCAGGCTGCTATACAGATATACCCAAGACTAAGTAATTTATAAGGAAAGGGAGTTTAATCAGCTCACAGTTTCACAGGGCTGGGGAGGCCTCAGAAAACTTACAATTATGGCAGAAGAAGAAACTAACACATCCTTCATATGGTGTCAGCAAGGGGAACAGCCAAGCAAAAAAGGAAAAATCTTTTTTATAAAAATCATCAGATCTTGTGAGAACTCACCCACTATCCTAAGAACAGCAGCATGGGGGTAACTGCCTTCATGATTCAATTACCTTTCACCAGGTCTCTCCAGTAATATGTAGGAATTATTGAAACTACAATTCAAGATGACATTTGGGTAGGGACAGTGCCAAACTAAATCACTTCCTCTTTATTTGTATTTCAAAATTTAAAAAATACATTATATATATATATATATATATATATATATATATATGTATGTCATATGTATAAAACAATGTCCAGAATTAAAATATGAATTCTAAGTAACAATTGAAACTCTGAATTTAAGCTAAAGTAAAAAATTGAATGATCAATCTAATTTAAACTACAATAAAATATATTATTAAATATTTAAAAAATTTTTCCCATTCTGTATATCTAGCTAAGCAAATAGTAATGTTTACTAATCAAACCTATTATTACTTTTCACCTCTGTTAAAAATTATTTTTGCCTGGTTGTATAATTTTCATATATTTGCTAGAATATAACTTTTTTATGGTGGGAAATATGTCCTACTTATCTTAGCTCACCCTGAGGTTCACAGCATCAGGCTGAGGGGTTGCTAGTAGTTAGTGTGAACAGATAATGTAATGCCATTGTTTGAAGCTCATCCCTCCCAAGCACAAAGGTTACCTTGGCCCCTCCTCTTCATCTTCCCAGACCTTCTTGAAACCATAATATGTAAAGAAAGAATTCAGACCTACTACAGCAAAGGTTGTCCTCCTGGATCCTGCTGGAACATGGTAGCAGATGGCCATTTTGATTGCTCATTGTCTATAGCATGCTACTTGTTAAATATGTTGAAAATTATCCCTTAAAAGAAATGTTGTTCATACATTTGCTATTGAATTATTATATCTGAATATACTTATAAAAGTATGTTATACAAAGGACACAAGCCAACAAGGCTATTACTAAATAAAAAGCCTTCTCAAATGTTTCTAAATTACCTTCTTTTAAAAATACTGTTACTTCCTAATAGAAAAAAATTCAACTTTATGGTTCAAAATACACAACATATTTCAACAGGCTCCACTGCTTTTGGAAAAAGTGTGATATGCATGATATAGTGACAAAAATAATTTTGTCTTTAAATTACAACTTGAGGATCTGACCTTATCACTGTAATTTACAAGCTGTTTTAAATGAGATAATTAGCCAAATGTGCATGTTCTGCAAAGGCATGCTAACAAGAGTTTGCATAAATATTGTTACTATTACTTCCTGAGTGAGAAATCAGTTTGCTGATTTTTATCTTGCTATTTCTCATGCTAACGTTATTCCTACTCTGATGAGTTTACAGTCTATCGTGGGAAGAGTCACACTTCTAAATGATTGCACAAACGTGTGCACATTCAACTGTGACAAGTGATCTGAAGAAAAGGTGCATAGTTCACTGAAGGCCCATTAACAGGAAAGTTGACCTAGTCAGGAAGTCAGCTAGGATTCCCATGAGAAAATGGAGTTTAGCAAGATACAAAGGTTACTGGGAAATCCTGTCAAAAATATTTTCTTTTTTTAAAAAATGGAAAAGAAATTCAGGAAGAGGCAGTGGCTTTCAGGAAGCCCGTGGACTTCTGGAGAGAGCAGAGCACATAGAAAATGAAGGGCTGAGGGGGCTTACCATGAGAGGAGGCTGAAAGGCTGGCACTGTACCAATGCTACAGTACTTATTACGCTTGATAAGGTCGATCTTTTTCCTGTATTTGGTCTCCATCAACCGAAAGTATAAAGATTTCAGAAAGAATTTAAAGTTGTTCTAAAACTGGATTGTGAGTCAGAACACCTGGAGGGCTTGCTAAACCGCAAACAGTGGAGCCCTATTACAAGAGTTTCTGGGCTGGAGTCCAAGAATTTGTATTTCTAACAAGTTCCCAGTGATGTTGATGCTGCTGGTCTGGTGACAGCACTTTGAGAAACACCCATCTAATCCAACCTAACTCCAGAAGTGTAGTGTTCCAGCTATCTACTGCTGCCTATCCTCTCAAAAACTTAGTAACTTAGAAAAATGTATTATGAAATCACATATGTCTGTGTGTTGACTTAGCTTGCGTATTATGAAATCACATGTCTCTGTGGGTTGACTTAGCTTGTTCTCACTTTAGGTGTCTCAAAAAGTAACCATCATTTGGCAAAAGGACCTGGAGTTACACAAAGATTCAACTGAAGAGGTCGTTCAATGTGGCTTTTAAAAAATTATGAATTGACAATTTATTATTGTATGAACTTATGGAATACAATGTGATGTAATTTATGATCCAATGTGAAATAATTAAACTATTAACATATCCATCATCTCAAATATTTCAGTATAGTCACCATAAAAAACAATATGATGATTTCTTAAAAACTAAAAACAATATATTACCATGTGACCCAGCAATATTATTTCTGGGTATTTTCTGAAAAATATTGGAAATCAGTTTGTCAAAGAGATTTCTGCCCTCTCATATTCGTTGAAGCACTATTAAAAACAGCCAAGATATGAAATTAGCCTAATGTCCAACAACAAATGAATAGATAAGGAAAATGTAGTACATATACACAACAGAACATTCAGCATCCTTAAAAACAACATGACTTTTTAACTTATGTGTCTGACACCTGGTTTGGAGTAGCTGGGTTGGCTGGAATTTCAAGACTCTCTGTCTCCTTTGACCACTCCAAATGGTGACTAGTTTGGCCTATGATGCTATCCTGTCATCCATCACAGGATTGCAGTCTCAGGTTAATTAGACATTTTACATGTCAGCTGGCTTTTCCACACACAAAAAAAGAGCATTCCAAAGATTCAGGTAGAAGAAGCTGCAAGAGAGCTTTTAATCTACTCAGAGAAGTCATGCAGTATTGTTTCTGCAGCATTTTATTTGTCAAAGGCTAATCACCAAATTAATAAGTATATAAATAATTTAAAAGAAACAAACAAAAGGACAAGTAACCAGTATACTAGTTTTCTAGTGCTATTATAACAAAGTACCACAAACTTAGTGGCTTAGAATACATAAACTTTTTTATCCCCCTCTGGAGGCTGGGAATTTTAGATCAAGGTAAGAAGAGAGTCAGTTCCTAGATTCAGAGCTACAAGGAAGAATCCATTCTGTGACTTTTCCCTAGCTTCTGAGGTTTGTCTGACAATCTTTGGCATTCTTTGGCTTGTAGACCTCTCTTTCATCTTCACGAGAAAATTTCGCTGTATATATGTCTACATCTAAATTTCCCTATTTATAGAACACCAATAACATTGGGTTGGAGCCCACTCTAATGACCTCTCCTTAACTTCATTATTTCTATAAAGATCCTGTCTTCAAAGAAAGATATATTCTTACATGCTTGGAGTTAGGACATCCACATATGAATTTGGGAGGGGGTGGGTGACACAATTCAACCCATTAACATAGGGCTGTCCCTGATTCAAAGAGAGAAACTACACAAGAATATGGCAACTTTTGTTCATTTGTTGTGTCTGCCTTGCATATTAACTACTACATTGTCATAGTTTCAAATAATGTGACAGGGATGTATAAGTAGAAATTTCAAAAATTATTTGAATATGTACATTAAATATTTCAGCTATTCCTGTATTAACTTCACTCATTCACCCTTTTTTAAATAAGAGAGTAATATTTACTGATCATTTACAAGTGCCAGTTATAGACTCAAACACCAAGGTGACAAAGATGATCAAAACAAAAGATCTGTTCTTTTTATATTAAAAGGGGAAAATAAAAGCTTTAATTTTTTTAAAAGATTGCCACTGGCATTATCAGCTATTAAAACCAGAAATTAAATGGTAAAAAAAAAATGGTAATACGTTTAATTGTATACAACTATGTTAGTTCTGAAATAAGATGCCCTACCTTAATTTTCCTTCCAATGCTGGTAAAAAATTATTCTCAGAATGAAAAATAAATTACTAAAAATATTTTCTCTTATCGTTGAAAAAACTTCAGTCTTATAGTTTTATATCATAATATAGTAACATTTAGAAATATATTACTACATTAAATTTTTATTCCCTATCAGTTAAAATTATTTAAAAAGAGATTTTCCACTGAAAATTCAGAAAATTTTTTTATATATTAAATGTTTTAAAACATTTATTTAGTTGTGGGGTGCATGATAAAATAAGAATTGAATATTTTCCTTAAGAAAATAAATATATAAAATATAATTCTTGTATGCATATTACTGAAAATAATTTTGCTTTTTCTTTTATTTATAGTCACACAGTCAGTTCAATTTAACTTATTAATTAAACTATTCACTGGTCACTTACCATACACAGGTCCTGGTTTAAGAGCTGGTGCTCCAGCAGTGAACAAAAAATAGGCACATTCCACCCTTCTTGGAGTAAATATTCCAGTAGAAAAATAAACATTAAAAAGCTAGTCTAGGCCTGTCATAGTGGCTCAAACTTGTAACCCCAGCACCCCTCCCTTTTTTTTTTTTTTTTTTTTGTGATAAAGTCTCGCTCTGTTGCCAGGCTAGAGTGCAGTGAGCAGAGACTGCACCACTGCACCTCCAACTCCCGTGTTCCAGCGATTCTCCTGTCTCAGCCTCCCAAGTAGCTCGGATTACAGGCATGAACCACCATGCCCAGCTAATTTTTATGTTTTCCAGTAGAGACAGGGTTTCACTATGTTGGCCAGGCTGGTTTTGTACTCCTGACCTCGAGTGATCTACTCACCTTCGCCTCCCAAAATGCTGGGTTTACAGGCATGAGTCACTGTGTGCGACCCTGTAATCTCAGCACTTTGGCAGGCCAAGGTAGAAAGATCACTTGAGACCGGAAGTCTGAGACCAAACTGGATAACATAATAGGACCCCTTTTCTTTTTTTGTTTTAATATATATATTTTATTACATTTTAGGTTTCTGGGTACATGTGAAGAACATGTAAGATTGTTGCATAGGAACACACATGGCAGTGTGATGTGCTGCCTTCCTCCCCATCACCTATATCTGGCATTTCTCCCCATGTTATCCCTCCCCAATTCCTCACCCGCTGCTGTCCCTCCCCTAGTTTCCCCACCCCCCAGACCCTAGTGTGTGATGCTCCCCTCCCTCTGTCCATGTGTTCTCATTGTTCAACACCCACCTATGAGTGAGAACATGTGGTATTTGATTTTCTGTTCTTGTGTCAGTTTGCTGAGAATGATGATTTCCAGGTTCATCCATGTCCCTACAAAGGACACGAATTCATCATTTTTTGTGGTTGCATAGTATTTCATGGTGTATATGTGCCACATTTTCCCTGTCCAGTCTATCAATGGGCATTTGGGTTGGTTCCAAGTCTTTGCTATTGTAAACAGTGCTGCAGTGAACATTCATGTTCATGTGTATTATAATAGAAGGATTTATAATCCTTTGGGTATATGCCCAGTAATGGGATTGCTGGATCAAATGGAATTTCTATTTCTAGGTCCTTGAGGAATTGCCACAATGTCTTCCACAATGGCTGAACTAATTTACACTCCCACCAACAGTATAAAAGTGTTCCTATTTCTCCACATCTTCTCCAGCATCTGTTGTCTCCAGATTTTTTGATGATTGCCATTCTAACTGACATGAGATGGTATCTCAATGTAGTTTTGATTTGCATGTCTTTAATGACCAGTGATGATGAACATTTTTTCATATGTTTGTTGGCCTCATATATGTCTTCTTTTGTAAAGTGTCTGTTCATATCCTTTACCCACTTTTAAATGGGTTTTTTTTTTTTTTCTTATAAATCTGTTTTAGTTCTTCGTAGATTCTGGATATTAGCCCTTTGTCAGATGGGTAGATTGCAAAAATTTTTCCCATTCTGTTGGTTGCCAGTTCACTCTAATGACTGTTTCCTTGTTGTGTAGAAGCTGTGGAGTTTGATTAGGTCCCATTTGTCTATTTTGGCTTTTGCTGCCGATACTCTTGGTGTTTTAGTCATGAAGTCCTTGCCTATGTCTATGTCCTGAATGGTTTTGCCTAGGTTTTCTTGTAGAGTTTTTACGGTGTTAGATCTTATGTTTAAGTCTTTAATCCATTTTGAGTTAATTTTAGCGTAAGATGTCAGGAAGGGGTCCAGTTTCTGCTTTCTGCACATGACTAGCCAGGTTTCCCAACACCATTTATTAAACAAAGGGAATCCTTTCCCCATTGCTTGTTTTTGTCAGAATTGTCAAAGGTCAGATGGTTGTAGATGTGTGGTGTTGCCTCCAAGGCCTCTATTCTGTTCCATTGGTCTATATCTCTATTTTGTTACCACTGCCAAGCTGTTTTGATTACTGTAGCCTTGTAGTATATTTTGAAGCCAGGTAGTGTGATGCCTCCAGTTTTTTTTTTGTTTTTTTTTTTTTTTTCCTCTCCTTAGAATTGACTTGGCTAAGACCCCTTTTCTTAAAAAAATAAAAAGTTAAATAATTAGCCTGGCATGGGCCTGTAGCTCTAGCTATGCAGCAGGTTAATGTGACAGAATCACTTGAGCCCAGGAGTTCAAGTCTACAGTGGCAAGATTCTGTCTCTGGGAAAAAAAAAAAAAAAAAAAATCTAGTTTATTACAAAATGAATACATGTTTAAAAAGTTCAAGTTCAATAAGAACTTATTAAAAATAATCTAAGTCTTAAAAATTATATTTAGTCTGAGAACTAAAGGATGTAAGTGGGGCTATGGAGTGAATTGTTTCCCTCAAAATTTATTTATTTGAAGCCCATAGCCCCCAATATCACTAGAGAGTTGGAGAAAGGGCTGTAAAAAGGATCTTAAACTTAGATTAGGTTATGATGGGGTTTAATCCAATAGTAATGTTGTTCTTGAATAAGAGTGTTGTCCTTGTAAGAAAAGAAACATACTAGACAGCTCTCTCTTTCCAGACATGAGCATGCACAGAAGAGAGGCCATGTGAGAACAAAGCAAGAAGGTTGCCATCTGCAGGTTAGGAAGAGTGACCACACCAGAAATCAATCCTAATGGGAAGCTGATTCTGATCTTTTAGCTCTGAATCTGTGGGAAATTAAATGTCTGTTTTTTAAGCCACTGAGTTTGTTATATTTTTGTTAATGTAACCCCAGTAGACCAAGAGAAGTGGGGAAAATGAGGTTTTATATACAGTATAGTTTTGGAGAGTGCTTTCCAGAGAATTGAAGAACTACATAAACATTCAGAGCTGACAGAATCCTTAATTCAGTAGAACTGAAAGAATTCAAACCTAAGAGAGAGTTTGAGAAATGCACCTGGAGAAACAGGGACCAGATCAAGAAAGGATATTCAGATTATTCACTATTGATTAGTAAACTTACTTTATCATGCTGGTACATAATATGTATTAACTTGCTTTTATATGAAACAGATTCCTTTTCATTACACAATTTAATGTATTTTTATTATTGGTCATAATTAATAGTGTTGAAATCAATTTATTTTTAAAGTATATGTGATTTTTGATTTATAAGTTCTTTTTTTTTTTCTCCAGAATCTGCAGCAAAACTTTCTTCCGTTACTTAATCCAAATAAAATATAAATTTGGAAAAATCATATTCATGTATTCATGTAGTTATACACCTTATAGAAAGATCTGTAACTTCTTACTATTTTTCCTAAGAATAATAATGTTCTTTGTTCAGTGTAAAGGTGATTTAAAAATCAGTACATTACTCAGCATTTTAAAAACCAAAACACCCTCTTTTGTTTCTTAATTTGCATGTTTTTTTAAAAAAATATAATTCATAATATTGGCTTTTTAAAAAGCCAAAACATATGAGGAAACACGCAGTTGAAATAAGGAATGCATTTAAAAAGTGAAAAATAATAATTTTAATTTTAAAAGATATGTAGAATAGGGCAAATACATTTTCAGAACCACTTAATCTAAAGAAGAATCAAAGAAGACCACTTTTACAATAGTTTTCCAGATCATGAACTACTGTAAAAGTAAGCTATTCTGAGAGGACTCTGAGAATATGATGGAATAGAAAGCACCAGGAAACTGTCTCCCCACATACGGAACAATTGCACTGAAAGTTTTTCTGACGTCATGATTCTGGAATTTTGAATTCGATTAAAGGCTTGTAACTTCCAACAAAAAGTTTAGACTTCATAAATTACATTTAATTTCAGTACATTTTGGATCTTAGCATAGAACAGCCATTCCCCATATGTCAGCACTGGGTCGGATGACTGTGCACATATTCCTAGAGCAGCTTGCCTGAATCTTGCAGAATCAGAGTGGAAAATAAGGGCTCTGTCTTCCAAATACCTAGGTCGGTGTTCCACTTGCTTATTGCTGCTTCTGATTGCAGGTGCAGACATAGATGTTAGTAGTCATTGTGGCAAGTTCCTTTCTTTCTGCCTAAATCAACTTCCAGGAGATCTAAGGAGTGGAAATTATTTTCTCCCCTTCATTTTTCTTTCTCCTACCCTTTTGGAATCCTGATATTAAAGACTAGAATACTAAAAAATAAATAACAAAATAAACAAAACAGCCCCCCAAAGCTCCTACAATGTGGGGAAAATTAGAAAGTCACTGTCCATGCCCAGGGAAAAGCATAGAAGACATGAGAATATCTTAAGTTTACACCTCAAGCTGATGTGGAGCTTAAGGACAGTCAATAATCATCAAAAACAAGACAAAAGCAAATCCTAAAAGTAAAAAATCCTAGGGGGAAGGTGATAGTTGAGTTACTATATTATTATATTCAAACATCCAGTTTGCAATAAAGAAATCACAAATAATATAAGAAAATAAGGAAGTATGGTCCACTCGAAGTAAAAAAATAAATCAATAGGAACTGTCCCTGACAAAGGTAAGATGACAGACCCACTAGATAAAGACTTTGAAACAACTGCCTTAAAGAAATTTGAATAAATAAGATATGAAGTAAGGCAGGAAAATAATGTATGGGTAAAACAGAAATATCAAAAAGGTGATCAAAAACTTAAAGCAAAAATAAATCCCAGAACTGGAAAGTATAATTGAAAATAAAGATTTACTACATGATGTCAAAGGAAGATTTGATCAGTCAGAAAAAAAGAATCAGCAAATTAGAAGTTGGGCAACTGAAAGTCTAATAAACAGAAAAAAGATAATTGAAAATAAGTGAACAGAGCCTAAGGGAACTCTGGATACTATCAAGTGAACCAACATAAATATTCTGGGAAACCCATAAAAACAGAGAAAGAGGAAGGGAGAGAGAGATTATTTCAAAATATAATAGCCCAAAACATCCCAAATATGACAAAAACTGTGAATACAAACAGCCAGAAAACTTACTAAACTTTATTCAGAATAAACTCAGAGACCACCACTAAGACACATTAAATAAAATCTTGAAAGACAAATATATATATATATATATATATATATATATATATATATATATTTTTTTTTTTTAATTGCATTTTAGGTTTTGGGGTACATGTGAAGAACATGCAAGATTGTTGCATAGGTACACAAATGGCAGTGTGGTTTGCTGCCTTCCTTCCCCTCACCTGTATCTGTCATTTCTCCCCATGTTATCTCTTCCCACCTCCCCAGCCCCCCTGTAACTCCCCCATTTCCCCCCAACATACCCCAGTGTGTAGTGGTCCCCTCCCTGTGTCCATGTTTTCTCATTGTTCAACACCCGCCTATGAGTGAGAACATGCAATGTTTGATTTTCTGCTCTTTTGTCAATTTCCTGAGAATGATGGTTTCCAGGTACATCCATGTCCCTATAAAGGACATGAACTCGTTTTTGATGGCTACATAATATTCCATAGTGTATATGTACCACATTTTCCCTATCCAGTCTATCATCAATGGGCATTTGGGTTGGTTCCAGGTCTTTGCTATTTTAAACAGTGCTGCAATGAACATTTGTGTGCATGTGTCCTTATAGTAGAATGATTTATAATCCTTTGGATATATACCCAGTAATGGGATTGCTAGGTCAAATGGGATTTCTATTTTTAGGTCCTTGAGGAATCGCCACACTGTCTTCCACAATGGTTGAATTAATTTACACTCCCACCAACAGTGTAAAAGTGTTCCTATTTCTCCACATCCTCTCAAGCATCTGTTGTCTCCAGATTTTTTAATGATCACCATTCTAACTGGTGTGAGATGGTATCTCAATGTGGTTTTGATTTGCATTTCTCTAATGACCAGTGATGATGAGCATTTTTTCATATGTTTGTTGGTCTCCTGTATGTCTTCTTTTGTAAAGTGTCTGTTCATATCCTTCACCCATTTTTGAATGGGCTTGTTTGTTTTTTTCTTGTAGATCTGTTTTAGTTCTTTGTAAATTCTGGATATCAGCCCCTTGTCAGATGGGTAGACTGCAAAAAAATTTTTCCCATTCTGTTGGTTGCTGATTCACTCTAATGACTGTTTCTTTTGCCGTGCAGAAGCTGTGGAGTTTGATTAGGTCCCATTAGTCTATTTTGGCTTTTTTTTTAGCCATTGCTTTTGGCATTTTGGTCATGAAGTCCTTGCCTATGCCTATGTCCTGAATGGTTTTGCCTAGATTTTCTTCTAGGGTTTTTATGGTGTTAGGTCTGATGTTTAAGTCTTTAATCCATCTGGAGTTAATTTTGATGTAAGGTATCAGGATGGGGTCCTGTTTCTGCTTTCTGCACATGGCTAGCCAGTTTTCCCAACACCATTTATTAAACAGGGAGTCTTTTTCCCCATTGCTTGTTTTTATCAGGTTTGTCGAAGATCTGATGGTTGTAGATATGTTGTATTTCCTCTGAGGCCTCTGTTCTGTTCCATTGGTCTGTATCTCTGTTTTGGTACGAGTACCATGCTGTTTTGATTACTGTAGCCTTGTAGTATAGTTTGAAGTCCGGTAGTGTGATGCCTTCTGCTTTGTTCTTTTTGCTTAGAATTGACTTGGCTATGTGGGCTCTCTTTTTGTTCCATATGAAGTTTAAGGTGGTTTTTCCCAGTTCTATGAAGAAGGTCATTGGTAGCTTGATGGGAATAGCATTGAATTTGTAAATTACTTTGGGCAGTATGGCCATTTTCATGATGTTGATTCTTCCTAACCATGAACATGAAATGTTTCTCCATTTGTTTGTGTCTTCTCTTATTTCGTCGAGCAGTGGCTTGTAGTTCTCCTTGAAGAGTTCCTTTATGTTCCTTGTTAGTTGTATTCCTAGGTACTTTATTCTCTTTGTAGCAATTGTGAATGGCAGTTCATTCTTGATTTGGCTCTCTTTAAATCTGTTACTAGTGTATAGGAATGCTTGTGATTTTTTGCACATTGATATTGTATCCTGAGGCTTTGTTGAAGTTCTTTATCAGTTTCAGGAGATTTTGGGCTGGGACGATGGGGTCTTCTAGATATACAATCATGTCATCTGCAAATAGAGACAATTAGATTTCCTCCTTTCCTATTTGAATACCCTTTATTTCTTTTTTTTTTTTTTTTTTTTTTTTTTTTTTTTTTTTTTTTTTGCCTGATTGCTCTGGCTAGAACTTCCAGTACTATATTGAATAGGAGTGGTGAGAGATGGCATCCTTGTCTAGTGCCAGATTTCAAAGGGAATGCTTCCAGTTTTTGCCCATTCAGTAAGATATTGGCTGTTGGTTTGTCATAAATAGCTTTTATTATTTTGAGATATGTTTCATCATTACCTCATTTATTGAGGGTTTTTAGCATAAAGGGCTGTTGAATTTTGTCAAAGGCCTTATCTGCATCAATTGAGATAATCATGTGGTTTTGTCTTTGGTTCTGTTTATGTGGTGAATTACGTTTATGGACTTGCATATGTTGAACAAGCCTTGCATCCCTGGGATGAATCCTACTTAATCATGACGGATAAGCTTTTTGATATGCTGTTGCAATCGGCTTGCCAGTATTTTATTGAAGATTTTTGCATCTATGTTCATCATGGATATTGGTCTGAAGTTTTCTTTTCTTGTTGAGTCTCTGCCTGGTTTTGGTATCAGGATGATGTTTGTCTCATAAAATGATTTGGGAAGGATTCCCTCTTTTTGGATTGTCTGGAGTAGTTTCAGAAGGAATGGTA
The DNA here is from genome assembly GCF_048565385.1 of Saimiri boliviensis. NCBI lineage: Eukaryota > Metazoa > Chordata > Mammalia > Primates > Cebidae > Saimiri > Saimiri boliviensis. The sequence continues at coordinate 154,870,298 of NC_133451.1, forward strand.
CCAGCTCCTCTTTGTATGTCTGGTAGAATTCGGCTGTGAACCCATCTGACCTGGGCTTTTTTTGGGTGGTAGGCTCTTAATTGCTTCCTCGACTTCAGACCTTGTTATTGGTCTATTCATGGTTTCGACTTCTTCTGGGTTTAGGCTTGGGAGGATGCAGGTGTCCAGGAATTTATCCATTTCTTCCAAGTTTACTAGTTTATGTGCATAGAGTTGTTTGTAATAATCTCTGATAATGGTTTGGATTCTGTGGAATCTGTGGTGATATCCCCTTTATTGTTTTTTATTGCATCATTTTGGTTGTTCTCTCTTTTCTTTTTTATTAATCTGGCTAGTGGTCTATTTTGTTGATCTTTTCAAAAAACCAGCTCCTGGATTTATTGATTTTTTGAAGAGATTTTTATGTCTCTATTTCCTTCAGTTCTGCTCTGATCTTAGTTATTTCCTATCTTCTGCTAGGTTTTGAGTTTTTTTGATCTTGCTCCTCTAGCTCTTTCAATTTTGATGATAGGGTGTCAATTTTAGATCTCTCCTTTTTCTCATGTGGGCACTCATTGCTATATATTTTCTTCTAGAGACTGCTTTAAATGTGTCCCAGAGATTCTGGTATGTTGTGTCTTCGTTCTCATTGGTTTCGAAGAACATCTTTATTTCTGCCTTCATTTCATTGTTTATCCAGTCAACATTCAAGAGCAAGTTGTTCAGTTTCCATGAAGCTGTGCAGTTCGGAGTTAGTTTCTGCATTCTGAGTTCTAACTCTATTACACTGTGGTCTGAGACACTGTTTGTTATGATTTCCGTTCTTTTGCATTTGCTGAGGAGTGATTTATTGCCAATTATGTGGTCAATTTTAAAGTAGGTGTGATGTGGTGTTGAGAAGAATGTATATTCTGTGGATTTGGGGTGGATAGTTCTGTAAATGTCTATTAGGTTTGCTTGTCTAGGTCTGAGTTCAGGTCCTGGATATCCTTGTTGATTTTTCTCTCTGGTTGATCTGTCTAATATTGACAATGGGGTGTTAAAGTCTCCCACTATTATTATTTGGGAGTCTAAGTCTCTTTGTAAGTCATTAAGAACTTGCCTTATGTATCTGGGTGCTCCTGTATTGGGTTCATATACATTTAGGATCGTTAGCTCTTCTTGTTGCAGTGAACTTTTTACCATTATGTAATGTCCTTCTTTTTTGTCTCTTTTGATCTTTGTTGCTTTAAAGTCTATTTTATCAGAGATGAGAATTGCAACTCCTGCCTTTTTTTTTTTTTTTCTCTCCATTTGCTTGTTAGATCTTCCTCCATCCCTTTATTTTGAGCCTTTATGTATCCTGCATGTAAGATGGGTTTCCTGGATACAGCACACTGATGGGTTTTGGCTTTTTATCCAATTTGCCAGTCTGTGTCTTTTGATTGGGGCATTTAGTCCATTTACATTTAGGGATAGTATTGTTATGTGTGAATTTGATACTGTCATTTTGATGCTACCTGGCTGTTTTGTTGGTTAGTTGATGCAGCTTCTTTATTGTGTTGATGCTCTTTTACCATTTGGTATGTTTTTGGAGTGGCTGGTACTGGTTGTTCCTTTATATGTGTAGATCCTTTTTCAGGAGTTCTTGTAGAGCAGGTTTGGTGATGATGAAATCTCTGAGTACTTGCTTGTTTGCAAAGGATTTTATATTTCCTTCCCTTATGAATCTTAGTTTGGCTGGATAGGAGATTCCGGGTTGAAAGTTCTTTTCTTTAAGGATGTTGAATATTGGCCCCCAATCTCTTCTGGCTTGTAGGGTTTCTGCTGAGAGATCTGCTGTGAGTCTAATGGGCTTCCCTTTGTGGGTAACCTGACCTTTCTCTCTGTCTGCCCTTAGCATTTTCTCTTTCATTTCAACCCTGGTGAATCTGATGATTATGTTCCTTGGGGTTGTTCTTCTTGAGGATTATCTTTGTGGTATTCTCTGTATTTCCTGGATTTGAATATTGGCCTGCCTTGCTAGGTTGGGGAAGTTTTCCTGGATAATATCCTGAGGAGTATTTTCCAACTTGGATTCATTCTCTTCATCACATTCAGGTACACCTATCAAACGTAGATTAGGTCTTTTCACATAGTCCCACATTTCTTGAAGATTTTGTTCATTCCTTTTTGTGCTGTTTTTCTCTGTTCTTGCCTTCTGTTTTTATTTCATTCAGTTGATCTTCAACCTCTGATATCCTTTCTTCTGCTTGGTCAATACGGCTGTTGAAACTTGTGCATGTTTCGTGAAGTTCTCGTGTTGTGTTTTTCAGCTCTGCCAATTCACTTATATTCCTCTCTATGTTGTCCATTCTCATTAGCATTTCGTCCAATCTTTTTTCAAGGTTCTTAATTTCTTTGCATTGGGTTAGAACATATTCTTTTAGCTCACTGTAGTTTCTTACTATCCACCTTCTGAAGTCTGATTCTGTCATTTCATTAAACTCCTTCTCCATCTGGTCTGGTTCCCTTGCTGGTGAGGAGTTGTGATCTCTTTTAAGAGGAGAGGTGTTCTGGTTTTGGGAGTTTTCATCCTTTTTGTGCTGATTTCTTCACATTTTTGTGGGTTTATCCACCTGTTGTCTTTGTAGTTACTGTCTTTCAGATTGGGTCTCTGAGTGAGCTTCTAGTTTGTGGATCCTCAATTTACTTCTTTTTTTTTTTTTTTTTTTTTTTTTTTTTTTTTTTTGCTTTCCTTCTAACAGTCTGGCCCCTCTGCTGTAGGACTGCTGAGGTCCTTTGCAGGCCCTGCTTGCCTGGGGATCACCTGCAGCAGCTGCAAAACAGTAAAGGTTGCTACCAGTTTCCTCTTCCGCTATCTTTGTCCCAAAAGGATGCTCTCCAACCGTCCGTCCGTTCTCTCCTTTATGAGGTGACTCTTTGGTTCTATGGGGGTCAGGGAGCTACTGGAGGAGACAGTCTATCTTTTATTGGGGCTTAAGTCCTGAGCTGTGAGCTCTGTTGTTCATTCAGAGCTGCTGGGCAGGTATGTTTAGGTCTGCTACAGCTGAACTCATAAACTGCTTTTTGTTCCCAGGTGCTCTGTCCTGGGGAGTTGAGGCTTTATGTGTTTCCGTTGTGCTACTGCCTTTTTTATTTTTTCTTTCAGGCCTGCCCCACCCAGCTAGCAGCCCACCTAGCCACTGTCTGCCTGCAGAGGCTTTGCTGTGCTGCTATGGGCTCCACCCAGCTGCCCTGTGCTCTTACCTGCAGTCCTGTTTATATGGGCGTAGTTAGAACTACCTTGGCATAGGTGGCCCCGCCTCTGTTACGGTGGACTCTCTCTGTTGTGGCAGGTTGCCTCAGCAATGGCAGCCTGACTCCATAGTGGTGGACAGTCTCAGTAATGGAGGACGCTCCTCCTCCACATAGCCGGACCATCACGAGTTCAGCTGTGCTTGCTGTGAAACGCTCAACCCAGAGCATTTTCAATTACTGTTTTTGTTGTCTTTGTTGTTGTTGGGGGTGGGGGGTTGGGACCAACTGAGCCTGATCACCTGGCTCCCTGACTCAGAGTCTTTTTTTTATTTTTTAAGTTGAATGACCCAGTGTTCCAGTCGCTTGTTGAAAAGGCACCGGGATCTCCCATGCTGTGACTCACTGAGTCGGCTCAAACCGTGGCGCTGGCTCCTGGCGGTATTTTTGCCTAGGAATCTCCTGGCCTGGCTCGCTATTTCAGATGAATGGGCAACTCTGCCATCTCAGGGCTCCAATTGCCAGCTAAGAGGGCTCCCAAACCAGTGACTTTTGTATGGAGAACTGCCGCAACAGGGCGTGGTCAAAGCAACCTGGCAGGCCAAATCAGACAGACAGACAGCTGCACTGGCCAGAACAGTGGTGCTGGCGACCCCTCTGCCTGGGTATCTCCTGGTCTGTGGGCAATAAAAATTTGTCTGGAAATGCGGTGTCCACTCACCCTCTGCACTTTCACTGGGAGCTGAAGTCCGGAGCTGTTCTTAGTCGGCCATCTTCCCAGCATTCCAAAGATAAAATATTTAAAGTAGCAATAATGAAGTGCCTCATTGCATGCAAAGGATGTCTAATAATGTTATCAGCAGATTTCTTATAAAGAAACTGGAAATCAGTAGGCAGGAAGTTGATATATTCAAAATGATAAAAGCAAACAATAGCTGTCAACAAAATGTTTAGCAAAATTTTCCTTCACAATTTTCTTCAAAAGGAAGTGAGAAATTAAGACATTGTCTGGTAAACAAAAGCTGAGGAAATTCATTATCACTGGATATACCCTACAATAAATTCTAAATGAAGTCTTTCAGATTGATATGAAAGGGCACTAGATAGTAACCTGATGCCATATCAAGAAATAGAGACTTCAGGAAATGTAAGTACATGAACAATTAGAAAACCTAGTATTATTGTAACAATAGTTTGTAACTTCCCTTCTTGTTTTCAATGTGATTTAAGAAACTAACAGATTTTTAAAAGTATTCATCTAAAATCTCGTATTACTGGAACTTTACTTGGTAACTTAATATTTTATTTTCTACATAATTTAATAGAGTAATACATTGAAGAACAACTATTAGTTTATATTTTGGACACATAATGTACAAATCTAGTTTTGTGACATCAGTAACTGAACAGGTTTGTGTTGCAGTTGTAAATAAGCACATTTTTGTTTCCTCTTTAAGTTAAGCTTGTATAAATTCAAATTAGAGTGTTATATAATGTTAACTATAATGCCTATGGTAATCACAAAGAAAATAGTTTTAGAATATACAGAAAAGAAGATAAGAAGAAAAGTACCATGTGTCATTGTGTCACTACCAAAAATTAACTAAATATAAAAGAGTCAGTGATGCAGAAAATGAGGATTAACAAAAGCTATAAAGTATATAGAAAACAAATAGTACAATGACAAATCTATCCTTATCAGTAATTACTTTAAATGTAAGTAAACTGTTAAATTAAAAGACAGAGATTGACGAAATAAATGTATAAAATCACAATCCAACTATATACTGTTTTCAGAGGCTTGCTTTAAGTCCAAGACTATGAATATGTTGGAAATAAAAAAATAGAAAAGATATTCCATGGAAATAGTAACCAATAGAGAGAATAAGTAGCTGTAGCTGTAATATTGTCAGACAAAAAAAAAAAAAAAAAAAAAAAGGCAGGGGCACTGGAGACACACTGCTATGACATGCATTCTAGCTTGACAGTTTGAATGGAGTAGTTAAATCACTTAGCTGAATTCTGTTACTTAGTAAAATCACTTATCTGAACTGTCATAAGTTTTATTATTTTTAAACTGAACGAACTGGTATTTTCTTCCTCTAAAAGTTACGAGGATAAAAAGAAGTAACATAAGTAATAGAATCATAAGAATTTCTTTCATATAGTGGTGACTCAATGCATATTAGATAGCATTGTTAACTGAGCTACTGCTTACTTTCTAGATGAATTTGGTACTTATCAAATTCATTAAGATAGTAAGCAGTAGCTCAGTTTTGTTCTGCTTCTCTAGTTCAACTTCTTTGTCACCTTATTCTGCTGTTTCATCATCTCTTTTTTGAGGTTATGTATAATGGAATTATGGTTAGTAGTAAATTCTTCAAAGCAATCAAAGGAAATGAATTTCAGTCTATTGGAAAATGTTATCTTCCAATCTGAGCTTTTCTACAGCCTTTTATATGTTACTTGTTCTCTTCTATTTTTTTTTTTCTACTTAGTTTAATGTTTTCTAGGCCAGCTTTGTCTACATATTATAGATAACATATGTGTAGAATGTGTAGAAAAATTCATTCTGATACTTTTTCTACCTGCCTGGGATCAGTTTATATTAGCTCAGGCAGCTTGATCGGGACTGGATAAATCAAGATGGCTTCATCTGCATACATGGTGACTAAGCTGGGGTGGGAAGAATGGCTTGGGATACTTGGACTTACTGCACCTTCTAGTCTCTTATTTTCCTCTTATTACAGTGCTTCTCTGTATCTACCTGGTTTCTCTCTCTAGCATGGTGGCAAGCCTTTTAAATGACAGCTGGTTTCCAAAGATAAAAGGAATAAACTGCCTCAACCTGAAAACATATAGTGTCACTTTGACTTTATTCTATTGTCACAGCAAGTCACAAGTTAGTCATTGTTAGTGTAGACAGAAGCTACCTTGCAATGGGAGAAAATCATATTCATACAGAGATGAAAATAATTATTTTTCAGTGATATATATTCTCCAGGGTGTAGAAGTGCTAACACATTGTACCTGGTATATATTTGTTGAATGCGTGAAAGAATATCACTTTCATCATTGCATATAATTTCTAAATATATTTTAGAAGAGAAATGGTAACTTAGAATACATTACAATGATTATTATTTTACTACAGATCATTTATTATTATGATAAAGAACTTAAAATTCCTTGTATTCAGTGTAGGAAAAAAATTACTTTCCATTATTATTTGAAAATATTGGATTTTAAATAATGGTATGTTACATAGCATGAAAACTGAGGTTAGTATATAATAGTAGAAACTAAGCAAATGTTCTGATTTGTGTGTTCTTATATGTGTAAAAATTGATAAATATTTTATAGTTATGAGGCTCGTGGATTCAGAAGATGGTTAATTGGGAAAATCGAAGAGATCAATTTTCTTTTTCTGTGGACACTTCTTAAAGCTAGAGGACTTTTTCCTCATTTGTTTTTTATAAATTCCTTATTGTATACTGACCATACCTCTTGCAACGATGTTTGTTTTTCCCTTTGAGGTGTGTTTTTGGGATTTGTTCTTTTCTTTAAATGAGACTGGAGGCTTAAAGGAGCCTGTAGTGATGTATTTGACTTATTTCAAGGAGATATTGGCCCTCTCACTTTTTCTTTCATTCTTACCCTTTCATTTCCTCTCTTTGGACTGCCTGTCTTTACACCATGACATGGAGAAATAAGACACAGAGTTTGGATGCTCTCTCTCTCTTCCTTTTAGTATTTCTCACATTTTTTCTTTTATGTTTTTGTTATTGACCAGTGAAACAGGCCTGTGATGCTGCCATTAGGTGATCGCTGAGAGAGTGGTGGCATCTTATCTCATCTAATTTCATCCTTGTGTTCTCTATTCAGACTGCCTCCTATCTCACAGTTGTTAATTCTACCTCATAGTTGTTAAAGCTACATACAGGTAGGCTTGGTGCTGCTTCCTTCAGGTAATAGCCCCCTCCCTTTGAGAAATCTGTACTTGAAAGATCTTGCCTTAGCATAATTTGAGTATTCCAAAAAATATTTTTTTATTTGCACAATTTATTCTTGCTTATTACCAATTGTGGGACCTGACAAGTTCAAAATTTATAAGACAAACTGGCAGGCTAGGAATTCAGGAAAGAATTGTAGTTTTGAGGCTGAAACCACTAATTCAGTTTTTTTTTTCAGTTCAATTTTGAGAATGAAACTATTAATTCAGGCAGAATTTCTATGTTGCAATGTAGAAGCTGAATTTCTTTTCTTTAGAAAACTTCATTCTTTGTTCTTGTCTTCAACTGATTGGATAAGGCCTGTCTACTTTATGGAGGATAATTGGTTTTATTTAAAGTAAACTCACTATAAATGTTAATCATATCTAAATAAATGCCTTTACAGAAACATCAAGACTAGTATTTGACTAAGCAACTGATTGCTATAATCTAGAAAACTTGACACATCAAATTAACCATCACATCTCCCTTTCATTCGACTTTATGACACGCATTCTCACTTCACCAATAATAGTCATATTCTCTGATTTTCAGCTTTCTGACAAAGAAAGTTACCAAAATAAAAGCAATATTTTGTAGAAAACTAGTTTCATGTTAAAATAAGCTACTTATTAAATAAAGGAAATTAGACCAGTAGAAAAATATTAGTCATACTAAATGAGATTTTATAAAGACAAAAATAATTATTAAAAAATAAAAATAATTATCTATCATTTGAAAGCCCATTGGTTTGGAAGTATATATATTTTTAATGTGTATCCTACATTTTCCAAAAAAATTACTAGAATACGACTTAAAATTGAAATATTTGCATTAGCTAACATTATTTAATTCATTTAAAAAAGTGCCATATATGAGTAAAGAACAGTGTGTTGAAGATGGTGTTTAAGTTCTTTATCTAACTGGTTAAATATTTTGTTCTTTACATATTATTGTGTAACTTTAGCTATTATATTAAAATCATCTAAAGAATTTTTTTTGTTTTTGAACTATGTAAAAGGGATTAGGACTTTTGAAATTGTAAAGTAACATTCTCAGTAAATCCTCTTCCCCTAAAAAATCAATGATGATATTGAACAACATTGAATTCTGGAAATCATCCAGGGCATGCAACAAATTGAGAAGCCATGGTGCAAGCAAAACTGCTAAACCTCTGTTAAGAATAGTAACATCTGTGGTGTTTTACTCCTGGCAAGCTCTCATTCTTCCCAGCTCTATCAGTATGGTAGTTTCACCAGGGTAGGAAAAGCCATGAAAAACCAGAAGTTTAGCTTCTGGAGCTAACTTAATCTGGAGCAGTACACATAAAATTTCCATCTTAAAGTGATGTTGAAAAAACTGTCCATTTACTGGTAAATAATTGCCAAATACCAATTCACAGATAATCTATGGTTTCCATACATGTTGGAATAAGTAACAAACCAGCAAACTAGTCAGATATTTAACAGAGAGAGCTGGAGGATGAGATCACTAAAGTGGGCCTTGATAAGTACTCATTTACCTGGAGGTCTGGAAAGCTGCATATATGCTCAAGGCTGTGATCAATCACAACAGCAGAGAATGAACATAAAGGCTTTTTCATGTACAAAGATCTTAGTCTGTTTGGACTGCCATAACAAAATACCATAAACTGGGCTACTTATAAACAATAGAAATTTATTTCTCAAAGTTATGGAGGCTGGGAAATCAAAGGCTAAGGCACCAGTGGATTTGATAGCTGGTGAGGGACCACATACTGGTTCATAAAGGTGTCTCTCACGGCAGAGGAGTCAAGGTAGCTCTTTAGAGCTTCCTTTGTATGGAGACTGATCCCATTCATGAGGGCTGCACTCTCATGATCTAATCACCTTCTAAAGACCCTACCTCTTAATACTATCACATTTGTGATTACTTTTTCAGCATATGAATTTTTTGGGTACACAAATATTCAGACCACAGCAACAGAGGAGAAGTGAAGAAGGCCTAGTAGAAAGAAATACCTGGGACAGATTTCTATTAAAAAAATAAAATGCCTAAGAACTGAAAGTATAACCTAATCTTTAATAGATCCATTAGTAATAGGTAGAAAGAAGCCTTTTTAAAGAACAATCTCATATCAGTCATTGACTGACATCTGTGCTCTGTTGACACAGAGGTGACATCTAGAAAGCCAGGATTAAAATTAAAAACAAGCATTCATGTGGAAAGGCAATATTATAGAAGAAGAAAGCAAATTAGTATCCTGAGGGTGGTGATGGAAATAGGGGTTGACTGTAAAGTCTAAAACTGGATTTGGTCATGATTGCACAGTTCTGTACATTTATTTGTAAGCATTGAACTTTATACTTTTTTTTAATACAATTCTAGTCTGGGCTAGTCACCAGATTTCTGGGGGACTCCATCAGGTACTTTTGTTATGTTCTAAGCACTTATCTATTCTACAAAGTCCATTCCACCACACATGAGGTGGTGTGATGCAAATACCAACGTGAGATTAACACCTGCTGCAATTACTGTACTTCTAAAAACAAATCAGTCTGACAGCAAAAATGTAATCACATTTTTAATTAGGAGATGGAAAATATAAAATATTTTAAATTGGAATATTTCATATGATTTGATAAAAAGAAGCATTAACTACTTTGTTGAATGATACGCATTTCAACTCAAAGAAATGCAAAATATACTTAACCTTGTTCTTTATCTGTAATATCTTGAAAAGTTGCTTTTCAAAGGTATATAGTTTTCTAGTTCATTACCCATCCTAGCAACTAAACCTGTGAACAGCTGCATGCTAGATAGTGAAAAATAATAGATACGTTCAAATAATTTAGAAAATAAAAGGACACTTAGAAATCATGCAGTTCAAATCCTGTACCCTGTATTTATTGCAAGAAAAGTCTTATAAGGTTCCTAGGCCACAAATTTTTTTTATTTGCACAATTTATTCTTGCTTATTACCAATTGTGGGACCTGACAAGTTCAAAATTTATAAGAAAAACTGGCAGGCTAGGAATTCAGGAAAGAATTGTAGTTTTGAGGCTGAAACCACTAATTCAGTTTTTTTTTCAGTTCAATTTTGAGAATGAAACTATTAATTCAGGCAGAATTTCTATGTTGCAATGTAGAAGCTGAATTTCTTTTCTTTAGAAAACTTCATTCTTTGTTCTTGTCTTCAACTGATTGGATAAGGCCTGTCTACTTTATGGAGGATAATTGGTTTTATTTAAAGTAAACTCACTATAAATGTTAATCGTATCTTTAATTGCGTTACATTGTTTAGACAACTATTTTCATCATTTGAAACTAACTCTGCTTTGCTTTTTCTTTTTTCTTTTTCTTTTTTTTTTTTTTTTTTTTTTAGAGGAAGAAAGAGAAAGAGGAAGAGGGAGAGAGGATGGGGATGATGGGGATATTGCTTTATTTCCGGGGCTAGAATGCAATCTAAATATGGATATGCCTATAATTGTCCTATAATGGAGACATAAAAGAAAATGAGGGAAGAGAATTACAAACAAGGAGCCAACCAACATTTCGTTTAAACTTCTAAGTTGATATGATGCGGTACTGGAAGAGTTCTATAAATGTTAACACTTATTATTTAACTTGTTATGAGAGAAAGATTTGGTCAGTGATTTATGTAAAATCCTTTTCTACCAAATTCTAATTTTTAAAATGTACTCTGTTTAGAATTATTATGTGCCCAAATTCATCTCACATATAGTAATATTTTAATAAATAGAATTTATATTTGAACACTAAAATTCCATAACTATTTAAATATGAAATACCAATATTTATGGTAACAACAGTGTTTATTATTTAATAATATTTATTCAATCTCTTGTCAGTGTTGGACAAGGAAGAAGAAGGAGATAACCTCTGAGCTAATGGAACTTACAGTGTAGGAGCAGGAAACAATATGGAAGTTGAGCCATTTAATAATAATAAAAACAGCACATTCAATAATAGTAAGTAATGAAGTATATTAGATATTAGATAATAAGTATATTAGATACTTGATGAAAATAAGACAGTAATCATATTGGAGAAAGAGAGTTAATAGTTTTGTTTCTTGTTTGATTGTTGTTTGCTTTTTGTCTAGGGAAGGCTTCTTATTAAACAGGAAGCATAATGCTTCTCTTATGAGACATCAATCATGCAAATAACTGGTGCAAAAACTTTGCAGGTTTTAAAGGAAGTCCTTGCAAACACCCAGATGTGACCCAAGCCAGAGTTTAAGACTCAGTAAAAGGTCATTAGACTGGGAGATTGCTGAGTTAGGGGAGCCTGGTACAAGATGATGTCGGGAATGTGAACATGAGGCACAAGCATTTCAGCACACAAAATGGAGTTTGTATGCATTCTAGGTACAGTAATATATAGAACAATTATTAAAATATTCAACAGAAAATATGACGTAACTAGAAAAATTATTTACCCTCATAAACAGATCAGGATAAGCATCCTCAGCAAAGAATTTGTTGAAATGCTTCTAGGAAGTAATATTTAGTCTTTGGCCAGATCTTTGTGTAGCTGAATGGAGGTTTTTATTTTTACCTACAATAATAGGTCTTTTTATCATTTGGAACCGACCAACAGGAACATAATTGGAAAACAGGAAATAAAGGAAATAAAAAAAAACCCCTAAACTAATAAGTAAGGAAAGGACTATTGATAAAAGAGGGGCCTTGTAAACTATAAGACAGTTAAGAAAATATTTATCCTCTATGACTTTACATCACTCAGTCCTGGGCAGCAGTCCAATGCCTCTCTCTCTGTGTGTGTGTGTGTGTGTGTGTGTGTGTGTGTGTGTGTGTGTGTGTGTTCGAAGGATGTTTGCCTCCTAAATATATTTGGTGTATAATATTCCATCACTGAAGATTTTGGGGATGTTATCAAAACTGAATGCAGCTTATTTAGGGAAATATGCTAATTAAGTGCATTTTAGTATTGAGTATATGAAGATTTTATTTATTAAGAACTTGGATACTGGGGCAATCAGAATCAAAACTGGTAGTGAAAAATTAAAGTGAATGAACAGAATAAATAGAGTTTGGGAAAAGGTAAAAATTCAGGATAAGGAAGCCTGGTTAGCACCATTCATAATCTGGAAATTCTAACCTATCCAAAGTAACTGTTTTTTTTCTAACTTGGAAAACATTATATTTAGCATACAGCTATAAAATTTCTGCTCCTGTGTTGTGTTAAAAAACTACCTCCAATACCTCAGTTAAGTTTGATATAGCTGTCTGTTAGTATTGTGGAGAAAAAAAGACAGAGAAGGCAAGGAAAATCTAGTTTTTTTTTTGTTTTTTTTTTTTTTTTTTTTTTTTTTACAAGAAGCTCATTACTTGCAGTAAAGGAACAGTAACTAATAAGGAAATGGTGTCTAGAAGTTTCAAGAAGAACACTAATGAAGGCAAAGGCAGAAAAAAAATGTATAGAAAAGGGAAATATAAAATTGAGAAGCAACATCTAAATGGATCATTCAAAATTAATGTGATATGGTGGCTCATTTTAAAATATGTACTGGAAGAAACTCACATTTGGAAATTTAAAGTAGGCGTGCTGAATATCTGGCTTACGATAGCTGATATAATAACTATGGCTTTAACTAGACTCCTCTGTGTCCTGCCTCAGATCATTGAGAAAACCTTTTACAACAATCAGTTTTTTTAGGAAAGCAGCTTGGAGGAGATGTAAACTGACTGGAACTCTTCTCAAAACTACTATGTTTTCTTTCTGTCCCAGGACCTTTCTCTTGGAGACACTATGGGAACTCGCACAGGAACCATGTATGACCAAACCTGAAAGTGCAAGCTATTAATACATCACAGGGCAACTTTTGACATAGAAAGGCAGGGATTTTGTAGATTTCCTTCCAAACATCCCTCCAGAGACAGTCTGTGCCACCTTCTACACAGGTTCTTGTGGGTTCTAGTGGAATTGACCACCCAGTTGCTCTTTTGGTGGTCAGCTTAATAATTGTTGATTTCATTTACCCAGTATCCTATTCTTCTATCTTAAGATTACTTCCTTAAACAAACTACTGGTATATGTGATTGTGATGTGTGATGTTGCCATGTGTCAAACTGTGTCATTTTACTTTTCTGTTGGAAAGAATATTGAGATTTAAACAAGAGGTACAATTTATGAAGCAATTACTATATGCTGGGACATACAAGCTTTGTGCGACCATAATTGCTATATTCCTAGTTCAACTCAGAAGAACAAGCTTTTCACTTTATTTTGTAAATTACTATATGCCCAATTGAGCTAGTTAAGACTTGTGAGGAAATATGAAATTATAACAGTACAATATATTGAACACTCAGATAGGAAAAGCAATAGAACAGCAATATCCTAAGTAGTTGTCAGTTATATTCAATTATATTATGAGATTATATACCTATATCTATATTTACAATCTCTTTTTAAAATCTATCTTTAAATTCCACAAGGAGGTTTTCACCAGTATCTCTCTGGGATGGTTTATTTGGCCTAATGTATAGTTCCAGATTTTCATATCCATCAACTTGTATGAAAATACCATTGTAACACAGGAGCGGCTGGTATTATAAGCTAGTACTTATTCAAGGAAGAGTAGTGTCAGAGACATTCAAACCAAGCTACTCCATTGGGAGTGAAGGCCAGGAAAATGAGGCTGGGACTTACTGGGCTACATTCCCCAAAAGTTAGGCATTCTTAGCTTCTAGATGTTTATGGTTAATGGAACAAATTAGTAATGTTTACTAAACAGATCCAGACTTGGGAGAGTTCAAATATCCTGATATCTGGAGAACAAAGGCACTCCTGATTTTGCTTTAAAGATAATAATATTGATTCTTGCAAAATACGGTAATTAAGAAAATTCTTTTTCACAAACCCTTGTAGCAGAGCAGACCTTCCCATGATCTTTTTATCCTGTATAAATGAGCATTGTACCTAGGGTGGACGCATTCTTCCTCATGCTTTCGGGGATGTCCCGCTCTATGTATCTACAAAGTAGCTGTATTTTCACTACTTGACTTTCTTAATAAACTGGCTTTTATTGTGCACTGTGAACTTACCCTGAATTCTTTCTTGCATGAGATCCAAGAACCATCTCTTGGGATCTGGGTAGGGACTCCTTCCTTGTAACAGCAGTTATTGTAATAGCTAGTTGTGGTAGTAGCTAGTATTATTCAAGGAATATTTCAGCTCCTAACTTCAGAAATAATACATAGTAGATTTATACATTCTGGCCACTTGATAGGTGAGTGGGTGTGGGAAACACATGATGTTAGTTTTGGTTGTCTGTCATCACTAAGTCAAGTATTTATTTTCTAGAATGACATCTTTAGGTTCTCTATTTTGCCCTATACATAACTGTCAACCTCAGTGTCTCCTCCATCAGTCTTGGGTTGTAAAAGACTATGATAAGCAGGAACCCCCTAAAGATCTGAAAATCTGTGATAGATATGTAGATTCAATATGTACTGTTTAAAACTATGGAGGTTCTAGGGTTATCTAATAGCATAACACAAAACCGACTGATACACCTATGAAATTGTTCCTTAGTGATCAACTATTTGTGTTGTTTTTATTAACATGTTTTATAATGGAAACTATGAGAATAATCAGATTTTTTTTTTTTCTGTTATAACTTACAGCTACCAACTGTCATTTAAGGTATTATTCTTCTCTGGTAGTGCTCTACTATGTTGTTGATAATTCAATTCTCCAAATTAAGTATTTCATTTCAACTAACTTATTTGATGGAAATCAGTTCCCTGCTTTATTCAAATGAATAAACACAAAGTTACAGAGCATTTTTATATTTTTTAATAGATGAACCCCAAAGGAAGCATCAAAATATTTTCTAGAATTCAGCTATTCCAGTTATTCTTATGTTTATTAAGGTTGTCAATTAATTGATGCTATTTCTTAAAATGTAAATGCTTTCAATTCATCCCTTGTCAGTTAGTAACACAAATCCAATGAATGTTAATGTCCAGTATTGAATTATGAGTCAGGCTGACAAACAGATTCCTTCTCTCATTCTTTATTCAACTTCATTCATATGGCAATAATTGTCCCCCAAGCCATATTTCTATAATTTTATTTAAATATTGTTTCAATGGGAGGATATTTTTATTTGAACTATTTATGCATACTATTCAAATTAAGTCACATTCAACCCAAGTGATTACACTTCTTTCTAGCACCAGTGACAAATCACACTTGGAAGGAAAATAACACATGTCCAGAGAGAGTAAAGCATTGTACAAAATATTGAAAGGAGAATACCATGAATCTATTTACTCAGAATTCAATAAATAAATCACATTTGGGTTACTTTGAGAAATAAATTTGAAGCCATTAGTAGTTTCATTAATAGTTTCCTACTTTTTACTCACAATAATCAATTAAGTAAATTTATTTTAATTTATACAGAGAAAATGTTTCCTTAAAATTTAAATTTGTTGTTATATGATCACCGATAAAAAAGCATTTAAAATGAAATTTCAGTGAACATAAACAATGTGCTTCGAATCAATCAATAGAATAACCTGGCAAAAAAGAAAGAAAATCATTATATCCATAGATAGCCAAATATATACAAATACTCAAAAGAAGGGTGAAAGTAAATACATATGAAAACAAATAAGGAAATGAGACACAGGAGACTACTTGAAGTTGAATAAGGGTAAGACGATGAGGATCAAAAAACTGCCTGCTGAGTATTATGCTTATTACCTGGGTGGCAAAATAATCTGGACGCCAAATCACTGTGATATGTAATTTAACAATATAACAGAACTGCACATATACCACTGAATACAAAATAAAAGTTTAAAAAAATCCTATAGCTAGATACCATTATTATACCAATTTTACATTTGAAGAGATTAAACTTGTTTGGGGCAACAGAACTAGGTTTGGAAGCAGCATTTTCAACATAGACAGATTGTAAAGCCAGAAAGAGAAAGAAAAGCTTCAAGAATGAATATATCCATAGATATTTCAATACAGAATATACAAATACTAAAAAGAAGAGTGAAAGTACCTATGGGCACAAATAAGGAAAAAACAGACATAGGAGCCTACTTAAAGGTGGGGAGAGACTGCTCCCGATATTTTATTATTGCAATCAATGCTGTAATGAACATCTAAGCACAAATAACTTTCCATCCTGCTGAAGTATTTGCTTAAACCACTCCTAAATACAGAACGATTGAGTCCAAAAGTATGCAAGATTTTACGGCATTTTTCTACGTGTTGTTAAATTACTCTTCCAGGTTATTGCACCAGAAGGCCATCAGCAAAGAGTGAAAGTGTATCTGTTTTATGTTGTCTTCAAAAAGTTTGATGTTATTTAAATAAAAATTTGTTTAGTTTGGAGGGTAGAAAAAGAGAGAATGAAATAATTGTATTAATAATGATAGAAAATATATCAAATAATATACGTGTGTTAAGAAACTACCTACTATACATTCTAATAATATTCCTTGAATAGTAAATAAATGTGGAACTTAGAAAAAGAAAATGTTGATTATTTTTTCTCTAAAAATAATTTGCTACCTTTTCTGCATTTAGTTTCAAAGAAATTGATATTTACAAAATGTTCCAAGGATATATTCTTGGAATTATTTTATCATTATATAACAATATGACACCAGCATGCTCATTCTTTTACTTTCTATGATTTTCAAAATGAAACTTATAATGTATTGTTAGCTAATTTCTTGATGGTAGCCATCAATAAAAATCAGCATTAGGTCTCTGGGAATCTGATGCTACTTATTTTAGAAATCAGTGTAAAGAGATTTGGGGAATTTCTCATATGAGTTGAAGATGTCTTTTCTATAGAGCTCATTTGAGCCTATAATGAGTCAAAATTTAAATCAAGGATAAATAACAGAACAAAACATACAACACTCATTAAAATTTAAACTTTAAAAATTTTTCAGAGGAATACGTTACTTGGTGTCTGAAAGAATAGCTTTGTTTTTTACAATTTTATGTACCAAAAAGTAAAAAAAAAAAAAAAAAAAAAAAAAAAAAAAAAAAAAAAGTATACATTTTATTTTACTATATTACAAATTAATATTCTGTTCTTCAAACTTGTTATCCATGTTTTGTAATTGCCTTATATCTACTATTAAAGGGTTGTCCAAACAGATAATATATGTGACAGAGATTGGGTGATTTCTCACAAACCCTGTTTTTTCATCATGAGTATCTGGAAACAGCACATCAAAAAACTGCAGTCCTCTTGTGGTTTGTTACTTACTATGTAATCTGGCAAAAGAACTATGGGTAGAAGAGATTTACATACATCAACTTGGCTGTAATATATTCTTTATTTTCTGTCAGAGGCTATCATTGCCAGTGTATTCAGGGGATCCAATGAAGAATTCTGCATCAGCCCCAGGGATGATGCAGCTATAAGATGCGGGTAGCTTGGATCCCTGGGTCCTTCTTGTAGAAAAGTATCACTTTAAACATACTTTATCCCTACTATGATTTAAGTGAGAAATAAGCTTTTATTGTATTAATCCACTAAAATATTTTGGCTGTTTTTCACAGCAGCTAGAAATGAATTATTTTGACTAATAAAATATAAAGCCATATTAGAAAGCTTTTATGTTTAAGTCAGAATGTTCAAAATAAAAATGCCAGATATTTAATAATGTTATTGGGCTTGATCTATTCTATTTTGATTGATCACTGATAAAAATAATCTGTATTATTTTACATGAGTTTTGTTTCTTAGATTTCACATGCTTAAAGCAGTACCCAAAAGCATTAAAATATACATTTTAGGCCGTTGTAAAGCTGGTGGCTAATTATACATAATATAAATAGAAGTAGAAAATATAATTCTTATACACTTAATATTTTGACTTAAGTATGCTACATTTTTGGTATGCACTTGCCTGTATAAAATGAAGCTGAATAATACAAGAATGTAACCATCATTAATACAATTCAGAAACCCATACAGAGTGATTAAAGCCACTCAAATTGTCCTTGATCATATTTCTGACCACTTAACAGAACTGTCTTTATACTGTCATTAGCTGAGCTTCCCTTTTATAGTTTTCTATGTCCTTGTCAAGTAATTGCTTCAGAACCAGATCAATGAGAATCTATTAAAAAGAATTAAAATCAAACTCAGCCCAAATACCCTTTTCAATGTAGAACTGTCCTCTTTGACCTTAGTATAGAATAATTAATATACATTTATGTTCACCACTGTCCCGAAATTCCCTCTACTGGGCAAAAGAATTGCAAAGATTCAAGATTTTGTGCACGATTCAACATAGCCTTCAGAGGAAGATATATGCTATTATGACATCTGAAACTCTACCAGTTCAATGAATCTCTCAGAAATATGGTAATATTTATATGGTTGATATACCTGAAGAAAATGTTCTCCACAATGGGAAAGAAATAATTAAACCTGGCAGGGATTCCTTTTGCAAGTTATCAAAGTGAAAGGGTAGAAATTGCGGAAGAGTGAATATGTGCTGCTCAAACATCTATTGAAATGTATTCAGAATTAGGACTGTAGCCAATATTTTTAACTCTAAATTTCAATATAACAATTATTGGCTGAGAACATAATGAGAGCAGATAGCTCATAGAGGTTGTTGTCTCTGTGCTAAACATGTTGATTCTGTATTAAGTACAGTTCGTTATAGTCCAGAAATAAGGGAAATATAAGAAAAATGTATAAATATTGTGAAAAATATGCAACTCTGTATTATGCCAATCAAAGAATGTTGATAACTTACAGAAAATATTCTTTTGGGTGTTTTAAAGTTTAGTTGTCCCTGAATTTCTCTAATTAAAAATAATTGTGTGTATGTGTGTGTATTTTTAATTTTTCTTTTATTATGATATAAAAGTGACTTGTTCTTACTTTGAAAAGGTTTGAATACACAGAAAATGTAAGGATAAAATTAAAAGTACATATAATCTCATTACTCAGAGCAATTATTACTAATATTTTAGTATCTTTATAGCCAGCATTTTCTGATAACTTTTTTTTTTTTTTTTTTTTTTTTTTGAGACAGAGTCTCACCCTGTCACTCAGGCTGGAGTGGAGTGGCATGGTCTCAAATCACTGCAGCCTCCGCCTCCTGGGTTCAAGCGATTCTCCTTTCTCAGCCTCTTTAGTAGCTGAAACTACAAACACATACCACTATGCCCAGTTAATTTTTGTATTTTTAGTAGAGACAAGATTTCACCATGTTGGCCTGGATGGTCTTGATCTCCTGGCCTTGTGATACACTGCCTCAGCCTCCCAAAGTGTTGGGAATATAGGCGAGAGCCACCCCACCCGGCCCTGGTAACTTTTTAAAAAGTAGGTGCATATAAAATTTTACATCTCTATATTTACCATTTCACATTATAGCAGCACCACTTCTAAGTATTTACAAGTGTTACTCAAACTCTTATCTTTTATCTTATGTAATCTTCTATTGTTGAACCTCAATAGGTTATTTACAATATTTCACTTTATCTGTGACATTGGTAAAAGCACCTTTGTCAAGATATTGAGATATTTCCTCAGCCATCCTATAAGTTATATCTTCAGGAATTGAAATTACTGGTTCAAAAACGAAAAACTCACATTTTAGAAATTGTTGCTACACACTTCCAAGTAATTTTCCTAAGTACCAATTCCCACTGCCAAAATATATTCGTCTCACTCTATCTCTGCCAACACTGAGCATGATTACTATTTATGTATGCTAAATGTGATCTATTTTGACTTTATTGTTATTTTGCACTGTATTCCTCTGCTCAGTGTTTGGATAAATATTTTCACTCCTTTTTATAATTTTATTTTTATGAGTTGATTAAAACAAGCTGTTATTTTCACGTTTTCGATCAGTTATTTTTGCTTTGCACTTTCTTATAGGCTCACTTTGGACACATTGTGTGCATTAGGTAAGCCTACTAGTAAAGTCACAATCAAATTTTCCACATCGGAGAACAAAGTTTTGGCAAGACATCTATAATCCATACACATTGACTAGGTCAAAGTATGGAATGATTCTGGAAGCTGCAAAATATATAGTGCTTTGAAAAAGTCCAATAATTGTTTCACCAACAAATTTTCAAATCGTTTCTTGAAAACATGGTTTATATCACTGTATATGCAATTTAAAAAATGTTAAAAATGGTTCTACAGTGTCAAGATTTTATTTAAAACAAAATAACCCATTAATACTTCTTCATCAAGTTTATGAAACCTGTTTTTGATTGAAGAATGGAGAGTAACATAGCAAACTTGATGATCTAGAAATTCTATAACTTTCCACCATCACTTGAGGATGTTTATCAGGATTAAAATTGAATAACAGATTTCATTATATTTAACACATCTTAGATTATGATTGCTGTCAAAGTTTCTGAGATTCAATATTTCTCTTTTAAAATATGACATAGTAAAGTTTTAGTAAAACTATTTCTGTCCTTTTTCTAATAATTGTAGAATGTAAAACTAGTTTTGACAATAAAATGTTCGTAGTATTCTACTTTTAGGAGTATTTTAGTCAGTTTGTTAACTTGGAAACTCAAAATATTATTTACATCATTTTTGATCATACAGATATTATAAAGAAAATGCTATAAAGTTGATATTTGTATTATTTATACAAAAAGATCTATAGTTTTGGGTATAGTAGATAGGATAATAATCAGGCTCATAGGCCTGGATTATTTTACTTATGTTGCAATTGAAGTATAATCTCATATGGAATCTATGATATTGTGAAAGCTATTTAACTTTATTATATATAAGCTTTCTCATTTATATAATGAATACTAAGATAATAACTACCTGATTTGTGTGGGATAGATGAGATGACATATATAAAGCATTTAGCCCAATACCTGCCAACGAGGTGATTGGCAGTTATTAATCATTACTAAAGGAATAGTTCTAGGAATAATATGGTTGGTAGTTTATGGAAGATAATTTATTTTAAGGTATATAAGTATCATATTATTTTTAGAAAAAGTAATATTTTATGTCAAACCTAAATGTCATTTTACCTTTAATCCACATGTTAAAAGAATTAGATAAAAACTTTCAATCAACATCATTACAAGAATGAATGTCTGAGTATAGTAAATAAATATAAAACCCTATTATATGAAATTGGGAACAGATGACTCATATGTGATGCTTAGTCTTTCCTTGATTCCATATAATGTTCTCAGAAGAGCTTCATTTTCTGTCATAATTTTGTTTTGTTTTCATACTTGGTGGTAGTTGTGGGCCTAAAAAACTTACCTATTCCAAAACATTATCCTTTATGCTGCCTGTATATTTTGGAGCATTTAGTTAATCCAAACACAAGTTTATCCATTTATAGCTGAGTTAGTAATGTTTTACCATTAATTACATGCCATAACCTTGACAGTATTCACAACTTGAATTATCAACACAATTTGTGTGTGTGTGTGTGTGTGTATCATTGTTTTACCTTTCATATGTTGGCAGAAAATCACACTTTGGGATTGGGAAGCATAGGTAAAACTACATAAAATTTCTCCACACCAGTTTTAAACCAAATAATAGATTTAGAGAGATGATGAGTAAAATATCAGCATTATTACTAAGGAATAATTTTAGAGAATGTGATGTAGAAGTGGCAAAATAGACCTGTAAATATAAGCAACCTCCCAAAGACCTTGAAGACACTTTTTCCAAAGAAGTCTGCCTACCATTTAGAAGTTAAATGCTACCCCACAAAGTCTACCCATAGTTGCGAAGCGTGTTCTTGGATGCATCCTCTAGGAGACCAGAGCAAGAAACTCCTGTAGGCAGAAAGAGACAAAAGTAGCTGTGCAACCCACTCACTTTCTGGAAACTGAGAAAGGCTGAAAAAGCCCAGGTAGCATATTCCTGGGACATGCTTCTAAGGAAAGAGGAGGAGAAGGACTTGGTGTTTTTCCTACTTTGTTATAGCTATCATATGAGGTCATTAACTTTGTTACCAAGATTATAGTACTAGAAGTATTATTTTTTTCCCCCTTTTTGGTGGGTTTGTAAAAGATGTGATCTAAATACATGCATACATACGATATTAGCTTAGGAACAGGAAAAACAGCAATCACAAAATGTTATAAATTGAACTAGATAGAAATTAATAAATTCTTATAATTAGCCCACTCAGCAGCCTGGAATGAAACAAGACAAAACTGTCCCCACTTTCTCTCAACTGTAGACATTTTCATGTGAGTAATCCCCATGACCTAAAAATAAATAGGATTATTTTAGTTATATTTGTATATATTTCATTTCTATGTTAAGTATTTCACTTATACAACTTAAATTATGAATGGCTTCTAATCGTGTCTGCATTGAAATTTATGCTTCTTAACCTGACATTGGAGCTGTAAGATTGGACTTTTTCAACTCACTATGTCCTTAACCAAAGATTTTCTCTGCCCATTTTCACTTTACCTGGTAATCTCTGTTCCCTGTTGTTTGCTTGAATTGACTCATGTTGATTTTCAGATAGCGAGTAAAATGTCACTTTCTCGGAGAAGCCAACTTTCACAGCCTAATCTAAAGCAGATACCTATTGCTATAATCTCTTAATTAACCAATGTTTTAAAATATTTTTTTTATTTTCCTAGTAAACTTAAGCCCCATGAGGGTTTTGTTTAGCTCTGATTGATTGCCCAGTGTCTACAGTACACGGAAATCAGTAGCCTCTCCAAAACCAACTTTTGAATAAATGAATGAGTGAATGAATAAATTAATTTGCTCAATCTTCTTCCAGCTGCTAGAAACGTAGCTACACCATTATTACTTATTTTCTTGGATTACTAAAATAACCTTATAAAAAATCTCGGAATCTAATTTTGTCTTATACTAATCCATTATTTATATCCTCTTCACTACAAAAGAATGCTCTTGTAAAGTACAAATCTGATCACTATCACATCTCTTCCTTAAAGCTCTCCCATTATTTTCTGTTGTACTAATAAAAGAAAGAATAATCATTATAATGTGCAAAGTCGTACAGGACAGATTTCAGGTCACACCATATTTCCTTGTATTTTTTCCTCTGTCACTAGACTAGATGTACACAAAAATTATTTTTTCCTTAATTGAAAAATATAAAATCAAACATATTAATGCTGTATGTAAGTTTTGATACATGTATACATTGTGAAATGATCAAAGCAAGCCAATTAACATATCCATCACCTCACATGCTTATTTCTTGAGGTTATTTGAAATACTCAGTAATTTTTACATTATTATTACAATCATCATGTTGTGCAATAGATTTCTAGAATTTATTTCTCTTGTCTAATTGAAACTTTGTACCCCTTAGCCAACATCTCTCCATTTATCATCCCTGTCTCACTGCCCTCTTGAGTACAACCACCAATGTACTCTCTGCTTCTATGATTTCCATTGTCTTTAGATTCCTCATATAAGAGATCATGCAGTATTTGTATTCCTATGCCTAGCTTATCTCATTAAGCGTAATATCCTCCAGACTAATCCATGTTGTTGGACATAACAAGATTTTCTTTTTTAAAAAATCTTAGTAGTATTCTGTAGTATATATATATATATATATATATATATATATATATACACATATATCACATTATTTTTATTGATTCATTTGTTGATGAGTATTTAGGTTATTTCCATATCTTGGTTATTGTAAATAATGCTGAAATAAATATGAAGTTGCAGGTATCTCTTCAACATACTAATTTCATCTATTTTGAATCTACATGACATTGTGGGGTCGCTGCATTATATGGTAGTTAATTTTCTGAGGTGCCTCCATACTAATTTCTAAGAGGCTGTACTATTTTACGCTCCCACTGACAGTGTACATAGGATCTCTCCACATCTATGCCAACACTTATCTTCTGTCTTTTTTGATTGAAAGCTATTATTATGAGTGTGAAGTGATATCACCTGTGGTTTTAATATGCATTTCCCTAATGACTGGTGATATTGAACACCTCTTCATACATCTGTTGGCCTTTCATATATTTTCTTTTGGGAAATGTCTATTTGGGTCCTTTGCCCTTGTTTCCATAAGATTATGTTTTTTTTTTTTTTTTTTCTGTTGAGTTGTTTGATTTCATTATATATTTTGGATAACAAGATAATAACTCCTCATTAGATACATAGTTTACAAATATTTTATGCAATGCCTCAGATTGTCTCTTTATTCTGTTGATTGTCTCCTTTGCTGTACCTAGCTTGTTAGTTTGTTAGAATCCTATTTGTCTATTTTTGCTTTTGTTGCCTGTGCCTTTGATGTATTATCCAAAAAAATCATTGCCCAGACCAGTGTCAAGTAGGTTTCTTCTCATGTTTTTGACAACTAATTTTGCAGTTTCATGTCTTATGTTTAAGTCTTTAATCCATTTTGAGTTGATTTTTGTGTATGAGATGAGGTACACTTTCAGTCTTTTACATGTGGATATGCCGTTAAAATTACTTTATTCTTAATCACAACTAGTTTATTTCTGCTTCAACACCTTCACACATGTTGATCCTTTTTCTGAACCCAAACTTCCTATTTTTCAACCTTTCAACATTAATAATTCTTGAAGTCTCTACATGAGTTTTGCTTCCTGTGTAAAGACTTCTTGATGCTCCCATGAGAAAGAAAGTATGCCGTCTGTTTTACTGTCATCAGTGGTCATAAGTATAATTGGTCTGACATGCCGTTTCCCCATAAGACTAAAAACTCCCTGAACGTGTGGGCATGGCTCATGACATACAGCACTGTGCCAGGAATACAGTAGGAAATTATTACATATTTTTATAAAGTAATAAATTATTTAAAAAATTTGTGCTACCGAATGAGACTTTTAAAAGTTGATGAATGATTTATTCATTTATTTAATAAATATTTATGAAATACCATGTGAAAGTACTGTTTTAGAGTCAGGGAATGCAACAAGGGAAAAACAGCCCAAAGCCTGGCCCTTGGAGAGCTTATATTCAGATAAGGATAATAGATCATAAATAGAATAAATGATGAAATATGCAATATGTTTGAAGATGATGATAAGTTCTAAGAGTTATAAATATGTAAAGGTGATGGATGTTGAGTAGTGTTTTCTGTGGGCTGGAAAAAGTGTAGGTGGTTCTAATGAACATACAAATATACGTAACTGAGAAGTGTTAGGCATATTCTTCTGTCCCTGAACTAAATAATTCTTCCTCTTCATTTGTTAAGAACACTAGGAGTCTTTGCTGAGCCTCATTAGAGACTATATTGGTTAATCATCTGATATTAATGAATCTTTATAATTTTCTTTTTATTTTAGCCGGTAGAATTTTACAATGAGAAGTGAGATGCTCCTGAAAGGTAACTTAAACCTTCATGCAATACAAACCTCTGAAGCAGGTGCAATAGTGATTTAGGGCAACTTTACTAAACTTCTATAGTTTTTTTTCCTAGTTTTGCGGTTTTTGGAGGTGCATGAAAAACAAGATTCCTTATGTTCCACAGATGATCTGATTTCCCAAGCTATACCCAGAAGAAGATGCAATGTGAGGACAAAAAAGTTAGTTTAAGAATCAGAAAACCCATGAACTCATTTTAGTTACTCCACATTTTGCAAGGTATCATTGTCTCTGAGCCATGAATTCTCTTGTATAATTGCACTAATAATTCTTTGCCTTATATCCCGGCTATTGTGAGGCTCCAAAGAGATCACGTGTTTTAATCTCACTAGCCAATTTTAAAACAGTAAACAAATATAAGGTGATACTTATCATTAACTTTAAGGGCACATAACTAAATTCTCTTCAAGAAAAATAGGTAATAGAAACTTTCTAGTTATTAATTCATGCCTATATACATAAAAAACAAAACAACAACAATAAAAAATATTTCTCTGAATATTTATTTAGCCTGTTTTAAGTTAGGATTATTAACTTAAATTCTGTATATGTATATCCTTTTAATCTTCTATTAGCATTAATCTTACATTAGCATTTAAATTGCAAATATATGTCTATTACTTAAATTGAGAGATCCTTGAAGATAAAAATGATTTTCTGGTTTTATTCATCTACAGAAATTTTTATATAACTCTTAAGGATGTAATGAATATTTTAATATTTTATATTAAATTTGGCAAATGCCAAATATCTTCAAATTTCTTCTAGGAAATAATAAAAGAAGCATGAGTTTGTAATTTTTAGGGATATTTCAATATTTACCAGACTTAAGTTATTCTTTGTAGCTGCAATATATATCTTATTTTTAAAATTATTATGATCTGAAAAAGCTACATTTAGAGAATAGAGGAAATCTTTGAAGATTTACTGGAACAACAATATTTTATTATCTCAAATTTTGAAATTCGGTTTTCAGGCAGATACATATTGTTTAATTAATATCTTGTTGCCATTGTATTTTTCAAGAATCCATGACATTTAAGACTCATTCACTTGATTCTGAAGTCATTCACTCTACTCTGAAACTGTGAACACTACTGAGTTTCTATAATCCTGTCTTCTTATTTTTATAAAACTGTTAAGCATAGAGTAAATTGCACATTGGTTACTCTGGATGTAATTTATGTATTTTTAAATAATATTTTGATATCTTATTACTAACTAAGGAAAAAGCATATTAGCTTGAAAGACAATTATTTTATATATTATGTATGTGTATTTTAATTATAAATTTCCTTCACATAAAAATTATGCCATGGATTCCATCTTGTGCCTGAAGATTCTGTTTTCTATATTAATAGAAAGTTCACATTAACTATTCTAAACTTATCCCTATAATACCAATCCCAACTTTTATCATTCTTAAAAATAGGAAAGGCTAAGTAAATATTTTTCCAGACTGGGTTATTTCTGTTTATATGGAAAGTAATATTTAGTAAAGTCCTGCTCATGACTATGATGATAAAACATTGTTCAACGCAACTGTTTGAGGTTGGGATGAATACTATCTGACTAATTACGGCAAAATAAAAGTGATCATATCAACATAATTAGCTCATTATTTCTGTGAGCATTGTAGGAAAATGTATAAAAGATAACTTTCTTTCTACCCTGAGCCCAGGTCACTAGCCTCACTAGAATATCTGTGCTCTAATTGTCTGGTGCTCTTTCTGATGCTGCCATGCTGTTTCTTCTGGGTGGAATGCTTACTCCCCTTTTTCAACCTGTGAAAATGTTTGTCATGCTTAAACCTGTTAGCATAACATAGAGGTCATACTCAGATGGTAGACAAAAATTGTTTGAGTTTGAATACAAATGCTGCTAATAATCTCATATGTGCTGTTGAGAAGGTTACCTAACCTCTCTATGGCTTAGTTTCCTCAGGCGTTTTATCAGTCAGGGTTCACCAAAGTAATAGAACAAACTGGAGATTTTATGCATGTATGTAAAACTAATTTATTATAAAGTGTTGGTTCCTGATTATGGAAGCCTAAAAGTCTCAGGATCTGACATCAGAAAGCTGGAGTCCCAGGAAAGCCAGTAGTGTAGGTTGAAGACTTGGAACCAGGGTGCTGATGGTGTATGTTCCAGTCCACTTCTGAAGGCCTGAGAACTAAGAACATTGAGGGACAGGGAAATTCATTTCTCAGCTTACCAGTTAGGCAGAGATGGGTGAATCCTCCTTTCTCCTTCTGGTTCTGTCCTCAATGGGTTGACTGCTCTCCACTTACATTGAGGAGGGCAATCCACTGTACTCAGTCTCCAATTCAAATGCCAATCTTTTACGTAACTGAGAAAAAAAAAAGTGAATTCCTTATCTGGGCATCCGGAGAGCAGTTAATTTGACACATAAAACTATCACAGATGTTTAAAGGCTTAAGATCAAAACCAGTCTTTTAGGTTAGATTATGTCTAACTTTTTACACTGTCAGAAAGAAGCTGCTCAGGGAATACGAGGCACTAAAAATGTTATTTGGGAAAGAATAAGTACCAGTAACTATTTCATATTATTTTAAATTGTTGGCTGTTATAGCCTTCCTTTCCTTTAAGTTTTCATTTAAATCTTATTTCAAATGTTATATTTTCTGTTGAGCATTCTATATTTTCTAAATGCATCATTGCTTTTGTCATCTACTTTTTATAGCATTAATGCTGTGTCCTTATGACATACACTATGATGGGTCAGAGTAAGTTTTATATGCCTTTTTGATTTCCACAAACTAGTGAGTTCATTAAGAAAATGAAGTTATTCATTTCCATTTTTTTGTGGTTGCTATTTAAAACTTTTCAGATTGCTTACAAATATTTCCATGTAAACACATGTGAATCCTCATGAAGATAAGCAATATTTCAGATACATCATTGATCTGTGTGCTTTTAAAATATAACTTATAAGCCAATTTGGAGAAAAATATTTTTACTTTGCACTTAAAAGTGCATGCATATTGCTTTGTATAAAGGGTAATATCAGGTTCAGTATTTTAATAAAATCCATCTAAAAACTTTGCTTTTTTAATTTAAATATTTCCCTTCATCCCTGAGCAGATTTGCAACCAGAAAATATAACTAATTTTCTTCAACAAAGAAATTGAAAATTGAATTTTCTCTCCTTAAACGACCAAATATCTTTATAATTTTGATAAAAAGTAGTAAGAACTAAGCTTTTATTTTCCTGTACCCTTGTGGAAACTTTTGTCCCCTGGTATTCTTGCACTAAAAGTAAGCTAATAGGAAATGGGAGTATCACTAAATTAGATATATCTTTTAAAAAGCATATCCACCAAAAAATGCCTTCTCTTGTCTGGTACAATAACAGATAAAAATTTGTCAAATCTACTGATGAAATTTACCTAGATATGGGAAATAATAAAAAATATATATTTTGTGTCATGGATGTGTTTGCAAAAATTATAAAACCAACAAGACAATAAAAGCAAATAACACAATAACAGGAACAATAAAAGGAATCATGAAATCAAACCTGGGGCTGCATTGGAATCACATATCAATTTTAGCATTAGGCTTGATGCCAGCAGACTTATGCTTCTTTAGGGATTGAAACTAAATATCTTCCCCCACCTCCATGGCTGAGATCCCTAAAACAAAAGACAGATTTACAAAAGAAAAGTGTAACAATTTATGTTTCACATGACACAGGAGCTTTCAGAAATCAAGACCCAAGGAAACAGAGATACCTGTTTGTATTTATGCTGTATTTAATGATGCCACTGGTGGGAGCAGTATGATGGGACAAAGGGGCATGATCTAATAAACTGGGAAGACTTTAGCCAGATCTATATGTTTAGATTATTTTCCGTGTCTTAAGAGATAAGGACATTTCTTTCCTCTGGGTACAGGGTGGACACCTCTCAAGTGAGGGTCTAATGATCATCAGGGAAGTAGAAATTATAAAAATAAAAAGAATTGCTGGCATCAGAGGGAAATGTTTACCCAAGCAACTTAGTGGAAAGCAGAATTGGAAATACCTAAGTAAAATTAAAATGTTCAAATGAATTGCACACTCAATGAAATTAGGGGAAAGATCCTAATGATGGAAATAGTGATTCTAAAATAAAAATATCCAACTCCATGCCAACATTAGAAAAAAAAAGTAACCATAATTATCATCTTCTCTGGACAACTGAGTATAGTATTCACATTTACAGATTTGAATGTGTAGTTAGAAACTGTACTGATTAAAAACAGGGTTCAGTGTTCACAGGTTTATTTAAAGTGAATAAGTTGAATAACAAATCACCTTACTCTTAAAAGCAAATACAGATCTTTTCTAGAGTAATGGGTTCATAACATTGAAGATGATTTTGAAAGATGGGAACATTTCATCAAATAACAAAGCTTATTATAATGGTATACTGTGTGAGAGGTTTTTATTTTTGCAATAGTATATAAAACAATGAATAAAATCAAGTAGAGATAAAAGAAAATGATACATACATTTACCTGGATTCATGATATATTATAGACATAATACTGCAAATCAATGGATAATTGACTAATTAATAAATATTATGTGATGATGGATTATTCATGGTAAAATATGAACTTTAGCTCATGTCAATTAATAAATCAGGTCCTAATACAAAACTAAATATATCATATTCTGAAGAAAATACAGAAGAACACTATGGCCTTAGAAATAGTATCTTTAATAATGAAAATAGAGAATATAATTATAACCATAGGATAGAAAAAGATTTTAAACAAGATACATTATAAAAATTATAGATTAAGTAATTTATCTTTTAACCATATCAAAAGTATATAAATAACAAATTCCATGGTCATACAAGGTACAAATGTATACCTGCATATTTGATTATGTACAAGTGGTATTGAAGTTGAAAAAATTATACAAATGTACTGAAAATTAGGAAAGAAATAAGACATTTGTAATGCATATAAATAATAAAGGATTAATATATAAAATAGAAGTTAAAACATGCATATTACAAATTAAATGATATAACAACTTTAGCTTAATTATGCAGCTGAAGTGATATAAACAGCATTACACAGAAGTGAAGATATGACATTTGTCATAAAACTTTATATGAAATTATCATTATCTTCAGTTCTCTGTTTCCACCACATTTATAGTTACTTCCTTCACTAAAGTTTTAACTCCTCAAAGTCATTCCACGAGAGTTGACATCAACTTCTCCCAAACTCCTGTGAATGCTTTTATATTGATATCCTCCCATGAATCACACATCTTCTTAATGGCCACTAGAGTGGGAATTCTTTCCAGAGATTGTCAATTTACTTTGCTGAAGTTCATCAGAGGAATTGCTCTTCATGGCAGCTATACAAAGGTATTCTTTTAAAATGAGACATGAAAGTCAAAATTACTCCTCGATCCATGATTTGCAGAATAGATGTCATGTTAGCAGGAATGAAAATATTAATCTTATTGTACATCTTCATGAGAGCCCTTAGGTGACCAGATGCATTGTCAATGCGAGGTAATATTTTGAAAAATATTTCCCTTTGTATGTACAACTTGACTGCTTCTTGCAAGGGGCCTACTTTTGCTGTCTTGGCTTTTGACATGTGTTCTTTACAAAACGTAATTGTTTCTGGCTTTTGATTTAAAGCAAAAGATGTGTGACTCCTGACTCTTTCTTTGACTTGAGCACTTAGAGGTCCCTGTAGGGTTTTTAATTGGCCTAATTTTAGTATGGTGTCTCAAGCAATGGAGAGGCCTTAGGAAAGTGGGTGGGGAGAAAACTGGTAGGTGGAGCAGTCAGAACACACACAATATTTAATAAGTTGGCAGTCTTAATAAGCATCATTTGTGGTACTCCAAAACAATTACAATAGTAATATGAAAGATCAATGATCAAAGATTATAACAGGTATAATGATAAGGAACAATTTTGAAATATGAATATTACTAAAATGTGATACAGAGACATGAAGTCAGCACATGCTATGGGAAAAATGGAGTCAATAGACTTGCTTGATACAGCTTGCCATAAAACTTCATTTTATTAAAAAATCAATATTTGTGATATGCAATAAAGTACAGAAAAATGAAGTATGATATGGTTTGGCTGTGTCCCCCTCAAGTCTCATCTCTAAGGGGCTTATACCCATCCCCTTCACTTTGCACTTCTCTTTGCTGCTGCCATGTGAAGAAGGACGCGTTTGCTTCCCCTTCTGCCATGATTTTAAGTTTCTTGAGGCCTCCCCAGTCCTGCAGAATTGTGAGTCAATTAAGGCTCTTTCCTTTATAAATTACCCAGTCTCAGTTATTTCTTCAAAGTAGCATGAGAACAGATAACTACAGAAAGTTGGTACCATGAATGAAGTGCTACTTTAAAGGTAACTCCAAATGTGGAAGCTACTTTGGAACTGGGTAACGGGCAGAGAGGCTGGAGCACTTTGGAGGGCTTAGAAAAACACAGGAAAATGTGGGAAATTTTGAAACTCCCTAGAGACTTTCAGGGCTCAGAAGACAGAAAGATGTGGGAAAAATTGGAACTTTCTCGCAACTTGTTGAATGGCTTTGACCAAAATGCTGAAGTGATATGGACAATGAAGTCCAGGCTGATATGATCTCAGATGGAGATGAGAAATTTGTTGAGAAATCAAGTAAAAGTCACTCTTGTTATGCAGAGACTGGCAGTGGTTTACCCCTGCTCTAGAGATTTGAGGAACTTTAAACTCGAGAGAGATGATTTAGAGTATCTGGTGGAAGAAATTTCTAAGTTGCACAGCCTTCAAGAGGAAGCAGAGCCTAAAAGTTTGAAAAATTTACAGCCTGATGATTTGAGAGAAAAGAAAAACTCATTTTCTGAGGAGAAATTTAAGAAATCTGCCTAAGTAATGAGGAGTGGAATGTTAGTCACCAAGACAACAGAAAAAAAAAAAATGCCTTCAAAACATGCCAGAGACTTAATGGCAGCCCCTCCCGTAACAATTCTGGAGGCCCAGGATGGAAAAATGCTCGATGGACTAGGCCCAGGGACTCCCGCTCTGTGCAGCTTCAGGAGATGGTGCCATGTGTACCAGTTGTTTCAGGCCAGCCATGGCTAAAAGGGGCCAAGGTATAGCTCATGCCATTGTTTCAGAGGGTACAAGCTCCATCTCTTGGCAGCTTCTAGATGGTATTAGTCCTGCAGATGCACAGAAGACAAGAATTTAGGAGGTTTGGGAAACTCCACCTAGGTTTCATAAGATGTATGGAAATGCCTGTATGTTCAGGCAGAAGTTTGCTGCAGAGACATTACCCTCACGGAGAACATCTGCCAGGGCAGTGCAGAAGGGAAATGTGGGGTTGGTGCACCCACACAGGGTCCTCACTGGGGCACTGCTTAGTGAAGCTGTGAGAAGAGGACCACCATCCTCCCGACTCCAGAATGGTAGGGCCACTGATAACTTGCACTGTGTTCCTGGATAAGCCACACTGAATGCGAGCCTGTGAAATCAGCCAGGAGATTTGGCTGTATCCTGCAAAGCCACAGATTAGAGCTGCTGAAAGCTGTGGAAGCCCACCTCTTGCATCAGTGTGCCCTGGATGTAAGACATGGGGTTTAAGAAGGTCGTTTTGGAACTTTAAGATTTAATGACTGCCCTATTAGATTCTGAACTAGTATGGGGCCTGTAGCCCCTTTGTTTTGCTCAGTTTCTCCCATTTGGAGTGGGTGTATTTACCCAATGCCTATACTCTCATTTTATCTAGGAAGTAACTAACTTGCTGTCAGTTTTACCAGCTCATGGGCAGAAGACACTTGACTTGATCTTTTCAATTAATGCTGAAATGAGTTCAGACATTGAGTGACTGTTGGAAAGGCATGATTGTGTTTCGAAATGGGAGAACATGAGATTTGGGAGGGGCTAGAGGCAGAATTATATGGTTTGGCTGTGGCACCACCCAAATATCATCTTGAATTGTAGTTGCCATCATCCTCATGTGTCATGGGAGAGACACTGTGGGAGGTAATTGAATCATGGAGGCAGTTAACTCCATGCTGTTTTCCTGATAGTGAGTGAGTTCTGACAAGATCCGATGGTTTTATAAGGGGCTTTCCTCCATTTCACTCTGCCCTTCTCTTTGCTGCCACCGTATGAAGAAGGACATGTTTGCTTCTCCTTCCTTGATGACTGTAAGTTTTCTTACAGCTTCCCCAGCCCTGCGGTACTGTGAGTAAATTAAACCTCTTTCTTTTATAAATTATCCAGACTCAGGTATTTCTTCATCGCAGTGTGAGAACGAACTAATATAAACTATACTTGTATATCAGAAGGAAAATAAAAATGTCATTTTTCTTATTAGTAATATTATACAATACTTTACAATTTGAAAATCATCGTGATTATTTTAGTAATTTTAAAGAAATAATTTGCATACACACACACACACACACACACACACACACACACATACTTTTTTTTTTTTTTTCCGTGACAGAATCTCACTCTGTTGCCAGGCTGGAGTGCAGTGGTGTGATCTCAGCTCACTGCAACCTCTGCCTCCTAGGTTCAAGTGATTTCCTGCCTCAGTCTATGAAGTAGCTGGGACTACAGGCACATGCCACTATTCTTGCGTAATTTTTGTATTTTTAGTAGAGATGGGGTTTCACCATGTTGGCCAGGATGGTCTAGATCTCTTGACCTCTTTATCTGCCCTCCTCAGCCTCTCAAAGTGCTGGGATTACAGGTGTGAGCCACCGCACCAGGCCTGCACCTATTTTTGGTATTCCTATGTTTGTATTCTTTTTAAAACATAAGTTCTTTCAAATTTTATAATTTTAGAACCTATCAAATCTTTGTAGAGCTCTGTTTGTTGGTGATTATAAGTAGTATGTTTGTATTTATATATTTTTTTATTTATATTGTATTCATTTTGGAGAAGTGAAAATACTTTTCAAAGCAATTACTTGGACATAGACATGTAACGTTTAACCTGTTTTCTCAGGATGTGGAATTTCTTGTAGGAGAAAAGTTTGGAGTTTCTTTAAATAGTAGAATAGTTGTTCCCGGACATTAAAAATGAGAAAATGGCTATTTGTATTGAATTTACAGCATTAATTTATATTTGAATAAAGTTAGTTTTTCTTGATAAGCCTTGCAGCTTATCACCTGCTTCAGCATTTATACAACATACCTTACAAATTTATTCACCCTGATATATCCGTTATAAGTAACAGGATAATGTGATATGAGCTATGTTGACATTTTTCTTTGTTAAAAGAAAATCCCTAACAACAAAACTCATCTTTGAAATTATTAGGTAAGTTATATTTGTTGCTTAAGCCAGTATTGACGGTGGAACATTATCGACAATTGAAAATCTCAGCTAGGCACCATGGCTCGCGCCTGTGATCCCAGCACTTTGGAGGCCCAGGCCAGAGCATCACGTTAGGTCAGAAGTTTAAGAACAGCCTGACCAACATGACAAAACCCTGTCTCTTCTAAAAATACAAAATTTAATTGGGTGTGGTTGTGGGTGCCTATAATCAAGCTACTGAGGCTGAGGTAGGAGAATTGCTTGAACCTGGGAGGCGTAGGTTGCAGTGAGCAGAGATTGTGCCACTGCACTCCAGCCTTGGGTGACAGAGTGAGACTGTCTCAAAAAAAAAAAAAAAGTCTCCTCATCAAAGTACTACATGTTCACAAATAGAATTATGAAGGTACAACTAATAGGCAGTCCTGGGATGTTTATTATTTTTAAAATTTTCTCCTTTTTTCAGGTTGTTAATTTATGTCCATATCAGGCTATTAATGTGTTGAGGTTTTGCAAATTAATTTCAGTATATTACAGTGATATTTGTAGGTGTTTAGATCAATGATATTGTAGATAAAACATTTTATATCTCTTATTTTCTTCTCATTGTCATTAAGTACTGTTCTAAATAGGAAAGTAATGCAAACAAATATTTTTTTTTCTAACTTGCAGTATAAGATCTTCAATGTGCTTTATTTTACTTCATTTATATATCTTGTATTTTATTATTCCTCTGGTTTGTCTTTGCTGTCTTAATAAGAAAACAATAGTTTTAAAGTATTCAATGCTATAATTTTGAAAGGAAAGGTATTAAAAAGTTATGTGTTACATAGAAAAATTAAATGGCAATAAGCTTTCATTACCATACAAGCAGTTAATACCTGCTACCATGAGCTAGAAGGATATTGACATTCAAAATTTTAATTATAAAACTTCAAAGTGTTTGTGCTTGGGAAATAGTTCTCTCCGGTAATACAATTAATGAAATTTTGAGCTGTGACTAATAAACATTTAATAATGATTATATTAGACTTTATTCTCCTTGGAGTATTCTCTTGATGTGTACAATATAAAACAAGTGCCATAATATTCTGCAGATACCAGAGCTTAATAACTTTTACTGAGCTTGACATTATTCATCTAGAATCAAGTCACTTGCATTGCTATAGCTTTGGGAACCTTAATCAGGAGTTAGAGAATTTACAGTAAAAGTAATATAATATGGTACATTCATGATGAGAAATTATTTGGTTTCATTATGTTGAAAAATGAATCTTATGCTTTCAATGTTTTGGGATTCAAGAATAGTTTATTAGAACAGGCAGAAGTAGAGAGGACAAAACAAAAACAAACCCCAAATACTTCTGCCTCAAGCAATTTTACTGCTTGACAATTCCATTTTTTATCTATTAAAATTGTTGTAATAGCAACTGTATCTGTTAGGTTATCCACAAAAAGTTTTCTAAAAGGAAAAGAACTTGAGATCTTGTTGTATATTATGTTTTTTTCTTTAAGTCTTGAATAAATTATTCTTTCTCTAAAAAATTATGAATATGAGAAAAATCTATATTTTAATCTTCAAATTTTTCTAAGCACAGATATATTTGGATTTGTAACTGGAGTGATTTTTTCTACTGGTATCATGCTTTTTCTTGCTTATAGTCCAATCTCCGTATTATCCCCAAAGTGTGTATCTGATTGAATATGAAGCAAGGAGTTGTTTGCTAATTAAATAGGTACCTCTGAATGAAGCCTGTCTTTTTGTTTACCTTATAACTTGAGTATTTTATATTTCAAACTTGATGTTTGACTACCCTTGTGGAACCTATAGTTGTGATAACCATCTATGCTCTGAAAAATATTTTTCTTAGGCATTTACAGGTTTATCTCTGATATACATGTAAAATTGCATCTTCTAAGACTTCCAAAATTGTATCTGGTCCAAAATGGTACTACAGTCAGTTTATGTAACATTTTGTTGGCTTATTCATTTGTTTTTGGTTGTAAATTCACAGCCCTATAATAACAAGCATTTCTTCCTATGAAAGTAGTGGTAGATGTTTTATTCAGCTAAAGATGGCCATAATTCTATTTTATTTCTTTAGTTCTTACATTAGATAGAGAAGCATATTCTGTCTTATTAAATTCTCTGTTCCTGTGTAAGTCCTACTACTTATTCTTTTTTACCATTTGATTCCCTCAAATCCATTTTTTCTCTATGAGTGCTTACAACTCCTTCTGCAAGAAAGATAAACTTATAACAAGTGTCTCTAATCTCATTGTCCTTTAAACACACTTTTAAATATCAGTGGGGTTTAAAAAGAAATCAGAGCTAAATATGTAATATTCCAAAGCCATATAAAAGAATGGGTAATTTACATGAAGTCTTCTACCCAGAGGTGTGAAAAAAAAAATTCATGTCACACCTTCTGGCCCAGGTAATCTGTAAAGCTGCCCTGAAAACAGTATTTTAATGAATCATTAATATTCTGATTTTCATAGATTGCAACAATGTAAATATATTTCTGCTCTAGTTACTGTCTAGTCTACCTACATGAGTAATGATATACAATTATATTAGATCATAAATAACACCTATCTAGTGATGAAAATTAATTTGTTCTCAAAGTGAAATAATGCCATTTTTAAATTTACATTTCTGGTCTAACTCAGCACCTTTAACCACATGTATTTAGCAAAGAGTAGTGAATTAAAAATGAGGCCACAGTTTAAAAACTTATGCATCTCATCTCTATTTCAATATTATCTCTCTTCCAATATTTTAAAAGAGAATATTTTCACTGTCCCTTAGCTACCTCCCTTCTCACAGAATTTGGTGTTTTAATTTAATACATCTTTATAAATTATTTTTAAGTGACTAATTATCTTTCATAGATTGCTTACAAATACAAATATTCTTTGACATGTTTGAAGAGATGACAGTGTTTGTTGGTGCAGATGAAAATATGACATGTTTAAACATATTTTTAATACGATATGGTTTGAATTCTTTGCCAAAAATTTTACATTCAGTGGATCAGAGCTTTCAGCACTAGATTAAATATGTAATTTACCTATATAGATTTCTTTGTACTCTTTCTATGTGGAAGACTATACAAAATATTATAATGGGGATTATTCATGATCAGTCAATATTTCAATGATATTTATATTTCAAAACACCCTTAAGTTGTTCAGATAATCGTAAATATGTTGGTTTTTTAGGGGAATTCAGAAAATGCATTAATATTAATAAAATGATCAGTATTTCAAGAACTATACTTTCTGAGGAAGATAATATTCCAATAAACCTATAAGACTCAATAAGGCTGAATTGGTTTTGTCCTAAAATAAATTACAAAATATTCCAAATGTATAGAAATATGTCCACTTAGTAATCTAAAAGAAAGAAATTTTATAAGAATCTGGTCCTAATTATTATTTTTTTTTCTAGCAGGGCTGTGGTATACTTGCTGTTTATTAAACACAGTACTACTTATTGCCAGAATATTATTTCTCCTTCTTACATTCTCATTTAATTATAAAATATTAATTGTGCAATTTTTTTCTTTCTTGTTTTTTTAAAGCCTTTTTCTGGGTATATGTCAGTTCAGAACTCCAGTTAATTTTGTCAGTTGTGCATGACTATCTAGAGTAATTTTCTTATTGTACTTGAGTTAACAGAAAGGGGCCAATAGAGTATCTTCTAGATATAAGACATTTTGCATATTACAGTGTATTATTTCCTTCATGTTGAGAAAGTTGATGAGGTTAACTCTTGGAGAGGCTAAGTCACTTACTGAAGGTAGCTCTTCCAATTAGTATACCAAGTAGGATTTTTAGAAAATTAAGTTTGAGATTTGACATTCTAAGAACTAAACCTCTTCATTTGCTTCAGCCACACACTAATTTCTTTGAGTAGAGTGGAGTTTATTTTCTTTGAAAGATCTGACAAACATATTTGTGACTTGACACAGGAAAGCATTTCTGAAATATATAAAACTTGAGACAAGCTGGTGAGTCTATTGGTTTATCGAGCATCACAAACTGTGTTAGAGATCAGGTTGTGGGTGTTACAGTTTAAAATGTTCATATTTATAACTGTAGGAATAGAGCATGTTTAAATGTGTACACATATTTTGTAGTATGACAAAATAGTTTCATGCGAATTACATATATGACAAGTACTGTGCTCTCGAGCAGTTCAGAAAGGTAAAAATTAATTCCGATTAATTGTTTTTATATGTACTTAGAATTAGGTAAGAATTAATTTTACTGCATAAAACAACTATTACAAATTAACATTGAATGGAACCATGACTATTTTCTTGCTTGTGGATTGGTAAGGGGAAATAAAGAAGAGAGGATGGGAGATAATGAGTTACTTTTTCTGCTCCAAAACGTTCATAACCAGAAAGTAAATATTGAAACATCTTATGGTTTATTATTAAACACTTTCTTTAAAATGCACACATATTTATTATACAGGGACTTTGATAATTGTGCATATTCAACCACTGTAAAACAACAAGTTCACCATAAATGCACTAGAGACTTAATTAGATTTCAAGTCAGCAACTATTGCTTAAGTTTCCCTTGGTGCATAAAATCTGTCGTGGACTACTGAATAATTGTTGGAAGATTTAAACATGAATTAAGATGGCATTAGTTGCCTGCTTAACTAAAGCTTAAGGTCATCAGGAGTAGATTCTTTGTCTTTAACACTATAACATACGCAATGTAAATAGGATGCTCAAAACAATATGAATACATTTGTGTAAAGCTATTAAGAATATAAACTACTGCACCTCTGCTTATGTGCTCCATTTGCTTCAAAATTACCTTAACATCTTAAAGAAAGATTTATCTTTGACTTTCTATTATATTTTTATAGGAAAATAGTTCAGGAATAAAGATGTTTCTATTTTACAAGGTTTTTGATGGCAAGGCAAAATTAATTTCCTCGATGTTATTAGCGCCTCAGATTTTAAAGAGGGTATTAAATCATATTCATAAAATTTTCCTTTATGTCCCTATGCAATAATTTTATTGAATATACATAAATGTGCAAGTAATACAACATATGTTGATTTGAATTGTAATTGTTTTTGTGTTTTTCCAAGTCAGTTAAAGTTAATAATTGCATAATAAAATACCATATTCTGCACTTACTTTCACTGTAATATACAAAAAGCTGATGTTGTTAGTACTTCACTGAAATGAAACTAATAA
Source organism: Saimiri boliviensis (assembly GCF_048565385.1). Taxonomy (NCBI): domain Eukaryota; kingdom Metazoa; phylum Chordata; class Mammalia; order Primates; family Cebidae; genus Saimiri; species Saimiri boliviensis. Next base: position 154,910,439 of record NC_133451.1, read on the forward strand.
CTAGCTACAGGACATTGATGAAAAGTATCAATTTAAAAGATATACATTAGAATTTAATCTTCTCAGTGACATTGAATTAGTGTTAATTTTTGAGTTTTAAATATCAAGCAATACACGTTATTTCTCTTTGCCTCTATAATTATTTTTCAGCTTCAAATTATGCTAGAAATAATTGATTGAGTACCGTTGTAATCTAAAAGAAACAATAAGTCAAATGTTCAACAGACCGAACTATATAATTAAAATACTATTTTCCCCCCGTTAAGATAAAGTGCTGATTCTGCTACAATAACTGCTTAGAATTAATATCTGATGGTGAATAACATTAGTAATGCAATTTTAACTGAGCACATCTTTTTTTTAACAATAGAATTGTTTTCAATGTATTATTATATAGCTTACAGAAGATGGAAATCAGACATATTGTCAATCAATACAAAGTATAAATGGTATAAATGTATATTTTATTCTTTGAACATATTTTCTTCTTTACTGATGATCCAAAGGTAAAACTAAAACTATTGCAGTTCAGTACTAAGTCATGTAAAACCTAATTGAGAGTTGCTTTAAAGTATTTCACGAATAAACCAGCAACATATAAATTAGCTTTACACAACATGGTGGATCTTGATATTTGCTTCTATTTTTGGTGTTTTTTTTTTTTTTTTTTTTTTTTTTTAGACCAGTCTTAGTGTCACCCAGGCGGGAGTACAGTGGCATGATCTCGGCTCACTGCAATTTCCACCTTATGGACTCAAGCAATTCTCCTGCCTCAGCCTTCCTAATAGCTGGGATTAAAGGTGTGCACCACCAAGCCCAGCTAATTTTTATATTTTTAGTAGAGACGAGGTTTCACTATGCTGGCCAGGCTGGTCGTGAACTCCTGAACTCCTGTGATCCGCCCACCTCAGCCTCTCAAAGTGCTGGGATTACGGGCATGAGCCACTGCAACCAGCCTTTTGGTAGCTTTTAATGAGGTGAGAACAGCAGAAGGGCTATGTACATATTAAACAAGTATATCAAAGGATATTTTGATGCTAGCTACATTTCTAAGACAATTATGTTTTTTTTCTTAAGTTCATAGGTACTTCATAAGAGTGGAAAATTTCATAACAAGTTCCTCAAAATTCCTATTAACTCACTGAGGTTTGATTAACCTCAAGAAAGTAATATCTTTTTTCCATATTCTCTCAGGGCATTTCAATGTCTCATAAAATGGGGTGACCAAAATATTCAGTAAATATAGCTATTGGGCAAGTCAGTAAGTAGAAGTTTTCTCTCTCTCTGTTTCTCCCTGTTTCTCTCTTGTGTGTATGTGTACATATAGCCTCTTCAAATATGGTATACTAACATCCTACTGTGTTTTCTATCAAGTACCTAATATATGTTCATTTTTATTTCCACTAGAAAAAGAAGGAAAGTCCTGGTTGATAATATCTACAAGGAAGCTATAAACGACAGCTCCCAAATCACCCTGCCTTAGATTCTCAAGGTAATTAGATATTTGATTGCACAGTGCCATCTCAGGTCATAAAAGACAATTTAAAGAACAATGGTTTACACTAAAAAGTAATAAGCACGCTTTGATATTTCTCTAGATTATAAATTTCAACTTGTGGGTTGATTCGAAGACCACATCTTTCTAAGGGTAGTTTTGTTATTCAGGTTGAAGCCAATTTACCCTGTATGTAAAGGCTGCTTTCTTTTCTAAAAAAACTAAAGGAATATTTGTCAATTTGTCTTAAGGTTTGGGATATAAGCTTGACATTTAAGAAGCATAGATTTTGGTTCCTATAGAATAATGATCAATTATTATACAAAAACATGGTTTGTCTACTGAGTAAAAGATATTTTAACAGGTAGTGATTAAGAATGGAAAGACATATATATATATATATATATATATATATATATATATATATATATATTTTTTTTTTTTTTTTTTTTTTTTTTTTTGCAGGTATTTCACAAGTCTCGAGGAAATGGGCTAAAGAAGGCAACAGCAGTAAAACATGTATCTGGTAGAAATCGTAAGAACCATATAACAGGTAATAATCAAAAGAACACAAAATAATTCAGTTTTTGAATCAAATTAAAGCTGGAAAGTAGAAATATATGTAACTCTTGCATAATGGGAATTATGGTAGTCTATAATGGAAAAATAACATCCATTATTCAAAACATATAATTTTTTGGAATAGAGGAAGTCTATGGTGTTGCAAGCTTAAGTGAACTATACAAATTCATACTAACTTTAATATTTAATAAGATAAAAATATTTTTAAAACTTTATTTTTTCAAGAAATTCCATAGATTTTATTTATTTATTTATTTATTTATTTATTTATTTATTTATTTATTTTTGAAAGAAAGAAAGAGAAAGAGAAAGGGGGAGAGAGAACAGGAGTCTTGCTCTATTGCCCAGGCTGAAATGCAATCTAAAAATAGATATTAAAAACCTCTTTTATGCCAATAAGTGTGCTTAACAGCGGAGACAGGAAGGAATAAGGGAAGAAAATAACAACCAGCCAACCAATATTTCATTTAAGTCTGTGAAATCCTATGCAAATGCTGAAGAGTGCATATAATTACTTCCAATTATATGGTCACTTTCAAAATAGGTGTAATATGATAATGAGAAAAATGTATGTTCTGTGGACCTGGGGTGAAGAATTCTATAAATATTCACTGAGTTTACGTGTTCCAGGTCTGAGTTCAAATCATAGATGTCCCTGTTAATTTTCTATCTTGTTGATCCGTCGAATATTAACAGTGCGGTGTCAAAGTCTCCTGCTATTATTGTGCAGGAGTCCAAGTCTCTTTATATGTCATTAAGAACTTGTCTTATGCATCTGGTTGTTCTTATATTGGAGGCATATATATGATCGTTGACGCCTCTTGTTGCATTGATCCTTTTACCATTATCTAATGTCCTTCTTTGTTTCTGTTAGTCTTTGTTACTATTAGTCTATTTTGTCAGAGACGAAAGTTACAACTCCTGTTTTCTTTTTGTTGTTGTTGTTCTCCATTTGATTGGTGAGTCTTCCACCAACCCTTTGTTTTGAGTCTTTGTGTATCCTTACTTATGAGATGGATCTGGATACAGCAAACCAATGGGTTTTGATTTTTTATTCAATTTGTCTGTCTGTGTCTTTTATTGGGGCATTTAATCCATTTAAATTTAGGATTAATATTGATATCTGTGAGTTTAATATTGTCATTTAATGCTAGCTGGCTAGATTCTTCATTATGGAGATACTCTTACCTTTTGGTAAGTTTGTGGGATGACTGATACTGGTTGTTCCTTTCTGCGTATAGTGCTTCTTTCAGAAGCTCTTACAAAGAGTCCTGGTGGTGATGAAATCTTTGAGTGCTTGCTTCTTTGTGAAAATTTTTATTTTTCCTTTATTTATGAAGTTTAATTTGGCTGGATATGAGATTCTGGGTTGAAAATTCTTTTCTTCGAGGATATTGAATATTGACCCCCACTCTCTTCTAGTTTGTAGGGTTTCAGCTGAGAGATCTGCTGTAAGTCTGATAGGCTTCCCTTTATGGGTAACCTGACCTTTCTGTCTAGCTGCCCTTAGAATTTTCTCCTTTATTTCAACCCTGGTGAATCTAATGATTATGTGACTTGGGGTTACTCTACTTGAGGAATATCTTTGTGGTGTTCTCTGTATTACCTGAAGTTGAGTATTGTCCTGCCTTACTAGGTTAGGAAAGTTTTCCTGAATAGTATCCTGAAGAATATTTTCCAGCTTGGATTCATTCTCTTCATGACATTCAGGTACACCTATCAAACGTAAATTAGGTCTTTTCACATAGTCCCTCTAATCTTGTCTTCTCATTTCATTTCATTAAGTTGGTCTTCGACCTCTGATATTCTTTTTTCTGCTCAATGAATTCAACTGTTAAAACCTGTGCATACTTCATGGAGTTCTCATATTGCATTCTTCAGTTCCATTAATTCACTTATATTCCTCTCTATATTGTCTATTCTCGTTAGGATTTTGTCAAACCTTTATTCAAGGTTCTTAGCTTCTTTACATTGGGCTAGAACATGTTCTTTTAACTCACAGAAGTTTCTTAGTATCCACCTTCTGAAGCCTAAATCTCTTCATGAAATGCACTCATTCTCCATCAGGCCTTGTTCCCTTGTTGATGAGGAACTGTGATCTCCTGTAGAGGGAGAGGCATTCTGATTTTGGGTATTCTCAGCCTTTTTACCCTGGTTTCTTCCCATCATTGTAAATTTATCCACCTTTCATCTTAGTAATTACTGACTTTCAAATTAAGTCTCTGAGTGGACGTCCAACTTGTTGATTTCCAGTGCCGGAATCTGAGCAATGCACTGTGCCAGCCAAAACAGCGGCGTTAAGACTCGTGGTGCTTTTCTGCCTGGGAATCTCCAGTCTGGCTTCCTTTTTGAGTCCCTTTTTCAATCAGCTGAATAGGCAACTCTGCCTTCCCAGAGCTCCAAACACAGACTAAAAGGGGATCCAGTCCCGTTTACTCTGCACCAAGAACCGCCGTGCCAGCCACAAGAGTCCCGCTAGCAACCCGTGGGGCTCCTCTACTGGGAATTTCCTGGTCTGTGAGCAACAAAAATTCATCTGAAAGTGTGGCATCCTCTCATTCTCTGCACTTTCCCTGGGGGCTACAATCCTGAGCTGCTAGTAATCAACCATCTTGGATCTCTCTCCCTCAAATCCATAGATTTTAGATAGTCATACGAGGCCTGATATTTTCTTAAAAAATTAATTGATCTCTTTGCAAAAGTAGTATTCTCAGTAGTATTCTTTTTATCTGGTACATGTGAAAGTATCTGTTGCATGCTTAATGTGACAATTTCAAGCAGAATCAAGGGGCTAGGATGATGTCTTTATGGAACTAATATGGAAAGCCCAGGCAAGCAATACATTGCGCTAGAGCAAAGAAGCTTCGGTTTCTGTATTGAATCTGTTGTTAATATCCCTGTACCAGGACTAGAATGTTTTAATTATGAAGGCACTAAAATGATACTGTCTGTACAATGTTTTCTAATTCTTCCCTCCACTCATAGTTCTCATGGTTCTTCCTACTCCTTTATTTTAAAATTATATTGACTATATTTGTTCTTTGACTCTTCCATTTGAACTTTAGGATTGGCTTACCAGATTTTTCAGAAAAACAGTTCTGCTGTAAATTGTATAAAAATTGTACTAGATTTATCAAATGACATGGAGAGAATTAGACTTGGAAATTTTTATTCTGTTTTCCTCACTGAGAAACCCTAATTCCTCTGAAAAGGGCCTGACACTTAGTTGACGCTTAATAATTATTGGGTCAATGTTAAATTTTTTCAATATTGATTTTTCCCACCCATGATCATTGCAAATCTTTTCATTAACTTAGGAAGCTTTCATGTTTTTAATTATAATTATATAAAAGATCTTGAAAGCATCAATCTCTTGGTAACTTACAATTTTTCTTGCTACTATAATTGCATCTTTTCAAATTATATTATGTGAGTGTTTGCTGCTGGTTTATAAGGTCATAACTGACAAACTGTCTTGTTAATTGTATTTGTAGCTGTCCAGTAATTTCCTGAATAGAAATGTTATTATCTGCAAAGAATTATATCACATAGCAAAGTAATTATATTATAAATTATCTTCAATATGCTAAAGTTAGTGGAACTTAGGGAATATAACAAAAGAGAATATTGGATTTGAGAAAATGCAAAAAAAAAAAGAAAGAAAGAAAGAAAAAGAAACAAGATAACAAGAGTGTAATACCATAAATTTCTATTCAATTATTTCTAGGCAACACCATTCAGGACATAGATATGGGCAAAGATTTTATGATAAAATCACCAAAAGCAATTCCAATGAAAGAAAAAATTGATAAATGCGATCTATTTAAACCAAAGAGCTCCTGGCAGAAAATGTCTGCAGTCTGTTCATCTCAGAAATGTCTAATATCCAGAATCTACAGGGAACTTAAGCAAATTTATAGGGAATAAACAAACAACCCCATTAAAAAGTGGGCAAAAGACATGAACAGATATTTCTCAAAAGAAGACATTCATGCAGCCAACAAACATAGGAAAAAAAGCTCAACATCACTGATCATTAGAGAAATGTAAATCAAAACCACAATGAGATACCATCTCACACCAGTCAGATGGTGATTATTAAAAAGTCAAGAAACAACAGATACTGGTGACGTTGCAGAGAAATAGGAATGCTTTTACACTGTTGGTGGGAATGTAAATTAGTTAAACCATTGTGGAAGATGGTGTGGCTATTCCTCAAAGATTTAGAATCAAACACCATTTGACCCAGCAATCCCCTTACTAGGTTTAATCCAAAATAATAGAAATGTTATCATTCTATTACAAAGATAGGTGCACACATATGTTCATTGTAGCACTATTCACAATAGCAACAACAAGGAATCAACCCAAAAGCCCACCAGTGATAGACTGAAAAAAGAAAATGTGGTATATACACTATGGAATACCATGCAGCCATAAAAAGGACAAAGATCACGTTCTTTGTAGGGACATGAATGGAGCTGGGAGCCATTATCTTCAGCAAACTGACACAGAAACAGAAAACCGCACACCACATGTTCTCACTTATAAGTGGAAGCTGAACAATGAGAACACATGAACCACGGGAGAAGAACAACACAAACTGTGGCCTGTTGGGAAGGGTGGTGGGGGAGAGCATCAGGAAACACAGCTAATGCATGCTGGGCTTAACGCCTAGGTTGAGAGATGCAATAAACCACCATGGCACACATTTATCTATGTAACAAACTTGCACATGCACCCTGGAATTGAAAATAAAATAAAAATAAATATGTGTGTGTGTGTGTGTGTGAGAGAGAGAGAGAGAGAGAGAGGGAGAGAGAGAGAGAGAGAGAGAGAGAGAGAGAGAGAGAGAGAGAGTGTGTATGAGAAGTTTTCACTTTGGCTTTCTCATTACAAATGGCCTTATATTTTTATTTCAGGATTTGAGAAAGTGATGTGAAAATTTACCACCAAGTATGTTTACTCCAATTATGGATTTATGTACCATGAAAAGTGACCACTTTCTCATTTCCTGGATACAGGAGACTCACTGGGTCCTGAACTGAGCTAGAATTTCATTTATTGCCTTATCATCATGCCTCTATTATAATGGGGGCTGGGGTGGTAATGACTCTTTAGTCTCTGAGAATCAATCTTAATGTAAACATATATACAGTATTCCTCAAAGTATTTGGATATTTCAATTTCCACTGTGTAACTTTATCAAAAGATATGTTTTTGTTGATGAAAAATTGGAGAGTCACTTATAAATCTTTTTTTATTATAGTAAATTTATTGAGATATAATTCACGTAATGTAAAAATTACCCTTTTAAAATGCACTATTTAGTGGGTTTTAGCATATTCAGAATGTGGTGCTACCATTATCTTTATCTAACTCCAGAAAATTTTCATCACCCAAAAAGAAACCCAATACCCATTAGCAGTCCCTGTACATTTCCCTTCCCATCCCCCAGTCAGCAGCAAACCCCAATCTACTTTTCTTCTCCATGGATTTGCCTATTATGGAGATTTATGCAAATGGAATCACACAATATGTATTCTTTCTTGTCTGGATTCTTTATTTTCAAGGCTTATTTATGTTGTGATATATATATATTTGTACCTTATTCCTTTCAATTGCTGAATAGTATTTCTTTACATAGCCAATCCCATTTTGTTCAGCCACTTTTCAGTTCATACAAATTTGTGTTGTTTTCACTACCTGGGTATTGTGAATAATCATGCTACGAATATTTATGTACAAGATCTTGTGTGAACGTAAGTTTTAATTTTCCTGGGTATACACCTGAAATGAAATTGCTAGATCATGTGATAAGTCTGTGTTAACTTTATCAGAGCCTACCAAACATCTTATGCACAGAGGCTGTAAAATTTTAAATTCTGAACAACAAAATTTGAGAGTTCCAGTTGCTCCACATTTTTACTGATACTTATTACTGTTCATATTTTTATTTATAACATTAGTAGGTGTCAGGTGGAATTTCATGGTTCTTTTCATTTTCTTAAGCATATTTACATGTGTTATTGGACTTTGTATCCTTTGAAGAAATGTATATTAAAATTACTTGACCATTTTTAATTGGCTATATTTTTTATTGTTCAGATGAAGAATTTATTTCTATTCTGTATTCAACTTCCTTAAAAGATACGTAATTTGCAAATATTTTTTCTATTATGTTGGTTGTCTTTTTACTTAATTGATGGTATCACTCCAAGCACAAATGTTTTTAGTTTTGATGAGGCCCAATATCTCTATTGTGTTTTTCTTTTTTTTCACTTGTGCTTTTGATATTTCATTTAAAAAACATTTGCTTAACCTAAATCAGGAATATGTAACTATATGTTTTCCTCTAAGTATTTCATAATTTTAAATTATTAGTTTGTAGTCTTTTTTATATCTCTAATCAACATTAAGTTAATTTTTGTGTACAACATGAGGTAGGAGTTCAGCATTCTTCTGTGGCATATGGGTATCTAGCTTTTCCAGCACCAAGTATTGAAAAGACTTTTCTCCATTAAATTGTCTTGGTACCCTTGTTGAAAATCAGTGAATCATAAATATGAGGGTTTATTTTTGGACACTCAGTTATTTCCCACTAATCTATATTTTTCTCTTTATGCCAGTAGTATACTCTCTTGATTACTGCAATTCGTAGAAACTTTTGAAATCAGAAAGTGGGAGTTATACAACATTGTTCTTACCTTTCAAGGATAATTTGGCTTTTCTGGTTTTCTTACATTATTAGATTTAGATTATCTCAATTCTCCTGAGTGGTTCCACATTCCTGAGTATAGGAACATCTCTGTGCATGTGCATATTATTCTAGATTTCCAGGAGCCTATCAGAGTTTTCAAAGCACCTATAGATATATGATTCTCTAATTTTTCCTTTTAAGTGCTTTGGTTAGCCTCTTATTAGTCTCAACAGGTGGTGCTGACTGAAAAACCTTCAATATCAAACAATAGCAGCCAACTGTTTTTGACAAATGTGTTGGTATATGGAATGTTAACACAGAGTGAAGTCTAAGTTAGGTCAAATAAAGACAAACTTAGTGGTGTTTTCCAGAAAGTTTCCAGGTGGTCAAATAGTGATAATTCCTGTGATGTGGAGTTTTGAGATCTCCAAACCCATTCAATTTCTTTCCTTAGCTGATACATACTGATTTTTATCAGTCATGAAAATTGTGAGGCTGCTGGTTTTCAAAGATACTGCAAAGCCATGGATAGAGGAATGGTACTAGATAACATTAAAATAGGGGCAAAGCTCAATATTTTACCTAGATTCAGATACTTTTATTGGATAAGTCTTCTTTAAATTATTGCAAACATTTAGCTATTTTCCAGAGTTCTGAAAAAGTTTATATTGGCTTTTTCTTTTTTCTTTTTCCTATGCTCTTTTGCTGTTATGGGCCATCAGATTTTTGTAAGTACTTCCTTTGCCATTCAGGAAGTGTTCCTATTATGATACATACTTGTCATGGTGTTTTCCTGTTTTCTTTGTTTGTTTTTAGAAGATCCTCTTTAGCCAATGAATTCTAGTTCTGAATCCCTACTCCATTTCGTAAACAAGGCAGTAAATCAAGACGTTTAATTGGGATATATGGCATCAACCTCTCTCATCTGTCCTTGCTTTATTTTTGTTGTACATATTTAGCAGTAAACTTGTTGGCTACCTAGATATCTTACTCATAGGAAAATAATATTCTATTAACAATTTCTGTGACTCCTGAATGTGAGGCCATTCTGACCTTATAAGTAATTATGCTAATGGCACTCAGCATGTTCTGACAGCTAATTTCTGCCATCTCACTTCTGTGTTTGAGAGCCTGTTATAACCATTACTACCAAAAAAAAAAAAAAAAAAAAAAAAAAGTGCCATATAGTGTCTCTTACTGTCAGCACTGTACTATATGAGGCCGACAACAATGAGCTTCTTAATGATAATAGGGCCCTTTATGCTAGTGCATATTTATTATGTCAGTTAGCAGGTTCTGACATGTAGGTTCTCTCATGGGACATAGACAGCAAATGGGTTTTTCAGCCTTACCTAGAATGCTCACTCTAGCATGCTCAACTATCTGAGACTTTTGATCTTTCTCACCGTGATTTGCAGTGGCAGTCCTATCAATTGTTCTTTTTTTTTTTTTTTTTTTGAGACGGAGTTTCACTCTTGTTACCCAGGCTGGAGTGCAATGGCGCGATCTCGGCTCACCGCAACCTCCGCCTCCTGGGCTCAGGCAATTCTCCTGCCTCAGCCTCCTGAGTAGCTGGGATTACAGGCACGAGCCACCATGCCCAGCTATTTTTTTTTGTATTTTTAGTAGAGAGGGGGTTTCACCATGTTGACCAAGATGGTCTCGATCTCTTGACCTTGTGATCCACCCGCCTCAGCCTCCCAAAGTGCTGGGATTACAGGCTTGAGCCACCGCGCCCGGCCTCAATTGTTCTTTACATCAAATTACTAATTGAGGTTCACCCTTCCCTTTTGGCAGATGCCCACCCCAGTTGCCATGTGTTTCTGCAAGTGCTGGCTGATCGAATCATCCTAATCTATGATCACACTGATGCAGCCAGTGAGTCTTTCTTGGGGTTATACATATGTGCATTTTGAGAGGCAGTTTTCTGTTTCTTTGAGTTGTTTTCATGGAATAATATAAGCCTGGCACCAAGGACTCCTGCTGGCTGCAAAAACGCAGATAAAAATTAGTGACTGGGAGATGAAATTCAGCCTAAATGTCACTTGACAAACCAAGTGCCCTGACACAGGCCATAGGCCTGCTTCCACCAGAGGAAGAGGCATTTTTTTTTTTTTTTAAATGAGTGCAGCTCATGTGGCTGAGTCTATTTTAACAGATATGATTTTATAATTTGTTTATCTAGACAGTTTCATTTCCAATTTCACACAAAAGTTTCATGAAAGCCACTCAGTGGTGGCCTTGCCTACAGCAGTCTCTGGCCATTTCCCTGGAATTAGTTCATAGAGAAATATGCACAAAGCTTTGTATCAAGTGTATATAGAGTGAGAAGGAAATATGTGTGAGAACAGAGAAGTGAGAAAACATCAAACTCTCTCTCGCTCTCAAACACACAAAGAGAAAAAGGAAGCTGGGGAGGGGGAGAGAGAGAGAGAAGGAGAGAGAGAGAGAGATAAATTTATAATCTGTATCTCTCAGCCTCGAGACCCAAACCACACCTGTATTTCCCAGTTAATAAAAATCAATTTTCTTTTAAAAGTTTATCCTATGAGACCGCAAGTTGAGTATCTAGTTTGAGTTAGGATTTTGACATTTTAAACTAAAATATTCTGATGACTACACCGTACACTTTATAAATGAAAAATTAAATATTGCCATTTCTCCTTGGCCTGTGTATGAAAATTTGTCTTGTATGGCTTGAGATAAATTTATGTGGAATCAAAGTCAACATCACCTATGTCTTTACCCATATGTAACCTAGAAACAGAGTTTGTCATTTCTCTACCATTATAAGTTTCCCTTTATATCATATAGAGTATATATTTTTTCCTTTTCTTCTTCTGTAAGAGGGCTGATTTCCAGTTACAGCTAGTGCTCGACTTACGACCACGATTGGTTCTGACAGACCGGTCGTAACACGATTTGGTCGTAAGTTGAGTAGGCTATATGTACAGTACAGTACTATTAAATGATGTTATAAAAATCTTTAAGTCATATTTTATCATAATTTTCTTTTATTATATATCATAATTTTCTTTGTTCATTTTATGCCATTTGTATCATCTCTACACCATTTTGTTTCTTATTTTTACATTCTTCAGGTTTAAGTAAAACACTGCATTACGAGTACAACTGGTTTAATGTTTGCAAAACATATAAAATTACAAAATACAGGTGCATACAAAAATACAAAATACAGGTGTAAAAAATACCACAGGAAACATTTTCCCAATTGCAAAACATATCAAAATATGTAAACATGTAGGAAACATTTTATTGGCCGCTGGTGCTTGGCTGCGGATCGTTCATGTCGTCATCTGAGGCAGCAGTGGGGTTACCAGAGTTGTTTTTTTCATAAACATGGTGAGCTTTGTCTGAATTGTATGTTTCTTTTTTTCTTCATAAATTTCACAATACAGACGAAACACATCGTGCACCATCCGTTCAATCCTTGCAAATCGTTTGATGTTTGGGTCCATTGTTTGAAATGTATAAGTTTATTCAGTAAAGATAAACCGTCTGATAATCCCTTAGTGGTGAACTTTCTTTCTGGCTCCTCCTCTTCTTTCTCTGCTTCTCTTCTTTCTTCTTCCGCCACTCTTTCTTCTTCCAGTTTGATTAGCTCTTCATTTGTAAGTTCATCAACATTGAAAATCTGTTCTGCTAGATATCCCTCATCTGTAATTAATTCATCCAGACTATCAACAAACTTACGTACTCCTTCCTCATCTGCAATCGCTGCTTCTCCAGTCACTCAAACACTATGCATTTGCAATCTTTTCTTGAATCTCTGGAACCAGCCAGTGCTTGCTACAAATTCTTGACTGTAATCTCCAGCATGCTCCTTCAGAGTCTGAAATAGACTTCTCGCCTTCATCTGCACAGTAAAAAGACTTAATGGTGTCCGTTTTTGAATTTGATCTTCCATCCAAATATATAGCAATATCTGCATTTCATGGATGGGCCTGCTTCGTTGCTTTGTTAAAACTGTTGATTGCATGGGTGCAGAACTTTTCACAGCTTCACGAATTCTTTGTTTATCTTTCAAAATCATCGACACAGTCGAATGTGATAACTTCATATCACGTGCGATCACATTCACTTTCTTTCCTCCTTCGTATTACTTAATTACCTTCATTTTCATGTCGAGATCAATGGCCTTTCTTTCCTTCTTGGCAGGCTGAGGTGAAGACAAAGACGTTTTCCTCTTGGTAGACATCTTGGGAGGGGTTTGATGAAAAATATCCAAGACACAAAACATAAATTGCTGTACCGAGTCTGAGATAACAGTTGAAATGGTGGACGCAGAGATGGTAGTGCTACCGGAAGCTGGTCCGCCCTGTCGTATGCCCAGCTGGGCAACGTTTGTGCTGCCAGATGCAGAGCAGTTGTGGCTAGCGATTGTGGTCATAAAGTCGAATGGTCATAAGTTGCATAGGTCGTAAGTCGATCAATACCTGTAGTTATCTCTTTTCCATAGTTCCTTCTTATCCATGGTCATGGTCTATGTACATGGCCCATTTTTTTTTGTTGTTGTTGTTGTTTTTGTATTCAGAGTTGGAGCCACTTCAAGCGCCTTCATAGATCAAATATTTCTCAAGTGTCATGTTCAATCCTGTCACTGGATTTCATGTTCATCATCCTGTATTGATGGTGAATTTTAGGAACATTTGCCCAGTAGTTGTGTTATTCAGCCTCTGGTCATCCTAGAGAATCGATTCTTTGTTTTGTACTCCAATTCTATTAGCTCCATTCTTTATTTCCTGCTCAAGAACTTGATATTTATCACATTATCAACAAGCATGTCTGTTAGGTTGTGAAGGGGATGATTCCTCCCAGGCTGTCTCCTCTGGTTTCCACAAAATTAGATTATTCTAAGCACTCCTTATCTCTAGCCTTTTACAACCTGCACTACTTTCCAAGAGAAGTTGGAGTAATTTCTGAGAGGGTAAATTTAAAATCCTAAAGCTCAAAGAAAGCATACTTCTCTGGTCTAGTTCTCTATGCTGTTAGTCTTGTATGGGTTGATCTCTGATATGGAAAGCCTGTAATTATTTCTGTGATTAAATGGCGAAGACTCTAATTTTGTGTATCGCTAGTAAGATATCTTTTATTCTCCTACCATCCAATCTACGTCTTATCAGTGATAAAGGAATCTGCTACATTCTTTTCTGTCTATTGTCTCACTTTATATTAAACACAGCAAGAGAATGGGGTATTATACTGGGACACCCACAATTCTAAATAAATTCTCATATTTCATAAGACCTTTAACCTTTACGTTTATATTTCTGCCTTGCCTTTAAAGTTGCTTGGCATCACATTCCTACATGTTGCCTGAGTCCTGCTGCCATATCCAGGGGCTCTGTGATGTTTTGACATAGCCTACCTTCTTGTAGTTCTGCCCATATCCTGATTCTAGCCTTTGTCCAATTGTAAGAATATATGGTGGTTAACTATTATATTTTCCTTAAAGATGTCACTGTCTAACTGCACTCTTTCCTCTTAACATATTGATGACACATTTTCCTGATCCTCTAGCAACTCTTGTTCAGTGTCCTTGTCTAGGTCCTCTTCTTCTATCTAAAGTCCAAGTCTTAGAAGTACTCATTGTTGCTGGGCGCGGTGGCTCAAGCCTGTAATCCCAGCACTTTGGGAGGCCGAGGCGGGTGGATCACGAGGTCGAGAGATCGAGACCATTCTGGTCAACATGGTGAAACCCCGTCTCTACTAAAAATACAAAAAACTAGCTGGGCATGGTGGCACGTGCCTGTAATCCCAGCTACTTAGGAGGCTGAGGCAGGAGAATTGCCTGAGCCCAGGAGGCGGAGGTTGCGGTGAGCTGAGATCGCGCCATTGCACTCCAGCCTGGGTAACAAGAGCGAAACTCCGTCTCAAAAAAAAAAAAAAAAAAAAAAAAAAAGTATTCATTGTTCCGAGATCTCACAATGCTCTGCAATCCCTTCTTAGGTTATTTAAATGACATCATTAAGTCACTGCACATTAAATGTATATCTCCAGAGTAGACCACTTTTTTTCAGTTCCATACTCAAGTTTACCTATTTTTCACTTCGAATGGAATGCCTTTCACGATCTCCCTCCCTACCTCCCTTCTTCCCTCCCTCCCTCTTTCCCTTCCTTTCCTTCTTTTCCTTCTTTCCCTTCCTTCCCTTCCTTCCCTGACAGAGTCTTGCTGTATTGGTGAGGCTGGCATTGAAGACCTGGCCTCAAGCAGTCCTTTTGTCTGGATCTCCAAAGTGCTGGGATTATAGGCATAGGCCACCATGCCTGGCCTTTTCAACACTTTTAAATGTAGTATGTCTAAAACTGAGCTCCTGATTTTCTTTGATATTAATTGCTTTTCTGTTTTTCTCATCTCCTCGAATATCATTATTGTTTATATTTAGAGGAAATTTGGGGTCATTCTTGGTGCTTCTTTCATTTTAATACTAACATGTTTTTGAAACCATTTCAATAGCTTCGCAAGGCACTTTATTTTTTTCTTTCTTGCCCCACTCCTATCTTACGTCCAAGTCCCCAAAGTCCATTGTATAGTTCTTATGCTTTTGTGTCCTCATAGCTTAGCGCCCACATATCAGCAAGAATGTATGGTGTTTGGTTTTCCATTCCATTCCTGAGTTACTTCACTTACAATAATAGTCTCCAGTCTCATCCAGGTCACTGTGAATGCCATTAATTCATTATTATTATTTTTTTTCTTCTATTGTACTTTAGGTTCTGGGATACATGGGCAGATCATGCAGGATTGTTGCATAGGTACATCCATGACAATATGGTTTGCTGCCTCCATCCCCCCATCACCTATAACTGGCATTTCTCCCCATGTTATCCCTCTCCAATCTCCCCACCCCCAACTGTCCCTCCCCTGACCCCCCCAACAAACCCCAGTGTGGGATGCTCCCCTCCCTGTGTCCATTTGTTCTCATTGTTCAACACCCACCTATGAGTGAGAATACGTGATGTCTGATATTTTGTTCTTGTGTCAGTTTGCTGAGAATGATGGTTTGCAGATTCAACCATGTCCCTACAAAGTACACAAACTCATCAGTTTTTATGGCTGCATCATATTCCATGGTGTATATGTGCCATATTTTCCTTGTCCAGTCTATCATCGATGGGCATTTGGGTTAGTTCCAGGTCTTTGCTATTGTAAACAGTGCTGCAATCAACATACGTGTGCATGTGTCTTTATGATGGAATGATTTATAATCCTTTGGATATATACCCAGTAATGGAATTGCTGGGTCAAATGGAATTTCTATTTCTAGGTCCTTGAGGAATCGCCACGCTGTCTTCCACAATAGTTGAATTAATATACACTCCCACCAAAAAGGTAAAAGTGTTCCTATTTCTCCACATCATCTCCAGCATCTGTTGTCTCCAGATTTTTAAATGATCACCATTCTATCTGGCATGAAATGGTATCTCAATATGGTTTTGATTAGCATTTCTCTAATAACCAGTGATGATGAGCCTTTTTTTATGTTTGTTGACCTCATATTGTCTTTTGAAAAGTGTCTGTTTATATCCTTTGCACACTTTTGAATGTTTTCTTTCTTTTTTTTTTTTTTCTTGTAAATCTGTTTTAGTTCTTTATAGATTCTGGATATTAGCCCTTTGTCAGAATGGGTAGATTGAAAAGTCTTTTTTTACACTCTGTTGGTTGCTGGTTCACTTTAATGATTGTTTCTTTTGCTGGACAGAAGCTCTGGAGTTTAATTAGGTCCCATTTGTATATTTTGGCTTTTGTTGCCAATGCTTTTGGTGTTCTAGTCAAGTCATCACCTATGCCTATGTCCTGAATGATTTTGCCTAGGTTTTCTTCTAGGGTTTTAATGGTGTTAGGTCTTATGTTTAAGTCTTTAATCCATCTGGAGTTAATTTTGGAGTAAGGTATCAAAATGACGTCCAATTTCTGCTTTCTGCTTGTGGCTAGCCAGATTTCCCAACACCGTTTATTAAATAGAGAATCTTTTCCCCATTGCTTGTTTTTGTCAGGTTTTTCAAAGATCAGATGGTTGTAGATGTGTGGCATCACCTCCAAGGCCTCCGTTCTGTTCCATTGCTCAATGTCTCTGTTTTGGTACAAGTATCATCCTGTTTTGATTACTGTAGTCTCAGTATAGTTTGACGTCAGGTAATGTGATGCCTCTGGCTTCGTTCTTTTTGCTTAGGATTGTCTTAGATATGTGGGCTCTCTTTTGGTTCCATATGAAATTTAAGGTGTTTTTTTCCAGTTCTGTGAAGAAGATCATTGTTAGCTTGATGGGGATACCATTGAATCTATAAATTACTCTGGGTACTATGGCCATTTTCACAGTATTGATTCTTCCTAACCATGACAATGGAATACTTTTGCATCTATTTGTTTCCTCTCTTATTTCTTTGAGTAGTGGCTTGTAGTTCTCCTTGAAGAGGTCCTTTACATCCTTTGTTAATTGTATTCCTAGGTACTTTATTCTCTTTGTAGCAATTGTGAATGGGAATTCACCTATGATTTTGCTCTCTGTTTGTCTGTTATTGGTATGTAGGAATGCTTGTTATTTCTGCACACTGATTTTGTATCCTGAGACTTTGCTGAATTTGCTTATCAGTTTCAGGAGTTTTTGGGCTGAGATGATGGGTTTTCTAAATATACAATCATATCATCTGCAAATAGAGACAATTTGACTTCCTCCTTTCCTAATTGAATACTCTATTTTCTTGCCTCATTGCTCTGGCTAGAACTTCCAATACTATATTGAAGAGTAGTGGTGAGAGAGGGCATCCTTGTCTAGTGCCAGATTTCAAAGGGAATGCTTCCAGTTTTTGCCCATTCAGTATATTGGCTGTGGGCTTGTCATAAATAGCTCTTATTATTCTGAGATATGTTCTTTCGATACCTACTTTATTGAGAGTTTTTAGCATAAAGAGCTGTTGAATTTTGTCAAAGGCCTTCTCTGCATCTGTTGAGATAATCATGTGGTTTTCATCTTTGGTTCTGTTTATGGTGGGTTACATTTATAGACTTGTGTATGTTGAACCAGCCTAGCATCCCTGGGATGAAGCCTACTTGATCATGATGGATAAGCTTTGTGATATGCTGCTGCAATTGGTTTGCCAGTATTTTATTAAAGATTTTTGCATCTGTGTTCATCATGGATATTGGGCTGAAATTTTTTTTGTTGTTGTTGAGTTTCTGCTGGGTTTTGGCATAAGGATGACTTTGGTCTCACAAAATGATTTGAGAAGGATTCCCTCTTTTTGGATTGTTTGGAATCCTTTCAGAAGGAATGGTACCAGCTCCTCTGTATGTCTGGTATAATTCAGCTGTGAACCCATCTGGACCTGGACTTTTTTTGGTTGGTAGGCTATTAATTGCTGCCACAATTTCAGCCCTTGTTATTAGTCTGTTCGAGGTTTCCACTTCTTCCTGGTTTAGGCTTGGGAAGTTGCAAGTGTCCAGTAATTTATCTATTTCTCCCAGGTTTACTAGTTTATGTGCATAGAGTTGTACATAGTAATCTCTGATGGTAGTTTGTATTTCTGTGGAATCAGTGGTGATATCCACTTTATCATTTTTTATTGCATCTATTTGATTCTTCCCTCTTTTCTTTTTTATTTATCTGGCTAACAGTCTATTTTGTTGATCTTTTCAAAAAACCAGCTCCTGGACTTACTCATTTTTTGAAGGGGTTTTTGTGTCTCTTTCTCCTTCATTTCTGCTCTGATCTTAGTTATTTCTTGTCTTCTGCTAGGTTTTGAGTTTTTCTGATCTTGCTCCTCTAGCTCTTTCAATTTTGACGATGGAGTGTTGATTTTAGATCTTTCCTTCCTTCTGATGTGGGCATTTATTGCTATCTAGACACTGCTTTATATGTGTCCCAGAGATTCTGGTACATTGTGTCTTCATTCTTGTTGGTGTCAAAGAACATATTTATGTCTGCCTTCATTTTGTTGTTTATCCAGTTGACATTTAGGAGCCACTTGTTCAGTTTCCAGGAAGTTGTGTGATTCTGAGTTAGTTTCATAATCCTGAGTTCTAACTTGATTGTCCTGGGGTCTGAGAGACAGTTTGTTATGATTTCCATTCTTTTTTATTTGCTGAAGCATGATTTACTTCCAATTATGTGGTCAATTTTAGAGTAAGTGTGATGTGGTGCTGAGAAGAATGTATATTCTGTGGATTTGGTGTGGAGAGTTCTGTAGATGTCTATTAGGTCTGCTTGGTCCAGATCTGAGTTCAAGTCCTGGATATGCTTGTTAATTTTCTGTCCCATTGATCTAATATTGACAGTGGAGTGTTAAAGTCTCCCACTATTATTGTGTGGGAGTCTAAATCTCCTTGTAGGTCTTTAAGAACTTGCTTTATGTATCTGGTCGCTCCTATATTGAATGTGTCTATATTTAGGATTGTTAGCTCTTCTTGATGCATTGATCCTTTTACCATTTTGTAATGCCCTTCTTCATCTCTTTTGATCTTTCTGGTTTAAAGTCCATTTTATCAGAGACTAGGCTTGAACTCCTGCTTTTTTTTTTTTCTCTCCATTTACTTGATATACCTTCCTCCATCCCTTTATTTTGAGCCTATGTGTGTGTCCTTGCAGGTGAGGTTGGTTTCCTGAATACAGCACACAGATGTGTCTTGACTTTTTATCCAATTTGCCAGTCTGTGTCTTTTGATTGGGGCATTTAGCCCATTTACATTTAGGGTTAATATTGTTATATGTGAATTTGATCATGTCATTTTGATGCTAGCTGGATGTTTTGCCCGTTAGTTGATGCATTTTCTTCATTGTGTTGATGGTCTTTACCATTTGGTACATTTTTGGACTGACTGTTACTGATGTTCCTTTCCTTGTTCAGTGCTTCTTTCAGGGGCTCTTATAAGGCAGGCCTGGTGGTGACAAAATCTCTCAGCAACTGCTTGTTCATAAAGGATTTTCTTTCTTTTTTGCTTATGAAGCCTAGTTTGGCTGGATATGGCATTCTAGGTTTAAAGTTATTTTCTTTAAGGATGTTGAATATTGGCTCCCACTCTCTTCTGGCTTGTACGGTTTCTGCTGAGACATCTTCTGTGAGTCTGATGGGCTTCCCTTTATGGGCAACCTTACCTTTCTCTCTGGCTGCCCTTGACATTTTTTCCTTCATTTCAACCTTGGTGAGTCTGACGATTATGTGACTTGGGGTTGCTCTTCTTGAGGAATATCTTTGTGATGTTCTCTGTATTTCCTGGACTTGAATGTTGGCCTGCCTTGCTAGATTGGGGAAGTTGTCCTGGAAAATATCCTGAAGAGTGTTTTCCGGCTCGGATTCATTCTCTCCATCACATTCAGATAGACATATGGAACATTAAGTCTTTTCACACAATCCCATATTTCTTGGAGTCTTTGTTCATTTCTTTTCACTCTTTGTTCTCTATTCTTGCCTTCTTTTATTTCATTAAGTTGATCTTTAGTGTCTGATATCCTTTCTTCTGCTTGGTCAATTCAGCTATTGACACTGTGTATGCTTTGCAAATTTCTCATGCTGTGTTTTTCAGCTCCATCTAATCGTTTATATTCTTCTCTAAGCTGTTTATTCTAGTTAGCATTTTATATAACCTTTTTTCAAGGTTCTTAGTTTCTTTGCATTAGGTTAGAACATGTTCTTTTAGCTCAGAGAAGTTTCTTACTACCCACCTTCTGAAGCCTGTTTCTGTCAGTTCATCAGACTCATTCTCCATCCAGCTTTGTTCCCTTGCTGGTGAGAAGTTGTGATCCCTTGGATGAGGAGAGGCATTCTGGTTTTTGGTGTTTTCATCCTTTTTGGGCTGGTTTCTTCCCATCTTTTTGGCTTTATCTATCTGTGGTCTTGGTAGTTGGTGACTTTTGGATGGGGTCTCTGAGTGGATGTCCTTTTTGTTGATGTTGAAACTATTTCTTTCTGTTTCTTAGTTTTCCTTCTAACAGGCCCCTCTGCCGCAGGACAGCTGGAGGTCCACTCCAGACCCTGCTTACCTGGGGATCACCCACGTGGGCTGCAGAACAGTAAGGGTTGCTGATGGTTTCTTCTTCTGTTATCTTGTTCCCAGAAGGGTACCTGCCAGATGTCGGCCTGAGCTCTCCTTTATGAGTTGTCTCTTTGGATATATGGGGGTTGGGGAGCTGCTGGAGGAGACGGTCTGTTTCTTATAGCTCAAGTGCTGTGCTGGGAGCTCTGTTGTTCTGTGCAGAGCTGCTGGGCATGTATGTTTAAGTCTGCTGCAGAGGAACTCATAAACTCCTCTTTTCCCATGTTCTCTGTCCTAGGAAGGTGGGGCTTTATTTATAAGTTCCTGATGTGCTGCTGCCTTTTTTCGCAGATGCCCTGCCCAGCACAGAGATAGTCTACTCACAGTCTTCCAGCAGAGACATTGCTGAGCTGCCACAGGCTCTGCCCAGCTGCTGTGTGAACTTCCATGTGGTGTTTACAGAGGTACAGTTATAACTGCCTCGGTAGTGATGGATGCCCTCCCCTCCACCAAGCTGGACTGTCCTGGGTCCAGCTGCACTTGCTGCAAAACTCTCAATCCAGAGCATTTCAGATTGTTTTGTTGGAGTGAGACCTGCTGAACCAGATTATCTGGCTCCCCATCTCAGCACCCTCCCTTTCAGTTGAATGGGTGGTTGTCTCCCAGGCATTCCAGGTGCCAGTTGAAATGGCTGCCCAGATTTGCGTGAATTTCTGTGTGCCAACTCGCAGCACTGGCTGAAATAGCCATGCTGGAAACTTGTGGTGCTTTTCAGCCTGGGAATCTCCTGGTCTGTGGACAGTGAAAACTTGTTTGGAAATGCAGTCATCACTTACCCTCTGTGTTACTCTTGCTAGGAACTGCACTCCAGAGCTGTTTCTATTCAGCCATCTTGAATCCTCTCTATTTATTCTTTTTTATGGCTCAGTAGTGTTCCATTGTGTGTGTATATATATATATATACCACAGTTTTTTTATCCACTTGTTGAATGATGGGCATTTGGGTTAATTCCACGATTTTGCAATTGCAAATTGTGCTGCTATAAACATACGAGTGCAAGTATCTCTTTTGTATAATGACATCTTGTCCTCTGGGTAGAAACCCAGTAGTGGTATTGCTGGTTCAAATGGTAGTTCTACTTTTAGTTCTTTAAGGAACCTCCACATTGTTTTCCATAGTGGCTGTACTGATTTAAATTCTCATAAACAGTGTAGAAGTGTTCCCTGATCACTGTATCCAGGTCAACAGCTATTTTTATTTATTTATTTTTTATTTTTTACTTTTGGCCATTGTTGCAGAAGTAGGGTGGTATCATGTTGTGGTTTCAATTTGCATTTCTCTGATCATTAGTGGTGTTGAACCTTTTTCATGTTTGTTGACCATTTGCAGATCTTCTTTTGAGAATTGTCTATTCATGTACTTAGCCCACTTTTTGATTTTTTTTTTTTTTTTTTTTTTTTTGCTGATTTGTGTTTCTTGTAGATTCTGAATATTAGACCTTTGTCAGATGTATAGATTTTGAAAATTTTCTCCCACTTTGTAGTTTTTCTACTTATTCTGAAGACTGTTCCTTTTGCTGTGCAAAAGCTCTTTATTTTAATTTAGTACCAGCTATTTATCTGTTTTTAATGGATTTGCTTTTTGGTTCTTGGTCATAAAATTCTTGCCTAAGTCAATGTCTAGAAGGGTGTTTCTGATGTTATCTTTTAGAATTTATATGGTTTTAGGTCTTAGATTTAAGTCATTAATTCAACGAGTTGATTTTTGTATAAGGTGAGAGATGCAGATCCAGTTTCATTCTTCTATATATGGCTTTCCAATTATCACAGCATCGTTTTTTGAAAATGGTGTCCTTTCCTCACTTTTTTTTTTTAATTTGCTTTGTTTAAGATCAGTTGGATGCAAGTATTTGGGTATTTTGGTTTATCTCCTGCATATGGCTAGCCAATTATCACAGCATCATTTTTTCAAAAGGGTGTCCTTTCCTCACTTTATATTTTTGTTTGCTTTGTTTAAGATCAGTTGGATGCAAGTATTTGGGTATTTTGGTTTATTTCTAGATTCTCTATTCTTTTCCATGGGTCTTTGGGCCTATTTTTATAACAGTACCATGCTGTTTTGGTGACTGTTGCCTTACAGTGTAGTTTGAAATCAGGTAGTGTGATGCCTTGAGATTTATGCATTTTGCTTAATCTTGCTTTGGCTTTGTGGGCTATTTTTTGGTTCCATGAATTTTAGGATTTTTTTTTCCAATTCTGTGAAGAATGATCGTGGAATTTTGATGTGTATTGCATTGAATTTGTAGATTACTTTTGGCAGTATGATCATTTGCACAATATTGTTATTACTCATCCACGAGCATGGGATGTGTTTTCATTTGTTTGTGTCATCTATGATTTCTTTCAGCAGTGTTTAGTTGTTTTCTTCATAGAGGTCTTTCACCTCCTTGGTTAGGTATATATCTAAGTATTTTATATTTTGGCAGATATTGTAAAGTGTGTGCGTTCTTGATTTAACTTGCAGCTTGGTCACTGTTGGTGTGTCAAAGAGTTACTACATTTGTGTACATTAATCTTTTATCTGGAAACTTTATTGCTGAATTCTTTTATCAGTTCTAGGAGCTTTCTGGAGGATTCTTTAAGGTTTTTGAGGTAAACAATCATATTGTCAACAAACAGTGAGAGTTTGACTTCCTCTTTACTGATTTGGATGTCCTTTCTTTCTTTCTCTTGTCTGATTGCTCTGGCTAGGACTTCCAGTGCTATGTTGAATAGAAGGTGAAAATGACTATCTTAGTCTTGTTCCAGTTCTTGGGGGGATGATTTCAACTTTTCCTTGTTCATTATAATGTTGGATGTGGGTTTTTCATAGATGAATTTTATTACGTTGAGATATTTCCCTTGTATGCTGATTTTGCTGAGAGTTTTAATCATAAAATGACACTGGATTTTGTCGAATGCTTTTTCTCCATCTATTGAGATGATCATGTGATTTTAAATTCTGTTTATGTGTTGTATTGCATTTATTGACTTTCATATGTGAACCATCCCTGCATCCTTGGTGTGAAACCCTCTTGATTACCATGGATTATCTTTTGATATGTGGTTGGATTCAGTTAGCTAGTATTGTATCATGAATTTTAGCATCCATGTTCATCAGGGATATGGGTCCATAATTTTTTTGGTTATATCCTTTCCTGATTTGAGTATTAGGGTGATGCTGGCTTCATGGAATGAATTAGGGAGGGTTCCCTTTTTCTCTATTTTGTGATATAGCGTCAATTGGATTGGATTGGTACCAATTCTCGGAATGTCTGGTAGAATTCTGCTATTAATCCATTTAATCATGGACTTTTGTTGTTGTTGGTAATTTTTAAATTACTATTTCAGTCTTGTTGCTTGTTATTGGTCTGTTTAGGGTATCTAATTTTTTCTGATTTAAGCAAGGAGAGTTGTATTTTTCCAAGAATTTATCTGTCTCTTCTAGGTTTCAAGTTTATTTGCAGAAAGGTGGTCATAATAGCCTTAAATGATCCTTTATATTGCTGTGGTGTCAGTTGTAATATCTCCTATTTGTTTCTTATTGAAGTTATTTAGATTTTCTCTCTTCTTTTGGTTAATCTTGTTAATGATTTATGAATTTTATTTATCTTTTCAAAGACACAGATTTTTCTTTCATTTATATTTTGTATTTTATTTTTTGTTTCAATTTCATTTAGTTCTGCTCTGATCTTGGTTATTTCCTTCCTTCTATTATTACTTTTGTTTTTTTCTTGTTTCTCTAGTTCCTTTAGGTATGGCCTTAGAATGTCACTTTGTGCTTTTTTAGTCTTTTGATGTAGGTGTTAGGGCTATTAAGTTTCCTCTTAGTACCACCTTTACTGTATCCCAGAGGTTTTGATAGGTTGTGTTAGTATTGTTCAGATTGAAGAATTTTTATCTTGATTTCATTCTTAAGGAACAGGTTATTTAATGTCCATGTATTTCCATGGTTTTATGGGTACCTTTAAAGTTGATTTTTAGTTTTATTCCACTGTGGTCAGAGAGATTGCTTGATATAATTTCAGTTATCTTAAATTCAATGAGGTTCTTTTTGTGGCCTATCATATGATCTATCTTGGAGAAAGTTCCATGAGGTGTTGAATAGCACGTATATTCTGTGGTTGTTGGACGAAATGTTCTGTGTATATCTCTTAAGTCCATTTGTTCCAAGGCATATTTTAAATCCATTGTTTCTTTATTGACTTTCTGTCTTGATGATCTGTATAGTGTTCTCAGTGGAGTACTGAAGTCCCTCACTATTATTGTGTTGCTGCCTATCTCAATTCTTAGGTCTATTAGTCATTGTTTTATAAATTCAGGAATTCCTGTGTTAGGTGCATATATGTTTAGAATTATAAAATTTTCCCATTGAATAAGGCCTTTTATCATTATATAATGTCACTCTTTGTGTTTTTTAACTGCTGTTGCTTTAAAGTTTGTTTTGTCTGATCTAAAAATAGCTACCCCTGCTCACTTTTGGTGTCCATTTTCATGAAATTTCTTTTTCTACCCCTTTATTTTAACTTTGTGTGAGTCTTTATGTGTTAGGTGAGTCCCTTGAAGGTAGCGGGTAGTCGGTTGGTGAATTCTTATCCATTCTGTAGTTCTGCTTCTTTTAAATGAAGCATTTTGGCCACTTACATTTAATGTTAGCATTGAAATGTGTGGTATCATTTCATTCATAGTGGTTTTGTTTCCTGTATATATTTTTGTTTGTCTGTTTCATAGGTCCTGTGAGGTTTATGTTTTAGAAAGCTTCTGTTTTGTTATGTTTCCAGGATTTGTTTCAAGATTTAGAGCACCTTTTACTAGTTCTTATAGTGGTGGCTTGGTAGTGGCAAATTCTCTCAGCATTTGCTTGTCTGAAAAAGACTGTATCTTTTTTTCATATATGATTTTTAGTTTCACCGCATACAAAATTCTTGTCTGGTAATTGTTTTGTTTGAGGAGCCCTAAAGATAGAGCTCTGATCCTTTCTAGCCCCAATCCCTTCAAGCTAGAACCTCTAGCTTTGGAATTTCTATGGAGAAACCTACTATTATTTCCTTTATTGGTTACCTGGTGCTTCTTTCTCCCAGCTCTTAAGATTATTTTCTTTGTGTTAACTATAGATAACCTGATAACCATATGCCTAGGCAATAATCTTTTATTATTATTATTATTATTATTATTTTGCAAAGAATTTCCCAGGTGTCCTTTGTGCTATTTGTATTTGGATGTCTAGGTCTCTAGAAAAGCTGGGGAAGTTTTTTTCAATTATCCCCCAAATATGTTTTCCAAACTTTCAGATTTCTCTTCTTCCTCGGGAACACTGATTATTCTTAGGTTTGGTCATTTAATATAATTCCATACTTATTGGAGGCTTTCTTCATATTTTATTATTCTTTTTCTTTGTCTTTGTTGTATTGTTTTAATTCAAAGAACTTGTCTTCAAGCTTGAAATTTCTTTTTTCTATTTGTTGAATTCTGTTGGTGAGATTTTGCAGAGCATTTTGCATTTTTATGTGTGTCCAATGTTTTCTGAAGTTTTGATTTTCTTTCTGTATGCTATCTGTTTCCTTGCCCTTTCACTTTTTGGTTTTTCGTTTGTTTTTGGATTTACTTGCATTGGGCTTCGCCTTTCTCTGATGTCTACCTGATTAGCTTAACAACAAAGCTTCTGAATTCTTTTTCAGGCAAACCAGGGATTTCTTCTTGGTTTGGATCCATTGTTGATAAACTTGTGTGATTTTTTGGGGGTGTGTGTTAATGATTCTCGTTTTTTTTTTTTTTTTTTTATATTACCAGAGTTGGTTTTCTGGTTCCTTCTCATTTGGGTTGGCTCTGTCAGAGGGAAGGTATAGGGTTGAAGGCTGTTGTTCAGATTCTTTTGTCCCACAGGGTGTTTCCTTGATGTAGACCTTGGTCCTTTTTCCCATGGATGTGGCTTCCTGATAGCTGAGCTATAGAGATTGTTATCTCTCTTCTGGGTCTAGCCATCCAGCACATCTATCAGGCTCTGGTCTGGCACAGGGCGTTGTTTGCAGTCTTGTGATGGGAACCATCTATGGGTCTCTCTGCTGTGGATACCAGCACCTGTACTGGTGGCAGTGGCAGGAGGGTGAAATGGACTCTGTGAGAATTCTTAGCTTTGGTGGTTTGATGTTCTATTTTTGTGCTGGTTGGAATACTGCTGGGAGGTGGCATTTTCAAGAGAGCATCAGCCGTGGTAGTATGGAAAGGAGTAGTGGGTGGGGCCCTAGAACTCCCAAGGGTACATGCACTTTTTTCAGTTACCAGGATAGGTAAGGAGGGACCATCAGGTTGAGGGAATGTATTCACTTTCTTGGTCCACAAGGGGGTGTAATTTCAAGGGTAAAAACTTCCTAGCACCATAAACTTGCCCCCACCACTCTCTTTCCATCTGGGGAGTAGAGGTCTTTGTTTTAATTTTCATACATGTGGGAAAGGACCAAAGTTTAGTAATGCCAGTGGAAGTTTAAAGGAACTCTTTTCATTGGCCAGGGGGCTTGGAAAAGGTGGGAATTTTTCCCAGGTTAAAAGTCCCTGTCTCCCTCATCCAAGTGGATTTCCCCCTTTGCAGTCCCCTTCCACTGTCATGGAAGCTGCTTTTCCTCTCCTGGATTCCATATTTGGGTCCCCTTACACATTCTTCATGGAAGCTTTCTCTTTCATCTTTTTCTCTCTCGTTTTTTTCTCTTTTGCTGCCTAAATAAATCACCTCTCTGCAAAAACTCTTTGGGGTCTAATATTTTCTTGCAAGTGTACACTGCTGTGGTCTCCTCTCCCATTCTTGGGTGAGAGACCAAGAACCTGGAAACATCCTCTCAGGAGAGCTGAGCACTCCCCTGCACCCCCAAACTTTGAAACAAGGTCAGGGCAGGGCTAGGTGTATCTGAGCTCAGACTCTCCTTGGGAGGATCTTACTGCCACTGCTGTGGGGAGTGAGGGTGAGGTTCCCAGGTCAATGGGGTTGTGTACCTAGGAGGATTTTGGCTATCTCTGCTGAGGCATACAGGTTGTCAGGGAAGTAGGGAAAGGCACAGTCTCAGGCTACTCAACTCCCATGCAATCTGAAAGGCCAGTCTCACTCCCACTATGCCCTCCCTAACAGTACCACGTCTGTTTCCAGGCAGTGGGCAATCAGGGTTGAGAACTTGCCCCAGGCTACCTGCCTCCTAGGTGCAGAAGAAAGGGTTTTAGTTCTTCCCCTGCCTGTGGAGTCTGCACACCAGATTTGGCTCTCCCCCAAGTTCTGGCCAGGAGGCTTCTCAACAGGTCCAAATTGTTACAAAGTTCAGCTGGAAAATGTCTTCCCCCTGTGGCTTTTCCCTGGGGCCACTGGCCATACTCCCAAAGGATCCTTGTGATGCCAACCAGGAATGGCTTGCTTGGGATCCAGCAAGCTCCCAGGTCTTTCTCATTGCTTCCTCTACTTCCGTATTTTGCTTGGCTCTCTAAATTGTCTCAGCTCTAGGTAAGATCAAAATCTTGTCCTACAGGCTAAGCTTTCAATTTCCTCAGTGGGGGTATGTGTTTGGGAGAAGAGGAACTTCCTTTCCCACTTCTGCACTTTGGACATTCGCAGTATTTGGGGTGTCTCCTGGTTTCTGCAGAGCAATCTGCTTCTTTCACATAGTCTGTGGATCCTTTGGGGATTCTGAATTTATTCCTGCAGTCATGCTGGAGCTAAAATTCACAATGCGAGCGTCCACATGCTGCTCTATCTATCTGTGTCAGAGCTGCAGTCTAGTCCTGCCTCCCGTCTGCCATTATTAACTTTTTGTCCAAAAAAGAATATCCTTGACATCCAGATATAGTAATACATAAGTAGATTGATAAACACATATAAACAGAATTATGTTATTCCAAGTAAATATTTATATATACTATATTCATTCAGAGACATTTTCAATACATCAGCCAACTTTGAGGGCAAAGATGAAAACTAACTTCTCCCCCATATGTCTCCATTCCATCAAAAACTTGAACATAGCCGAACAATTTTATGTAAAAACATCAATAAATCTTAACATTTACAGGTATAGCCTGGGAAATAAGCTTTTAGTACTGCCATTTAAGGCTTTATGTTCAGCTTAGAATTTCAGGGTCTTGCATTTCTTCTCCCAGTGTGTGTTTTTCACATTCACCATTTTTGGTCTTTTCATTGCACTTATAACAACAGTATTTTAAACATGACCGAGGAAGTACTGCATAATCTACCTATAAAATCCATCTTCTATTTTGTTTTGAACTACTCTCAGTCTACAGCACACTATAAACACATTGTTCTTGTTTTAGTTTCCAAAAATGATAAGCTCTCTCGGGTCAATTCATTTTGTTTATAATTCACTCTTTCTGGAAATAATTCCCTTGAATATTCACATTTCCGGCTTCTTCTTATCCTTAGGTCTCATCTAAAATGCCAGCTCTTCAGAGAGGGTTTCTCATAGTATTTATTTTAAAAAAGATACTCCATAGTGTTCTGTAATTGAGGCTTTTGATTTTCTTTCATTGCTACTATCACAATTTTTAATGATGTATTTTTTCACCTGTTAGATTGCAAACTCTTCAAACTTGAGATTGTGTCTGCCTGCTGATTACTATTGACTTTAACAGAGCACATTGTCTGGCATAAAGTATTTTCTTAAAGACATTTTGCTGGATTAATGAACAAATATATTTGGGAATGAAACCTCTTTAACTGTCCTGACATGTTCTATTTAATCTAAATTGTATATAACATGAGATCCTTCAGAAATGAATACCCATAGAAACAGGAAAACCTGTATAGTTTTACACTAAGTTTGATGAAGAAGTGGATAGTTGTGAAGAAGTATGATTGGACAAAGGGAGCATAATCTAATGATAGTAAACTGGGGAGAACTTAGCAAGGTCTGTTTGTTTAGTTTCTTGCGTGCATTGCTATCTGATATGGTTTTGCTGTGTCCCCACTCAAATCTCATCTTGAAGTTTAGTTCTCATAATCCTCAGTGGGAGGCAATTGAATCATGGGGGTGGTTACTCTCATGCTGTTCTCATGATAGTAAGTGAATTCTCACAAAACCTGACAGTTTTCCTTTGCTCAGAACTTCTCTTTGCTGCTGACCTGTGAAGAAAGTACATCCACCTTCCACCATGATTGTAAGTTTCCTGAGGCCTTCCCAGCCATGTGGAGCTGTGAATCAATTAAAACTTTTTTCTTTACAAGTTATCCAGTCTTAGGTATTTTTTAAAAGTAGCATGAAAATGGACTAATAAATTGATATCAGGAGTAGTGGGATACTGCTATACAGATATCCCAAAATGTGGAAGTAACTTTGGCATGATATTTGGGAGCTGCTGAGGGTGGAATGATATGATTTGGCTGTGTCCCCACCCAAATCACATCTGAAGTTCTAGTTCCCATAATCCCCATATATCATGGGAGGGACTCAGTAGGAGATAATCGAATCATAGGCAGGGTTACCCCACATGCTTTTCTCATATTAATGAGTTCTTAAAGGAGCTCATGGTATTAAAATGGTCTTTTCTGCCTTTGCTTAGCAGCTCTCCTTCCTGCTGCCCTTTGAAGGCAGTGCCTTTCTTCCCTTTCACCTTCTGCCATGTAAGCATATTGATTTTAGTTTCCTGAGGCCTTCCAAGCCATGTGGAACGGTAAGTAAATTAACCCTTTTTCTTTTATAAATTATTCAGTCTTGGGTATTATTTCATAACAGTATGAGAATGAACTAATACACTATCTTCAGAGATATGGATGTTCCTTTTCTCCCAGTGCATAGTAGGCACCCCTTACACGAGGGCTTTATGACCCGCTTCAAGAAAGAAAGATGGAAGGAGGTCAGAGTGCAAACATCCTATTTCTGTTGTTTTCTCAAATGCAAAGATGCCATATTTGGGGTTACTTGTCCTGATTCTTATCAGGAGATGAATGAAAGTGAAAAAAAACAGCTTCAAATTCAGAGTAAAAGCATAGGTGAGCTTGAACCTCCATTGCTATCCTCTCCCTTTGCTATCTTTTCATTGTGTTCTATGCATCTCCTTCCCTATGATTACTTTAACACTTTTTTCTTCAAAACATAACTTTTAAGAGAAAATAGAGTGACTCACAAGAACTCTACTAATTATCATTACATTCCTAAAATATTATTGCTCACTTGTAAAAATTTGATTTCAAAAGGTATCCTTAAAAGTGTTTTTATTTCTAATAATAGGATCAAAGAAAGAGGGTTTTTTGCAAAATTAATTTAAATTTGTTTTTCAAACATTCTGTTAGGTTGAGAAAAACCCTTGTGATTTGAATGTTGAAATCCCTCATGATTTTTTAAATAAAGCCATTTGATTCAACAGGACTTCAAAGATGAATAGATAAAGATGCAAATTAATTCAATAGATAAGCCACCAAAAGGCTGATTAAGAGCATTTATTGACTCTTCTTTAGCTGAGTGCAAGAAACATAACAGGGGTTAAATGGAAATCTAGAGACAACAGGTTTATTTTGTTAGGCTCTTTAGAATGAAAAGACAGCATAAATGGTCACATTTATTTTCATATAGTCTTTGTGAAGCGTGCTTTGATAATTAAGTCTTTGTGTCCTAAAAATACAGGCATAACTCCTAGTGCTGAGGCACTGTTAATCAAATATGCATTCCAGAACCTGGCAGCAATTTTTTGATGAGCCATACAAAAGGTATTCTTTTTCTCTCTCATGTTACTTGAAACTGGGACTTAATTTCAGAATTTAAATTTTTAAACCTATGGATTATATATGTATAAAATAGAAATACATATGAAATGTATTCATATATTCAAATATTCAAATTTATAAAAGTATCTGCTAATAATTGCAAAAGTTAAGAGAGTCTAAGGTTTTAATTTGAAATAACTCTAATTCAGACCAATTAACTATTTAATAGTTGAAAATTTATTAGCATACTTTGAATTATAAATTATGAGCATAATGTTAACATATTTATTTTCATGCACATAATGCTTTCTATTGATTATGAAACAGCTTTTAATAAAAACCTTTTATTCTTTTTCAAAGCCAGTCTCCTAAATCTAATATTTTCTCAAATATTTCTTTCTTTCCAAAGTATTAAACTATCCCTCAGTTTTAGGTAGTGTACCGTGAGTAAGCTGAAACAAATTGATGAGTTTCTAGATTTAATTTTTCACAATGTTCCATAAGCCTGTTTATCTTTCTCTTTTTCCTTTACTGATGTGGGTGATCAGTTTTTCTCATGTTTCAGTGTTAATATCCCTTAATTATAGAGTGATACTAACCTTTTTAATGTTTATATGTGTAATAGTAATAAAAATCATGCCAATGTGCATTGTTGGACATAGGAAAAATCTAGTGAGCAGGAGAAACATGAATTTGATGTAGTTTTTCTATGCTGTTGGCCTTGTCCACCATTGTGTCCTCCCTGTTCAAATTCTTCATTTTTCTCTCCTGTTGGGAACAGTATAATTAATCAGCTCATTCACTATACACTTATTTGATTTACATTTTCTCAAATCTAAGTAGATTAAGACTTACATCTTTAAATACGTGTATATGTAGCATATATATTACATAAAACAAACAACCTGTTTATATAGAGAAATAGATGAAACAAAAATAATAAATTAAAACCTATGTACTAACCAAGCCTTCACCAGTTAAAAAAAAAAAAAATTACGAGGGTCCTAAAATTGTTCCTTCCCTTAAGTCCTCCCATTGCTCTTCTATATCTGTTGTTAAAACCTATCCTAAAGTTGGTAAAGAATTGCTAATATTATTTTCACACAGCACCAATATAATTTTTTAAAGCATGCCTTGGTCGATTCTGGATATTTTAAATTTTATATAAATGTAAATGTGTGATAAATATTCTGTGATTTGCTTCTTCCATTTAACATTATAATGTAGTAATGCAACTATATCAGTGTGTGTACTTACGGTTGATTTCTTTCCACTGATGATGTGTTTAATGATTGGTCCCAATTCTTCACCCCTCCCTGCATCCATACCTTTGCTAATGCCTCATTGTAGAAAAACATGCTTCCCCATTCCTTGGATTTGGACTTAGCCATACAACATATTTTGGCTTTAAATTTAACAAAACCTTAAATTATGTGACATTGGGTTGCAGAAAAATTAGGAGATTGGCTAAATGGGGATCTCTGCTCGGTAAGGGTGAAATGCTTGGTAATGCTGTTAACTAATAAAGTAGAATGTACCTTGTAATATTGTACCTTGTCACAAATGACCTTGTAAAACTGGGCAAAATGATTTTCAAAGAATATGTTTCAAGTTTGAGGTAGCTTTTTTAAAGCTGTATTTGATAAGATAAAACAAGAAAATGATGAGTGCAGAAAAGAGCTGTCCTATTTACAATGAAACTGGAGGAAGGATTACAGAGAGATCAGACTATGTTGGTTTATAAAATAACTGTTTCTAAAGCTTCTTTGGCCAATACAAGATTCTCAAATTTAGATGAATTGACAGAAATATTTTTTTTTCAACTTTCATGTTAAGTTTACTGGGTATATGTGCAGGTTGTTACATGAGTAAATTGTTTCTCGTGGGGTTTGGTGTACAAATTTAATCACATAGGTAGTGAGCATAGTATCTGACAGAAAGTTTTTCAGTTGTTACTCTCCTATTGTCCTCCCACTTCAAATAGGCCCCAGTGATTATGGTTTCCATCTATTGTCAATTTGTACTCAATGTTTAGCTCTCACTTACAAGTGAGTACATGTGCTGTTTTGTTTTCTGTATCTTTATTTGTGTAGGATTGTGGCCTCCAGTGACATCCATGTTTCTGCAATATCATAATTTCATTTTTATGGCAGTCTAGTATTCTAGGATATATATGTACTACACTGTCTTTCTCCAGTCAATTATGGATAGACATTTAGGTTGATACCATGTCTTGCTTTGAGAAATGTGCTACAATGAACTTTGGCATGCACATGTGTTTTGGGAGAAAAAAATATTCTATAAGCAGTCACTTTTCTCCATGTCCTTGCCAACATTTGCCATTGTTTACTTTATCATAATAACCATTCTTACTGGTATAAGATGATATCTCACCACGATTGTGATCTGCATTTTTCTATTGCTAATGTTGAGAATTTTTTTCATATGCTTGTTGGCTATGTGTATGTCTCCTTTTGAGAAGTGTTTGCTCATGTCCTTTGCCCATTTTTTAATGATATTTTTGTTTGTTAAATTTTTTATAGATTCCAGTATTCGACCTTTTTTTGATGCACAGTTTACAAATATTTTCTCTAATTCTATAGGGTATCTGTGTATTATTTTTTCTTTGTTGGTAATTCATTTATATTTATTTTTAAAATTTATTTCCATAGGGTTTTGGGGAACAGGAGGTGTTTGGTTACATAAGTAACATCTTTAGAGGTGATTTCTGAGATTTTGGTGAACCCATCACCTGAGCAGTATACACCGTACCCAATTTGTAGTATTTTATCCCTCATTCACCTCCCATTGTTTCCCCTAAATCTCCAAAGTCCATTGTATCATCCTTATGCCTTTGCATGTTGATAGCTTAGCTCCCACTTATAATTGAGAACATATGATGTTTGTTTTTCTGTTCTTGAGTTGCTTCACTTAGAATAATGGCCTCCAATTCTATCCAGGTTGTTGTGAATGCCATTGTTTCATTCATTTTATGGCTGATTATTCCATGGTGTATCTATCTATCTATCTATCTATCTATCTATCTATAGATATGTGTATAGATATATATGGGTGCAAGTGTATTTTCAGAGATCACGTGTGTGTGTGTGTGTGTGTGTGTGTGTGTGTGTGTATCACAGTCTCTTTACTCATTGATTGATGGGCATTTGGGCTGGTGCCATATTTTTGCAATTGCAAATTATCTTGCCATAAACATGCATGTGCAAGTATCCTTTTCATATAATAATTTCTTTTCCTCTGGGTAAATACCCATTAGTGGGATTGCTGGATTAAATGTTAGGTCTACTTTTAGATATTTAAAGAATCTGTACCCTGTTTTACATAGTGGTTTTACTAGTTTGCAGTCCCAGCAGCCATGTAAAAGTGTTTCCTTTTCACTGCGTCTATGCCAGTGTCTATTATTTTTTGATGTTTTGATTATGGCTATTCCTGCAGAAGTAAGGTGGTATGGCATTGTGGATTTTATTTGCATTTCACTAATCATTAGTGATGTTGAGCATTTTTTCACGTTTGTTGGCCATTTATATTTCTTCTTTTGAAAATTGTCTTCTCATGTCTCTAGGCCATTTTTTGATGATATTGTTTGTTTTCTTGCTAATTTGTTTCTTGTAGATTCTGGATCTTAGACCCAGATGTAGAGATTGTGAAGATTTTTACCTCACACTGGGTTGTCAGTTTTTACTTCTGATTGTTTCTTTTTCTGTGCTGAAACTTTTTAGTTTAATTAAGTCACATATTTATCATCATTTTTGTTGCATTTGCTTTTGGGTTCTTGGTCACAAAGTCTGTGCTTAAGCCAATGTCTAAAATGGTTTTTCTGATGTTACCTTCTAGAGTTTTTATGGTTTCAGGTATTCGATTTAAGTCATTGATTCATCTTGAGTTGATTGTTGTATAAGGTGAGAGATGAAGACCAGTTTCACTCTTCTACATGTGGCTTGCCAGTTATCCTAACACCATTTGTTGAAAGGGTACCCTTTCCCCAATTTATATTTTGTTTTCTTTGTTAATGATCACTTGGCTGTAAGTACTTAGGTGTGTTTCTGGATTCTCTATTCTGTTCCATTGGTTTATATGCCTATTTTTATACCAGTACCATGCTGTTTTTGTGACTATGTCCTTTCGTGTAGTTTGAAGTCAGGTAGTGTGATTCCTCCAGATTTGTTCTTATTGCTTAGGCTTGCTTTGAGTATGTGGGCTCTTTTTTGGTTTCATAAGCATTTTAGAAATGTCTTTTCTAATTCTGTGAAGAATAATGGTGATATTTTGATGGGAATTGAGTTGAATTGTGGTTACATAATCCCCATGTGTACTGGGAGGTACCCTGAGGGAATTAATTGAATCATGAGACAGTTACCCCTCAAGCTGTTCTCATGATAGGGAGTGAGCTCTCATGAGATCTGATGGTTTTATAAGATAATTTCCCCCTTTGCTTGGTACTTCTTCCCCTCCCTGCCACCAAGAGAAGAAAGTCATGTTTGCTTCCCCTCCCACTATGATTGCAAGTTTTCTGAGGCCTACCCAGTCCTGCAGAACTGTGAGTCAATTATACCTCTTTCTTTATAAATTACTCAGTCTCAAGCAGTTACTTAGGCAGTGTGAGAAGGGATTATTCTTTACACAAGTGGGGTAAAGAATAGTCCATTCTCACACTGCCCAAATTATTACCCACGTTCTTTACCCCTCTTGTCCTTACATATTTGACATTACCTCTGTATGGTAGAGATGGCAAGATGTGTGCCCTGGCCCTTTAACTTTGGGTTTGGTTATATAATTTGCATTGGCAATTTAAATGTCAGCAGAATTTAAAGTACCAGTTCCAAGCCAAGGTCTTTAAAAGCACCTTCTTTTTCTGCCTGTTCTCATGTATTTCTGCTATTTTTTATTGCATTTTAGGTTTGGGGGTACATGTGAAGAACATGTAAGATTGTTGCATAGGTACGCACATGGCAGTGTGGTTTGCTGCCCTCCTCCCCGTCACCTGTATCTGGCATTTCTCCCTGTTATCCCTCCCCAACTCCCCACCACCCCACTGTCGCTCCCCTAGCTTGTGTCAGTTTACTAAGAATGATGGTTTCCAGGTTCATCCATGTCCCTACAAAGGACATGAACTCATCGTTTTTTTTTATGGCTGTGTAGTATTCCATTTTGTGTGTGTGCCACATTTTCCCTGTCCAGTCTATCATCAATGGGAATTTGGGTTGGTTCCAGGTGTTTGCTGTTGTAAACAGTGCTGCAATGAACATATATGTACATGTGACCTTATAATAGAATGATTTATAATCCTTTGGATATATAACCAGTAATGGAATTGCTGGGTCAAATATAATTTCTATTTCTAGGTCCTTGAGGAATCACCACACTGTCTTCCACAAGGGTTGAACTAATTTACACTCCCACCAACAAGGTAAAAGTGTTCCTATTTCTCCACATCCTCTCTAGCATCTGTTGTCTCCAGATTTTTTAATGATCACCATTCTAACTGGTGTGAGATAGTATCTCAATGTAGTTATGATTTGCATTTCTCTAATGACCAGTAATGATGAGCATTTTTTCATGTGTTTGTTGGCCTCATATAGGTCTTCCTTGTAAAGTGTCTGTTCATATTCTTTGCCCAGTTTTGAATGGGCTTCTTTTTCTTGTAAATCTGTTTTAGTTCTTTGTAGATTCTGGATATTAGCCCTTTGTCAGATGGGTAGATTGAAAAATTTTTTTTCCCATTCTGTTTGTTGCTGATTCACTCTAACAACTGTTTCTTTTGCTGTACAGAAGCTGTGTATTTTGATTAGATGCCATTTCTCTATTTTGGCTTTTGTTGTCAATGCTTTTGGTGTTTTGGTCATGAAGTCCTTACCTATGCCTATGTCCTGAATGGTTTTGCCTAGGTTTTCTTCTAGGGTTTTTATGGTGTTAGGCCTTATGTTTAAGTCTTTAATCCATCTAGAGTTAATTTTAGTGTAATGTGTCAGGAAGGGGTCCAGTTTCTGCTTTCTGCACATGGCTAGCTAGTTTTTCCAACACTATTTATTAAACATGGAATCCTTTCCCCATTGCTAGTTTTTGTCAGGTTTGTCAAAGATCAGATGGTTGTAGATATGTTGTGTTGCCTCCGAGGCCTCTGTTCTGTTCCATTGGTCTATATCTCTATTTTGGTACCAGTACCATGCTGTTTTGATTACTGTAGCCTTGTAGTATAGTTTGAGGTCCGGTAGCGTGATACCTCCAGCTTTGTTCTTTTTGCTTAGAATTGACTTGGCTCTGCTGGCTCTCTTTTGGTTCCATAAGAAGTTTAAGGTGTTTTTTTTCCAGTTCTGTGAAGAAGGTTATAGGTAGCTTGATGGGAATAGTGTTAAATCTGTAAATTACTTTGGGCAGTATGACCATTTTCATGATATTGATTCTCCCTAACCATGAGCATGGAATGTTTTTCCATCTGTTTGTGTCCTCTCTTATTTCATTGTTCAGTGGGTTGTAGTGCTCCTTGAAGAGGTTCTTTACATTCTTTGTTACTTGTATTCCTAGGTATTTTATTCTCTTTGCAGCAATTGTGAATGGCAGTTCATTCTTCATTTGGCTCTCTTTAAATCTGTAATTGGTGTATAGGAATGCTTATGATTTTTGCACATTGATTTTGTATCCTGAGACTTTGCTGAAGTTGCTTATCAGTTTCAGGAGTTTTTGGACTGAGACAATGGGGTTTTCTAAATATACAGTCATGTCTTCTCTGCAAATAGAGACAGTTTGACTTCATCCTTTTCTAATTGAATATGCTTTATTTCGTTTTCTTGCCTGATAGCTCTGGCTAGAACTTCCAATACTATATTGAATAGGAGTGGTGACAGAGGACATCCGTATCTAGTGCCAGATTTCAAATGGAATGCTTCCAGTTTTTGCCGATTCAGTACGATAGTGGCTGTGGGTTTGTCATAAATAGCTTTTATTATTTTGAGATATGTTCCATCAATACCTAGTTTATTGAGGGTTTTTAGTATAAAGCATTGTTGAATGTTGTCAAAGGCCTTCTGTGCATCTATTGTGAAAATCATGTGGTTTTTGTGTTTGGATCTGTTTATGTGGTGCATTACATTTATAGACATGTGTATGTTGAACTAGCCTTGCATCCCTTGGATGAAGCCCACTTGATCATGGTGGATAAGCTTTTTGATGTGCTGTTGCAATCAGTTTGCCAGTATTTTATTGAAGATTTTTGCATCTGTGTTCATCATGGATATTGGCCTGAAGTTTTCTTTTCTTGTTGAGTCTCCCCCGGGTTTTGGTATCAAGATGATATTGGTCTCAAAAATGATTTGGGAAGGAGTCCTTCTTTTTGGATTGTTTGAAATCGTTTCAGAAGGAGTGGTACTAGATCCTCTTTGTGTGTCTGGTAGATTTTGGCTGTGAACCCCTCTGGACCTGGGCTTTTTTTTTGATTGGTAGGCTATGAATTGCTGCCTCAACTTCATCCCTTATTATTGGTCTATTCAGGGTTTCAACTTCTTCCTAGTTTAGGGCTGGGAGGATGAAAGTGTTCAGGAATTTATCCATTTCTTCCAGGTTTACTAGTTTATGTGCATAGAGTTGTTTGTAATAATCTCTGATGATGGTTTGTATTTCTGTGGAATCTGTGTTGATATCCCCTTTATCTTTTTTATTGCATCTATTTGATTGATTATTCTCTTTTCTTTTTTATTAATCTGGCTAGAGGTCAATTTTGTTGAATTTTTCAAAAAGCCAGATCCTGGGTTTATTGATTTTTTGAGGAATTTTTTTGTGTCTCTATCTCCTTCATTTCTGCTCTGATGTTAGTTATTTCTTGTCTTCTGCTAGGTTTTGAGGTTCTTTTTTTTTTTTTTTTTTTAATCTTGCTCTTCTAGCTCTTTCAATTTTGATGATAGGGTGTTGATTTTAGATCTTTCCTTGCTTCTCATGTGGGCATTTATTGTTATATATTTTCCTCTATACCCCAGAGATTTTAGTATGTTGTATCTTCATTCTCATTGGTTTCTAAGAACATCTTTATTTCTGCCTTCATTTCATTGTTTATCTAGTCAATATTCAAGAGCCAGTTGTTCAGTTTGCATGAAGCTGAGCAGTTCTGAGTCTCTCAGACCACAGTGCAATCAAATTAGAACTCTGAATTCAGAAACTGTTATGATTTCCACTCTTTTGCATTTGCTGAGGAGTGATTTACTTCTGATTATGTGGTCAGTTTTAGAGTAGGTGTGATGTGGTGCTGAGAAGAATGTATATTCTGTGGATTTGGGGTGGAGAGTTTTGTAAATGTCTATTAGGTTTGCTTGGTCCAGGTCTGAGTTCAAGTCCTGGATATCCTTGTTAATTTTCTGTCTCATTGATCTGTCTAATATTGACAGTGGAATGTTAAAGTCTCCCACTATTATTGTGTGGAAGTCTAAGTCTCTTTGTAAGTCATTAAGAACTTGCCTTATGTATCTGAGTGTGCTTGTATTGGGTGTGTATATATTTAGGATCATTAGCTCTTCTTGTTGCATTGGTCCTTTTACCATTACGTAATGTCCTTCTTTGTCTCTTTTGATCTTTGTTGCTTTAAAGTCTATTTTAGTCAGAGATGAGAATTGCAACTCTTGCTTTTTTTTTTTTTTTGCTCTCCATTTGCTTGGTATATCTTCCTCTATCCCTTTATTTTGAGCCTTTGTTTATCCTTGCATGTGAGATGGGTTTCCTGGATACAGCACACCAATGGGTTTTGGCTTTTTATCCAATTTGCCAGTCTGTGTCTTTTGATTGGGGCATTTAGCCCGTTTACATTTTGGGTTAACATTGTTATGTGTGAATTTGAGCCTGCTGTTTTGATGCTCGCTGGCTGTTTTGCCTCTTAGTTGATGCAGTTTCTTCATTGTGTCCATGCTCTTTACCATTTGGTATGTTTTTGGTGTGGCTGGTACTGGTTGTTCCTTTCTTTGTTTAGTGCTTCTTTCAGGAGCTCTTTTAAAGCAGGACTGGTGGTGATGAAATCTCTGAGTAATTGCTTGTTCACAAAGGATTTTATATTTCTCCTTCACTTATGAAGCTTAGTTCGGCTGGATGTGAAATTCTGGGTTGAAAGTTCTTTTCTTTAAGGATGTTGAATATTGGCCCCAAATCTCTTCTGGCTTGTAGGGTTTCTGCTGAGAGATCTGCTGTGAGTCTGATGGGCTTCCCTTTGTGGGTAACCCGACCTTTCTCTCTGGCTGACCTTAGCATTTTCTCCTTCATTTCAACCCTGGTGAATCTGATGATTATGTGTCTTGGGGTTGCTCTTCTTGAGGAATACGTTTGTGGTATTCTCTATATTTTCTGGACTTGAATATTGGCCTGCCTTGCTATATTGGGGAAGTTTTCCTGGATAATATCCTAAACAGTGTTTTCCAGCTTGGATTCATTCTCTCCATCACATTCAGATACACCTATCAAATGTAGATTAGGTCTTTTCACATAGTCCCATATTTCTTGGAGACTTTGTTCATTTCTTTTTACCCTCTTTTCTCTAATCTTGCCTTCTTGTTTTATTTCATTGAGTTGGTTTTGGACCTCTGATATCCTTTCTTCCACTTGGTGAATTCGGCTATTGAAACTCGTGTATGCTTCGCGAAGTTCTCGTGTTGTGTTTTTCAGCTCCATCAATTCATTTATATCCCTAAGCTATTTATTCTTGTTAGCATTTCATCAAACCTTTTTTCAAGGTGTTTAGTTTCTTTGCATTGGGTTAGATCATGTTCTTTTAGCTCAGAGAAAGTTCTTATTGCCCACCTTCTGAAGCCTGTTTCTGTCAATTCATCAGACTCATTCTCCATCCAGCCTTGTTCCCTTGCTGGTGAGGAGTTGTGATCCCTTGGTGGAAGAGAAGCATTCTGGTTTTGGGTGTTTTCATTCTCTTTGCACTGGTTTCTTCTGCTATTATTATTATCAATCCTTCTTCTGGAGCCTGGGGTCCAAAAAAGGAAACATGAAACAGACTATGATAGTTTGACCTTAATCTTAAAGGAAGCAAACTCTAACCAACCCCAGCATGTGTCAGCCAACTTCCAGCCCACCGACAGATAAGGAGCCCTCTAGCTGACCTGTGAAAAATATTTATTTTTTTTGTATTCCACTAACAAAGTTGTCTTTCAGAATACCTACATGACTCAGAAGTATAGTATGTCACTTTATTAGGATACCATAATATTGTATCTTAAAGGAAATAATGTATATGATGGTCCATTTGCAAAACAAAATGTCTTGAATTGGCTTTGGTCCACAAACTACAAAAGGACAGAATATACTAGGCCCTTGCTTTCATAGCTGGTGCTTGCTTGTCAGGGCTCCCCTTAGTTGCCCTTACCCACACGAAAAACTTTAGTCTAAATTAAACATTTACTAGCTTGCAAAATAGCTTGCTTTTTCTATTTTTATTAGCTTGCTTGACTACCTAGGTCATAAGTCAAATACTTGAAAAGTCCCTAAGCTGACTATAATTGCAATGCATTTTGGGCTGCAGCAAAATAGTGAGACAATCCTAAAGAAGACACCTAAAACCCCCTACCTAAAAATCAATAGGTGGTATCTGGGAAGATCATGACCCCATAGTAATCAGCCTATGAGGAACTAGGGGAGGAACTCGTGTACTAGGAAATACATCACTTGGTGTAACTGTGCTGGGTGTGCCTGCCCATCAGACGTGATCTTTCAAGACTGTCATTAAAATTCTCACCTCTGTTGTTCTCTATGTCTCAGAGTCCACTCTTGGTGTTTGGACAGGTGAGTTTGTTTCTCAAAACCTGTGGACCCATTCAGGATTTCTGTGCGCAGTGCAGACAACACGGGGAGAAAAACCAGGCACCGTGGCAACCAGGCAAACTCGCGCATCAGCCAAAGTAGGAAAACTGGACTATAAGTGCTGTCTTGGAGGTTGGGTATTTTTGGAGGTTGAACATGTGTGACTGAGACATATCAAGTTACAAAGTGAGCACGGAGTACCACTCCATGGTTCTGTTCTCCCATGAGGGTTATAGCTGGTGATGGACAAAGCGATTATCTGGGGAGAAACCTCCAGTGGTGGTGGGGGACTGAGTACACAGGGAAAAGCTCAAACACAGAGACTAATAAAAAATGGGAAACAAGAATTCTAGGCCTAGGGAACAAAGGAAAGAGGGAACTAAAGAGACTCCCTTTTACATTCCCCTGGATAGTCTGTTGGGGCAAATTCTGAAGGTTTGGAGGGACAGCCCTTGAACCAGGGACAAGGAAAAGCAAAAGATGATAAAGTTTTGCTCTTTTGCCTGATCCAAAGTTACCATTCATAGGCCTTTGGTCTTTTGTCCTACATTTGGCTGAGGAGGATTGGGTGTGCCAAGTTTTAATTCTCTATGTAAATAA
This sequence comes from Saimiri boliviensis, assembly GCF_048565385.1. NCBI lineage: Eukaryota > Metazoa > Chordata > Mammalia > Primates > Cebidae > Saimiri > Saimiri boliviensis. The sequence continues at coordinate 154,953,334 of NC_133451.1, forward strand.
TAAATTTATATATATATATATATATATATATATATATATATATATATATATATATTTAATAAGAAAGGGGCCACCGTTGCCGAGACAGTTCTAACTAAGCCCATATAAACAGGACTGCAGGGAAGAGCTCAGGGCAGCTGGGCGGAGCCCACAGCAGCTCAGCAAAGCCCCTGCAGGCAGGCAGTGGCTAGGCATGCTGCTAGCTGGGCGGGTCAGACCTGAAAGAAAAATCAAAAAAGGCAGTAGTGCAACGGAAACTCATAAAGCTCCAACTCCCTGGGACAGAGCACCTGGGAACAAAAAGTGCTTTATGAGTTCAGCTGCAGCAGACCTAAACATACCTGCCCAGCAGCACTGAATGAACAACAGAGCTCACAACTTAGGACTTAAGCCCCAATAAAAGATAGACTGTCTCCTCAAGTAGCTCCCTGACCCCCATAGATCCAAAGACTCACCTCATAAAGGAGAGAACGGACTGACAGTAGGTGAGCATCCTTCTGGGACAAAGATAGCAGAAGAGGAAACTGGCAGCAACCCTTACTGTTCTGCAGCTGCTGCAGGTGATCCCCAGGCAAGCAGGGCCTGGAGAGGACCTCAGCAGTCCTACAGCAGAGGGGCCAGACTGTTAGAAGGAAAGCTTAAAAAAAAAAAAAAAAAAAAAAGAAGTAACTTTAGCATCCACGAACTAGAAGCTCACTCAGAGACCCAATCTGAAAGACAGTAATTACAAAGACAACAGGTGGATAAACCCACAAAAATGGGAAGAAACCAGCACAAAAAGGATGAAAACTACCGAAACCAGAACACCTTTCCTCCTAAAAGGGATCACAACTCCTCACCAGCAAGGGAACCAGACCGGATGGAGAAGGAGGGTGATGAAATGACAGAATCAGACTTCAGAAAGTGGGTAGTAAGAAACTACAATGAGCTAAAAGAACATGCTCTAACCCATCGCAAAGAAAACAGGAACCTTGAAAAAAGATTGGACGAAATGCTAACGAGAATGGACAGCATAGAGAGGAATATAAGTGAATTGATGGAGCTGAAAAACACAACATGAGAACTTCGTGAACATGCACAAGCTTCAAATGCCAAACTGACCAAGCAGAAGAAAGGATATCAGAGTTCAAAGATCAACTCAATGAAATAAAGAGAAAGCAAGAACAGAGAAAAAAGTGGAAAAAGGAATGAACAAAATCTTCAAGAAATGTGGGACTATGTGAAAAGACCTAATCTACGTCTGACAGGTGTACCTGAATGTGATGAAGAGAATGAATCCAAGCTGGAAAATACTCTTCAGGATATTATCCAGGAAAACTTCCCCAACCTAGCAAGGCAGACCAATATTCAAATCCAGGAAATACAGAGAACACCACAAAGATATTCCGCAAGAAGAGCAACCCCAAGGCACATAATCGTCAGATTCACTAGGGTTGAAATGAAAGAGAAAATGCTAAGGGCAGCCAGAGAGAAAAGTCGGGTTACCCACAAAGGGAATCCCATTAGACTCACAGCAGATCTATCAGCAGAAACCCTACAAGCCAGAAGAGATTGGGGGCCAATATTCAACATCCTTAAAGAAAAAACCTTTCAACCCAGAATCTCCTATCCAGCCAAACTAAGCTTCATAAGTGAAGGAAAAATAAAATCCTTTGTGAACAAGCAAGCACTCAGAGATTTCATCACCACCAAACCTGCTCTACAAGAACTTCTGAAAGAGGCTCTACACATATAAAGGAACAACCAGTACCAGCCACTCCAAAAACACACCAAATGGTAAAAGAGCATCAACACAATCAAGAAGCTGCATCAACTAACCAACAAAACAGCCAGGTAGCATCAAAATGACAGTATCAAATTCACACATAACAGTACTATCCCTAAATGTCAATGGACTAAATACTCCAATCAAAAGACACAGACTGGCAAATTGGATAAAAAGCCAAAACCCATCAGTGTGCTGTATCCAGGAAACCCATCTTACATGCAAGGATACACAAAGGCTCAAAATAAAGGGATGGAGGAAGATCTACCAAGCAAATGGAGAGCAAAAAAAAGCAGGAGTTGCAATTCTCATCTCTGATAAAATAGACTTTAAAGCAACAAAGATCAAAAGAGACAAAGAAGGACATTACATAATGGTAAAAGGATCACTGCAACAAGAAGAGCTAACGATCCCAAATATATACGCACCCAATACAGGAGCACCCAGATACATAACGCAAGTTCTTAATGACTTACAAAGTGACTTAGACTCCCACACAATAATAGTGGGAGACTTTAACACCCCATTGTCAATATTAGACAGATCAACCAGACAGAAAATCAACAAGGTTATCCAGGACCTGAACTCAGACCTGGAACAAACAAACCTAATAGACATTTACAGAACTCTCCACCCCAAATCCACAGAATGTACATTCTTCTCAGCACCACATCACACCTACTCTAAAATTGACCACATAATTGGCAATAAATCACTCCTCAACAAATGCAAAAGAACAGAAATCATAACAAGCAGTGTCTCAGACCACAGTGCAATAGAGTTAGAACTCAGAATGCAGAAACTAACTCAGAACTGCACAGCTTCATGGAATCTGAACAACTTGCTCTTGAATGTTGACTGGATAAACAATGAAATGAAGGCAGAAATAAAGATGTTCTTCGAAACCAATGAGAACGAAGACACAACATACCAGAATCACTGGGACACATTTAAAGCAGTCTCTAGAGGAAAATATATAGCAATGAGTGCCCACATGAGAAGAAAGGAGAGATCTAAAATTGACACCCTATCATCAAAATTGAAAGAGCTAGAGGAGCAGGATCAAAAAAAAACTCAAAACCTAGCAGAAGACAGGAAATAACTAAGATCAGAGCAGAACTGAAGGAAATAGAGACACAAAAAACTCTTCAAAAAATCATTAAATCCAGGAGCTGGTTTTTTGAAAAGATCAACAAAATAGACAGACCACTAGCCAGATTAGTAAAAAAAAGAGAGAATAACCAAATTGATGCAATAAAAAAACGATAAAGGTGATATTACCACAGATTCCACAGAAATCCAAACCACCATCAGAGATTATTACAAACAACTCTATGCACATAAACTAGTAAACCTGGAAGAAATGGATAAATTCCTGGACACCTGCATCCTCCCAAGCCTAAACCTGGAAGAAGCCAAAACCCTGAATAGACCAATAACATGGTCTGAAGTTGAGGCAGCAATAAAGAGCCTACCACCCAAAAAAAGCCCAGGTCCAGATGGGTTCACAGCTGAATTCTACCAGACATACAAAGAGGAGCTGATACCATTCCTTCTGAAACTATTCCAGACAATCCAAAAAGAGGGAATCCTTCCCAAATCATTTTATGAGACAAACATAATCCTGATACCAAAACCCGGCAGAGACTCAACAAGAAAAGAAAATTTCATGCCAGTATCCATGATGAACTTAGATGCAAAAATCTTCAATAAAATACTGGCAAACCGATTGCAACAGCATATCAAAAAGATCATCCACCATGATCAAGTTGGATTCATCCCGGGGATGCAAGGCTGGTTCAACATATGCAAGTCCATAAACGTAATTCACCACATAAACAGAACCAAAGACAAAAACCACATGATTATCTCCATTGATGCAGAGAAGGCTTTTGACAAAATTCAACAACCCTTTATGCTAAAAACCCTCAATAAACTAGGTATTGACGGAACGTATCTCAAAACAATAAAAGCTATTTACGACAAACCAACAGCCAATATCATACTGAATGGGCAAAAACTGGAAGCATTCCCTTTGAAATCTGGTACTAGACAAGGATGCCCCCTCCCACCACTCCTATTCAATATAGTACTAGAAGTTCTAGCCAGAGCAATCAGGCAAGGAAAAGAAATAAAGGGTATCCAAATTGGAAAGGAGGAAATCAAATTGTCTCTATTTGCAGATTATATGATTGTATATCTGGAAGACCCCATCATCTCAGCCCAAAATCTCCTGAAATTGATAAACAACTTCAGCTAAGTCTCAGGATACAAAATCATTGTGCAAAAATTACAAGCATTCCTATACAACAGTAATAGACTTAAAGAGAGCCAAATCAAGAACGAACTTCCATTCACAATTGCTACAAAGAGAATAAAATACCTAAGAACACAACTAACAAGGAACGTAAAGGACCTCTTCAAAGAGAACTACAAGCCATTGCTCAACGAAATAAGAGAGGATTCAAACAGATGGAGAAACATTCCATGTTCATGGTTAGGTAGAATCAACATCGTGAAAATGGCCATACTGCCCAAAGTAATTTACAGATTCAACGCTATTCTCATCAAGCTACCAATGACCTTCTTCACAGAACTGGAAAAAAACACCTTAAACTTCATATGGAACCAAAAGAGAGCCCGCATAGCCAAGTCAATTCTAAGCAAAAAGAACAAAGCAGGAGGCATCACACTACCGGACTTCAAACTATACTACAAGACTACAGTAATCAAAACAGCATGGTACTGGTACCAAAACAGAGATATAGACCAATAGAACAGAACAGAGGCCTCAGAGGAAATACAACACACCCACCACCATCTGATCTTCGACAAACCTGACAAAAACAAGCAATGGGGAAAGGACTCCCTGTTTAATAAATGGTGTTGTGAAAACTGGCTAGCCATGTGCAGAAAGCAGAAACAGGACCCCTTCCTGACACCTTACACCAAAATTAACTCCAGATGGTTTAAAGACTTAAACATCAGACCTAACACCATAAAAACCCTAGAAGAAAATCTAGGCAAAACCATTAAGGACATACGTGTAGGCAAGGACTTCATAACCAAAACGCCAAAAGCAATGGCAACAAAAGCCAAAATAGAAAATGGGACCTAATCAAACTCCACAGCTTCTGCATGGCAAAAGAAACAGTCAGTAGAGTGAATGGGCAACCAACAGAATGGGAAAAATTTTTGCAGTCTACCCATCTGACAAGGGGCTGATATCCAGAATTTACAAAGAACTAAAGCAGATCTACAAGAAAAAAAAAAAAAAAAAAAAAAAAAAAAAAAAAACAAGCCCATTCAAAAATGGGCGAAGGATATGAACAGATACTTTACAAAAGAAGACATACAGGAGGCCAACAAACATATGAAAAAATGCTCATCATCACTGTTCATCAGAAAAATGCAAATCAAAACCACATTGAGATACCATTTCACACCAGTTAGAATGGCAATCATTAAAAAATCTGGAGACAACAGATGCTGGAGAGGATGTGGAGAAATAGGAACACTTTTATACTGTTGGTGAGAGTGTAAATTAGTTCAACCATTGTGGAAGACAGTGTGGCGATTCCTCAAGGACCTAAAAATAGAAATCGCATTTGACCCAGCCATCCCATTACTAGGTATATATCCAAAGGATTATAAATCATTCTACTATAAGGACACATGCACACGAATGTTCATTGCAGCACTGTTTACAATAGCAAAGATCTGGAACCAACCCAAATGCCCATCAATGATAGACTGGATAGGGAAAATGTGGTACATATACACCATAGAATATTACGCAGCCATCAAAAATGATGAGTTCGCGTCCTCTGTAGGGACATGGATGAACCTGGAAACCATCATTCTCAGCAAACTGACACAAGAGCAGAAAATCAAACACTGCATGCTCTCATTCATAGGCAGGTGTTGAACAATGAGAACACATGGAGATAGGGAGGGGAGCACTACACACTGGGGTCTATTGGGGGGAAATGGGGGAGGGACGGGGGGTGGGGAGGTGGGAAGAGATAGCATGGGGAGAAATGACAGATACAGGTGAGAAGAAGAAAGGCAGCAAACCACACTGCCATGTGTGTACCTATGCAACAATCTTGCATGTTCTTCACATGTACCCTCAAACCTAAAATGCAATAAAAAAAAAAAGAATTGATCCTAACACGAGAGGTGAAAGACGTGAAAGATGGCCTGAGTATTTGATGGGGCCCAGTATTAGGGGTAGAAAGTAGGAAATACCCAATCAAGCTGATAATCAAAATGACTATGGCCTCCACCCTCCACAGCCTAAAGTTTGATGCCTGCCAAGTCTTACCTTGTGGAAGTTTAGAAAACCAAAGGCAGTTGCCATAAGTAGGCAAATGTCTATGTCCCAAAACAGGGTGGTGTTGGGAAAAGCCATGTGCTAGCTGGAATGAGGTCTGGTGGACCACTCAATGTCAAGGCCGGGTGATTCATTCTTCCAAAAACAGAACTTTAAAGGATAAAATATATTTATATAAGGGCCTCATGCCACCCAACCGTGAAAATTGAGAATAAAATCCTCTATTAATCACAATAAGCAACCCACGTATTTTAGAGCAGGAACCTTGGAGGTATGGCTTAGGAATAGATATCTCAGGAAGGGACCTCACAGAATGGTTAATTATTAACCCAATCTCAAGCTCACTCAGGGTTAACATAACTCCCAGTCCCACTACTTCCTCCAACTCACCAGGAAATAACCTTAAGAGAGTAAAATAATTAACATAACTGACCTGAGGCAAACTTTAAAAATTGAGACCAGATAGAGGGATGTAAATGCCTGGGTTGAATGGGTCAAATTTTTGGGACTAGCCCTCAACAAAAGCGACTGTTATGACTTAGGCGAGCTCTGCTGGGCAGCCTCAGGCACAGGTGGTTCATTTCCCCTAGGATGGAATACTAAGGAATGTGTTGTGTGTTGGCTCTGTACCAGGACAGGAATGCATGGGGAAATGAGACTTGCAAAAGTCTCTCATTGCTCTTTCCCACCTTGTGAAGATTCAACCCTAAAGCATCCTCCCGTTTTCCACAGGGAATATGAACCACTCCTCTTGCCTCTAGGCAGAGGGAAGAGTTCAATAAGCACGTGGGAGAACTCTCAACTTGTACCCACATCCTACACATGACTGTTTATCTAAAGTAAAACAAAACCAACTACTCGGCTCTTCATATACCCCGGGCTGATGTCTGGTGGTATTGTGGGAAGAGGAACCTCCATGGCCTGTTACCATCCAATAGGACCAGGATTTGTGCCTTAGTTCAGCTGACCATTCCATTCATCCTGGCATTCCTTGAGATCCCCAAGAATCCACATGGCCACCCAAGTCAGATATTTAATAAATTATTTTAATCCTAACATCTATACTAACTCATCAGGAGACCCTAGAGGAGTACCTAATAAATTTAAGGGCCAAAACCAAATAGCTGCAGGGTTTAAATCAGCACTCTTCTGGTGGTCCAATATTAATAAAAATGTGGATTGGATTAATTGCATTTATTATGATCAAGAAAGATTCATCAACTCCGGACACTCTCAAAGAAGTGGTTAGCCATTTAAATGCCACCAGCCAAATGGCCTGGGAAAACAAACATGTGCTAGACATAGTCCTAGCAGAGAAAGGGGATGTATGAATTGTGCTGGTGGAAGTGTTGCACTTTCATCCCTAATAATACTGCCCCAGATGGAACACTCCCAGAAGCATTACAAGGTTTAACAACTCTAGCCAATAAATTGGCAAAAAATACTGAAATTAATAACCCATTTACTAATTGGCTAGAGGTTGGTTCGGGAAATGGAAAGGAATGGTCGCTTCCATTCTAACATCCCTTATAATTATGGCTGGAGTCCTAACAGCTGTAGGGTGTTGCATTATCCCCTGTGTTAAAGGGTTAATCATAATTACTGAAAAGAGCGGTGAACAAACATATGCCCATAATATATCAACAGTTATTAGAAACCAAATCAGATCTTTTCTCTTATAATAGTCAAAAGCTCTTGAAACAATTTAAGAACACAAAACTAAATTTAGAAATGAGACAACTAGGGGTAAAAAGCAAAAGAGGAGGGAATTAAAGAAAATAATGTGTCCAGTGGTCTGTTTCCAAGACAAAGTGCCTTGAATTGGCCTGAGTCCACAAACTTCAAAAAGACAGAATATACGAGGTCTCTGCTTTGATAGCTGGTGCCTGCTTGTTGGGTCCCGTATTAGTTGCCCTCACCCTAACCACAAAAGTTTAGCCTGAAGTAAAAGTTTACTAGCCTGTAATATAGCTCACTTTACCTATTCTTACCAGCTTGCCTTACTACTTAGGTCGTAAGTCGAATACTTGAAAAACCCCTCAGCTGAGTATAACTACAATGCATTGGGACTTGCAACAAAATACAGTGAGATAACCTTAAAGATAACACCTAAAAGCCCCTACCTAACAACCAACAGGCAACGTGTAGAAAGATTTGGACCCCACAATACTCAATCTGCGAGGGGAAGGATCTGCACACTAGGGGATAAATTGCTTGGTGTAACTGTGCTGGATGTGACTGTCCATCAGACACCCACCCGATCTTGCAAGAATGTCATTAAAAGTCTTGAGCCCACTGTCCTCCGTGTCTCTGAGTCCATTCTGTGGATTTGAATGGCAGAGTTTCTTTCTTATAGCCTTTTATACAATAGCGGACATTTTGGGTTATTTCCATTCTGGGCATTATCAGGGTATTAAGCTGCTGCTCCAAACCCATAATTTTATTCCTTGCTTTGCCTTGTAATTCTAGGACTGCACATTTTTCTTTGCCAGCTGAGTTCCATTAGATTTCCTTAATATGAGTTGTTATAGAGCAACTACAAGACTAGAGGAGGAAGAATGGACTTGCTTTTTCCTATCTGTTTACTGTTGCTTATGCACAAAGCTTCCTATGTGCATCATCTTAGCAAATACTGTTTATTCAGCAACAGAAATTCCTTCCCACAGCAATAGTTAGAACTGCTTTTATCCAAACTACAAAAACTAGCCTTACTTTGCCCCCTCAAAGACACCAGCACCAGATAACTGATACCTCTTACTGAGAGGTTTAGAACCAAGCCAAGCCCTCCTTCTTCAGAGGGCTCAGCTGCATGTTAGGTATGGGGGGCCTCCACCCTAAGCTGTTGAATATTAATACGTTCCCTTTCTTCCATTTTGTACTCTTTAGTCCTGAAGATGTTAGCCGCTTCCTGCTGTTTCTTGCTTTGTGAAAACTTTGTTTTCTTTCTGCCTTGAAATTAGGTATCAATCTAGTTAACAAAATTATATCTAATTAATAATTCTTTATATTTAATTCTATCTGTTAAAGTAACTGGAGTGATTTGCATATCTTGACTGAAAAGTCAATTTTTTTAAAAAACATTGCTGGGAAAATCTTTGAGCAATACTATAAATGCACATTTTTAATAATGTCTCTAGTGCATACTCTATGAGTGCAGTTATATCCTAGGTTGTTGACAGGTTTAACTACAAGATAATTACTTTTTCTACAATGTGATTATGTCAATTATTACACTTCCAAAGGTAGTTAATCAGAGTTCACCGTACCCAAACATTCTCCTCTACACAGATAGTCCAACTTTTTTTTTTTTTTTTTTTTGAGATAAGTCTTGTGCTGTCACCTAGGCTGAAGTGCAGTGGGGCATTCACAGCTTGCTGCTGCCTTGACCACTCAGGTTCAAGCAATCCTCTCACCTCAGCCCCCTGAGTAGCTGGGACCACTGGTGCATGCCACTATGGTTAATGTTTTGAATTTTCTTTGTAGGTAAAAATCTCCCTTTCTTTCCCAGACTGACCTCAAACCCCTGCGCTCAAAGGGTCCTCTCACCTCAGCCTCCCGGAGTGCTAGGTTTACAAGGGTGAGCCACTGTGTCCCTTTTTGTCTTCTAGTAAAATTATATAACATTGTCCCTTTAATATGTGTTCATTACATAATGAGTTTGAATCTATTCATATACATAAAAAACATTTTGTTTTAGTGGTGGTACTTAAAATTAGATGATGGTACATACACAGGAGTCATATCTGTGCTAAAATCACCACATCCCTGAGTTCAGCATTGCAGTGAAAGCATCATTATTATAGAGGGTAAGTGATATTTGTAGACTTTCACACAATGCAGCTAATGTAGGTTCAAAGCTATGTTTTTTTTTTTTTTTTTTTTTTAAAAAAAGGGTTGGTAAGATAAATGAGAAACAATTTTAAGAAGAGAAAACTCTGCCATGGATCAAGTAAGAATTTAAAAGAGAAGTGACTCCACCCATTTTCCTCAAAGGTAATAGTACAGGAGGGCTTTTGAAAGGTAGAGAATAAGCCTGTCTGATGATATTTGTAATGCACTACCTATTTTTAATCCACTGACAGCATTTCTAGAACCAATGTCTTACGGAAAATTGAGGCCATATTATGTTGCTCTTATCTGCATTCACTAAACATTGGCTTCTCTATTCAGTTATTTTTTTTTAAAGAAAACAAGTATGTCTAAGATGCACATATGACCACTCTTAAAGGAAATTCTTAAATGGGTTAGTAGTGAAATTAATTTCGGTAAACATGAAAATAGAGCTAAGATGATGATATTGACACCTTGCTATTTAGGTTACTCAATTAGATTTTGTCCTAATCCTAGAAATGTTAAAACATTTCATCATTATTCATATCAGTGAAGGATGTGCATTAATTATACATAGATGTCATCAACACTGGGAATATAGACATTGAACCAAAAATATGATCTCCAGATCTCCTTTACTCATAAAATTCTCTTTGAAATCCAAGTTCAAAGCATGAGAATATGATCCATGTGGGTGTGCCAAGACCAAGGCTTTCCTGTGCAGAAAGTCAGTTATTACTTCTAACATAATTTTCAGAAGTGTACTAGAAACAAAATGCAGAGACTCTGGAGACTTACTACATGTTTTTTTCAACAATTTGGTAAACTATTCACAAGTCATTTTTGAGATAAAAAGCCATATTTTGGGAACTAAGAAACATTAGTTTTGAATAGGTGAGTAAGCTACCTAGCAGAGATGTTAACTTTGTTCACAGGGACAATGAAAAAGAAAAATATTTCTAGCTATGAAGATTGAATGTCAAAAAGTAATATCAAATCAGGTACTTGTTATTTTGATACAAGAGTTTAATTATGACATAGCTTCTTATTTTCCAATGCTTCTTATTTTCTGATGCTAATGTTGAGGAAGTAGGGCTAAATTTCAAGACTCATTTGATCTTCACAAAACCGTACTATCATTCCATGCATTGCTTTGGTTCCATGTCCTGGTATCCAGGTATTCTGCATACAGTGTGTACTCATGTGTGCTCCTTCTCCATCTGATGCACACCTTCAGGAAGCTTATTTTGTTATCATGGCCACCCTGTGGTTGACCATGACTTCCTCTCTTTCCTAACTGACAAACAGATGTGACATTAAGTCCTTTATTTTTCTGGGAGAAATTTGTGACAGAAGCATGCATTGGACAATATAAATAAAAAAAAAAATTCTAAGACTCCCCAGTTGACTGAATAAACACCTCCTTTTGGCCAAGGGCATTCCAAAGTTAACCTGAAAAACCAGTTTAAGCCATGATTGGAAAAGGGATTCTAACATGCCATATTATACTCTACTCCTTTTGGAATTCAGGTGTAACTGATCAACATTAACATTAAAACAGTGATCTTAAGACTGACAAAATAGACTCTTTGTAGCAATAAGATGCCAAATTCCAATCTGACTCTAGTATAGCATCACATGACAGATACTAGGCCCTGAAAGAAATCACACTAGCTTTAATTAATGTTACATAATTGCAAAAGCATAAATGTCACGATTTTCAAAGAAATACTAATAGAACCAAGATTAGGGATTTGGAATTAGTTTGAATGATCAAAACTATCTCAAGTATTTTTTATTTTTCTTTTAAAGAAAGAAGAAAAGAAAAGAAGAAGGAAGGAAGGAAGAAGGGAAGGAGAAGGGGAAGGGAAGGAAAAGGGAAGGGAAAGGGGAGGGAGGGGAAAGGAAATGGGAAGGGGAATAGGAAGGGGAGGGGAGAGAAGGAAAGGGAAGGGATAACAGAAGAAAAGAAGACAAGAAAAGAGAGAGAAAGGAAAGAAAGAAAGAAAGAGACAAGAAAGAAAAGAGAGGGAGAGAAAGAAAGGGAGAAAGAGAGGGAGAGAAAGAAAGGGAGAAAGAGAGGGAGAGAAAGAAAAGAGAAAGAAATAGGAAAAGAAGAGGAATTGAATACAATTTGTATATGTAATTTTCCATGTTTAAAGTTCGTTGGAAAATAATTGCCTTTTGAATTGAGAAACTCAATAAAAATTTTACTTCAGCAAGGTGACATTCATTACATACATTCCTTATGTAAAGTTTACCATGTCTGCTTTTCATTATCAGCTGCTAAAAGCAGCATATGCACAGGGAGCTGTGCTACCCACTAAGTTCTCTCTTTCATTGGCCTTAGCTTTCTAATTTCTACTGCTCTATATTCTGAATCATTTACTCTATAATTATTTATTACAGAAATAGTAATCATAAGATTTTGCTGATTTGTTGATGACAGGGAAAATAAGCAATACTTATTTTATTGCTGCTATCACTTAATAGAGTTACTATGTGCTAATGTTTTGTTAAGTATTTTCTTTTAATTTAAGTATTTTTCTAAAAATAAACAGTTTAAGTTTTTACAAATATCATTTAGGATTTTTTGTAGCAAATATAGTAATGAAGTCTGACTTAGAAGAAAAATACAGAATGCTTGAGATTTACCTGGAACATAAAAATTATGAATTATTAGGGTACCAATACTAGTATAAAAAATTCTAATGGTTTATTCTACCCTTGATTCATTATGTTAAAAATTCAAAACTTCTGGGAAAAGATCTTAATCAGCTATATCTAGGCTACATGGCTTTACTTTGACTTTTCTGGGGATCCAAATCTGAAAGATGTCCAAAAGTTTCCAGATGCTAGGCTGGATACCTTTCACACTGTTTCACCAAGATTAACTATTTAGTTATAGAAATCTATTATTTTTAAATTCTTGTCATAGTTCATTGTGAATCTAGATCATAAAAAATAGATATATTGTATATCTTTGGCCGTACTTAAACACTTTACTAATATATAACTTCAAAGGTATATCTACATATGGGTGAGAAACAGAAAATTGTGGGCAAGTAAGAAGGGAAGACATAGTAACATATTTATTTTTTCAATTCATTTCTTTCATTTTATGCAGCATTAAAATTTAAGCATTTTTAATGAAATATTCTTTGGGATCATAGTTTTAAATATTACATACAGGTACAACACAAATATGTATGTTGCTCTACATTGCTGGGTTTTATTTGCTTGCTGATATTAAGAGTACCCTACATGAGTGTCAGGAATTTAAAACTTGAAAAGAAATATCACGTATTTCTTTACCTTTATACTAAATTAGACAATCCTCCCAATTATGTTATTATTGCAATTGGGATATATCATTAAGTTGATACATACCTCACTACCATTTACCTCTAGTTACAATTATCTTACAATCAATGGCATATTAGAACTGACAAAATATAGTATAGTCTAGAACCCTCTGGCCATTAGGTATTTAGGTTATCTCTGAACTGAAAATCAGCAGCTGGAGGGGCTAACGGAACATGAGTTAATTTAATATTGGGAGGGCTAGAAATTAGGCTCATTCAAAAAACCAAAGAAACAAGCATCTACTGTCTTATTTTGATGAATGTCAAAGGAGGCGTCATACCGTTCACAAAAATCCCATGCCTTAATAGATACTTATTTAAAAACATTAGGAGAGTATTTCTTCTTCTAGAATCATAGGGTGTACATGTACCCTCCAAATACAACAAATTACTCTTGACATTATATATAAAACAAACGTAAGAAGATTCTGAATGGTGGCAAGAAGATGACAGATCAGCTAGAGACCCAAGAAACAACACAATCAATAGGTGGTCTCACCTATCAGTGTGCCAATTTCTTCAGCTTCAAGTCTGAAATCTGTCAACACCAACTGGAGCTGACAAAAATCTCCTCCAAATCTTGCTGTTAGTTAAAGGATCATGAAAATGGAAGTCTAGCAATACAAAACATCTTTTGGAGAATGACCTTTGTACTCCAGACAGATGCCATGGAAAAGTTTGTGGGTCAAAACTCATCCATGTCAGCAAAGGCTGAATGGGGATATTAGACTTCAATGCTTGCTAAGCTGTCACAAAGTACAGCAACTCTCCCCTTGGAGTGGCATTAGAGGCAGAGTAAGGAGTCTGGACTTTGATTCCACCAGATATTAATGAGGCCACCTCTTACCATTTCAGTGGAGACCAGAAAAAGAGCCTGGATTTCCACTCTTAACCTTCAGTAATGAGACACTCTGCCACCTTCACTAGGGTGATATTGTATCTATCCTAGTGAATAGTAAGGAATTATATCAAAGTCTGGTGGTTTAAAAGTGACTAAACCCCTCTCCTGTGCTGTCACTGGAGGACACATGGGGAACAGTAACAAGGCATTTACTTCCTTCCAGTCAGGTATCATTGGAGGCCTAGAAAGGAGCCAGAACTGTCATTACTCAGGAGTAATGATGGTTCCCTTTCACTGGGTGTCAAAAGAACCAAAATAAAATATCAACCTCTACTATAAAGAATTCAGACGATGCCAGTTAAAATAGAAGGTTTAAATACGATCCAGGGTCTTACAGTATGTATTGTAAATATCTAAAACTCAATAAACGATTAATCATCATACAAGAAGCAGGAAAGCATGGAATGAAGAAAGATAATAAATAGATGCAACACTAGGAGTACAGGGATAATATAATTAGCTAATAAAGGTTTTGAAGTAGCCACTATAAAAATGCTAACATGAGCAATTATAATTGTTTGAAATAAATAGAAAACCAAGCTTCAGCAAAAGAAAAGACAGTCTTAGTAATAACATGGAAGAACTAAACACAAATTTTGGAACTGAAAAATAAAATACCCAATTTTTTAAAACTCTATTAATAAACTCAGAACAAAATTGGAATGATAAAAGATAAAAATCATCGAACTGGTAGATAAAACAACAGAAATTCATTCAATCTGAATAACAAAGAGGAAGTAGATCTCAAAAAAAACATGTTTTCAGAGATCTGTAAGTCTATAATAAAAGAATGACATTTGTGTCATCATGGTTCCAGAAAGATAAGAAATTAAGGGTCGTACTGAAAAACAGCTCAAAGAAATAATGACTGAAAATTTGGCAAAAGATATCACTCTAAAGATTAAATAAGTTAAGTGAAACACAAACAAGATAAACACAAAGAAATCCAATTCAAGTCACATCATGATGACACTTCTGACAACTAAAGGCACAGAAAAACTTGAAAGGAGCAAGACAGACATGACACCCTACTTCTATGAGGGAAAAAAAAACATTTAAAATGACAGTGTATTTCTCATCTAAAGGCTAGAGACCAAAATGAAATGAAGTCACATTTTAAAGAAAATAATTGTTGGCTAAAATCCTATAGTCAGTGAAAATAAACTTTAAGAGTAAAAGTAAAATCAAGACCCTCTAAGATGAAGGAAAATTAAAATAATTTGTTGCCAACAGACATAACCTAAAATAATAGCAAATTGAAATTCTCTAAGCAGAAAATAAATGAGAAAAGAAGAAATCTTAGAACATCAGTAAAGAACATTATAAGTAAAAATGATTGGGAAATACAGTAGATTGCCTCCTCTTGAGTTTTCTGAATTATGTTTGATGATGGAAACAAATTTCGATAGTGACATGATTCCAAATGTATTTGACAATTATATTATAAATAAGGGAAGGCAAAAGAATGTAAAGGAAGTAAGGTTTTTTTAAACTTTGCATGAACTAATAAAATGACAAAAATTTAAAAAGCAAAAAGCCAAACTGAAATCTAAAATTCAAATGGAAAGTTTAAACCCTCATATATCAAAAAATTTATTAAACATAAATATGTAAATGCAGCAAATAAAAGATGAAGATTGACAAAATGGATTAACAAACATGCCTCAACCATCTTCTGGCAACAAGAGACTGAAACTCACTTCGAATATAACAATATAGACAAGTTGAAAGTAAAAAGATGAGAAAAGTTTACCATACAAATACCAACCAAATGAAAGTAGCATTGGCTCCTAAGTAGACTTTAGAGCAAAGAAAACCGCCAGAAACAATGAGAGCATTATACAGTTATAAAAGAATGACTCCACCAAGCAGACTAAGCAATCTTAAATCCATAAGAAATACATTGCTACAAATACATGAAGCAAAAACTAAAATAACTGAAAGAAGAAATAGAATATTCATAATTATATTTGGAGACTTTAACACCACTCTCTCAGCAATGTATATACAGAAAACCTGCAAGAATATACAACATAAGACCATCAACTAACAGAATCTACTCAACATTTGTAAAACATTTTACTCAACAACAGTATAACAAACCTTCTTGTTAAGTGGCTCTAGAGTAAATACCAAGACAGAGCCAATTTTGAGTCATAAAACAAACCTCAACAAATTACAATAGCTGAAATCATACATAGTATGTTCTCTGACCACAATGGAATAAAACTGAAAATCAGTAATAGAAAGATAACAGGAAAATCTCCAAACACTTAGAAACTAAGCAACACTCTAACAATTCATAAAGAGGAAATTTCAAGGAATATGAAAAATACATTTAACAATATAGAAACAAAAATACAATATATCAAAAATGTGAGAATGTGGGTAAATCAGTGGTGATAAGAAAAGTAATAGTCTTCATTATAAAACATAAAATATCTAAAATCAAAAATCTTAGTTTTTATATCAATCAATAACCTAGAAAAAGTGGAGTAAAATAAACTCAAAGCAAGGAAAATGAAGAAAACAATGAAAATAAGAGAAGAAACTAATGAAATTAAAAACAGATAGAGAAAATCAAGCTAGTTCTTTGAAAACATTAATCAATCTCATAAAGCTCTAAGAAGTTAAAAGAGAGAGAGAGAGAGAAGATGTGAATGACCAAATCAGAAATGAAACAAGAAATAATATTACGGACCTGTGAGATAGAAAATGCATAATAAAAAAAATACTACGAAAAACGCTACACATGTAGATTGATTCCTAAATAAACACAAACTACTATGTTTTATAAAATTTAAACCCAATATAATTTTAAAATACTCTAACTATTAAGAAAATTTAATTTGTGACTTAAATCTAACTTCCATTCCCCTACCCTCCCAATATCTCCAGAGGTACTTGGTTTCACTGAATGAACACCTAAACAAGAGCTGAGACTCCACCATCTCTTCTAGAAAATAAAAAATAAAGAAACTCTTCTCAATTTATTTTATGAAGTTAGTATTACTCTCATACCAAACCAAATACAGCACAAAATAAAAATCTATAGACTAATAGTTCTTTTATGTATATAGATAAAAAAATTATTAGCCAAACATCAGTAAATAAAATTTAAAATTATGTAAGAAAGAGAATACATCATGACCAACTGGCTTTATTCCAGAGTGGCAAGACTTTCAATATTCAAAAATTCATCAACATAATTTATCATATTAATGGTATAAAGAAGAAAAATTCCATTACTAGATCGACTTGTGCAGAAAAAGTTAAAAACCTACTATTATAAAACTTTTAGAAAAATACAAAAGAGGAGAAATTCCTCAATTTGATAGAGGAAATCTTTAAAAATCTTCAGCTAACATACTTAGAATGATGAAAGAGTGAGAGGTTACTCCTATTATATGTAAGAGAGAACAAATTCTTTCTTAACACTTTTATTCAATATAGTGTTGGAATTTCTCTCCTGAGAGTCAGACAAATAAAGAAATGAAAGACATAAAGATAAGAAAGGTAGAGATGAAATTGCCCCTACTTGCTGATGACAAGATAGTAGAAAGGATTCTACAGAAAAATACCTTAGAGTAGTAAGGGAGTTCTACAAGTTCACAAGAGATGAACATACAAAAATCTATTCTTTTTATATATATACTAGCAATGAACACTTGGACATTGAGCTTAAATGATATGTCATTTATCATTTATAGTAACTCAAAAATAAAATACTCATGTAACAAAACACATGCAGTACTTAAATGTCAACCACACAACACTGAAGAATGAAATTAAAGACTATCTAAATTATAATTATATATATATGTATACACAGACATATATATACGCATACACACACACACACACACACACACACACACACACACACACATTATTGGATTAAAAGGCTCAACATAGCAAAGATGTCAATTTTCCAAAATGATGTAGAGATTTAACTCTATTTTTATCACAATCTCAGTAATTTTTGAAAATATTCAAGTTTATTTTAAAATTTATATGGAAAGGCAAAATAACTACAATGACCAAATTTTGAAAAAAATAAGAATGTTTAAAATAAAAAATACAGACATCGAACACTGATGCAGATAAATTTAGTCACTCACACTTTGCTACTTGGAATGTAAAATGGTACAGCCACTCTGTAAAAGTGATTGGCATTTTCTTTAAGAAACTAATCATGGCCGGTCGTGGTGGCTCACGCTTGTAATCCCGGTACTTTGGGAGGCCAAAGCCAGTGGATCACGAGGTCAAAAGATCAAGTCCATCCTTGCCGACATGGTGAGACCCCATCTCTACTGAAAATACAAAAATTAGCTGAGTGTGGTGGTGCTTGCCTGTAGTCCCAGCTACTCAGAAGGCTGAGGCAAGAGAATTGCTTGAATCTGGGAGGCAGAGGTTGCAGTGAGCCAAGATCGCACCACTGCACTCCAGCCTGGTGCCTGGCAGTGCAATGAGACTCTGTCTCCAAAAAAAAAAAAAAAAAAAAAAAAAAAAGTAACTAATCATACAACTACCATATAATCCGAGAATTTTATTCATGGCCATTTATCCTACCAAAACAAAACTTAAGTTCACTCGAATATCTGTACATAAATGTTTACACAGCTTTCTCTGTAATAGCCAAAAACTGGAAAGCTGTCCTCCAGAGGTGAAAAGCTAATAAACAAACAGGGGAACATGCCTATTATTGGTTACAACTCAGCAGTACAAAGGAATATATTATTAGCACACAAAAATGTCTTAATCTCCAGAGAATTATACTGAGTAAAAAAAGCCAATCCCTAAATATAACATTTTTGGCTAGATTTATTATTATTTTTTGCTAAAGATACAATTTGGCTAAAGAGAGCATTCTTGAAATTACAGTATTATAGAATCAGAGCACTGATTAGTAGTCACCCAGGGCTAAGGAGGTGGTAGGGGCAGAAAGGGAAGCGGGCATGTCTATAACAGGGTACCATTAGGGATCCCTGTAGTATGGAATTATTCTCATCTTGGCTATATCAATGTCACTATCCTGGCTGTAATATTGTACTATAGTTTTCCAAGATGTTACTATTGAAGAAAATTAAGTAAAGGATATACACAGCCTTTTATAATTTCTTAAAACTGTGTGTGAGTCTGCAGATATGAAAAGATAATTATTGGATATTGGGCTGAATTCCTGGACAATGAAATCATCTATACAAAAAACTCCTGTGACATGAATTTACTCATGTAACAAACCTTAACATGTATGCCCAAACCTAAAAGTTAAAAAAAGAAAACATAAGAATATTATTTTTTATCAAAATAAATATGCTTAATTATTACCCAAAGAATATTCATCAGACAAAAGAAGTGCCTCTGAGGAAGTATAGGCATAGACATATAAGGGGCCTGAGGAGGGCGTTGCGAAAATTACTTAAAGTGTGTTACTTTTCCAGGGACTCAGGTAGACAACCTGGCCTGCTACAACTAAAGAACTGTAAAAGTGATTATACAAAGTTAGGACATCTTTGGAACATAAAATGATAAAGAATTTCAGCCAGGCATGGTGGTATGTCCCAGCTCATTGCGAAGCTGAGAGGTAGGTTCAAGGTTGCACTGAGCTATGACTGCACTTCAGCCTGAGTGACAGAGTGTGACTGCATCTCTAAAAAAAAAAAAAAAAAAAAAAATTGATGCTAGAATTTCATCAAGTCTATCCCTAAGTAATTTATTTTTAAATTTTTTTCCTATTAACAACTTTGGTTGTAGTTTGTTCTGTTTTTAACATTTAAACTAGACAGGGTTAAAACAAAGATACAGAAATAGAGATTTGGTGTTCCATAAATTGAGTAGGCAAGCAACATTTGGTTACATGTGATTGAAGTAAGACTGGAATTATTCTATTTATTTTGTTTACACCTCCACTCCACCCCATGAGGTTTTGTTGTTTTATTTTGTGTTTTTTTTTCTCTTCATTTCTCATAATATTTTTAGTGTAGATCATGTGTAGAAAAAAGAAAATCCTATGGAGACTGTAGTCTGAGTTAGCCATCTACTCAGTCAAGTTTCAAACAGATTTCATTACCTATATTAAGCATTATGCCCTGTGCTTGGCATAGAAGACTGCCAACAAATTATAATTATTCATTTTATTTCTCCTCTCTTTCTGTTTAAAAACTCTATTTCATTCCTTCCTTTTCTCTCTTCTAGGACTCATAGAGTTTTCAAGCTTCTCTCCGGGATTCCTTTTTCCAGATGAGTTCACTGTTTCTGAATCATATTCTCTACATTTCTTGGGGCTGATTCTATGTTTTAGTGAAACAAATGATATTAACTTTTAGGTTTGTACCTCTAATGGTCATGAATAATGAAAACATTATGCTTTTATTTATCAGATTTATCTCCCTGGAGATTGGGGATAGAGATTGTTAGAGCAGAAATTCAAACAGAAAATAAATCACTTTAAAAATAATTTTGGAAGTGTGAACTCATTTAAGTCCTAAATTCTAAATCCTTTATGCTCCTGCTCCTCCTGTATTATACTAAGAATCAGTCTTCAGTCCTGGTGAGCAAATCAAAGCCTGCTCCCCTCCAATGGCATTACATTTTTCTCTCAACATCTCTACTGAGTTTTTGTTTTCCTCCCAAGGTGATTCCCTATTGACTTGAGATGACAAAATTTATTATTTCAGTGATTCTTTTATCAATACACTCAAACATTTCTCTTCCCAAACCATATTAATATACATGCATTTTAAAATTTAATATACCGTAAAATAAAAATATATGTAATAGAGAATATTGTTACTAAAATATTTATATTTTTGATGATTTCAAGCTTTCCAAAAGGGTATGTCAAAATACACACTTCGGTTTTGCCCCATCAATGAATGTCACAGAATTGAATTGATGTTTAAAATAACCTTGATAATTCACTTTTGGGCTGAAATCACGTTAGGGTTGATTATTGTTTCCAATCGTTTCTAGATTGTACTTTTAATCTTATGTTAGTAGTCATTTAAGATTTTATGGCAAAATACTTATTGTGGTTCCAGTAAGGTATATTACTATCTTATCTAGATTTACATAGCATCACAAATAGCTTATTTCTAAATGATGTTATTCACCAAGACAGAAGAAAAGAGCAAGTATGACACTTTCCAGCTTTCTATTCTATAAAATTTCCTCTCCTAAGATGTTTTACTTAATATACACTATCCTTAACCACAATATTTTAGAAACAATTGATAATACAAGCATTCTGTTTTTTTCATCCCTTATATATAGACAATACTTAGAATACTTTTTGAATAACATGAATATGATGGATATGAACTGTCTCGATTGTATGTTATTTTGTATTTACCTGATCACTAATTTAATCAAGTTACTTTT
Organism: Saimiri boliviensis; assembly: GCF_048565385.1. Taxonomy (NCBI): domain Eukaryota; kingdom Metazoa; phylum Chordata; class Mammalia; order Primates; family Cebidae; genus Saimiri; species Saimiri boliviensis. Next base: position 154,974,915 of record NC_133451.1, read on the forward strand.
CATGTACATTGACAAGCTCTTCAGCTCATTCTACTTCTTCACAGAGTATAAGATCAAGATGACACAGCTTTTAAACATGAATGTATTAAAAACTCAATCTCCATTCCTAAAGCTTGCATGTTGGGACAGCATGCTGTCAGTTCCAAATTGCTGTCTTGGAGTTCTTCTTAGTTTCTGGTAGCTCCTTACAGAAGCCTTTACTTGTTTCTCCTGATTTAGCCAGCTTATATTTTGTCCTTCACTTTTTTCCCCTCAACATCACACTGAATGCATACTGATTGCCAGGAAGTGTGTCTTTTCTGCTTCCTCACAGCACACTGAGAAAACCAGTTTAAAAACTGCGATCACATAGCACTGTTTATCATCTTGTTGCTTTTCTTGTTGATGTCTCTGGGTCTTTCATTAGACTCTAAACTCCTTCAGGTTATAGTCAGTCACTGTTTATAATTTTAGTGATCTAGTATTAAAAATGTAAAGAAATGACCTATAAAAGAGATTGCAATGTGTATGCATTTGGTGCAGCTAATAGTGCTTCTGTTTCTGAGTATGCAAATAATTTTTCATGTGGCACTCCGCAAAACATCATATTGTCATAAACACCTTTGTTTCATCCTATTGTTATGGGAGGGATTCCTGCCCTAGGGTTATGGGAATGGCCTGGCACAGGACATACAACACTGGGCAAAGAAGAAAGACAGCAGATTAGTCACATATATGCACAGCCTGAGGGAAGAGGACATCATATGGCATGCAGTAAACACATGGGGCAGTACTTGGGAACATGTTAAACAAGGGACTGTGAGAGGGGACAGGCTTTCTAATGTAAAGAGCATGTTGTGCCCTTGTATTTAATGGAGAGATGTGATTAGCTTATTTGAATAATTCTGTAGGCCAGCAGAGAAATGAGTTTCACTACTAAAGGAAAAGCAAAAATTGCATTTGTTCACCTGGATAAGGAGGGTTGTTTGACTAGAAAACCTTACCCATGGGGGCAGAAGGAGAGGGGTACTGGCGTTAGGCCATTTAAAGCCTTTTCAGTTTTACCAGATGACAAGGAAGTACATAATTTTGAGCCTTAACTTTAGTCCTTACACCACACAAATCTTGATCTACAAACTGAATTTATTCTAGCTGGTATTATCTTCATACACAGATGAGCATATTGTGGTCTTACCTTTGGTTTGACTTTTCACTAACCACAAGCAAGGCATATTAAATAGACTTTTTTTTTTTTTTTTTTTTTTTTTTTTTAAGATGGGGTTTCACCATGTTGGTCAGGCTGGTCTTGAACTCCCGACCTCAGGTGATCCACCCGCCTTGGCCTCCATAGTGCTTCGATTACAGGCGTGAGCCACCACGCCTGGCCTAAATAGAATTTTATTGAAATTTTTCTCCTATAGAATTAATTTATTCCTACATATTAGAATAATTTACAAATAATGCTTTCCTGCTTTTTGTAATTTGTTACAAATGTGAATGAATCATTCCCTGAGTGTACGGAAAACTGCTGACTGACAGCTGTCGAAAGCTGTTTATCAAGGTGAAGACGAAAAAGAAAATACATCAGAAAAAAAAAAAAAAATCTCAGATACGCGTTAGTTACCAAAATGAATTCTATACAAGCACTGAAGGAAAAGTTCCCAATATTCACATCTGTTCACTGAACACCTTTCAATGAATAAAAGTACCTGTGAAATTGCTGAATCTCTAGAGTAACTGAATACAAAGAAAAGATTTATGCCATTTTCAGTGCACTATGGAAACGTAGTAGAAAGTAAAGTTTGCATAATTTGAATTTGGATGATACAGTGAATAGTCAGGGGAAACTAGTATGAAGTCTACATACTTGTAAATTGATAAAATAATGTCATAATAAAATGAGTATTGAAAATGCATAAACAAAATCCATTGGGCATAGTAATGAAACACTTAGTTCATTTTTATTTTTCTCATACTCAAAAAGCAAATGTTATAAGACTAAACTGATTGCTATTTTGATAGATTAAATCTTAAAAAGTTAACCAATCTGCAAAATGAACAACAAAAATATAACATTTATAGCATGGAAATTAATGTGAAATACAAAGTAATATAATAAATATCAAATGGTAGAAACAGAAAACATATATGGAATTATCATCTCCATATTTAAAAAGTAAAATTGTAACAGGATCACACGCTGAATCAGACTGAATAATTATCATATACAGAAATGCTTTATATGTAAATAGCTTCAAATGATTTATCTTGATATTTCATTCACTCAGACATTCCTTCTGTCACTATTTCATGACTGATCTACCACAGATAGTCATTCTGCTAAGAAAAAAAATCAAAAGAGTTGTAAACATAACAAGCATGGTTTCTGCTGTCATAAAATGTACAATATCGTGTGCAATTTCTGGCTGTAGTTCTGGCAGTCAGACACTCTGTGGTTGAAATCTGAGGTTATAGATTGTATCTATCTCAAAGAGTGTTATTCATTACACCTTTCTGTGATGATGGGGATACTCTGTATCTGTTCTGTCTGCCAATATTAAGTAATAGAAATGTGACTAATGAGACTAATTTTTATTTAATTTGAATTAATTTCATTTAAACTTAAATAGCCACATATGGCTAGTGGCTACATTGGCTTGAGTGGCAGAACTATTGAAAATATCAAATATACATAAAGCAGTTGATATGGTGCTTAGCACATAGTAAGTGCTTAATATCAAGTAGTTATTACTATCAACAATAATGATAATATAGATTTCCTGGAAAGAGATCCGTTGTGTTTGGGGCTACTTTTTCCCTTTGATCTGATTCACATCAAATGTAAGTCTTAGACATCTTCTGTTGTTCAAGCAGTTTATTATGAAAGCAGTCTTACAAGATGGATGGTAGGAGTGGGCTGATGTCACAAGCCAGATGGGGTTGGCCAGATGATGAGAGGGAGATATTTGGAGACATTTCAGAGTTTGTTCTGAGAATATACGTTATGATAATGGTATCCAGTCTGTGTCAGGTAGCAGGTGGTAAAGCATCTCTTCCATGTTATAACTATTAGAACTATTAGACATGGGTCACATTTTGGCACAATTTTGTATGTGCTTGAGTTGGAATTCTTGTAAGAGTGAGCTTTGAATCTATGGTTTATGAAAGTTTGCATCTGTGTTAAAGTGATCTCTTCCATTGTTAATCCCTGGGTCAGGATTGGAAATTTCCAGGCTAGGTTGCATTACACTGCTAAGTGACACATAGGGTAGGCTCTGCAAGATGTTTGAGTGGGCCTTATATCTATCGTTAATCTTATAGCCACAATATGCTTCTTATAGTACACTACAAGATCAAATAGCTTAAAAATTAGAAAAATGTCTTGCATATTTCGATATTAAAGTTTACTAATGAACTGATTTCTGAGTAATCACAAGGTAAATATTACTATGATACTCATAGTCATGGTATTAATGTAATTTAACATGCACATTAGAGTAAAATAAAGAAAAACCCATAACTAAAACACAATACTTGAATAGCATCGATTTCTCACAAAGGTGAATTCATATACAAATAACATTCAAGATAAGAGGCAGATCATGAATTTGCCAGATGGGACACCTGAAGATTTGTTCCCAGTTCAAGACAAGGGACATCTATAAAACATCACAGAATAGCAAGAGTTCTTTATCTTTTTCAGGCCTCAGCACTGCAATTCACATGGTATAGTAATGCCATGTTATAACACCTCTGCCATGTTATAAATATGTTCAATAACTATTAGAAATGGGTCATACTTTGGCACAATTTTGTATATGGTAGATTTGGAATGATTGGAAATTGTTTATCTTGGTAATACTATATTTTAGAGTAAACACATTCCAGGAAGTGAACACAAATTCAAAATAGCATGCTATCTAGACTGACTCATATTCCAGCTAGAGATTATTATTCACAAGAAGGTATACATTGGGAAAGGAATTACAATAATTCTAAAGCCTACAGTTGTTTTGGATATAAGATGAGTTACTTCACATAAAACTGCAATAAGTATTAGTTATTTTTATTTTGTTGGTACCATGATAAAGTGCTGAATATCCAGACTTACATGATATATTAATCTTATTCAGCTCTGAGCTATACTAATAATTAACCAAGTTCACTAAAAGGGAACTACGACTATGCTACATCAATAACTGTGGGGCCTTGAGCTTGTCATAGGCAGCTGCCTAAGGTTACTTTTCTCCATGGGACATATTTGGGGTTCACAGTACCAACTGTGTGTGGTACAGGTTACCATGGAGAGTCAATGATTCTGGAATTTCTACCTGTTCACATATTGCTAGTCATAGCTGGACAAAATGCATGAGTTAACTTTTCAGCAAAGCTATGAATTTTAAGACCATAAACTGTGGGTTTATTTACAATAAACAACCCTGACAGACAAGTATGCCCTGATAAAATTATTTAGATAGTAATTTGTTGACAGCAATACTTGGAAGGTCCCCTACCCCATTTTATTGCTGGACCTATATCTAACAGAAATCTTTGCACATTTCACTGGGATGTTCAAATTTATGAAAAATAGTATTATTCATAATAGTCCCAAACTGACAACAAATTAAATATTTGCCAGTAATTGAATAGATAAATGTGATATGGTATATTCTTTCAACAGAATGTGATGCATTATGAAAAATGACTGAACTATAGCAACATGTGTCTTCAGTGAATGAATCTCTATATGAGTTAAGAAATCAGACAAAAGCCTTACTGTACAATTCTATTTATTAAAATATTGAAAACAGGCAAAATGAAACACTTAAAATACAGAGATGCATATTCAAGTGCAATCCTACAAAGATATGTGTGAATACTGTAAGCCTACATGGTGGTTTTAAGGAGAGTAATGGAATTATGTTTAATGGGAAGAAGTAGAATGTTTCTGGGGGTATCAAAATGTTTTATTTCTTATCTTAGATAATGATGATACAGGAGGATTTGTTTTTTTTGGGGGAGGAGTTATTTTTTAAAACAATGTGTGTCACTGAACTCATATTCCTTTTTTTTTTTTTTTTTTTTTTTTTTTAAGACTCTCTCTTGGTCACCCAGGCTAGAGTGCAGTAGCACATCTCGGCTCACTGTAACCTTCACCTCCCAAGTTCAGGTGATTCTCCTGCCTCAGTGTCTCAAGTAGCTGGGATTACAGGCATGCATCACCACGTCTGCTAATTATTGTATTTTTAGTAGAGATGCTGTTTCACCATGTTGGCCAGGCTGGTCTTAAACTCCTGACCTCAGGTGATCCACTAGCCTTGGCCTCCCAAAGTGCTCAGATTATAGGCATGAGCCACCATGGACAGCCTATTCAATTTTTCTCTATGTGAGTTTTACTTCTAAATAAAAAAGTTATAGAAGTAATAAGCTACATTTATAAAAAGAAACCAGAGAAGGTACTTTTCTTTGTTCTTCAGAAAAATGAATATGTATTATGCACTCAATATAATTTTTAGTCAAATATCTCTGATAGATATGGAAGTTGTTCTTAAATTGATGATTGACTAGACAGAATGAGCGTTTGCATAGAAGGAAATGTGTGATTATTTATCATCTTGTCTATGTGGTTTGCTTTGTTGAAATAACTTTCACTTTCGTAGTTTGAAAATAATTCATAGTAAAATACCTATTTGATTTTTAATTGGCAATTAGTATGGACTTTTATAATGACTTATCTTTAAAGATAGCATTGTATAGGAATACAATGAGCATTGCTGACTGCCTCCTCATCATCTATTTCTGTGTCATTATTTCCCAGCCTGTAGGATGAGTGGGTTTGATTCCATCTTTCATGTCCAAGAATGGGTCATGATTGGCACCTCCACTTGCAAAAGTTGTTGCTTCAAAGCTGAAACTAAATTGTTGTAAATGAAATCAAGCCCAGAGGGTGGGTAATGGTTGGAAGAAATAAAATTTCCCCTTTTAGACAGTGTGGAAAATGACTGTAAAATCTTAAATTGTGGCATCAATTTCACTACTACAGGAAAAGCCAGCCTGTGGATGAAGTGGCAAAGCTGAGAGTGTTTCAGTGATATTGAGTGGTTACTTGATCTAAATTAATCCAGGCTCTTTAGTTATTTGTGAGATGGAAAAGCCCATCTTGGTGAACCCTGTTCTTTGTGTGGATATGAGGCAAGTACTTACAATCTCCTTTTGTCATTTTGAGTGGGGTTTTCTGTAGTTTGCAATTGATCACATTTCACCAGATATAATTAAGACCCGGGTGGTGAAAAGATCATTGTTTTTATGCTTTGTTACATTTTATATTGTAGATTTGTGAATCTTTAAATTGTTTAAGGAATAATATAATTTTCAATAAACATTAGCTTTTATTCACATCTGAACAAAACCACAGTGATGTAGGATGCTTAATAACTAAGCTAAAAGCTGATGTAAGGGAAATGCAATTCTATAACCTGAAGATTTTGACTTATTTTGTCATTAAACTTTGCAATTTTGCAAAAAAAAAAAAAAAAAAACTCTAAAATGTATGTGTAAAATCCCTAATTTCAAATGGTCATGAAAGGTTTTCCATACAACTAACTGGTTTCTGAGCTGTGTAGTTGTTTATGACAATTTTATAAAATAGTATTTGTATTACGTGAAGCAAAGTACAGTTATTTATTCCTGCCAGCCTTGACATCTCAGATACTATTATTTTTAAAATGTAACCATATTTTCCAACCTCATTTTATTTCCCTCTTTCCTTCATACTTCCATCAGCATTCGTATGACTTGATGGGAGACTGTCTCATTTGAGCTCACAACCATATTCTGTCAAAAATCTGATTGTTCAGCAAATATCAAATATTGCTGTCAGATACAGGGTTTTACGAGAGTGCATTCCAATTTTTGTCACTAAAACCAAATTCTTAACATTGGACACTGAAGGAAGACATAGAAGTAACTCTGGAAGTCAGGAAGCAACAAAGTAACTATAAGCATAAGCTTGTTCCAAAATGTGGGGAATTATTGAAAACTGAATTATCAAAAAAGACTCTAATATATTTAAGCAAAAATATGTGGCTCACTCTGAATTGAAAAATTAATTCTAGGATTTGTTAGATATGTTAATTGGTTCAAATCAAAATTAACATATGAAAAGGAAAGAAAGACACTGAAAATAGACTGAATTAAAGCAGCGAAAGAGGTAATAGAAATAAACCTTACATATGACAGCCTGTCACCTCAATAAAACAGAGTTATGTGGCAAAAAGGCAGCCATTGCAAAAAACTATGACACTGATATCCAAGAGCAGCCCCAGTGTTGGTCACATAGACAGTTTCTTTACAAATATTCATGTCATTAATCTTCTTTCAAAAACCACTGAGGTATAAACATCAACCAGATTTGCATTAACCAAGAATACAAAAAAAAAATGAATGTGCCACACTCTTCCTTGATGTTTCTATTTATACACATTATAATAAGTACTGCCATATGAGAGAGGTTAGATGTTCTGAATGCTTGTTTTTACCTACCATATATAGAGAGTGTACAACGTACCTTAAGACATTTAGAAACTCATTTTTCTACATGTATTATGTCTTGTGTTTGTTTTGTAATGTCTCCTAGAATGAGTCCAAAATGAGATTTACATTAGAGTAATCTTGCTTATTTCTTTGCTATATAATAAGCCATTCATTACTCAAGTAAACACATATTCAAACCATAGACTGAGACAGAGAGCTAGATTTTATATACAATTTTAAAAATCATAGCATATAATAGAAAATATAATAAATACAGGTTAATGTAGTAGAGTTAGAGAAACGTCTGTATATTCAAAGCACTATTCCAAAGGCTAAAGAAGAATATAAATCTCATCAATGATGTGCATCATCTAGGAGTCCAAACAAAAAAGGATAAAATAAAATATTGGCACTCTTCTTGGGGTGTAAGGAAAACATGGAGACACATAGGAGGAACTCTGACTTAAGAAATGGGAAAACATTCTGTAGAAATTGTTAGGAGAAAAGAGGTAAGTGTAATCCATGTAGAGGCAACAGGATACAGAATGGATCACTACATGTACAAGGCACTCAAGTCATTTATTCTGTCAACAATATAGTTTGCATAGGTAAGAATAGTAAGGTGATTTTGGACAGGTTTGCTGGACTCGATCACAAAGAGTTTAAGTCTCTTGGAAAGTTGAAAGATCAAAATAAGGTGAGAAAAAGGTCAAAAGTGCACATTAAACTATTACGTTAACAGCAGTGGTAAAGATTAAATGATAGAGTGCAGGAAGCTGTCAGAGCAACCATAGGGTATTAGTGTTACTCTAAATAACATTAACATCAAACAACATCTGAAGGGGATAATACATAGAAATATGTGAAGAAGATATTTAAAATTTAATATCCACAAGATTGCAGTAAGTTACATTTTGGAATCAAGAGACAGAAAGGCACTCCTAGACTATCAAGGTCCTGACTTGAGTACCTGAAGGATGATGGGATGATGGTAAGAAACACTGAATTTAAAATATTTTTTAAGGGAAATTAAAATGACTTTAGACTTTGGATACATTAATATTGAAATTGTTATGAAACATATGTGGTTGTGTCAGGTATTCAGTTAGTAATTTCTGAAATTAGAGAAGCAGATTTGGTTATCATGCAGGGATGCGGAAGTTGTTGCTATATAAAAACAGGAAAGACCTGGTCAAAGAAAACCAAAGATTCAGAACTATAACTTATGAAAAGCATTATTGATTACAAAACTAAATTGAGAGGCTATGTAATAATTATAAAACTCAATTTAGAGACTATGTAAAGATAGCATATAATGTCTATTATACAGACATCTCATGTAGAGAAATAGCATTTAAATAAGGAGAAAGAAAAGACATAGAAGGTTATGGGTTAAATAACTACTGAAATATATCAGATTTTGAACAACCTTAGATAACATAGTTCATGAGTAAATTAACATTTTATTTCTATTTTGTGACCTTTCCTTTAAATACCCCTATCTAAATCTGGTGTTTTGTTTCTCCTTCTCACTTTTTAAAGTGCTTTTACATGGCAACAGACTCACAAAATCGCTGATCAACCATGGGAAGGAATGTAAAGTGAAAGCCCTAGAAGTCAAGAATAAAGGTGTTCAGTGGGACACTTGCCCTAAGTCACTGAAAATGATTAGAATATTAAGTCTCTTAAGTTGAAACTTTGTTATCCTTTTCTACAAATTTTTGCTGTTGTTTATTTTGTTTGGTTTATATTTGTTACCCCAAGTTCTGTACCTGGGACATAGTATGTACTCGATAACTCAACAATCCTGAGTTGGATTCTGCAAACTACCAATATTACACTAACTTTACTTTGCACATTATATTGTAATATACACAGAGATTATATGTATTATACTATGTGATTGTTAGCTATACCCATCGAAATTGAATACACATTATTACCTCTAATTTATTAAGCCAAACCTTGTAAAGTTAAGAGATTGGTCTTGGTTACTTGACCAATGTTATCCTGATGTCAATATTTATATATCCTGACAATATTACTTAATATAATGCCAGTCATGGACAGTACACTGTAGTGTTTTTCTTACTTTACAATAGCAAATACTTACTAGAATATACAAAGAAACTAAGTACTTGTAACATATAAAGTGGTATAATGTGTCAAATGATTAACAGGACATATGTAAAAATGAGATTTTTTTTAAAGTTTTGAGAGATTTGAAAAATCTCATGCATAACGTATAAGATTTTTTAAAGTTTTATTAAAATATATGGGAAAAGACCATGTATAAATTAAAAAATTTGTCATGTTTTTGAATGAGAGAAGTCCGTATAATGATGGTCAATGCTTTACAATTTTGTTATAAATATAAATTTTTCAATATGATTCTTTTGTCTTGACAGCTTTTCCTTTACTCTTTCATATGAATATTTAAATTAGATTTTCATACCTCACAGATTCATGTGGACACATACACATATCTGTATATAAAAATGCTCATCATCAGTGGTCATTAGATAAATGCAAATCAAAACCACATTGAGATACCATCTCACACCAGTTAGAATGGCGGTCATTAAAAAATCTGGCAGACTTCATTGTTGTTTCCTTGGAAAATACCCTTTAAAAATGAATGCTATTTGTATGGTTTTGCTGTTATGTGGTAAACATATTACCAAAAGTTGTATAAGCCATTAGGAGCTGTAGCATGGTATTACTGAATTACTATATTGACTATTTTGCTTTAATTTGAAGATGATTTGCTTAGTGTTTGTTTTACATTTTACTCTTAAGATAATTACATATAAACAATTATGAACTAAAAAAAAAAAATCTGGAGACAACAGATGCTGGAGAGGATGTGGAGAAATAGGAACACTTTTACGCTGTTGGTGGGAGTGTAAATTAATTCAACCATTGTGGAAGACAGTGTTGCGATTCCTCAATGACCTAAAAATAGAAAACGCATTTGACCCAGCAAACCCATTACTGGGTATATATCCAAAGGATTATAAATCATTCTACTATAAGGACACATGCACACGAATGTTCATTGCTGCACTGTTTACAATAGCAAAGACCTGGAACAAACCCAAATGCCCATCGATGATAGACTGGACAGGGAAAATGTGGTACATATACACCATAGAATATTATGCAGCCATCAAAAACGATGAGTTTGTGTCCTTTGTAGGGACATGGATGAACCTGGAAACCATCATTCTCAGCAAACTGACACAAGAGCAGAAAATCAAACACCACATGTTCTCACTCATAGGTGGGTGTTGAACAATGAGAACACATGGACAAAGGGAGGGGAGCACTACACACTGGGGTCTGTTGGGGGGAAATGGGGGCGGGATGGGGGGTGGGGAGGTGGGAAGAGATAGCATGGGGAGAATTGACAGATACAGGTGAGGGGAAGGAAGGAAGGCAGCAAACCACACTGCCATGTGTGTACCTATGCAACAATCTTGCATGTTTTTCACATGTACCCCAAAACCTAAAATGAAATAAAAAAATGTTATAAATTCCTTTTTATGGCTACATAGTACTTTATGGTGTACATGTACCACATTTTCTTTATTCACTCTATCACTGATGGTCATTTGAATTGTATTTGCCATTGTGAATAGTGCTGCAATGAAAATACACATGCATGTATCTTTATAATAGAATAATTTATAATTTATAATTCAAAGGAATTCTAATGAAAATTCCAAGACGGAGATGTGTATGTGTCCACATGAATCTGTGATATATGAAAATCTAATTTAAATAATATGAGAGTCAAGGAAAACCTTTCAAAACAAATTGGAAGAATTCTATTGAAAAACATTCTTTTAAGAAATAGAAAGCAATATATATATTATAACATTATCAGTGATTTAAAAATAAAGAAACAGATTAGAAAGTCAAGAAATTGTCCCACATATATGGAAATAGACATGTTAATAAAAGTGGCATTACATTGAAGAAACTCATTACCTATAAAAGCAGTAAAATATAGATGCATTCCTTACACTTTATGTAAATGTACATTCTGTATGGATTATTGATACAAATGTAAAAGCTAAAACTCTAAAATGTAAACAAAGTATCACATTTTATATGTGTGATTCTATTCCTCAGCTATTCCTATGGTTTTCCAGTGGGTTCATGAACAAGTATTAATGCTGGCAAGGTTATGGTAATGCATAGACTCAGAAACATGGACTTCTATTGACCAAGACCAATCTGGCTACATTCTTTTCTGAGTGGCTGGTCTGCCAACATTAGACAGCAACTTTGAGCTTTCTGTTATAGTACCTTTCCCCAAAGGGATCAGCCATAGAGTTGGTGGTGGTTGATTATTTTTTATAATTTCTATCATGGAAAGTGCAATATCTTTCTTAAATTGACACTTATTCTGCATATGAATTTGCCTTAATTGCCTATAATACTTCTTCCTAAACTACCATCAGAGGAGTTAACATCTTATTCATAGTTATGGTTTTCTACATAGCATGACTTTGTCTGAAGATCTCATTTCACAAATAATGAAATGTGGGAATGAGCTCATGTTCATGGAGTCACTGGTCTTTTTTATGTTCCCCAAAACTGGGTAATTTACATAGAAAAGAAGTTTAATTGACTCACACTTCTGCATTGTTGGGAAGGCCTCAGAAAACTTACAGTGATGGCAGAACTCAAAGATACAGCAGACACCTTCCCAGCATAGCCGGATGAAGTGAGTGGAAGCAGGGGAAATGCCAGACGCTTATAAAACCATCAGATCTCATGACAGTCACTATCATTAGAATACCATGGGGGAAAGTACCCCCATGATCAAATTACCTTTGTCTGGTCCCACCCTTGACACATGAGGAGTATGGGCATTTGGGTGATTACAATTGAAGATGAGATTTTGGGTGGGGACACAGCCAAATCATATCACCCATCATCTTGAAGCAGCTGACTTAAATAGTAGAATGACTTAGTTATAACACATGCTAGGTAGCACTCTGGTTGCAGAAATTACTCTAAATCATAGCTGAATAAATGGTGCTATTTCTCCTCTAACCAAGGTTCATAGATGCAGTAAACCATGAGTGAAAGTGAGAGTAACTACTTTTACTATTTATTGTAGTGACTCACTAGCAATTTTTTTTTCTTTTTGCTTCCTGTCCCAGAACTTTGGACTTTTATGGACTAGGACACTTTGTTTTAAAGAGAAAAATGCTTCCCTCTGGAGTTAAAGCAATTATTCCATTGAACTGGAACTTGAGATTACCACCTGACACACTGTATTCCACATGTGATTAATGAATGAGCAAAGATGGAGGTTATAGTACTGCTACAGTATTTGATTCTGATTCTGACTACTGGGGGAAATTGGGTCACCACTACACAGTGAGTATAAAAAAGAATATGTCTGGAATGCCACAGATCCTCTAGAATGCCTCTTAAGGCTCTTACATTCAGTAAGGAAAGGCAATGGTGAACTACAAAACTCCAGTTGAATAAGACTGGTAACAGTTTACGCATCTCAGAAATGAAAGTTAGGTCACCCCAGCAGAAAAGCAATCGCATCTATCAGAGGTGCTTGCTAAATGAAAGGGCTCAAGTTCCAGCATTGGACAGGAAGGCAACACCTTTATAGAGACTACATTGAATCAATTCACACAATGGCTTCAGACTACTCCCTTAATATTTATCTCTTAGTGGTTCTGTTTCTCTGTTCTAAATCTGGGTAATAAAAGAAATAGAGCCGGGTGCGGTGGCTCACGCCTGTAATCCCAGAACTTTGGGAGGCCAAGGCGGGTGGATCACGAGGTCAAGAGATCGAGACCATCCTGGTCAACATGGTGAAACCCCATCTCTACTAAAAATACAAAAATTAGCTGGACATGGGGGTGCATGCCTGTAGTCCCAGCTACTCGGGAGGCTGAGGCAGGAGAATTGCTTGAACCCAGGAGGCGGAGGTTGCAGTGAGCCGAGATTGTGCCATTGCACTCCAGCCTGAGTAAAAAGAGTGAAACTCCATCTCAAAAAAAAAAAAAAAAAAAAAGAAAAGAAAGAAAGAGGTCAATGTTTTTTTAAAAAATTGTAATTGTAATGATTTTTTGATATCCCAGTTCTAATATTGGAAGCTAAAAGTCAAAGAAAGAACATTCTGCAGGAAAATTTTCAGTTTGAAATTCCTTACCTAACCAACTTATTTAAATATCTTTTTTAAAGTTTGATTTTATTTTTTTAAGCTCTGAGGTACATGGGCAGGTTGTGCAAGTTTGTAACAAAGGTAAATGTATGCCATAATGGTTTGCTGCACCTATGGACCCATCACCTAGGTATTAGGCCCAACATGCATTAACTCTTTTTCCTAATGCTTTCCCCATCAGACTCCCCCTACAGACCTCCGTGAATGTTGTTCCCTCCTTGGTGTCCATATGTTCCCATTGTTCAGCTCCCACTTGTAAGTGAGAACATGCAGTGTCTGGTTTTCCCTTCCTGAGTTAGTTTTCTAACAATAATGAATTTTAGATTCATCCATGTCTCTGCAATGGACATGATCTAATTCCTCTTTATGGCTACATAGTATTTTATGGTGTATATGTACCCCACATTTTCTTTATGCACTCTATCATTGATGGTCATTTGAGTTGACTCCATGTATTTGCTATAGTGAATAGAGCTGCAACAAAAATATGCATGCATGTATCCTGATAATAGAATAATTTATATTCTTTTGGTTATATCTCCAGTAATGGGATTGCTGGGTCAAATAGTATTTCTGGTTCTAAATCTTTGAGGCATTGCCACCCTGTCTTCAACAATGGTCCAACTAATTTACATTCCCACCAACTGTGTAAATGTGTTCCTTTTTATCTGCAGCCTCGTCAGGATCTGTTGATTCTTGACTTTTTAATAATTGCCATTTTGACTGGCATGAGATAGTGTCTCTTTGTGGTTTTGATTTCCATTTCTTTAATAACCAGTGATGTTGAGGGTTTTTTTTTTTTTTTCATGTTTGTTGGCCACATTTATGTCTTTTTTGAAAATTGTTCATAAACTTTGCCCCCTTTTTAATGGAGTTGTTTGCTTTTTTGTGTGTGTAAATTTGCTTATATGTTTCGTGTAGATTCTGGATATTAGAGCTTTGTCAGATGGATAGATTGCAAAAGGTTGTCTGTTCAATAACCTTTAGTGTATTCTGTCTGAGGAAGCTACATGAAGATGTGCTCTACCTTATGCCCCAATCAAAAAAAGAATTTACCAAACAAAAGGAATGTATGAAAGGAATGTTAAAAACCTGTAGATCCAATTAATTCAGTGGCAAGCCAAATAACTCTGGAAGATGGTGAATGGGGCTCCCAGAATGACTGCTGTGGAACAGACCTAAGCCATCTAGATTCGAGCAGGTTCAAACATTATGGTCATCAATAAGGTAGGGACCCTTATCCATGGTCTTTTAATGAAAATATAAAGTCAGGAAAAGCATCACTTTTTTAAAATCTACAGCAACGATGATATTTGGCTGAGGCTGAATACTGAGATAATAAAGAAAATATTTCTATCATAAATAGTTACACAGAAATCTATTTTTAAACAGCAGTTGCCAAGAGATTTCTCACTTCAATTCTTGTAATGCAAAATAAAGAACAAATCTGTCTAAACAAGAGGAATTCCTTTATATACCCAAACTTACATGTCTATGTAGCTAAGCATAGCTGCCACAGTTGGAAATTCACAGACACACACACACACACACACACACACACACACACACAGCAAACACAGCAAATTAAACAAAAAAGCTTGAAGTAAAGGGAAGATAATGAGAAATTATAGTAATCCTAGGCATTGATCTTTCTGATATAAATGTGTACATTGGTACAACCTCTACAGCTAGATTTTTCCCAATATCTACTTGAATTCTGAACGTGTTTATCCTTTGACCCATAAAATTATTATTAATATATATTTTATTAATAAACTTCTATATATGTAAAATGATTTTATCTAAGATTATTTACAAGAAATATCAGATAATAATTAATATAACTTATCCATTCATAGATACATTATTAAATATATATGGTAAAATCAAAGTTTACCATGTTTCTATTTAGAAGTCAATCTTATGTTCTGAAATGGAAATGTCTTCAAGATAAATTCTAAAGTGAAAAAAGTATAGTATGACCAAAATGCTTAATGTGTATTTGGGTAAAAATGTAAATAATCTATATTCATATATATATATATATATATATATATATATATACACAATAAATCATTTTAATGGAATTTTCAAGGGGCTAATTGTATTGACTTCCCTTTGAAGAAAGGAAATGGGAGGCTAAAAGTAAGTAGCCACAATGGAGACTTAAAGTTTTAGAATATTCTAAATATTGCCCTCTACCAATATATCATCTAATAAAATAGTTAAAAATTGTTCATGAAGGTAGAGAAGATATGGAAGGCAATAAAGACAGTCTTCAAAAAGAAAATGAAAAACATATGCTCTATCACCCAATTCCTTAATACCCTTGAGAATACTGGTCACAGAGGAAGACAAGTTCTAAAAAATGCGTATTATGAAATGTTGTTCTGCATTTAAAGAAAAAAGTACTTGATATACATTCAGCAAATTGGTCTTTATAATGTTATGAAGAAAAGAAACAAAATTGCATCTAAAGCACAATGGCATTTCAATAAATTCAAAATGTATGCATAAAAAACATTATGTATCCTACAAGGATATATATTAATACTTAATAATAGATATCAAATAATTTAGCTACCTAAGAAGAAAGGGTAGTATTAGTGATGTTTTGCTGCATAAAAAATTTTGCCTCAAAAAAAAATACCCCAACACCTCAATTCAAAACAATAGATATTTGTTACTTCACATATTTTCTTAGGGTTAGACATCTAGGAAAGGCTTTGCTGAGTGGTTCTGATTTAGGGTTTTTCTTGAAGTTGTAGTCAAAATGTAGGTGGGTGCTATAGGCATTTAAACACTTAACTGGGATTGGAGGACCAACTTCCAAGAGCAGTTTGGATAACATAATGCTGTTAGCTGGTGACCTCAGTTTGTTGCTCTATGCGCTTGCCCACTGAGCTTCCTTAATGTCCTCACAATTTGGCATCTGAGTGCCTCCAGTGCAAATAAACTCAGAAAGAGAAAATTTAACACACAATTATATAAAACAGTATTTTATTTACTCTGATAATTTCTTTTGCTGTGCAGAAGCTCTTTAGTTTAATTAGATTCCATTTGTCAATTTTGGCTTTGTTGCCGTTGCTTTTAGTGTTTTAGTCATGAAGTCTTTCCCCATGCCTATGTCCTGAATGGTATTGTCTAGGTTTTCTTCTAGGGTTTTTATGGTTTTAGGTTTTACATTTAAGTCTTTAATATATCTTGAGTTAATTTTTGTAAAAGGTATAAGGAAGGGGTCGACTTTGAGTTTTCTGCATATGTCTAGCCAGTTTTGCCAGGACCATTTATAAAATAGGGAATCCTTTCCCCATTGCTTAAACAGGCAACCTACAGAAGGGGAGAAAATTTTTGCAAACTATCCATCTGACTAAGGTCTAACATCCAGAATCTACAACAAACTTAAACAAATTTTCAAGAAAAAAAACAATGCCATCAAAACCTAGGTACAGGATATGAACAAATACTTCTCAAAGAAGGCATTTATGAGGTCAAGAAACATGAAAAAGAGCTCATCAACAGAGAAAGGCAAATCAAAACCAAAATGAGATACCATCTCATGCCAATTAGAATGGTGATCATTAAAAAGCCAAGAAACAACAGATGTTTGTGAGGTTGTGGAGAGAGTTTATGTCCTTTGCAGTGACGTGGATAAAGCTGGAAACCATTATTCTCAGCAAACTAACATAGGAACAGAAAACCAAACACGGCATGTCCTCACTCATAAGTGGAAGTTGAGCAACGAGTACACATGGACAGAGGGAGGGGAACATCACACACTGGGGCCTGTTGCAGGGTAGGGGGGCAAGGAGAGGGAGAGCATTCGGCCAAATACTTAATGCAGGCAGGGAATAAAACCTAGAGGATGGGTAGGTAGGTACAGCAAACCACAATGGCACATGTATACCTAGGTAAGAAACATGTACTTTCTGCATGTGTCCTAGAACTTAAAATGTAAAATAAAAAACCGCAATAATTTAATCGTATAGTGCCTGATGCTGATAGTGGCACAAAATGATAAGGATTAGCTTGATTTTATATACCTACAAAGAAAAGCACAAATATATGTGTGTCATTCATACATATTCACATAGCTATCTATCCATTCTTTTGATAGACATTTCCAATATGCTTTTATTACAAATAATAATGCAGTGAAAATCTTTGGATAGATTTCAGTGTGTCCATGTGATTGATATGTAAGTGGAAATGTCACCTTTTGTAGGCACATCTCCCTTTACATTTGGTGATAAATTTCTCCCCAAAGTGGGTATAGTAATGCAGGGTCTCACCAGCAGCAAATGAGAGTTCTCATATATATTATTCTTACTGAACTTGAATTTTTTTGGCAAATCTAATAGCTAGAAAATGAAATAATGTTGTTGTTTTCAATTAGATTTTTCCTGATAACTAATGTTTTTGAGAACCTTCTTGTAATCAATTTTATATTAACATTTGTACTTCTGTGAATCATCTATCTTTTCAAGGTCTTCCCCATTTATTTACTGGGGCTCTTTATTCTTTTGAATTCTTTTAATAATCTGATTAGAAATCTATGACCCTGCACTGCCTTGCAGATACTGTCTCCAAGTCTGTGGCATGTCTTTCCTTTGTTTAGGTAGCTTTTGATGGACAAAAATACTACTTAATGCATAGTAGTTTGATTTATACTACATTTTCTTAATGGATTGTGCTTTTTCAATTTTGCTTAAGGAATCCTTCCCAACCAGAGATTATAAATACTCCTCTCTATATTTTAATGCAATTTTCAAGAATGTATTTTCAGTTTGAGCCTTTAATATGTTTGAAACCTAATTTAAGTATATTGTTATAATAGGATAGAGTTGCATTTTGCTTTATACACAATTTTATCAAATTGTCCTACAATGATTTTTGTATCATTGAGCATATTTACTTTTCCTAGTGATTTTTAAATGTATTCTCTTACATGCTAAGTTTAAATATACACATATCCCATTCCAGATCCTCTACATTCTTTTGGCATATTTGTTTATAAAACTTCACCAGTAGCAAATGGTCCAAATTACTGACTACAATAATTATATCTTGTTTCATTTGCCACTTTAATATCTTTATATATTTCTGACTAGTTTAGTTATTTGTTTTAATATTAACTTGTTAAGTTTCACTTAATATTTTTGCTTTCAATTGAACTTTTTCTGAGTTATAGGTCAATTATCAGAATATTAAAAACCACAAACTGGAAAGGATTCTCATCAAGGGAACACATATATTCTGTTTGTTTAGGTATTTTATAGCTTTCAATAATTTTCTCTATGTCTTAAATGCTTTTTATTAAGTTTATTACCAGGTAACTTACAATTCTTGCTATTATTACAGAACAGTATTTTTTATTATTACATTTTAAAAGGTTATTGCTGGTATATAGAAATGATATTGATTTTTAGATCTTGATCTTATATCTGGCAACCTTGCTGAAATGTCTGAGTATTTTTTATTGCTTCTAGACTTCCTTAGATTATATATGTTGGCAACCATATGATCTTTAAATGACTAACTTTACAATTGTTATTTATTTTTATTGGTTTCTTATATTATCTAAGAACAATAATGTTTCCAATAATGAAGGTGACAGTCAACATATGTTTCTTGTTCCTAACTTTAATATGTTTCTAAAGTTTTCCTTAAGAAAGTTGTATGTGCTGAACTCCAGATGATAAGGCGGTTCCCTTCTAGTTTATTAAGCTTGTCTTTTTCATTTACTTGGGTTTTAATCATGAATGAGTGTTGATGTATATAACTTTTCTAAATCCATTTAAGTGATTTTGTTGATTTTTAATAATCTAATATATAGATATTTCTGATAACAAACTACCTTTATATTTTTAAGGAAAATTCTGTATTTTGTTTTATATAATTTACTTAGGACATATTTATGGATGCCTTTGTAAATAAGATATATATTTGTCTTAACTCTCTGAAGCACATCACATTAGTACTCATTTTGGTGTCAGTGCTGTACTAGTCTTGTAAGAATGAACTAGGTGTGTGCTTCTCCTCTGGTTTCTGAAAAACTGACATAGGACAATAGTTTTATATTTCAGTAAGTTTTGGTAAATCATGTATTTAAAAGTACCTTGATTTGGTATCAAGTGGAGATATTCATTTGGAGATTTTTTTTACTATAAATTCCATGATTTTGGTTTATAAATGTTTTTAATTTTATTGACTAAATTTTGACAATAATTTATTTGAAATTATTATTCCATGTATGTTTCAAAATTTATTGAAATATAGTTTTTGTTCACAAGGTGTTTTAAACCTTTTATAACAATGGTTTTATCTATTCTTGATATCCATGTTGGATTAATATTAATTTTATAAATTTCCTCTCATCTTAACTCTTTTAACTCTTACTTTCATTTTTACTCTATTTTATTATTTTCTTGCATGTAGTACTTATCTCATTGATTTTCTTGTATCTTTATTAAAAATATTTATAACATAAAAGGTACCTCCGAATACAATGTAATTTCTATTCTGTAAGATTTGGTGTTTGATATTTTCAATATTGTTCATATTTAAACTTTTAAAATTTATAGGAACTTTCTCAATAATCTATATTTTTATCCTCAATAAAAATATTAGAAAATATTAGATAATATTTATCTATTTTTAAATTCTTTTAACATTTGTCTCTTTCTGTGATTGGCCAGAATTTTCTTTTTCTTTTTTCTAGCTCTTTAAGAATCATACTTAATGTACAGAATCTCAGTCCCACCTTCCCAATTTGAGTGAGTTCAAGGCCTTGTCTCCTTGAGGATTTTCAGAGTCCTCTCTTTTTTTTTTTAACTTTCTGTTTTAGATTTTTTTTTTAATTTTATTTTATGGGATCTCAGTTATATTGATTGACATTTGATTTGAGTGTTCAAAGAGGACTTTTAAGTATTTTTAGAAGAAAGATTTTCAGACTATCACTTAGGTTATATTCACAGATACAAATAAGCAAACTAAATTTACATAAACTCTTATATGACAGTTTAGTTATGAAATTTATTCTGAATCTTATGCATTCCTTAAACATAAAGATGAAGTACTTCATTCTGTTCTCTCCTTTTGTTACCATAAAATAAAGGCTTTTGTATCCATTATTCTAATTTTGTAAGATATCTGTTTTTCCTCTGGCAATTTTTAAAAATCTTTTTCTTTTTGTTTCTTTTGGTTTACAGTTACATGAACAAATATCTACTTATTAATTTGTTTTATTTATCTTCTTCATAAGTTAGAAGAAACTTTTAAATTGAGAATTATACTTATTTATTCTATTCTAAAATGTTTTAGTCATTATTCCCTTGTACATAGCAACTCTGGTTTTAACCATTGAGTCTGGTATTATAGTATATCAGTTTCTATGAAATATATTTATTCTCCTTATCTTCCTTTGAACGATCTGTCAATCCCACATTATGTTCTGAGCTCAGTCGGCTTGTACTTTCTGGACCACTTGTATAATTAACCATTTTCTTTTAAAACAATGTTCATTTTATGTTTTGTAGGTTGAACATTCTTTTTAAATTTATCAATTTGTCTTTTTTATCATTCATTTTTCATTGCTATATTTATGTGACACAGAGAGGAAACTCAGTGAATTTATCAAATTATTTCATCAACTTTTATTTTAAGTTCAAGGATACATGTGCAGGATGTGCAGGTTTGTTACATAGGTAAATATAAGCCATGGTGGTTTGCTACGCAGATCATCTATCACCTAGGTATTAAACCCAACATCTATTAGTTATTCTGCCTGAAGCTCTCCCTTTTCTTATCCCGCACAACAGGTCCTAGCGTGTGTTGCTCCCCTCTATGCATCCATGTGTTCTCATCATTTGGCTCCCACTTATAAGTGATAACATGTGGTGTTTGGTTTTTGGTTTCTGCATTACTTTGCTGAGAATAATGGCTTCCAATTCCATTCATGTCCCTGCAAAGGACATGATCTCATTCTTTTTTATGGCTGCATAGTATTCCATGGTGTATACATACTACATTTTCTTTATCCAGTGTATCATTTGATGGACATTTAGGTTGATTCCATGTCTTTGCTATTGTAAATAGTACTGCAATGCTGGCAGGGAACATACATATGTGTGTATCTTTATAACAGAATAATTTATATTTCTTTGGTACATAACCAGTAATGGGATTGCTAAGTCAATCTAGGTCTTTGCAGAACCACAACACCATCTTCCACGATGATTGAATTAATATAAATTCCCACCAACAGTGTTACAGTGTTCCTTTTATCTGCAACCTTGCCAGCATCTGTTGTTTAACTTTATAATAATAGCCATTCTGACTGGTATGAGATGGTATCTCATTGTGGTTTTGATTTGCATTTCTCTAATAATCAGTGATACTGAGCTATTTTAATGTTCGTTGAATGTATGTATGTCATTTTTTGAGAAGTGTCTGTTAATATCCTTTGCCCACTTTTTTAATGGGTTTTTTTTCTTGTAAATTAGTTTAAGTTCCTTGTATATTCTGGATGTTAGATCTTTGTCAGATGGATATATTGCTAAAATTTTCTGTAGGTCGTCTGTTCAATACGATGGTTTTTGTTTTTTGTTTTTTGTTTGTGCAGTGCAGCCAGTCTTTAGTTTAATCATATCCCATTTGTCAATTTTTCCTTTTCTTGCAATTGTGTTTGGTGTTTTTTTCATAAAATATTTATCTGTGCCTATGTCCTGAATGGTATTGCCTATGTTTTCTTCTAAGGATTTTATATTTTGGGTTTTACATTTAAGTCTTTAAACCATCTTTTTGCATATGGTGTAAGGAATGGATCCAGTTTCAGTTTTTTTGCTTATGGCTAGCCAGTTCTCCTAGCACCGGTATTAAATAGGGAACACTGGACAATAGACAAAAATGGCAGATAGGTCAAACTAATTTGCAGCTCTCAGTCGGCTGAACAGAGCAGCATATGGAGGCTCACATCATCCACCTTTGCTCCAAGGAACACTGCATGAATATAGCAGGAAAGCCAAGAGAATCTATAGACCCTTTGAAAGAAGCATCTTGACTCTGTGGGCTTTGTGAGACAGCCAAACAACTGTGAGACCCCAAAGAGTTTGGGAAGGGGAACATCCACCCCTGAACACACATCCTTACTGTGGAACCTGAAGGTCCAGATCACAGGAGAAGGATTAGATCTTACTTGGAGCTGAGATGAATTTACAGAGTCAATTTCATTACATTAAATGCCTATATCAAAACGTTTGAAAGAACACAAATAGAGAAGCTAAGCTCATATTTCAAGGATCTAGAGAAACAGGAACAAATAAAACCCAAACCCAGCAGAAGAAAATAAATAACAAAGAGCAGAACTAAAAAATTAAAACAAACAAAAAATACAAATGAAATAAGAAACTGGTTTTTGAAGAGGTAACAAAATTGTTATACCTTAATGAGAATAACCAAGAAGAGAAGATAAAAAATCTAAATAAGCTCAATTAGAAATGAAACAGAAAATATTACAACTAATTCCACAGAAATACAAATGATAGCTCAAGGCTACTGTGAATACCTTTATGCACATAAACTAGAAATCCTAAAGGAGATGGACAAATTCCTGAATGTATACAATGCTCCTAATGTTAAATAAGAAGAAATAGAAACTCTGAATAAACCCATAACAGTAGTAATATTGAAATGGTAATTTAAAAATGCCAATAAATAAAGTCTAGGACTAGACAAATTCACAGCTGAATTATATCAGAGACTCAAAAAAGAATTGGTACCAATCCTATTGACAGTATTCCAAAAGACAAAGCAAGAGGGAATCCTCCTATGAGGATTCTAAGAAGGTGATTCTTCAAATTATACTATGAAGTCAGTATCACCCTAATTCCAAAACCAAAAAAGGACATAACTAAAATAGAAAACTACAGACCAATATCCCTGATGAAAATAGATGCAAAAATCCTCAACTAAACACCAGCTAACTAAACCCAACAAAATATCAAGAAGATAATCTACCATAATCAAGTGGGTTGCATACCAGGGATGCGGGGATGGTTTAACATTTGCACGTCGATAAATGTGATACACCATGTAAACAAAATTAGATACAAAAATCACTTGATTATCTCAATAGATGCAGAAAACACATTTGACAAAATACAGCATTGCTTTGTGATTAAAATCCTCAGCAAAATTGACAAAGAAGGGATATACCTTAAGGTAATAAAAGCCGTTTGTGACAAACACACAACCAACATGATACTTAATGGGAAAAGTTGAGAGCATTCTCCTTGAGAACTGGAACAAGACAAGAATGTCCACTTTCACTACTTTTATTAAACATAGAACTGAAAGTCTTAGAGGAATTGAACAAGAGAAATAAATAAAGGGCATCTAAATCAGTAATGAGGATGTCAAATTGTCACTGTTTGCTGATGACATCATCATACACCTAGAAAACCCTTATTCAGAAAGCACCTAGAATAAATAAATTCAGCAAATCCTAGGTTACAAAATGTATACACATCAATAGTGCTACTATAAACCATCAGTGAACAAGCCAAGAATCAAATCAAGAACTCAACCCCTTTTACAATAGCCACAAATAAAATAAAATAATTAGGAATATACCTAAACAAAGATGTAAAATGCCTCAAGGAAAACTAAAAAACACTGTTGAAAGAAATCACAGGTGACACAAACAAATGAAAACACATCCCGTGCTCATAGGTGGGTAGAATCTGTACTGTGAAAATAAATATACTGACAAAAGCCATCTACAAGTTTAGGGCAATTCCTATCAAAATACCACCACCATTCTTAAGAGAACTAGAAAAAAATCGTAAAATCATATGGAACCAAAAGAGCTCACATAGGCAAAGCAAGACTAAGCAAAAAGAGCAACTCTAGAGGCATCACATTACCTGACTTCAAACTATAATATAAGGCTATAGTCACCCAAACAGCTGTGTACTGGTATAAGAACAGGTGTACAGGCATGGAACAGCATAGAGAGAACCCATGAATAAAGCCAAATACTTACAGTCAACAGATATTCAATAAAGTTAAACACACACACACACACACACACACACACACACACACACACACACATAAAGTCAGAGAAAGGACCCCTGCTCAACAAATTGTTCTGGAATAACTGGTAATCCACACGTGGAATAAAACTGAATTCTCCTATCTCACCCTATACACATGTCAACTCAAGATCGATTAAAGTATCAAATCTAAGACATGAAACAATAAAAATACTAGAAGATAACCTTGGAAAAACCCTTCTAGACATTGGTTTAGGCAAAGACTTCATGACCAAAAGCAAATGCAACGTAAACAAGGATAAATAGAAGGGTGTTAACTAGACTAAAACACTTCTGTACAGCAAAAAGTAATAATAATAATAATAATCAGCAGAATAAACAGGCAACACACAGATTCAAAAAACATATTCACCAAATAGGCATGTGACAAAGGACTGATATCCAGAAACTGCAGTGAACTCAAACAAGCCATCAAGAAAAACAAACCAAATGAGCGAAGGATATGAACAGACACTTTACAAAAGAAGACATACAGGAGGCCAACAAACATATGAAAAAATGCTCATCACTGGTCATTAGAGAAATGCAAATCAAAACTACATTGAGATACCATTTCACGCCAGTTAGAATGGCCATCATTAAAAAATCTGGAGACAACAGATGCTGGAGAGGATGTGGAGAAATAGGAACACTTTTACACTGTTGGTGGGAGTGTAAATTAGTTCAACCAATGTGGAAGACAGTGTGTCAATTCCTCAATGACCTAAAAATAGAAATCCCATTTGACCCAGCAATCCCATTACTGGGCATATATCCAAAGGATTATAAATCATTCTACTATAAGGACACATGCATACAAATGTTCATGGCAGCACTGTTTACAATAGCAAAGACCTGGAACCAACCCAAATGCCCATCGATGATAGACTGGACAGGGAAAATGTGGTACATATACACCATGGAATATTATGCAGCCATAAAGAACGATGATTTGGTGTCCTTTGTAGGGACATGGATGAACCTGGAAACCATCATTCTCAGCAAACTGACACAAGAGCAGAAAATCAAACACCGCATATTCTCACTCACAGGCGGGTGTTGAACAATGAGAACACATGGACACAGGGAGGGGAGCACTATACACTGGAGTCTGTTGGGGGGAAATAGGGGAGGGACAGCGGGGCGGGGAGGTGGGGAAAGGTAGCATGGGGAGAAATGTCAGATATAGATGAAGGGGAGGAAGGCAGCAAATCACACTGCCACGTGTGTACCTATGCAACAATCTTGCATGTTTTTCACATGTACCCCAAAACCTAAAATGTAATTTAAAAAAAAGAAAAACCATGTGATCCCATCAAAAAGTAAACTAAGGACATGAAGTAGCAATTTTTAAAAGATGATATACATATGACAAACAAACATATGAAAAATGTTCAATATCCCTAATTCTCAAGAAAATGCAAATAAAAACTACAATGAAATATCACCCTATTCCTTCAAAAATGGCCTTAAAATTTCAAAACCTAACAAGTGTTGAAATGGATATGGTGAAAGGGAAGCACTTTTACACTACTACTAGGAATGTAATCTAGTACAACCACTATGGAAAACTGTGTGCAAATTCCTTACAGAACTGAAAGTAGATCTACCATTTGATCCAGCAATCCTACTAATGTGTATCTGCCCAGAGAAAAAGAAGTCACTATATGAAAAAGGTACTTGCACATGCCCAGAAGCCTGAGGCTGCTGTGAGCACCATCATGCCACTGCAGTCCAACCTGGGTGACAGAACAAAACCCTGTTTCCAAAAAAGAAAACGAAAATAATGCCAGAATTTCATGTGTTATATTTTTTCTTATATATTTAATGACTCACATATTATCTTCTTCCACCATAAATATGACTGCTTGAAAAATACAAAAATATAGCAGTAAAAACTATAATATAAAAGGAAAAGAATATGATGAAAATAAGATGAAGCAATCTGAGTTTTATAACTTTGTTTACATTATGGACTCGGTCACACATCTGTGCTAAGTTTACTAACAGAACAAAATATAAACAAACTTCTCAGTTGTAGTAAAAAATCAGTTACTAATAAGTAATGACTCAATTCTCATACATTGAGATTGAGGAATTATGGCAATATATGCTCAATTATGAATAATGAATTCTTTTATGAGTTAATTTAAGAAATGTGAAATCAGGTTTAGAGTTATGTAATGTTAATATTTTGATTAAAATCTCTATTACTTTTTACACTAATATGGTACTGAGTTCCATAAACTTAACTATTACTTTGGATACTGCTATTATTGTCAGCTAATCTGAAAATGGTGTGTGTATGTTTGTGTGTATATTGAGTGTACTTATGAATTATTCAGTCATTTCTCATACTTATTTTGAATTTACTTTTCTAATATTACTTAACAAAATTTTGCAATGTTTTAAATATTCATAAAAATGTAATTCTCATTAATAAATTTGAGGAAAAGTTATTTTCTACCTAATAATTATAATGATTTATTTCAAACAAATATGAAATGAACAACCTATTCTAAAAGATTAATACAAGAAGACAAGGCACCATTTTCTGTGAATGGCATATCTATGTAGTTAAATATAAATGTATTGAATAAACATATCTTAAGGAAGTAGGTTAAAAACTTTAAGGTGGCATATATATGATTTCTACCGTTAAAGATAACATAAATAAGAACTAGCAGGCAGGTTGGGAAAAGTAACATTGGACATGAAACTTGCAAAATGCGTGATAATTTAGAAAAGACAGGCAAAACAGAATAATATAAACTTCCCCATGTAGACAGGCATATTTGTCTGTCTTATTTACTCCTGTATATGTGGAACCGTGCTAACAAAACAGTTAATTCTCCATTAATAACTATTTACTAAATTTGAAACATTCCAGAAAACAGGCTTTCTAAGCAGGGACACATAAAATATTTATGTGGATTTAGTCTTTTTTTTTTTCTACTGCCGTGAGATATCGAGGGAGGTTACTGGTTAGAGATATTTTCTTAAATGTAGTTGTTTGCATCTATATATTTTTCATTGGACTCATTTTCACTGTATTCAATAGGTTTTGGTGTGTTTTGTTTTTGTTTTGATTTGTCTCAAGAACAAATTTGTTGTTTGTTCTTTCACTCACTGGTAGTTTAAGAGTGTATTGTTTAGTTTCCACATATTTGTGAATTTTTCAGTTTTCATTTTTTTATCTGTTGTTTCTTCCATTGTAGTTGTCAATTATATTTTGTGTGATTTCACACTTTTAAAAATTATTAGGACATATTTCGTGGCCCATGATATGGCCTACCCTAGAGAATGTTCTGTATCCACTTGAAAAGAATGTCCATTCTGCTGTTCTTGGATGGACTATTCTGTATATGTATATTAGCTCTAAATAACGTATACTGTTGTTCAAGTCTTCCATTTCTCATGAAGCTCCTGTCTGGTTTTTTTAATCCATTAACTAAAATGAGGTATTGAAGTGTCCAACTATTGCTATAGAACTGTGGGTTTATCCTTTCAATCTTGTTATTTTTTTCAGCTTTACTGAAGGATAATAGAGAAACAAAAATTGTACATATTCAAGAAAAAAAGATTTATATATGAATTTTATGTATTGTCAAAAAATATCAAATTGCTTCTACACTATAATTTTCTGGAAAAATACAACCATACTGAAAAGGTCAAGTAACTTATCTTTTATTCAATAACCTTTATGTTTCCTTAACATACTAATTGGCTTGAAGAGTGCATGAGAAATAGCTTATAATTGTACATAGGTTAAAGAAAGAACAAAACTAATGGAGCTCATAATGGAAATTTAGCAAACTAGATATCCCGTTTATTTAGCTTTAACTCTCTAGTTTTTTCTATGAGGTCAGTGTGTCGCACATCTGTTTTGTAGTAGACCAAATTATTTCTTATAAAGAATTCACAGATATTGGAAAGTATAAAACCTATACTTTCATTTACAGTTTAAAATGTCATCTGGCTAAGCAGCCCTTGAAACAACCTCCTCCACCTTTTTCACTAAGGTAGTGAAACAGACACTTAAAAAGATGAAATTCCACAACACTGTGAACTGGGACTCACTGTCAACTTACTGTCAGAATATGAGAGGAATTTCCATTAAATACAAGGCCAATGGGAATGGATTAAATATATAATCAGTGTGAAGCTACTAGTGTGCTTGCCTATCAGAAAGTAGATAGACCTTTATTTCTTCCCTTTTTCTCTAATCTTTGGACCAGAAATAGTATCAGGACCAAGAAGAAAATTGAATAGCCATCCTTCTACTGACTGCATGCTAAATTTTAGGCAGTGTTATGGTTTCCCATAACCTCCTCCTCAACTCTGACCCCTAATACTATATCTCATTCTTTATCCATTGAGATATTATGATTTAAACAATAACAAAATTGAAATAGTGGAAGGAAAGGTTTATTTGATATTATTGGAATTCTGATAGTATTATTCCCATGGCTAGAGTACTAAGTGAGGAGGGGAAAAACAAGGAAAACTCTCAGAGTTCTGCATTAAATAATTTAATATTCTCTGTCTCCTAAGAGCATTAGACATGTTTAATGTGGTGGAAGAGGACCCACATCAAGAAATGAACACACTTAGTAGATAAATGGCAGGCAAATACTGGAAATTAATCTGGGAATTAGGTATACTAAGATCTATAACTTCGTGTAACTACACATACAAGTTGTTTGGAAATGATATCTCCTTTTACAATGATTGATAAATATGAATAACAATATTAATAACTTCAATCTAAAATGGCTCTCACTCTCCCCTACACCATCTCACATGAATTCACTCAATTACCCATTCTCCTGCATTATTTTCTTCACTGTGACTATTACCTCTGAACTGTGATTTATTTATTTTTCTCTTTTTTAGTAGTGGTCTTGATGAACAGGTTATATTCTCAGCGAGTACTGGGTTCTTAATCTGTTTTGTCCCCTGTTCTGTGTCCCATGTTTAGAAGAGTATCTGAGACCTAATAGGGGCTTGACAAGCATCTACCAAATGTCTTACCAATACTGAAAGACAGAATGAATAAATTCTGAGAATTCAGCAGAAGGAACCTCATGGAAATGATCTATTCTAAGACTACCAGGTAAAATTTTACACAGTTTAGCATCCTGGATAGGATACAAAACCATGACATCTATTAAAGTAGAATATGAAGCCTAGAAGAACTGGTTAAAAAACAACAACAAAGTACATAAGTTGAAGAGTTATTGAGAGGAAAAGGTTGAAGGAAAGACATCAAAAAATGAATATATGTATGTTAGTGATTATCTCCTGCAAAGCATCAGATCATGAAGTTAACTTATACCTAACAGCATTTACTGGGATTTCTAGTGTTTTTTCTAAGTATCCCCAACTGATTTAGTTAAGCACTAATGCTGTACAGGCTTTAATATAGAAGGATATTCATAAGAATGATCAGAATATGAAAAACATGGTATAAGAAACTTCTCTGTCCTAAAATTATGATCTTTATAATGGGTTACTTCATGTAAATACACATCCAAAAATCTATGATTCATTCTGTTTCTTTGAAGACCATGGTAAGATAAGATAGATCATTCTTATGTATCTTCAGAATGAACACAGGTCAGAGCCTCTTGCTGAACTCTTAAGAGGTTTTTTTGTTTGTTTTTTGGTACAGAGGAGGCAGGTCTTTAGGAACTTCAGAGAATGCCAAGCAAAATTGTTTGTATATTTATCTTGACTCTAAACTTTGTACTCTGGATGATTTTCTCTTCACTATGTGTATTTAAATGAGACATATAAAATTATTTAAATTAACACTCAGATATACTATAGCATTTGCATACTATTTTATATGAAATTTATGATTACAACAAAGACAGTAGAATATAAAACTTGTAGCTAGAGTGTGGAATGTCTGGAAATGTAAAAGACTGCTATAATTATACCTTATGTCAGTTACTAGGATAAAATTCACATTGGGTATATTTATAATAAGATACTACAATGTAAAAAAAGACTTATCAATGATATAACTAATTTGAGAGTCTTAATTGGAATGAAGAACAAAGATATAAGAGGATAAAAATAGAAAAAGCTGTATAGTTGACTCTTGAACAACATGAATTTGAATTATGTGATCGACTTATACTTGGATTTTCTTTTGCCTCTTCCACTCCTGAGACAGCAAAAACAACGATTCCTCTTTCTCCTCATCAATCGTCCATTACATATGAAGATAATGAGAATGAAAACCTTATTATGATTAACTTTTACTTAATAGTAAATATATTTTCTCATTTTGATTTTCTTAACATTTTATATTCTGTAGCTCACTTTATCATAAGAATACAGTATATAATGCATATAACCAAAACCATGTGTTAATTGACTATGTTATTGGTAAGACTTCTGGTCAGTAGTAGGTTATTAGCAGTTAAGTTTTTTGGAAGTCAAAGTTACATGTAGATTTTCCACGGCATGGGGGGGACAGTACCCAACTCTTGCCTTTTGATTGTATATCACTGAGGACAGAGAATAAAGATCCAGTATGAGAATTAAAAGTGTTCTTGACAGAGAAGCATGACATATTTAAGAAACATTATATGAAATAAAGTTGTGACATTACTGCTTCAAAAACAATGTACAAGTACTTATGTTGAAAGTTGTATTCAACAGCAAAAATAGTAAGAATTTCTATGACCAAAGATGGTTTGATGCCTTCATCAGTTGGGGCTAGAAAACTGCTCAGAAAAGTTCTTATTTTACAATATACATATACATCAAATCGAGTTGTACATCTTAAAATGATTATCAATTAAATCTCAATAAAGCTAGGCAGAAAATTGCCCAGAAGGAAATAACAATTAGAATAATATTATACTCCCCTTTAACACATTGTATAAGACTGTTCTGGCTAACATAAGAAAATACAAAAGACCAGGAGGCTTATAAAGTACTGAGGTTTACTCCCTACAGTTCTGGAGGTTGGGAAGTCCAAGAGCAAGGCACTGACATGTTTAGTGTCTGGTGAGGGCCTACTTCTCCCTAGACAACTGTCTTTTCATCTTAACTGCACGTGGCCAAAGGGTAAGAGACCTCTCTCTTTTATAACATCACTAATCCCATTCATGGAGGTTTTACCCTCAGATTTAATCATCTCTGAAAGACACCCTCTCCTAATATTTATCATCTAGAGGGTTAAGATTTCAACATATAAATTTGGGAGGATGCAAACATTCAGATTGTAGTGTATATAAATGCTGGGAGAAAAGTGATCAATGCTTCAAATTTTTTGAATGGAGACAGTCACGTTTCCTAACTTTTACATTCTGAAAATTTAATTTTTATCAACAGTCCTATACATACAATGCAGAAAATATTCTACTCAAATTCGCTTATTCTACAAAACAAGAATATTTACAAATATTGTCAGGGTTTCTTAGAATAAACAAAATCCACAAATCGAGTCTGGATAGTTTCATCAATTAGTTGATATATTAAATGATATTAAATTGGTTATTGAAGTGCTCAGATGTTTAGGGAAAACAATGCCTTACACAATCTGCTACTGCTGCTAGCACTGAGACTGTTCACCGCTCTCTTTGAACCAGGTTTGCTATCATTGAAAACCTGGGGCCATTACAGCTACCTCTACCACCACTGAATACTGAAAATCTGCTCCCTATTATGCTAGCAAAAACGAACATTTCAGAAGAGCCTATTGCATCATATTGCTCACTTCTGAATTAAATATTCATGTTGGTGTTCTGATTGGGAAATTAACACACACACAACTTATATTGTAAAAGAGAATGGGTAGTAGACTCTGACTTCTGTGTGAGCAGTACGTGGGATTCAATACATAGATGTGTTCTCAAATATTTAAAAGGCTATGCAAAAGATGAAGAGCAGTCATGAATATGGAAAACACCATGACAACAACACAAACAAAAAAATACATGGGGAGACCCCTTCTCTTCTGAAAAAATACAAAAATTAGCTGGGCATGGTGGCAAGTGCCTGTAATCTCAGTTATTCAGGAGGCTGAAGCAGAATTGCTTGAACCCAGGAGGTGGAGGTTGCGGTGAGTGGAGATCGTGCCACTGCACCCCAACCTGAGCACATTGGCATGAGCAAGAATCTGTCTCAAAAAAAAAAAAAAATAATAATAATAATAAAATTACAAAGGAAAGCAAACTGACCAACCTACCAAACAACCACTGAGAACTAAACATAAGACTTGTTCTTGTTGACAGAAACATGAAGAATGGGCAAGTCAGGGTACACTACAACCTCATCTTTTGGATTGAACTATAAATTTAGCAGTCATGAAGGATTATGTATTCTCATGGATTGCACAAAAAGGGATTAAACGTTAGACCTGCACTCCTTTCCGAAGCCTTTTTTTTTTCTTTCCATTTGCAGTATCCTAGAAATTAGAAAATACAAGTCTTGCATCATTTCTTTCAATCCATAATTTAGAATGAATTTATTCTTATGATTAGTAATATCTGAAAACTATAATGAATACCTCCACAACTTGCTAGAAGTGACTAAACGATTGACTTGTTTGAGAAAACAGTGCTAGGAGAATTACTGAACAAAAGGTTCAGGTGCTAGGAGAATTACTGCACAGAAGTTTTTTCATCTCCAGAAATGCAATAGTGCATAGAACAACATAATTGCCTTTTGCGTTTCCAAGGAACTTGAATTACTCCCCCCCCCCCGCTTTAAAGCTCTTTTTGTTTAAAAATATGTGAAATGGCAATGACACAGTGGCAGATATTATCTGCTATCAATGTTTAAGAAATAATGTTAATTTACAGTGGTCATTTTGTAAATAAACATTTAAAAAGTTTCTAAAATTCTATTCTCAACTTTTAAAAAACGTAAAATTACAGAAATTATATTCAAATATACAATTTCCCAACATATTACACATATTTTAAAAATCCAAATAACACCTTGTAGTTGGAAATGTTTATTTCTGGTTTAGTTATTATTTAAAAACATAACCTTAATATAGTAGTTATTTAATGTAGAAGGGCTCTGTTTCTGTTCACATAATGTGTGTGTGTGTGTGTGTGTGTGTGTGTGTGTGTGTAGACAAGAACATATATGCACAAATAAAATCACTATGTTTAATTTCAATATATAATCAGAACAGAAAAAAATACTAAAACAACAATCTTAAATAACCAAGATTATTTTATTATTTTATCATTTCTAGGAAATCACTAAATTTTGACCCTTTTAGAATACAAAATCTATTGACCAAAAAGTTGTCTTCTACCTGGAGCTTTGTGGCGAGCCATTACATTTGGAAATTAGTAAATAATTAGGAAAACAAGAACAAAATATGAAAGAGAATGATAGCTCATATTTTTATTTTCCAACTATTCAATGTTTTTATATAATATATTGTTGAGCTTTTTATATAATATGTGTAATGTGTTGGGAATTTGAATGTAAATATTTTTAAGATTACTTATATTCTTTTTGAAAAAGGTGAGATTCAAATTTCAGAAATAATGCTTCTTATTTACAAAATAACCCCTGCAAATTAACATCTTTTTCCCTCAAACTGGTAGGAAATAAGAGCTAATTATACCTATCATATTTTATTTCTAGGACTAAAAAGTCAATGTATATAAAGCACTTAGTAGATATCCTGACACTTAGTAAATAATCAATACATTGATTTATTATTGTTATTAGTAATAGTATTATCAATATTAGTGTATATGTATGACTTAAATTCATTTATAAATATGAATATATGTATAAATGGTAAGAGAAACTGAAAGCAATTTTGAACAGCTTATTGTCTTAAACTGAAATATAGAGGAGAGAAAAAATGTGTGTTCAATCCCTGAATTTTTGAATTACAAGTATTTTATTTTATATTCTAGGAGACAGACTTGTAAAAACAAAAAAAGTTTATTATTAGCAACCTTTAAACAATCACAAGTATATTAAGAATTCTGAATATTAATTTTTATGTACTCAGTGTTTTGTTTTGTTTTTTTTCTAGATTTGGTTTCAACTGCCTGAAGAATTTGACACTTGTTTTATATAAACATATTTTTCTATTTAAACTTCATCTGCTTTTGAAATCTTATTGTAATATACAGCAATACTTTATTATTTTACATTTCTTGTAATCCTAGTAAAGCATTTTAGATATTCTATTTATTAAATGTGCCCATTTTATCTATTCTCTTCAATTTATGCTTATTAAATGCAAGTATTTTGTTAGATCAATCCTTTTCTACTTAGTACCAACTGGGCTTCTGAAATAAAAATCTATTTTTACAAATGAACTTTAAAAGTTAGTATTTTGACAAGCTTGTCCTCAAATATCAAATATCTCACAATGTTGACAAACAAAAGAATAGCCAAATTGGACTTTAATATTAAAAGTTTTGTGTGTCAGAGAAGACTATCAACAGAGTAAAAAGGCAATCCACAGAATGGGAGGGTAAATTACAAATCATCTCTCTAATAAGAGATTAATATCGGTAGGGCGCGGTGGCTCACGCCTATGATCCCAGCACTTTGGGAGGCCGAGGTCGGTGGATCACGAGGTCAAGAGATCGAGACCATCCTGGTCAACATGGTGAAACCTCGTCTCTACTAAAAATACAAAAAAATTAGCTGGGCATGGTGGCGCGTGCCTGTAGTCCCAGCTTCTCGGGAGGCTGAGGCAGGAGAATTGCCTGAACCCAGGAGGTGGAGGTTGCCGTGAGCCGAGATCGCGCCGTTGCACTCCAGCCTGGGTAACAAGAGCGAAACTCCGCCTCAAAAAAAAAAAAAATTAATATCCAGAATATATGAAGAACTTCTAGAACTCAACAGCAAAAACAAACTGATTCAAAAATGAGCCAAAGATTTGAACAGACATTTCTCCAAAACAGATAATACAAATGTCAATAAGCACATGAAAAGATAATCACTGATCATTAGGGAAATCCCAATATAAAATATAGTAAGATGCTATTTAATATCCATTAGGATGATTATGATCACATCAACATGAAATAACAAGTGTTAGTATGAATGTGGAAAAATTGAACCCTAGTGAACTGATGGTGGGAATCTAAAATGCCATAGCTGTTATGGAAACTAGTATGGCAGTCCCTCAAAAAATTAAAAATAGGATTACCATGTGATCCAACAACTCCACTTCAGGGTAATTACCCAAAATAACTGAAATAAGTAACATGGAAACACATTTGTACACCCATATTCATAGCAATGTTTTTTCACAGTAGCTAAAATGTAAAATCAATCCAAGGTGTTCATAGATGGATAATAAGCAAAATGTAGTGTACACACTGAAATATTAGTCTTAAAAGGGAAAGAAATCCTAACACACGCTACATCATTGAACCTTGAGACATTATTCTAAGTGAAATAAGCCAGTCACAAAATGACAAATACTGTATGATTCTACTCATTTGGGTACTTAGATTAGTCAGATTCATAAAGACCATATAATGGTGGCTGCTAGAAGCAGGGAGGGAGGATGAGGAGTTATTCTTTGATGAGTGTAGAGTTTCAGTTTTGCAAGGACAAAGATTCTGAAGACAGATAGTGATAATGGTTACGCAATAACAATGAACTTAATATCATTGAACTGGTAACCTAAAACGTAATAACATAAAGGACAAATTTTGTTACATATATTTTATTACAATTCAAACAAATATGTATTTTTTTCAAAAGCATAGCTTAAAGAATTTCTGATTAAATTTTTGCTCCCAAATTAATCAAACTAGAATTTTGGATGTCTAATTTGAATATGTGACTATTTGCTTGATATTACAAATGATTAAAATTTAATAAACTTTTTCTTAAATGTGGGTTTTATATATCTGTACAACAGAATTTAAGCAAATTTGCTGCCAGCTATGTAAAGTGCTTAAATCTAAAAATTGTTTAAATTAAAATTTAATTCAAGTTAACTATTTAAAATAGTTTACAGTGTTTACATTCAAATATTAAGGAAGAAAACCATTTAGAGTTAGTAGAAAACCTATAAAATATAAGGACCAAATATGACCTTGCCTGGAAACTTAATTGTATATTTTTATTTTATATATTCCCAATTACTGTCTTAAGCAATCTAAAGAGCATTTGAAGAAAAATATAATCTCATGGACCAAAGTAAATAACACTTAATAATTACACAGAAAACACTAATATATTTTTCTTTTTCCTTTCCCCTTTTCTTTTACTTTCTCTTTCTCCTCCTCTCTCCTTTTTTTTTCTCTCTTCTCTTCTTTTCTTCCCTTTTTCCTTTCCATTTTTTATTTTGTTTTCCTCGAGACAGTTTGCTCTAGGGCCCAGGCTGGAGCGCCGTGGCTCCGTCGGAGCTCATCACAGCCTGGGACTCTCGGGCTCAAGAGAACCTCCTGCATCGACCTCCAGGGTAGCTGCGACTACAGACATTTGTCGCCATGCCCAGGCAATTACTTTTTTATTTTAAACGTGATCATTAGAATGCAAGTTCCCAAAGTACAGGGATTTTTTTTCTTGTAAAACGAGCACCAAAAATGCTACCTGATACCTAATAATCACTCAATAATTACTTTTTAAATAGGTAGGGTTTTGGTTTTGTGTTTTTACCTGTAAAGATAAAATTTTATTACTTTTTTTTCCTCTATTTTGGTTGAAAGTTATAGTATCTTTGGGACTTTCATTAATGTTGAATCAGCAACCCTTTCGCATATGGATATATGGCATTTATTTTTGACTTAGACCTGTCTTCATCTTCCTTTAAAACGTATTTAGAACCATGTCTTACAAATGGGCTATTCAGAAATTGAGAAACCCTTTTGAAGAGATTACAGACTATTTCCTTGTAAGTGTTTTCACTTTGTCTTCAAATCATATCACTGTGGTTCACTTATCCCTTCAGCCTAGTTCAAAAAAAGTTTTATAATCAGGGATAAAACACGGCTTTTGTTTAAATAATGTGTGTGAAATATTATAGAACGTGAAGCAATATGGGTCAAAGGCAGCCACACTTGAATAAGTAGAATATAAGATTAAATGACTGTGTGGAATACATTGTATACAATTTTTAGGTAAACCCAGCATCACTATTTCCTTTACAGATGAAGAAAGCCAAATAGTATGAGAAAAAAAAAAAATCAACATTCTGGTTATATACATAATTATGTATAAAATTAATTATAGGTATTAATGACGACTGGCATATAGATGCTGGCTTTTAGCAGAATATTTAATCTCTGTAATTCTTAATTTTTTCATCTTCAAAAATTCAATAACAGTATTTGGCTCAAGGGATTTTGTAAAAGTGCATTGTAATTCTTTTTTTTTTTTTTTTTTTTTTTTTTTTTTTTTTTGAGACGGAGTTTCGCTCTTGTTACCCAGGCTGGGGTGCAATGGCGCGATCTCGGCTCACCGCAACCTCCGCCTCCTGGGTTCAAGCAATTCTCCTGCCTCAGCCTCCTGAGTAGCTGGGATTACAGGCACGCACCACCATGCCCAACTAATTTTTTGTATTTTTAGTAGAGACGGGGTTTCACCTTGTTGACCAGGATGGTCTCGATCTCTTGACCTCGTGATCCACCCGCCTCGGCCTCCCAAAGTGCTGGGATTACAGGCTTGAGCCACCGCACCCGGCTGTAATTCTTAATATATAGTAACTACTAAATAAATAGCATAACATTATTAATAACATCACAATCTATCAAAATAATGACAGTGAACACTTTGTATGTGATAATTATAGTCTGTCATATCCTCGGTATTCAATAAGTGATTATTGAATAAATCAAAATATTTTCGACCATGCAACATGAGCATGTAAAATGAGTAACTGTATTGACACTTACTTCTTTTTAAAACTTAAAATGTGAAATTTTAAGACTTTTGTGTGTTCAGACCACTGTAAAATAAAATGTGTGTGTGTGTGTTTATTATTCCACCTAGTTAATTTTTGAAGTAGTGTATTTGTCAGGAAAGAGTGGCTCCTGTTGATTCACTAGAGCTTGATATATCTAAACATTATGGCTAAAGAGTGTGGGCTTTACTTATGTGATGCTCAAAATGTGAAGAAAGCTTTGGTGTTCAAACATGTACAGTCTTCCATTAAGTGAAAAGTGTAACAATGCATGGATGTTTTATAGTAAAATAAAATATGAATTGTAATGCTAAAATGTTGGGAGTTTTCTGCCCCATTAATTATATTTTAGGGGAAGTGCTTATATACTTGCAACAGTTAATAAATTACTTTACCCTTAAACCACAATTTTTACTGTAAATGAAAACAGCTACTATGTTTGTGGAAAGGCTAATCACTAGGCACTTTGTGTATGGTTCAATCCTCATAATAGACATATAAGGCGGTATTAACCACCTCATTTCATATAAATGAGGTGACTGATGCTTACTGGAAATGACTTAACCGATATTACACAGAGAGTAAGTACAGTGAGACATTAAAAACCATCTTACTCCACACTCTGTCTTAGTTTCTATGTCATCCTGTATGAATTTATCAATCATCAATATCTACTCATTAGTTATTTTGAAATGCCAATTATTCAACTAAAATACTATGCCTTAATTGATGAAGCAAATTTTACTGTATAGTTTCTAAACTCCCAGTTCTTCCAACAGATTCACAAATAAATCCATGTTCAGGACCTAAGTTTCTAGTTGTCATCTTATGAACACTGAATCTGTCCCCTGTATCCCTGAATACTTGGCCAAGTTAATCTGTATTCCCACACTTCCTTCATATTTAAAATAGAAATTAAGAATCACCTAAAGCCTGATATGCAGGCTCTTGCCTGTAATCCCAACACTTTGAGAGGCTAAGGCAGGAGGATTCCTTGAACCCAGGAATTCAAGACCAGCTTGGGCAACATGGTGAGACTCTGTCTCAACAACAAAAAAAATAAAAAACTAGCCAGGTGTGGTGTGCACCTGTCGTCCCTGCTACTCGGAACACCAAGGTGGGAGGATCACGAGCTCAGAAGTTCCAGGCAACAGTGA
Source organism: Saimiri boliviensis (assembly GCF_048565385.1). Lineage (NCBI taxonomy): Eukaryota > Metazoa > Chordata > Mammalia > Primates > Cebidae > Saimiri > Saimiri boliviensis. The sequence continues at coordinate 155,014,758 of NC_133451.1, forward strand.
GCCATGTTTGCACCACTGCACTCCATCCTCTGTGACAGAACTAGACCCTGTCGAAAGAAAGAGGAAAAAAGAGAAAAAAGAAAAGAAAGAAGAGAGAGAGAGAGAGAGAGAGAGAGAGAGAGAGAGAGAGAGAGAGAAAGAGAAAGAGAAAGAGAAAGAGAAAGAGAAAGAGAAAGAGAAAGAGAAAGAGAAAGAGAAAGAGAAAGAGAAAGAGAAAGAGAAAGAAAGAGAAAGAGAAAGAGAAAGAGAAAGAGAAAGAGAAAGAGAAAGAGAAAGAGAAAGAAAGAGAAAAAGAGAAAGAAAGAGAAAGAAAGAAAAAGAAAAAGAGAAAGAGAAAGAGAAAAAGAAAGAAAGAAAGAAAGAAAGAAAGAAAGAAAGAAAGAAAGAAAGAAAGAGAAAGAGAAAGAAAGAAAGAAAGAAAAAAGGAGGGAGGGAGGGAGAAGGGAGGAAGGGAGGGAGAGAGGGAGGGAAGGAAAGGAAGGAAGGAGGGAGGGATGGAGGGAGGGAAGGAAAGGAAGGTAGGTCAGCACATATGTTATTGAAAAGGTGAAAGTATTTTAACATAAATAAAGAGCTAATACTAATAAACTGCCTGGTATATGAGAGATGCTCAATATAGGCTTATGATTAATTTTATTATGAGAATAATTTTTATTGTCCATATTATGTTTTTCTATATTTATAGTTTTTATGTTATATAAAATCAACCAATACTATATAATTGCACCAGAGACCATAATCTATTATGTAGCTTCCAATAGGAAAATTTTATATCAGTGCAATCTTTCTGCTTCGTAATATTATTCAGAATTATTAGTATAAAGTTTCTGACTTTTCACTGCAATATGCATTTATAAGAAAATCGTATGAAATGGTTATATGTATAGTGTCTATAAAACCAAAGAGATCTGGAGATGTAAGTCTTTTGCAATTATCACAGTTTGTATCATGCAGAATATTTCTTCCATATTTTATATCACCTAAAGTAAATGACACTGAGTTAACTATCCTGTAGGTGATTAACATAGGTTTCTTACATTACGATGAGATATTAAACTGTTTTCTGTCACCGTTTAAATCTAAATGGCATTGAATTGTTAAAATGTACATTTTAAGTTCATGGGTCATACTACACACATAGCCGGAGGGCCGAGGGTCTACTCTTCTGGCAAACTTTCCTAGATGCTCTGGGTACCTGTAATCTACACAGTAAAAATGTATTTGAATCTACAACTCCTGCTCTCAAAATAATCTGCTAGAATTGGGAGCAGAGATTATTATCATTAATCTGTGTCCTTGCTAGGAGTGGACCTCTTTTTGGAACGTTTTCCTTTATATTCTTCACTTGTGACTGTGCTAAAAGAATACAAAAATTCAATGAGATGGTTCAGCCTCTCTGCATCTAGTATACATAGTTTTCAGGACCACAATGAAGACCCTAAAAATAAACAACAGTTTGGATAATTTTCCCTGTGGGAGTGCCAAAAAGTGTGCATTAGGGAAAACTAAGGCAGAGAATATTTCTAAATATGTTTGTAAATATTGGGTGTTAGCAACACTTTTCCACTAACTTTTGTGATTTATATGATTTCCTGTCTCTCTATGTTGCTCTCATTACGTTATCAAAAATAAACAGCCTTTTTTGGGGATTGGAGAGGATGGTATTTGAATCAAATATTTCCACAGACTATATTTATTGTTTATCAAATTGCAAGTTTAGTTCCTCCGAGATTTTCCTGCAGATAAATAAGTCCTAAATCAAAAATTTTTCCTCTATTGTATAGATGGGAAAATCTATGTATTGTAAAGTTGAAGAATTTAGGGAACTATTTTTTATAATTTTATTTTATATGTCCTTGAGGGGCCAGTGGTGCAATGGGTAATGCGTCTGACTATGGGTCAGAAGATTCTATTTTATATTTTCTTTATTCTATATAAAAATGAGTAATACAAATTTGAAAGAAAGTTGATATTCATAAAAATATAGAACTAAAATGATTATTTTCATGGATTACCAGTTTGGAAACAAATACTTTTGTTGACAGAAATACATCATTATATTAAGAAGATAATTTTTGAGAAAAAAAGAAAAATTACTTTCTAATTATCCATACAGTTTAACTGAACATTTCAAAAACCATTTGATAGGTAATTTAAAAGCTACATTTTGTCTTTGTTTTTGAAGCAAAAACATTTAATAAATAATGACAATAGGCATTTCATTAATAAAAAATTTGAAGGATCTATTAACTGTAGGCTTGTGTGATAAAAATAAATTTCTTAATATATTTTGTAAACCTTTATCAAAATACAGTGATATACGAATTTCAGTTACAATTTACCATTAGTGTTATAGGATTCAGTATTACTACTTAGGAATTTAGAGAATAGTTTCATTAACACAATTTTAGAACTATAGCTTCTTGGTATACATTCAAAAATAATCTGGAAAACATATACGTTCTTTTTAGCTGGAACAGAGCAAAGTACTTCCCTTTTTTTCTTTGATAAATGACTCAGAGTCAGCCTCAGCAGAAAGATACCAAATTTTAAAATTTATTATTGTCAATAGTATGTGTGACCTTTACTTTAACTGCATCTTGGCTGTCAGTAATAATCCAAGGCTGTACTTTCAATGATAAAATGAAAAACTTTGCATATTGAATCTCCCGGTCTCCTTGAAAGTGTTCAGCTATCACAGTCATTTATTCCCATTGTCAGAGCAAGGTCTGTTATGAAAGCCCATTCGTCTTGACTTGAAGATGAAGAGTGGAGGAGCTCTACTTCTGCCTTGAATCAAGTACTAACTACTTCAGGGCCCTCAGATAGATCAATTCATTGAATTGCTGTAGGTCTAAGATTCTCACTCTTTTTGCTTGGGGCATTGGTTCTTTAAGAGTTTGCTTCACCTTTATAATGCACAATTTCTGTGCCAGGTAAAATAACACTTTGTCATACACTTGGGAGTCTCTTTTTAAATGGCCTTTTTGTTTAGCTTCTGTTTCAGCTTACACTGACAAGCCAGGCTACTGGTAGAACTTAGTAAAAAGTTTGCTTTGCCTATATAGAATAATAATACCTAAAAGAATCCTAATTCATTAAAAATATCCTAGTACATTTTATTTTGATGTAAACAATTTTTGATTAATGATTATTCTTTAAAATATATTTTTATATTCTTATTCGTTAATTGGCCAAAAATATAACATCATCTGAAAACTGCATTGGACTTATCACCACAAGTAATAAAATAATGTAGTACATACAGAATCAAAATAATAAATACGATGAGGCACATATTATTAGTTGATGTTTTGCTCCAATCTCCAATTCAGAAAAATATAATAACTGAATAGTCTGACATGCAAATTTCTGCTTCCTAAATACTTTCAATCAAATAACTTTATTTTTCTTTTTACTCCTTACTCCACAGAAAAACTTGAAGTTTTGATTTTTTTCTCAGACTTCAAGATAGGAGAAAAACCAGAAAGTACTTAAACATGTCAACACTCATGAACTTTACCAAGCCAAACACTTGATACCCAGAAAAGTATGAAAAAGAAGAAAATTGATGCTAAGGGAAAAAAAGGCCTTGGGTTGTATATATTTCTTTAGGCTATGATAACAATTACCAAAATCTTGTTATCTTAAAACACAGAATGCATTCTCTCATAGTTCTTGAGGCCAGAATTCCAAAATCAAGGGGTTAGAATGACTCTGTTGTCTTGGGGAACTCCTAGGGAGAACATGTTTCTCACATCTCTAGCTCCTGGTGGCTGCCAGCATTCCTTGGTATCCCTTGGCTCGTGGCCTCTTTACTCCAGTCAGTGCCTCTGTTTTCACACCATCTTGTCCTGGATGTGAATCTAATCTTCCTCTAGTTATCTGATAAGGACACTTGTGATAGCATCTATCCACCTGGATGATCTAGGATAATCTCTTCCTCTCAGGATCCTTAATCGCACTTTTACATTTTTAATCCCCAAATAAGGTCACATTTATACATTCCAGGAATTAGAACATGGGCATATCTTCAAGAATGTGTGGCATTTTTCAAATCACAATAGGCTATTTCCTGCTATTGGCATGAAAGTTAAAAGAAAAAGTCACCTCTAAATGATGACCTTTTTCGATGGTAGCTGTTAAGATAAAATATATATTCTCAAATGTGACCAATTCTTTGGGGGAAAGAAAAAGTCTTGGAGAGCATTGCCAAACAAATACATTTATGCTACGGCAAAATTAACAATGAATTATATCCAAAATACCAAATAATTTTAAGTAATATGGATTTTTTTCAATAATTTCCAAATACTCCCTTTGAAATATATATATTTTTTGTTGATTATGGTTGACGCAAAATAAGAACTGAGGAAACTGCTATTTTTCCTTTACCTAATATTTTGATAGGAACATTAAAAAATAAACAGAAATGAGACAGGGTATATTAACATCTGATACAATTTACTGACTAGTGTATGTCAATGTCAAAAGTTGCTGAGAGAGAGATTCTTTTGACTTACTTTAATGATGATTGAATTGATTTCTGACAAAGAAAGCACTTACATTCATTTTCCATATGTAATGACAAAGCTCTAAAAATGTGGGTTAATTTAATTAGTTGGCAGTCCTAGGTTGTACCTTTGAAAAAAGTGTTTTCTGTAATGCTTTTGTGTTCTTGAAAGAACTAAACTAACTGACTGATGCAAAAATCAGTAAGGAGAGCTCATCTGCTAAAATGCAAACTAGAGATGCTTTTCTATAGCTATTCTTGGGCACAGTCAAATCAGGCTTTTTGAGTCCTAGATTGGCTGCCTCAAACACCCCCTTATTTACATAAACTCTGGGCTTTTGCAGTCATCTCCATTGTGCAAAGGAGTTTTTCTGTGTGCATTCTGATTAGGCTTGTGTAAAGATGCATAAATTTCTCATCCAATCAAAGGCTGACCTGGGGGAAACTGGCAGGGAGTGGGTAGAGTAGGGGATTAGTAAATTGGCAATTCCTTTTTAACTTTAGTAGTCATTTGGATGAAATGAACCAGATCTTAAAGAGGGCAGCAGTATTGGTCTAAATAGAATAAAATGCCGTTGACTTGTGAAAAGATACTGTAAAAAGAAACATGCAAAGAATCATTGTGAATAGACAGGAGATCAACCTGGGTGTTTTTCCAGAAAAAAACACAAATTAAAATGCCCCAAAAATATGTAAATTATTGATCATGTATGCCAACGTATTTGTTATAAAGTAAATTAATTGAATAAATAATCATTATAATTTATTTGCTTATTTAATTTCTATTAAATTTATATCAGAGAAGGGCAAATTTGACAATGAGGGTAAGTATTGTAGATCACTTACAATTTTAGCTATTATGTTAGGTGTTTGGATAACACTAGGTAATAAAGCACACTCAACAAGAAGGCAAACACACCAATGCATTTTTTCTGAATTATATTTCAAATAAATATGAATATTTAAGGCATTTCAAACTGTGAAATGTAAAAAGAAGGATTATATTATTTAAAATGTTCTCAGGATAATGTCACTATAATTATCATGACAAGGATTCTAAAAGTACTTTATATAAAAATTCTTTTATTAGTAGAAAATGTAAATAGTATAAAACAGAGTTTTCCTTTAATCTGATAATAAATGATGGCTCCAAAGGACTATAATTTTATTAAATGTAAGCAAGACCTTTTAACAAAATCTTTTGAAAGGAAGAAATATTGAAGGTCAAATTGAGCATATACATAACAATTAAAGGAGTAGTGATCACTGCAAATAAAAAGAGCTAGAAGAGAGATGATACATCTTGAAGTAAATCTATAGAATACCTGAATGGAAAACTATTGAATAGTATAATTATTATTCAGTGAAAGCTGGTAAAAGTTAAGTTATATTCAAAATTCTTTTGTTGGCAGTATAGTAAACACGTATGAGCATTTATATAGGTGCATGAATAAGCCTCACTTTAAAATGTTGTTAGAACTGAAGGAAGTGCTAAACAAACAAACAAAAACTCAGAGCAAGGCAGTACTTAAAGTGGTAAAGATAGATTTAATTTAGCAACTATCGTACGGGCAGAACACAGTGCTCTGGCTACCAATATCTGAGAAGGATAAAAAAGGTCATTACTGTGCCAACCAAAATGAGTTCAATTGCTTTTGCCCTTTATATCATGGCACCAGAATCATCAAGAAAAACACAAGAACGGAATGGAAAGATACTCTTATTTAACGTTGAAGAGACAGGGCAAGATCACTTTCAATAATGTGCATTTGCATCCCGTGCACCCTGAGGGCTAGTGGGTCACTAAGTCTTCATTCCCACTCCACTCCCGGCCTATACACACACAAAAAATGGACTATAAACAAAAGCCCTTTCTTGCTGCAACAGGACCCAATCCTATGAGTCTAAATACTGAAAGCTGGGATATGCCTGGGACCACTGATGTGCAGACTTAAGCAGAACAAAGACACTGAGTGTCAAACAGGAAAAGATATTCTTACACAGGTGGTAAGCCCACACATATTATGTGGGCACTGTACATCTTGGTAAGGAAGTGTATGTGGCCTACAAGGAATCAAAAGACAGTACATGTGATACTGCCTTTCTCAACATATAAAAATGGGGGGAAGGCGAGCTCAGCACAGAACTGGGACCGGTTCCAAATACAAGATAAACTAGGGGTGCATTGCCAAGGAACAGGTTTGGGAAGGTCAGTGGAAGGGAAATTACTAAGATGAAACATCAAGGGTAGAGAGGACTCCTGTAGACTGATCAAACAGGATTCTTTCTGAAGGCAGGCCAGGGTGGCCAGATATCATCTGGGTGGATGGTGGAGGATGAGGAATTTAGTGGTTATCGAGCGCTGGGGACTCTGGCTAACCTGACTAAACAGCATTCTTGCTAGGCTCTGCATGTCTAGCAAGGACAGAACCTTGTTAAGAAGACGGTCTAGAGGAACCTGACTGCAGTTTAGCAAATGAGTGTCAGAAGTCGTCTATACTGATGTTATTTTAGCTATCTTGTGTGTATGAAGATTATATACATAAATTAGATTCTAAAGTTCCTCGATTTTTAAGTGGAGTCAGTTAAAATACAAAGTGAGTTCTGTAAATAGTGAGGCTACATTAAAATTGGAAACACTGCCAAGGAAACAAACTAGCTTCTTGAAGGACTAATTGGGCCATCAGATGCTTAAACATAACCTGAGGCCCTAATTACCTAAATATAGAAAATTCTGCCTGTGAAGTCATCAGTGGATTCTTTTTTTTTTTTTTTTAGGTTTATCATTTTATTTTATTATTTTATTTTTTTATTGCATTTTAGGTTTTGGGGTACATGTGATGAACATGCAAGATTGTTGCATAGGTACACACATGGCAGTGTGGTTTGCTGCCTTCCGTCCCCTCACCTGTATCTGTCATTTCTCCCCATGCTATCTCTTCCCACCTCCCCATCTAAAGGTATTATTAAAAAATGTTTGGCTTGTATGAAGAAAGTACTTGTTCTTTCCAGAATGAGTATATATATATATATATATATATATATATATATATATATATATATCTCAGTGCAAAATGCATTATGCCTTTTGTCTGTGCTCTTCTGTAGGGATTCTTTTTAGGTGTCTTCTTGTCTTATATTGTTCCCTTTCTTTATTTTTCCTTTTGGAAATATTTTAAGTTGAAGGATAATAAAAAGGAATAACAAGATAGTTTGATAATTACAGTATGTCATTATAAAGTGTTAGTTTTAGAATATTTCTTCCAAAATTTTCTCTCATATGACTTCAACCCCTAGATCTGCAATCCCCATGCAATTAGTCTATTATTACATTAATGTTGCTCAAAATAAATATTCAAATAAGTAAAAATACAACAAATTCTTTTTCTTCATATCTACCGTTCTGATTTCCTTTCATTCCCAGTAAAAGGGCGATATTGCAGTAAAATAAGAAATTATTTTTCATGCATATTGTCTTTGATTAATCATTTTCTACTATCCTTTTAACCCAATAATTATCTGCTTCTATTCAAGCTTTCACTGAATTAGCAGCCATTAGGGATCTTCCTTACATTCGCTTCAGTTATGAACTGCTGTGTTATTCTACTGCAGAAGCATTTAACACAGTAGTCTAATCTCTCCTCCTGAAACTGAGTTTTCCATTTCGTTGAAAATAACTCCTCTGCTTTACCAGTTCTATTAATTCTTCTTCGTGGGCTACCAGGTTTTCTCTGTGTTTAAGTATTACTAATTGTGCTAATACTCTGGAATCTTTGCTCTGCATAGTCTACTACTTGGATAATCAAAGCTGTTGCTATAGCTTTAGCAAATACCCATGCCAGCTCCATCTCCAGCTGATGAGTGGAAAATTTAAATCACTATTTGATGTCCCAAACTCACATAGGCAACTGTGTAGGTGGAATCTCCTTTGGAAGTTTCTTACCTCATCTACTCCTCATAGAGGGCATTTATGATTTTGTTTATTATTTTATTTTTTAGCCAACTAACACCTAAAATCACTTGTGGTTTGAATGGAACACTCTAGACATTTTCCTGCATGGCAGGCAGGACTTTGTCTTCTAGAAAGGAAATCAAGAAACCTCTCCCTGATGCCAGGCAGCCAAGAGAAAAACACATGGTATCAGTCTGGCAAGTTACTTACTTCCCCTCTGAGATTTGAATGCATGGGAAATAACAAGGAAATTCAGATAAATAATTTTTAAAAAAATTAATGGTGCAGGAGGCTGTGATAGTGCCAAGAGACCAGCAGCAGTCATGCCACAGTGGTACCCTACTGATGCTGTGCCTGTGTGGCATGACCTTGTGTGAATTCTCTACCCAACCTTCTGCCGCTTTTACAATTTTCTATATCTAGTTCTGTAGGCCTCATTTGTTTTCTAAGCTATTCTATAGCTTTCCAAAAATTTCACTTGTTCTCTGCTTAAAAATGACAGTTGATATTGTTTGGGAAATAAAAACAAACACACACACCTGATTGATGGTATCCTGAATGGGCCTCCTAGGCTGGCCAGACACAGAGCATTCTACTTCTTCAGTGTTTGTGATTATAGCAACTTGCACATTCACCTGGACGCTCACACCAGAAACATGAGTGTTACCTCTGCTCATTCCTCTCTACATTTAATTTATTCTGTGTCTTCTTAATTCCATAAATATTATTTATATTTTATTTCCAACCCTTTCTCTTCAGCCTAATTGACCATATCTTAGTTAAGGCCTTAATAATATTTCAAATAGAATATTGCAGAACTTGTAACTAAGTTACTTGTTTCCCTCACCCCAAATACTTATTAATGTGAGAGAAATATTAACATTGATAACAAAAGTATTTTTAAAATACAAACTTATGATGCCAGTCACCATCTCCCTATAGATTGTCAATGAAAACTCATTGCTTATTGAATAAAAAATTAATATTTCAGCATATTATAAAAGCCCTTTTATAATGGTGTGGCATTTCCTTATTTCTATTGTTTTGTTTCTCAATATATATAGTTGTAAATTATAGTAATTTAAATTATTTACCATTTTCATATCATTTCATGTTTGTGTGTTTTCTCTCATCACATAATGTAATTCTATTTATTTTTCATGCTGACTTTCAATCTCACCTGTAAAACCTATCCTCATCAGTTCTAGTTGGCACATTTCCTCTTACATGATTTACAAATTACAGAATAGCAAATGACATAAAGCAGTTGCTCAACAAATATCCCTTCAATGAGTAAACAAATATACAATCTCTTGAAATAAACATGATACAGCAATGAGCTAGTGGAAGAGCCCAATCAATAGCTTAAGCAGAGCAGAAAAATCCAACAAAAGATACTGAGAAACAATGGTCCACAGAGTAGTAAGAAATTCAGGAAATTAATATCACAAAAGCCAAAAAGAATAACAGGTTACAAAAATATAAACTCACTATTGGTAGTCGGAAGATGGAGTCTTGCCAACTTTTATAAAAAGTCATGCTATTTTGAAGTACAGAAAAAATTGTTATTAACTATAGTCATCCTATTTGCTCCTGAACACTGGATCTTACTCCTTCTAACTGTATTTTGTTCTCATTAACCAACACCTCTTTATCTCTCAATCCCTATGACCCTTCTCAGACCCTGGTCAACCATTCTAGTCACTACCTCCATTATAATTTATATAACTTTTAGCTCCCACATACACGTGAATAAGAACATCAGATATTTGTCATTCTGTGCCTGGCTTATTTCACTTAAACTAATGACCTCCAGTTCCACCCATGTTGCTGCAAATGACAAGATCTTATTCTTTTTTCATGGCAGAATAATAAAATAGATTTGAAATGTTCCTAACACAAATAAATAGCAAATTCTTGGGTGATGGATATTCCAAATACTCAGACATTATATGCCTATATTAAAGAATTACATGTATTTTGTTATATGCTACTCTTATGTATCTATAAAAATGTAAAATGATCATCTTTATGAAGTGATGATAAAAGCACTTTCAGAGTGAATAGGACAGGAAGCGGGAAGGTAAAGAATCAGAGAAAACAAATAGAAAATCAATTGGGAAATTCTGTTGGAAAGAGCAGAGAAGTAGGATACTAGCTAGGGAGGAAAAAGCACAAAGGTAAGGAATTAGTGAACTGTGTATGCTTGGTATTGGAGTGCTATATAACTAGTTTTCATATTGTTTTATTTCTGTTAAGCTTCTGTCAATATTAAGTGAATATCCGCCGAGCTTTCCTGAAATGACTATTATTGGAAAATTTGATGCTTTGAATTCAAATGCTTGTTAAACTTTCATTTTGTTATTTTCTGTATATTCACTTTATTATATTAAATTCAGTTTGAAACTAGGTTCTGTCTTTCTTGAAAATATTCATCTAAACAGGAACTTAAGGATTATTATGCTTTTTCTTGTACAATATTGTCAAGCTAGTGCCAAGGATAAATGTCTGTAAAAGATTTTTTTTTTTAATTCACTTGATACTAATATTCAATTAGTTAAAAATTTTTTCTACTAGATATGTTTCACTTTTATATACTAACTTCTTATCCACATTTTATACCTTATCACATTTTTTTTCCTGGAAATTCCCTTTACAAATAAAGCAACTATTAAAAAGGAGAAAATTATAGCATTATTTTAAAAAAGGAAATCTCTGAGTGACATAGTGGGGTAGTGTGTTTTTATTTTCTAAATGTTTACATGTGTTTTTTATACTGAGATTTCCAGCTATCATTTTGTCCTTTCTGGATATGTAATATTCAGATTTATCTTTACTAATTTAATGGGTTTATTCCTTTCAAATAATAAAAACTATATTCCTTAACCAAAATGGAATTAAATTAGAAATAAGTAATAGAAACAAAATTGTTTATATGTTTATAAATTTGGAAATTTTGGAAATTTATAAACATATAAACAACTTTGTTGCTATTATTGATTTCTACATAAATAATTTTGGAAAATTATAAACATATAGAAATGAACACACTTCTGAATAATCAGTGGTCCAACGAAGAAACTTCAAGATAAATAATAGTTTGAAATGAATGAAAATGAAATACAACATATCAAAACTTAGGAAATTCAGCTAAAACAGTGCTCAGTAGGATATTTATTGTGGCAAATGCCTGTGTAAAATAGTCTCTCACATCAATATCTTACCTTTCCACATTAAGAAATAAAAACTAGAAGAGTAAACTAAACCCAAAGCAAGCAGAAGGAAGAAAACAATAAAGATTAAAGAAGAAGAATAAGTAAAAATAAACGCAGAAAACACACAGAGATGATCTGTAAAACAAAGGTGGTTTTATGAAAGATCAAAAATACTAAAACTTAGCTATATTGACAAAGAAAAAAAGACAGAGGCCTTAAATTACTAAAGATAGGAATAAAAGAGGTAATATCTATACCAAATTTTCAGAAATAAGGATTGAAAGAAAATTTCATGAACAACTGTATGCTAACAAATTAGGCAACCTATATGAAATTTTTAAATTTCTAGAAAGGCAAAAATTATTAAAAGTGACTAAAATAAATTGACAGTTTGAATAAGCCTATAATATAGAAAGAGCTTGAGGTAGTAAGTAACAAAAAAAGAGACTTTACACAAAGGAAAGCTCAGGTTCAGATTCCATTATTAGTGACAAAAACTTTCAAATAATTACCACAAATTCTTCACAAACCCTTTCACAATTTTCAACTCATTCTATGAAGTCAGCGTTATCCTGATACTAAAATCAGACAAAAATACCACATGAAAGGAAGGATAAATCAGTATCTGCAATGAACATAGATGTAAAAATTCTCAAAACGAAAACTAACAAGCCAGTCCCAGCAACAAATAAAGAGAATTATACCCCGTGACCAAGTAAAATGTATTCCAGAAATGTGATTTAACATCTAAAAATCAATTGATGTAATATGCCACTTTAAAAGAATAAATGGCAAATCTCTATGATTATTCCATTAGATGCAGGAAAAAATTTGACACAGTTCATCATCTTTTATTATAGAAATGCTTAACCATCAAGCAATGGGAGTGAACTTTCTCTAACTGAAAAAGAGCATCTGCAAAAGCCCACAGATAACATTGTAAATAATGGTGAAAGGCATTAAGCTAAAATGGGGGTAAAAATAAGCTGTCATCTTGCATCTTGTATTCATTATCGTACTGAATGTTCTAACTGGGGAGTTAGTCAAGAAAAAGACATAAACATCATTCCTATTGGCAGGGAAGATATAAAATTGTATCATTTTACAAATGTTGCAATATTATTTTAATAAAACTATAGAAGACTCACTAAAAACTACTAAAACTAATAAATAAGTTCTGTAAGTTTGCAGGATACAAAATCACCGAAAAATAAATTAAGAAAACATTTTTTTTAATAGCAGAGTAAAAAAATAAATACACAGATTCGAGAGTTACATAGAGAAAAGTATAAAATGGTATTGATAGGCTTCATGACTGAAATGCCAAAAGCACTGGCAACAGGCCAGGTGCGGTGGCTCACACCTGTAATTCAAGCACTTTGGAGGCCAAGGCATGGTAAAAACTCCATCTTAAAAAAAAAAAAAAAAAAAAAAAAAAAAAAAAAAAAAAAAAAAAGCCCTGGCAACAAAAGCCAAAATAGACAAATGACATCTAATCAAACTTAAGAGCTTGTGCACAGCAAAAGAAACTATCATCAGAATGAACACGCAAACAACAGAATGGGCAAAAAATTTTGCAACCTACCCATCTGAGAAAGGGCTAATATCCAGAATCTACAAAGAACTTAAACAAATTTACAAGAAAAAAAAAAAAAAAAAAAGAAAAGAAACCCTCAAAAAGTGGCCAAAGAATATGAACAGACACTTCAAAAGAAGACACTTATGTAGCCAACAAACATGAAAAAATGCTCATCATCACTGGTCATTAGAGAAATGAAAATCAAAACCACATTGAGATACCATCTCACCCCAGTTAGAATGGCAATCATTAAAAAATCTGGAGACAACAGATGCTAGAGAGGATGTGGAGAAATAGGAATGCTTTGACATTGTTGGTGGAAGTGTAAATAGTTTAACCATTGTGAAAGACAGTGTGATGATTCCTCAAGGATCTAGAAACAATAATTTCATTTGACTCAGCAATCCCATTACTGGATATATATACCCAAAGGCTTATAAATTGTTCTGTTAAAAAGGCACATGCACATGTATGCTCATTGTGGCACTTTTTACAATAGCAAAGACTTTGAACCAACCCAAATGCCTATCAATGACAGACTTAATAAATAAAATGTGGCACATATACACCATGGAATACTATGCAGTCATAAAAAAGGATGAGTTCATGTCCTTTGCAGGGACATGGATAAAGCTGGAAACCATAATTCTCAGCAAACTGACGCAAGAACAGAAACCAAATACCACATGCTCTCACTCATAAGTGGGTGTTGAACAATGAGAACACATGGACACAGGGAGGGGAACATCACACACCAGGGCCTGTTGGGGGTTGTGGGGACTAACGGAGGGATAGCAAGTGGTGGGGGGATTGGGGAGAGATAACATTATGAGAAATACCTAATGTAAATGACAGGGGGATGGATGCAGTAAACTGTCATGGCATGTGTAAACCTATGTAACAAATCTGCACTATCTGCACATGTACCCCATAACTTAAAGTATAATAATAATAATAAAAAGGATTATATACCCCCCAAAATAAAGTTTTAACTGAATAGAATCATCTAAAATTCATTGATTCTGTGTCTTGCTGCTCTTAAAATCGCAATACTGCCCCAATTAACTTACATATTCAACATAATCTTTTTCAAAATCTTAGCTGCCTTTAAAAAAATGACTAAGCAATTCTAAAATTCACATGGAAATACAAGGTATCAGATTAGCCAAAACAATCTGGAGGACTCATACTTTCTGATTACAAAACTTAGTACAATCCTGCAGAACTTAAAACAGTGTAGCACTTGCATAAGAAGAGACACACAGAGCAAAATAAAAGAATCAAGAGTCCAGAAATAAAGCTACACACTTGCAATCAACTGATATTTAGCATGGTGTGAAAACAATTTAATGAGGACAAGAATAGTATTTTCAACAAATATTGCCCTGGGCAAGTGTAGATTCACATGCCAAATAATGGTGGACCCTTACTTCACAGATACACAAAAATTAACTCAAAATGGATCATATGATATATACCTAATGATAAAAGCTAACATTATAAACCTTTCAGAAGAATACATAGTAGATCATTGTGATCTTTTGTAAAGCAATGGTTTCTTAGATATAATACCAAAAGGAAAAGTGACAAAAATAAAATAGATACACTGGATTATATCCTAATAAAAAAATTTTTGTGCCGCAAATGATAGTATCAAGAAAGCAAGAAAGACAACTAACAGAGTAAGATAAATATTTGTAAATCATGTATCTGGAGGGAACCCAGTACATAGAGCACGTAAAGAACTTAAACTACTCAATAATAAGTAGTTGGTAGCTCAATTATTTAAAAATGGGCAAAAAATTTGAATAGTTTTAAACAAAAGATCAACCAATGGACAACAAGTATGTAAAAAGATGCTCAACAGGATTGGTCAAGAGGAAAATTCAAATCAAAATCACAATAAGGTACTACTTCATATCCACTATGATTGCCATAATCATAAACCAAATAAAATTGGTTAGAATGTTGAGAAACGGAAGACTACATGCATTGTTTCTGGGAATGTAAAATCATAGAGTCACTCTGTAAAACAATATGGCATTGCCTCATAATTTTAACATATGTATGTGTGACTCAGCAATTTCATGTCTACCTATATGTCTAAGAGAAAGGAAAACACAGGTTCACATAAAATCTTGTACATGATTGTTCATAGTATCATTAACTATAATTGCAAAACAGTAGAAATAACACAAGTGTTCATCAATTAATGAATAAACAAAATGTGGCATACTTACACGATGAAATATCATTTGACTATGGAAAGAAATGAAGTCCTGACATATGCCAACACATGGATGAACCTTGAAAACGTTATGCACAGTGAAAGAAGCCACACATAAATAACCACATACTGTATAGCCCAATTTGCATGAAATCCCCATGATAGTCAAATGTACTGAGATAGAAAATAGCTTAGTGGTGGCCTAGGGCATGGTGGATGTGTGGTGATCACTGCTATTGGGTTTGAGGCTTTTGTTGGCTAGTACAAAAATATTCTAAATTTCAATTGCATTGATGGTTGATCAACTCTGTAAACATACAATAAAAATATTAACTTTATCATAGCTGTAGAAGTTTTGAAACAAATATAAATAATGCTATTAAAATAAAAGCTGCAGTTTAAGAAAATATCAGCTCATTTTTTTTCTTTTTTATGTTTTTTACCAGTGCTTTTTACTTTGCTACCATTTTCAAATTTATGATTGATAGGAAATCAGAAGACAGATTATTCCCCATGATAGGCTCATATCCTTTGAATAATTTTGCATTCTAATGGTGAATTTCATTTTTCCACTTCTTCATAAATTCAGAATCTTATAAATAATTTCTTTTGTGAAAATTGTAAGCTCATTTCTTTCCAGTGCATTTTTGAGCCCTATGGCTACCTTGTGCACATATCTTCTGCCTTTTAACATATTAACTATTATTTTAAGATACTGGTAGCCAAACCTATGACAACATTTTGCTCACTCACTCTTCCCTAACACATTTAATTTTGTAGTTTCATTTATATATTTTCCCATGTGTATGCAAGATTAGAGTTGAAAATTTAGATCAAATTATTTCCTTCATATTTCTTGGTCTTCATTTTCCTTTTTAAACATCATATTAAAGAATATTTTCTCATCATTGTTATAGTGGTTAAAACCACAAACATAAAAAATTCAGATGAAATCTATGAAAAAAGCAAAGTGGACCCCAAAAGCAAATATAAGATCTCAAGGAGATCTACTTCATCTATTTTCTCTCCTGAATTAGCTTAAAAGAACTTTAGACTGCAAAGAGTTGTAAATAATAATTAAATAAGTAAATAACAAAAAGAAAGCAAGACAAATAACAAATAAAAAAAGTGAATTGGAGACAAGTGATATTTAATAAGAAAATTCCTATACACTTAGACTTAAAAAGTATGAATGCAATTTTATGGTCTATAAAATCAGTGTATTTCTAGACAAATGTACTAATCATATATATATATATATATATATATATATATATATATATATTTATATGGTTCCTAAGTTAAAAGAAAATTATTTGAGAAGTACCATTATTCCTAATATGTAAAAGAAAACAAAATTCAAACACATACTTGATGTAGTAATTCAATAAATCTTTATCAATTACCTTTATGTATCAAGAATATACATATCAGTGAGCAAAGAAGGAAGAAAGATTCCTACTTTTGTGGAACTTACACATTACCATGTAATATAGACAATAAAAGTAAACTTAATATATTATATATAGTATGCTAAAGGAGGTAAATGCTGTAAAAGTAAAAGTAGAGCAAGATAAATGGGATGGGAGTAGCAGGGTGTATTTAAGTAGGCTGTTTAGGCAAGCTTCATTGAGAAGGTATCATTTGAACAAAGACTGAAAGCAAAGCAGGGATAGCCAATTAAAGGAATAGTCTGCAGTAGCTCTACCTGATCCATGATTTTGCTTTCCACAGTATCATTATCTGTGGCCAACCACAGTCTGAAAATATTAAATGGAAAATATCAGAAATAGATAATTCATAAAATTTAAATTGCATGCTATTCTGAGTAGCAGGATGAAATGTTTTGCTGTTTCACTGTGTCCCACCCAGGTCTTGAACCAACCCTGTTTTCAGCATGACTTGCTGTAGATGCTACCCACCTGTTAGTCACTTATTTGCTGTCTTGCGTTGACTGTCTTTACTGTCACAGTATTGTGGTGCTTGTGCTCATGTGATCCTTATTTTACCTAATACTTTACTAATAACTTGACTATTAGATATCATTAATTTCTTAGTATGTCCAATTTATAAGTTAAACATTATCATAGGTATATATTAAAGGAAAAACAGTATATATAGTGTCTGGTACTGTCTGTGGTTTCTGGTGTCCACTGGGAGTAGTGAAACATGTCTCCTGTGGATAAGGGGGACTTCTGTACAAAGAAAAGGAGACAGCCAGTGAAAAGGGGGATAAGGCTAGTAAATAACTGTCATGTTTGAGGAACAACCAGGAAATCACTATTTCTGGAACAACCTAAGAAAGTAGAAAAGTAGTAGGAGGTATAGTTAGAAAAAGAAAGAATAAAAATGGGGAAAGGAGATTTTTTAGCTTTTAAAAGAAATTAGACTTACTCTAAGTTAAATGGGCAAGATTTGAACATAGGAGTCATACAATTTAACCAAACTGTTAAGTCTCTTTCTGGCTATTTCGTTGAGAACAAAACAAAGTCATTAGTGGGGCCACTGGAATGATCCAGGCTAGTAATGACTGTGGCTTGGATTGTGAGTAGTGGAGAAGGTCCTACCACAAGGAGGTGGATTTATTACATATTTGTGTATACATTTAAATACACAAATGTAGCATATACGTGTATATCTTAAATAAATATAATGGCATTGAATATAGTTTAACCAGCAAATGGCAATATAGGAAAAGAACATCACTGGATTTTATAGATTTTTGGTAAATTGACTTTCAATCATTCAAAAATACAAAATCATAAATATAATAAACATTACCATAGGTATGTATGTGAATATAACAGTCTTATGTGACTTATAAGAGATCAAATCCTCAGACATCCAATAGTAATAAGAACTTTAAGCCAACTTTGGGACAAGATGGCCAACTAAAAGCAGGTAGTGTGTGCCCCTCTCAGGGAGAGAAATACAAGGGTCAAATAACTACAGCACCTTTAGCTGAAACACTCAGGCATGTGCATTGGGATTCATCAAGAAATGAAACTTTACCCATGGAGAATGGAGAAAAGGAAGGCAGGACAACTGCCCTGAGAGTGACATGGAGCCAGGGAATCAGTGGTTGAATGAGTGAGAGACCCCATATAGCCAAACTTTTGCCATGGATCTTTGCGACCCTTGGGTCAAGAGAAATACTCATGAACCCACTCCACCTGGGCCTTCAATCTGAGATGCAGAGCTACAGGGAGTCCCAGTAGAGCAGCTGCTCAGGCACACATGGAGCCCTGAGAGCTTTAGACACCAGCTTCCCAGCAAAAGTGGCTCAACTCTAGCAAAGTGGGAGGTCAGACCCCTTTCCATACTCTTAGGAAAGAGGCTAAAGAGCGATGGTCTGCAGGCACCACTTCCAAGGCACCTTGCAGGATAAGACCCACTGGCTTGGAACTCCAGCCAGCCACAGGTAGCAGTGCTACACCTTCTTGAGACAGAGCTCTCATAGAGAAGGGCGGGCTGCCATCTTTGCTGTTTCACAGCCATAGTCACTGATGTCTTTGGGCTCTGGGGAATCCAAGGTGACTAGAGACTGGGGCAGTCACTTGGCACAGGGCAGTAGCTCTGCAAAGAGGTGGCCAGACAGGTTTTTCACGTGAATCCCAAATCCTGTTTCTCTTCACTTGGTGGAATCTCATGGACCTGGGTCTACAATCACCCCCACCAGTGTTTTCCAGCTAGCAATATTTCCAATCCTTTCTGAGACAGAGCTTCCAGAGAGAGGCACAGATCACCATCTTTGTTGTTTCACCTCTTCGGCCACAGTTGCCTTTGGACTTTGAAATGTCTGAGGTAACTGGGGGTTAGAGTGGATTCACTGACACAGCACAGTTGCTCTATATAAAAGCAGCCAGACTGCTTTTTTATGCAGGTCCCTAATCCCATTCCTACTCACTGGGCAGGACCTCTTGACCAAGGTCGCCAGCCATGCCTCCTAGTCACCTCATATTGTGTTTGGGCTGGCAACAGGTCCGTACCTCCCTGAAATGAATCTCCCACAGGGAGGGACAGGCCTCCGCTTTTGCTATTTTGCAGCCTTCACTATTGCTACTTACTGGTACTGAAAAATCCAAGGTGACTAGCAACTGGAGTGGATCCCAAGTATAATGCAGGAACCCCATGAAAAGGTGGCCAGATTGTTTGTTACATGGATCACTGATCCCCTATCTTCTCACTGAGCAGGTGCTCCCAGCCTGGGTCACCAGCCACCCACCAATAGGATTATTGGGACAGTAGCAGCTCTGCAACTCCTTGTGACAGAGTTCCCAGTGGAAATGGTGGGTTGGTATTATTGCTGTCTCGAAATCCTCTTTCTTGGTGTCTCCAGGCTCTGGTAAGTCAACAGGACAAGATTATGATCTAGACCCCCAGCACAGAGCACCTACCTCATGGAATCAGAGACAGCCAATAATTAGAGGAACACCCACATGCAGAGATTAGAAAGAACAAATGCAAGAATTCTGTCAACTCAAGTGGCCAGAGTGAGAGTGTCTTATGTCCTCCAAATGATCATTCTAGTTCTCCAACAAGGGTTCTTAATCAGGCTGAGTTAGTGAAATGGCAGAAATAGAATTCAGAATACAGATAGGGATGAAGATCATTGAGATTCAGAAGAAGACAAAACCCAATCCAAGGAAACAAGCAATCACAATCAAACAATACAGAAGCTGGAAGATGCAACAGCCAGGATGAAAAAGAACTTAATTGATTTGATAGACCCGAAAGACACATTATAATAATTTCACATGCAGTTGCAACTATTAGCTGCAGAATAGACCAAACTGAGAAAAGAAACTTGGAACTTCAAGATTGGCTCTCTTAAATAAGACAGTCAGACAAAAAGAACTAAAAAGAGTAAACAAACCCACCAAGAAATACAGTCAACAGCAAATTTAGGAAATACAGAGAACTCCTGCAAGATTCTACACAAGGGGATCATCCCAAAGACAAATAATCATCCGATTTTCTTAAATTGAAATGAAAAGTAGTATGTTAAGGCAGGTAGAGAGAAAGCACAGATCATCTACAAAGGAAACCCTATTAGGCTAACAGCCTTCCTCTCAACAGAAACCCTATAAACCAGAAGAGATTGGGGGCCTATATTCAACATTGCTATGAAAATAATCTTCATTCAAGAATTTCATATTCAGCCAAACTAACCTTCCTCAGCAAAGGAGAACTAGGATCCTTTTCAGATAGGCAAATAGTGAGGAAATTTTTTACCACCAGACTTGCTGTATAAGATATTTTTAAAGAGGCACTTTCTTTTTTTTAAATTAATTTTGGAAGAAGCAGAAAATATATAAAAAAATACATGTACACAGACCAGTGATAGTAGAAAGCAACCACACAAACAAGCTATCATCATACCCAACTAACAACACAATGATAGGATAAAAGCCACACATATCAATACTAACCTTCAATACAGACAGGCTAAATTACTCATTTAAAAGGTATTCAATGACAAGCTGATCTTAGACAAAGTTGACAAAACACAAGCAACGGGGAAAAGAGTCCCTATTCAATCAATCGTGGTGGGATAACTCACTAGTCATATGCAGAAGAGTGAAACTAGACCCCTTTCTTACATTGGACACAAAAATTAACTCAAGATGGATTAAATATGTACATGCAAAACCTAAAACTATAAAAACTCTGGAGACAACCTTTACAATGCTATTCTGGACATGGGAACTGGCAAAGATTTCACGACAAGGACTCCAAAAGGGTTTTTTATACTTAAAACCCAAAACTATGAAACTTCTGGAAGACAACCTATACAATAGTACTCTGGACATAGAAACTGGCAAAGATTTCATGACAAAGACTCCGAAAGAGACACAACTAAAACAGAAAATTTCAGGCCATTATCCATGATGAACATTGATGTGAAAATCTTCAACAAAATACTGGCAAAACAAATCCAATAGCACATCAAAAAGCTTATCCATCCTGATCATGTTGGCTTCATCCCTGGGATGCAAGGCTGGTTCAACATACAAAAATCTGTAAAGTAATCCATCACATAAACAGAACCAAAGACAAAATCCAGATAATTATCTCAACTGATACACAGAAGGCCTTTGACAAAATTCAACAGCACTTTATGCTAAAGCCTCTCAATAAACTAGGTATCAATGGAACATATCTCAAAATAATAACAGCTATTTATGACAAATCCACAACCAATATCATATGGAATGGGCAAAAACTGGAAGCATTCCCTTTGAAAACTGGCACCAAACAAGGTTGCCCTCTCTCACCACTCCTATTCAGCATATAGTATTAGTTCTGGCCAGGGCAATGAGGCAAGAAAAATAAATAAAGGGTATTCAATTAGGAAAAGAGGAAGTCAAATTGTCTCTATTTGCAGATGACATGACTGTATATTTAGAAGACCCCATCATCTCAGTCCCAAATCTCATTAAGATGATAAGCAACTTCAGCAAAATCTCAGGATACAAAATCAATGTGTGAAAATCACAAGAATTCCTATATGCCAATAACAGACGAACAGGGAATCAAATCATGATTGAACTCCCATTCATAATTGCTACAAAGATAATAAAATACCTAGAAATACAACTAACAAGGGATGTGAAGGACCTCTTTAAGGAAAACTACAAACCACTGTTCAAGGAAATAAGAGAGGACACAGATAGAAACACATTCCATGCTCATGGTTAGAAGAATCAATACGGTGAAAATGGTCATGTTGCCGAGTGTAATTTATAGGTTCACTGCTATTCCCAGCAAACTACCATTGACTTTCTTCACAGAATTGGGAAAAAAAAAAACACCTTCAACTTCACATGGAACCAATAAAGAGCTCACATAGCCAAGATGATCCTAAGCAAAAACAAAAACAAACAAACAAAAACCAAAGCTGAAAGTATCATGCTACCTGACTTCAAACTATACTACAAAGCTACAGTAATCATAACAGCAAGGTACTGGTATCAAAACATAGATATAGACCAATGGAACAGAACAGAGGCCTCAGAAGTAATACCACACATCTACAACCACCTGATCTTTGACAAACCTGTCAAAAACAAGCAATGGGGAAAGGATTCGCTATCTAACAAATGGTGTGGGGGACACTGGCTAGCCATATGTGGAAAGCTGAAAATGAACCCCTTCCTTGCACTTTATACAAAACTTTACTCCCGATGGATTAAAGATTTAAACATAAGACCTAACACCATAAAAACACTAGAAGAAAACTGAGGCAATAACATCCAACACATAGGCATAGGTAAGGACTTCATGACTAAAACAGCAAAAGTAATGGCAACAAAACCAAAAGAGACAAATTGGATCTAATTAAACTTACGAGATTCTGCACAGCAAAATAAACTATTATTAGAATGAATCAGCAACAAATAAAGGGGCAAAAAATTTTTTGCAATCTACACATCTGACCAAAGGCTAATAACCAGAATCTACAAAGAACTTATACAAATTTACAAGAAAAAAATAAGACTATCGAAAACTGGGTGAAGGATATGAATAGGCTTTTCAAAATAAGACATTTATGCAGTCAATAAATATATGAAAAAAAGCTCATCATCACTGGTCATTAGAGAAATGCATATCAAAACCACATTGAGATACCATCTCATGCCAGTTAGAATGGCAATCATTGAAAAATTAGGAGACAACAGATGCTGGAGACAATGTGGAGAAATAGGAATGTTTTTACACTGCTGATGGAGTGTAAATTAATTCAACCACTGTGGAAGACAGTGTAGTGATTCCACAAGAATCTAGAAATAGATTTAACCCAGTAATCCCATTACTGGGTATAACCCAAAGGATTATAAATCATTCTGTTATAAAGACACATGTGAACATATGTCTATTGAGGTATTGTTCACAATAGTATAGAGTTGACACCAACCCAAATGCCCATCAATGATAGACTGGATAAAGGAAATGTGACACATATACACAATGGAATACTATGCAGCCATAAAAAAGGACAAGCTGATGTCCTTTGCAGGGACATGGATAAAGCTGGAAACCATCAATCTCATCAAACTGACAGAAGAACAGAAAACCAGACACCACATGTTCTCACTCCTAAGTGGGTGTTTAACAATGAAAACACATGGACACAGGGAGGGGAGCATTACATACCAAGGCCTGTTGGGGGTTAGGGAGCTAGGGGAGGGGTTGCAGGGGGTGAGGGGATTAGAGACGGATAGCATTAGGAGAAATACCTAATGTAGATGACAGGGTGATGGATGCAGCAAACTACCATGGCACGTGTATACCTATGCAACAAACCTGCAGGATCTGCACATGTACCCCAGAACTTAAAGTATAAAAAAAGTTCAAAAAGCAACATATTCTGGCTATATTGTGGAGAAAAGGAAATACGTATACACTGGTGGTGGGATGTAAATTAGTTCAGTCGTGTGGAAACCAGTGTAGCGATTTCCCAAAAAACTAAAAAGAGGACTACCTTTCAACCCAAAAATCCCATTACAGGTTATATATCCCCCAAAAACAAGTCATTCTGCCATAATGACAATGACACATTCATGTGTATGTTCATTGCAGCACTGTTCACAATAGCAAAGATATGGAATCAACCTAAATGCCCATCAGTAGTAAAATGGCTAAAGAAAATCTGGCACAGATACGCTATGGAATACTTTGCAGCCATAAAAAAGAATGATATCCTTTGCATAATATGGGTGCAGCTGGAGGCCATCATACTTACAAAGTAATACAAGGACAGAAAACCAAATACTGCATGCTCTTACTTATTAATGGGAGTTAAATGATGAGAACACATAAATACAAAGAGAAGAACAGACACTGGGAGCTACTTCAAGGTGGAGGCTGGGATGAGGTAGAGAAACAGAAAAAGAAAATAACTCTTGGGTACTAGACTTAGTACCTAGGAGATGAAGTAATCTGTACAACAAACCTCTGAAACAGTTTACCTACATATAACACCCCGGCATATGTACCCCTGAAATTAAAGGTTAAAATTACCCTTAGCCATCCTGTAGTAATAAGATTCAGTAGTAACTGTAGCAATTTTTTTCTATGCGTAGGACATAGACACTTAGACATAGAAATAGACATGTACTTTACACTTAAATAATACTTGGTCTCTCACTAGCACACAATGTATATGACTTACAGCCTTATCATTCATTACCATCATCTTGTGTTGAACAAAGTCTCCAAAGCCTGAAGCAAGACCTTCGCAAATGATGACTTAGATGATTTACATTGCCTATACCATGCTTTCATTGGAAGTGTACCACTGCATCCTCTGATTAAGGTATTATTCTATGAGATCGTCTAACCCAGGTTTTTTTCAGTATATCTTACTGACTCAGAGGTGGGCACACTAGTCAACCTAAATCTAGTGATCTCTGCAATTTGAATTAAAGGAATGTGGTTAGACAGCCAGTGAAAGTCACTGGATCTAAGACATTCATTTTGAGTCAAGGTTAGAACTGGAATAGAGATAACAAAACCCACTTCATTGTCATGAGAGAGTAAAAATTAAAAGCTTTAAAGAACTAAAGTTGTGTGTGTGTGTGTGTGCAAGAGAGAGATAAGTTAATAGAGGAAATAGACTCAAATAGTTATTATATGATCCTATGATGCATCATCGTTCTTTACTGAAATCATTTAAGTGCACATTTGTACGTTGCAATTTAGTTATTCCTCATTTAGATGATATACCAAAGCAATGTTTTCTAAATTTAGAGAACATTCTTTTTCTTCTTCTTTACCCTGTCAAAGCACTTCAAATACTACAACATTTTATGTTCTTTTTCTTCAATGCTTATGACCATTCGAGGTTCATTTCAATATCAACTTTGAGTTTAAATTTAAATATATATTTTCTTACAATATCTTTATATTATTTAAGCACTTTATCTAACAAGTGTATTTATGGTGATCATTTTAAATTAAAAGAATTCTCTTTTCTGTATTCTTTCAGCGTGCAGCTTTAGTAAGACTTTTCTCAACTTGCTGCTCTCATAATATATTTTTTTTGCTTCTATCTTGACCCTTTTGAAATAACATAGTCATGTTTACTGCTTTCAAATCCTCTAGAATCTCTCCCAAGTCTAGTGAACTTTAAAAAATGTCAGTTAAAGGTTCACTGGTTCTCTTGTTCACTTGCTTTAAAATTCATGGATAGCCGCCATTGAGATCACTGCTCTGTCGGCTTGAAGCATAGCGCCTTTAGCAGTTTACTTTTTATCTGTATCTGTCTTTTTCTTACAATCTTATGAAATCTGGTTTTGGATGAAAAATGTTTTATCATTTTCTTCTGAATGCAAATTTAAATAAGTATTCTTACTATATATAACTAAAATGATCATGACATAATCTTGTTATGGAAAATGATTTTTGATGTATTGAAATTAAAATCAGAGAAAATAAGTTGTACTTAAAACTAATGGTTGTTTTCTTAAAGCTGTTTTAAATACCTTATTAAAAGTTATGCTTATATAGAAAGATTCAAGGGAATTAAGAAAACCATTATCTTATTTCTTAGAAATTATGTGTAAAACATTACTGCATATCTGATAATATATTCTCTGTGAATAAGAAGTTCAGTGAAGCAATATGTATATTTATACATATGTACATCACTCTAAAAAGAGAGCCTATTTTAAAATGCCATTTCTATTATTCAAACTCTATACCTCTAGTCATGTTTGGTTTAACCAAAAATTGATAGACATACAGAGAACTATGCTGAGCTGATATTTTAATAAATATAAGTATATATAGGCAAAAAAGGATGAGTAATTTTCTAAATAAAATTTAACACTATCTTGAATTCAAGTTTATATAAAATTTAACACTATCTTGAATTCAAGTTTAATGGTTTTATACAGTTTAACTTTAGGTATATATTCAGAGAGTTACCCTTTATGTAAGTAAATTATTTGTTTGAAATTAACAGATCAATTGTTTGGAATTTGGGAAATTAAATTTTAGGCAGCCCAACCACTTTATTTCCACAGATTATTGGAAATGATGTTACATATTTCAGGATATTTTATCGTAACATATTCACGGAGTCATATTGGCAAATAAGTAAGTTGTTTCATAATGTATATGTTGTAAGTAATTAACGTGCATTAAACCATGTTTACATGACATGCTAAGCAGTTACCTTTTCAGGATCTTATTCTATGTTAAAGAATGACTTGCAATTATTTTTTATTTGTCTCCAGGGAGGGTTTTCAAGTTAAAATGAAACTTTCTTGCTTTTGAGATAAGTTTGACTAAAAATTGTATTGGCTAATGTTTTACATTCTGAGTTAGGTAGACAAGGAGAAGGAAAAAAAAAAAACTCACAGGGTTGGGATTGGTGAAGGGGTAGATGAAAAGAAGAGCCTTGTGGGGAACAAAGGAAGGAAAAGATGATTTTCCTCACTAATGAATAAAGATCAATAAATAGGAAAAAAGAAAAGTTTTCTCAGAAAAGTAAAAAGCACAACAGAGGATGCTAGAGGCTAAAGCTGTACTCCATCTAAAATAAGACATGCCTGAAATTTGGCAAGAAGGGGCAAAAACATGACTATTAATAATTGATATGCACCAGTGAAGAAGTTCTAACTGTGAGCATGCTGCAGAGAAATTGGTATAACATGCCTTCAATATACTAACGTTCATATGCTCAGTTTTGTTTTGTTTTGGCAGTTTACAAGAAGTTAATTTGCTTTAGTGAAACTCCCTCATTCCAACCTTTCTGTATAAATAGCTCTTCCTCACTGTTTTAATCTGGCGCACATTGTAGTCTCAACTTGTTCCAGTGTAATCTGCAGTGTCCTAACTAAAGTTATTGGCTTGGTCTTATTTGCACAGGGTAATGGAAGAAAAGGACAGGGAGAGATTTGTTAAAGAATGTAAAATTAAAACTAGATAGGAGGAATAAATACTAGTGCTCTATACCACCGTTAGGATGACTGTAGTTAACACTAGTCGATTTTCAAGTAGCTAAAAGTAGGTTATTGAATGTTCCCAACACAAATAAATGATAAATGTTTGAGATGATAGATATGCTAATTACCCTGAACTGATCACTACACATTAGATGCACGGGAAATTCAATGTACCCAATAAATATGTACAAATATTATGTGTCAATTAATAAAAAACAGAATATTTTGGAATAGGCGTAGCACTGGGAGCCTAGTGAAGCCCAGCAAGGGAGAAGGCCTGACCAGAATGTGGCCAAAGGCTCTATTCCTAGCTTCGATAACACAGGAAAATGGATTCTGAGTTCTTCCTTCACGGCAGGTCGACCTCAAGTGAACTGTGCCTGTACCCTGGAACTGGAAACACTAGCTCGCTCTTTCTTCAACATCTACTTCCTCAGCATTCTGCAACGCCTTCAGCCAGAGTGAAGTCTTCCATGACACAAGATTTTTCTAAATCACTTCCCGAGTGGAAATGCTGCTTAAGTTGCCCCGGGATACCCATTATTGTCCACGACGTATTATATTTGAATATCCACTGATGGATTTAGTTTGCTAATATTTTTATTACAGATTTTACATTCTTGTTCCTAAGAGAGACAGGACTATAATTTTTTTCTTTTTTTATATTAATATCTTTATCTTGTTTTGCAGTTAGGTTTTTACTAGCCTGTATGTATTACGGAAACTGTCACTTTTATTTTTAATTCTCTGAGAATTTTTTAGTGAAAATTAATCTATTTCTTGAGAAGTTATAAAACATGCTCTCAATCCTTCCTTTTTAAACCTGAAAAAATTTAACTACTGCTTCTTTTTTTTTTTTCTTTTCCTTTTTTTTTTTTTTTTTTTTTTTTTTATTGCATTTTAGGTTTTGGGCCCCTTCCTGACACCTTACACCAAAATTAACTCCAGATGGATTAAAGACTTAAACATCAGACCTAATACCATAAAAACCTTAGAAGAAAATCTAGGCAAAACCATTCAGGACATAGGTGTAGGCAAGGACTTCATGACCAAAACGCCAAAAGCAATGGCAACAAAAGCCAAAATAGACAAATGGGACCTAATCAAACTCCACAGCTTCTGCACGGCAAAAGAAACAGTCAGTAGAGTGAATCGGCAACCAACAGAATGGGAAAAAAATTTTGCAGCCTACCCATCTGACAAGGGGCTGATATCCAGAATTTACAAAGAACTAAAGCAGATCTACAAGAAAAAAAACAAACAAGCCCATTCAAAAATGGGCGAAGGATATGAACAGATACTTTACAAAAGAAGACATACAGGAGGCCAACAAACATATGAAAAAATGCTCATCATCACTGGTCATCAGAGAAATGCAAATCAAAACCACATTGAGATACCATCTCACACCAGTTAGAATGGCGATCATTAAAAAATCGGGAAACAACAGATGCTGGAGAGGATGTGGAGAAACAGGAACACTTTTACACTGTTGGTGGGAATGTAAATTAATGCTTCTTTATAATGATCATAGAATAATACAAGATTTTTCTTTTCCAAATTTCTTTTTAGTAGGTTTTGACAAGTTACTCATTGTATAAATTTTTCTTTTCCCAACAAATATTGTTTATTTGTGCTTCTTATTTTTATATTGATTTTTCCAACTATTTATGAATTCTATCAGCTTATTTAAAAAAGGTATTGCTTTTGGTGGTTTCTCCAGAATATTTCTATATTCAACTTAGTTTCTATTCTCATGTTTACCAGTTTCCTTTTGAAAAACTTTAGGAAATTTTTACAACATCTTAAGTTTTGGGTTGAAGTATTAGCTCTACCTCTTTTTAAGGTTAACATTTTCTAATTAATATTTTGGTTTCAGTCATCTCAACTAAATATGTAATGTTTTATAATTGCTCAACTGTAAAAAAAAGTTTCAAATTTTTATACTTTTGATGAGTGACTTACTTAGAATTCTTTTTAATTTTCAAATTAATATGTCTTTTAAAAACTGTGCTTTGATTAACTTAACGTATATGCTAGTGTTTCCAGGCTTCCTGTTCGTATTTCACTCATGTTTCCCTTCTTTTGCTTTGTTTATATTTCAGTTTATCACTAAATTTACTTGAAGCATCTGCTCACTTAGAAATTATTCAACCTATTACTGGGTGAATAATAATCCTAGTTACTCCCTTATTGACATACATAATTTGTTTTCTCTCTTTCTAACCCAATGATTTATTATTTTTACCATTTTATATGGTGTTTACTTATATTTATTTATGAAATTGCTGTTTTTTGGATGAACATATTTTCTTATACTGCAGGGTTTTTTTAAAATTGTTATTATTATTGTTTTCGAGACAGAGCTCTGTCACCCAGATTGTACCACTGGAGTGCAGTGGTACAATCTCGGATCACTGCAACATTCGCCTCCCAGATTCAAGCAATTCTTCTGCCTCAGCCTCCTGAATAGTTGGGATTACAGAGCCCCCCTGCCTAATTTTTGTATTTTTAGTAGAGACATATTTGCCAGGCTGGTCTTGAATAACTGACCTCAGGTGATTTGCCTGCTTCAGCCTACTAAAGTGCTGGGATTACAGGTGTGAGCCCCCTCGCCTGGTCAATAACATGGGGAGAAATGCCGGATATAGTATGCACCTGAAGTTAAATAAATTTAAATAAAATAAAATAATAAAAAATAAGGGCAAGTTTTTTGCTAACACCATGAGGGTCTCTGACCCGATGAGTGGAGTTTGATAGTAATTCTTGTTACAGTAAAACATTAATAAATAAATAAATAAATAAATAAAAGTAAGGTAAAATTGGAGAGTGTTCAGTAATGGAAAAGTGACTAGCAATGACCTCAGCCTCATCACAAAACTTGTCTTCCCCAGAGAGATAGTCACTGCCTGATACGTGTTTCTGAGCAATACTAGTGGTTAAAAATCTTTTCCAATGCCTTCTGTTATCTTGTACTTTGTTTTAGATGTCAAAGTCTGTATCATTTCAAATGCTGATGTTGCTGCTGTTCAGCAACCCTGTATTAACTGTGGGAAAAAAATTACAGCTTATAAAATAAAGCTTATTTTTTAAACATAAATTGAAATTTTTAATTATTTTTATCTTTTCTTAAATTACTTTTCTGGGTACTTTTTAAATTACATCCTCACACGTACACACACACACACACAGTTAAAACACATTCACATACACATACACAGAGGCATTTGTCCTTCAAGGTTTAATTGAGTTACTTTTATTTAATCCTTCTTCTACACTTTTTCAAACTTTTTCTTTCTTTCCAGTCTCCCTCTGTCGTCTAGGCTGCAGTGTGGTGGCATGATATGGGCTCACTGCAACTTCTGCCTCCCAGGTTCAAGAGATTCTTACGCCTCAACCTCTTAAGTTGCTGGGACTACAGGCATGCACTACCATATCTAGCTAATTCTTATTTTGTTTTGTGTATTTAATAAAGACAGGGTTTCACAATGTTTCCAAGGCTGATCATGAACCACTGGCCTCAAGTGATCTACTCTCCTTGGCCTCCCAAATTGCTGTGATTACATATCCATAGACAACTTATGTTTCACCTGGCTTTAATTACCATCTATACTACAGAAGACTTTCATGTTTGCACCTGCAGGCTGGATGGAGCACTCTTCTCTGAGACTGAGACTTTCTTTATTATTTTTACCATTTTATATTGTAAGTGTTTTCTTATATTTACCTATGAAATTACTGTTTTTTGATGACCACATTTTCTTACACTGTAGGCTTTTTTTCTGGTATTATTTTTATATTCCCATTTAACCTCCCTCCCCACCACATCCACACATTCATTCTGCCTCTTCTCCAATCTGTTTTCTGTAAGACAAGCAATGCAGAACTTTCAACACACAAAACCAAACCCCACAATTCTGGTGTAAAGTATGTTAATGACTTCACAATGTTCTAAGGAAAAACTAAAATCCACAACATGAACTAAACAGACCTGTGTAATGGAGCCCTACCTCATTGCAACAGTCTCTTATTCTTATCTCTCACTTTAATCACCCTGGCTTGTCTAACTCTTCAAATGACTAATATTACCTTCTGCGCAGTCATTTCCTGAGACTTAGCTTTCTTTACAGACTTTTCTTTTTACTGAGAACACATTTGTACTTTGTTTAGATCTCTGGTTTACCCCCATTTCCTCACTGACATATCCTTGTGCTCCTTATTTTTGTAGACATCGTCTATTTTCCGCTCACAACATCAGATGAAGCCCCTTAACAGCTGTAGCATATTTTTTTCTGATTACATAAGTAATTTCACACGATAAACTCAATGAGCAGGAATGTAATAGATCAGTTCACAGTTTTATCCATAATATCTATCAAAGAGAATAGTGCCTACTTGTCCTGACTTGATATTATGAATACATTAAATAGTAAGTGACCAGATTAGGCTCTCATCTTGTTGTTGCAAATGTTCCCTTTAGGACACCTGTATTAAGTTCGTTCTCCCACTGCTATAAAGAAATACACAAGACTGAGTAAGTTACAAAGAAAAGAGATTTCATTTACTCACAGTTCTGCATAGTTGGAGAGGCCTCAGGGAACTTAAAATCATGGCAGAAGTCACCACCTCCTAGGGTGGCAGGAGACAGACTGAAAGCCAAGAAAAGGAGAAAACCACTTATAAAACCACCAGATCTCACGAGAACTCACTCACTATCATGAGACAAACCTGGGGGAAATAGCCCTATAATTCAATTATCTCCACCTGGTCTCTTCCTTTACACGTGGGGATTCAAAGTGTGTTCTGGGTGCAGACACAGCCAAACCATATCAAAATCTTTCAAATTTTACTTAATTATTGATTTGGAACTACTTCTCATAATGTTTATTTTAGAATTAATACACATGCCAGGAGAAACTGAGTTGGCAGTACAATTTGAAATGTTATAGGCACTCAAAAAATATTTGTTGCTTCAATGAAGAATTGAATACTGTGTGCATATAACATGGATAGTTATGTTGAAGTAATATCAATCCTAAAGAATCCTGCCTTCAAATGTAAGGTTTAGTTCTCATTATTTGTCTTTAAAGTTTATAGCATTAATGACCTTAAATCTAAGTTATCTAGTTGTTTACAGTTAGCTAGTGAAAAAAGTGAGAGTAAACACTAGCAGGGATGTGTATAGAAATTACATCAATACCAATGACACACGCAGCACTGGGGGGCTGTAACAGTAGAGTTTTGTAGGGCCCAAAGGGACTCATACATAGTTACGCTTGGGACAAAGGTCCCAAGGTTGGTAGTTTCAACCCCCAAACTAGAGAGCATTAATTTTCTTTCATTTTGGTGCATCAGGGTCACCCGTGCAGTGCACTATTATATAAAATGCCCAAGAAATGTAATTTTCTTTAATTTTCACAGTGAACTCTAACCTTGGCATAGAGTCTCTAGTCCTTCCTTGGAACAGGAAGCTTTGGTTTAACCCCTGATTGTGTTCATTTCAGAAAGTTGAGAGGTCTGGACAGGAATGACCCAGCTCTTTGATTTGCCTCCAAGCCCACAGAGAGAATTAGGGGAGTGAAATCTTTGCCAGGATTTGTCCACAAGTTTTCTGGAAGAGAAGGTGGGGAGCTGGGATGAACAACTAACAGGCTACCACTGCTGCCGTTTGTGTTTTGGGATGTTGACAGGGTCTTCACAGGGCACTTAAAGAAGGGGATTTGTAGTAATGTGAGCTATATCATGTCGCTTTCTCTCATTAGTTTTAGTAAGATTACTTCCGGAGAAGTACTAAGCAGTCTCTTGGGTCCCCTCGGCAAAGTAATCTTGAAGGCTCTAGACTCTTCCGTTTTTTTTCCTGAGGTTTCAACAAGTTACTGTGCTGCAGAGATTTTACCAGTCCTGGGGGCCTGCTTAGAGCACCTCAACTCCCAGGAGTCCCAACTCCATCTCTGGTTCTATTGCTGGAAGCCCACAGACAGTGGGGATAGCCACTCGGAGCAGCTAGGGAGCAGCCAAGGAACTGCTTCTCTAGCTTTTTTTTCCAAATTGTCCTATGGAATCTGCAACCTGACTCACTAAGGGAGTTTAGCCAGCATTCAAGGACAAAAGACAACCACAGACCCTGCCCCCCTTGGAACGGAAAAAGCCTATATAAACAACCTGTTAGGATCCTTGAAGCATGCCGCACTCCTTCTGCTAGCACTTCCCAAGACCAGTGGGCATGGCTGGCCAAGTGCCGCACTGGCTCCACTAGCACTTCCCAAGACTTATGGGTGAAGTACTCTGCAGGGCCCTCAAACTCTTGCAACAAATCCACGAGCACACTCCTTTAGAATGTAAGAGAGGCTCGAACAGCCCCTCTCAAAAGTGCCCTGCAGCCTATTTCAGCTTTTGGCTCTTCACAATGGCATTCTGCTTAATTGATTACCCAGCTGCTGAGCCAGTTTTTCAGGAGCTCAGGTGAGCTAGAGAGAGTGCTAAACTGCCAGGTGTTGAAGTAGCCAATTAAAGTCACAAGCCAAAATGGAAATAACAGTCAAGCCTCTAACCACTTGCTGTGATCCTAAAACCAAGAGGCTACGCTAGAGAAAGCAACAATTTCCCCATGTTTTATTTTCCATCATGGATGAGAAATAGTTTGTTTTACTATTTCCTCCTTTTAAGTTTCTCCTAAGGAAGAGAGGCCCCTTGGATCTCTAAAAAGAATATTCTCCGAGTATTTATGGAGAAGTGGATCTATGATGCAAAGTATAGACTCTAGCAGCTGTGGAGCGAGCCACGCAAAGAAATTTGAGCCGCTCAATAAAGAAATTGCTGTTCAAAAGATAGAAGTGCCGTTAGTTAACAGTCTCCAGCTGTTAGCCTCTTCAGGCTCTGACTCAGCTTTCTAAGATCACACACTTTTCAATCAGGCACAGCTTGATAAAGGTGTTAGAGTGTGGTCACCACTACAGAACCTACAAATTCTCCATAGGTAGTCTGTGACACAAACCTTAACACCAGACCACGGGCTCTGTGGAAATGATTTTGGATTTGTGATTGCGAAATTTGTATTCAAATTTTAATGAAAGAAACATTAAGACTATGTTATTTTTATATTTCTTGGAAAACCATTGAATTCCTGTTTCTTATTGACACACACTGTATGTGTGAGTATGTTGACAGATTTTTTTATAAATTGAGAAAGAAAAAGATACACTAGAAGTTTTATAGGTTTTAATTCTCCTAAAATATTCCTAGGACTTACACAAGCGTAAAAGAATGTTTCTACAGTAGCCTGTAATTCAGTTTGGCATATTATAGTTGCCAGTGAAAAGTACAAAAAGACATCAAATGTATTATGTTTATTTTTGAATCAAAAGTAAGACTTGGTAATTCTATTTTTATATTTAATAAATGACTAATTTATTTTTTAAATTATAATCATCTAATTATTGAGGAAATCACAGTGAACTATTCTAAATCAAATTAATAAATTCCACAATCATCATACTGTCACAAGTTATTATTTAGGAAAGCACTGAAAACTTTGAATTTTCACCCAACTATCAATTTAATACCATATAAATATGATGTATTCTAACCTGCCTAAGTACCTTAGAATTTCCAGCATTTATAACAATTATAGAAATGGTAGTTTATATATGGCTGACTCAAAGCACTAACATAAAGAAATCTACATTCTCTATTCATGGCGAAATTGTCATATTTGTGAATCTACATATTTTACTATTTAACATGCTACTAGATCTATCTGAAGTTTTTTTTTTTCCAATAAAATGTAGTCTAATCTTTTAAAAAGGTCAAATAAGGCAATCACCAATGTTACATATCTTTATTATGCAACTGTAACACATACTGTTACTGAAATGACTAATAAACCAGACAAATTCTACATGCAAACCCAGTCTATATGATGTCAAATAGAACACTTGTAAATTCATACACATATTTATTAGGGAGAAAAGAAATTTTAAAAATAACAGTGTTAAGGATTTGAAAATTACATGTTAGAAAGAATTTTAAGTAATGATATATACATTTGAATTTATTTAATATCATATACATATGGATTTGAGACAGAATATTTCAAATATCCAGATATACTTTTCTAATTACTTATAAAATTTAGAACAGAGAAACAGTCCATAAATGAACAAGGTGAGCTAGTATTTTTATCCACAGTATAAGCCATTCCAATGAAGGCAGTTTTTCTGGAAATTCACCATCAGTTTTTCCTTGGACTCTCAGAGCTTCAAGTGACCCCTTTCTCATATGCCTGATTAGAAAAGTATGACCTCCATGGATGAAAAAATTCATGAAAATTGTTAAAGATTAAAAGTCATTATACTTACTTGCTATTACAAATTCTAAACAATAAAGAAATATTTAGAAGGTATAAACACTGGTGATATTTTTCTCTACTATTTAGAGAATATGTCTATCTCCTAAGTTTAGAAATCAAAAAGAGTTTCCAAAATATAATTATAAAGTATGATGTTAATAAATATATTATTTATACTTAAATTGCTTTAGCCTATATATTTGTGATCCAAAATAATTTTATTATTCCAGCAATAATCAATATGTTATTAACAATATTTTTTTGGATTACTAAAATCTGAGAGACAAAAATCTATTAAAATATAAATAAAACATTTATTATCATGTGCATTCCAGAATGTTTTTCTTACAAAATATGCCTCTTTAGAACTTAAGTTAATTCAGACAAAATAGTTTGTTAATGGATTTTATGGTCAATGTTTGTTACATATCAATGTAGACAAGTATATGTCAATAGTAGGCAATAGAATTTATAATATAGTTAACAAAATAGTTTTTTTAATTACAGAAAATGTAAGTTGTTCAAATGGAATTTATATTTATTTGCACTAAGCTATACAATACATATTCAGCTTTACATATTCAATTTCACTGATTGAAATTTCCTTCCTTTGTCTTCAGAAGTCCTGTTCTATTGAAATAATAATTTGCAAGCTCGATAAAAAAAACGAGTGGCAGAACACTGACTTTTCGAAGAATTTTCAGATGCTATGCCTATATTAGCCAAATAAAATGTTTAAAAAATAGATAAAAATGGTCAAATTGCCTCATTCATTGGTTGAATTGCCATGAAATGATCTAATTCTACTGATTTTCCTATTCTTCTGAACAGACTACCTATTGAGAATTCCTATTTGCTGTAGGCTGGACCTGATGAACATAAGCTTTCGGAGAGATTGCAGCTGACAAGACATTGGAGAGGGCTCTTTAGGGGTTCAGAATGAACTTGTGTCTCTCTTTTATACCTGTCATAATAGCCTAAAGAAGTCTTTTGATGCCGTTGCAGCAGCAATTGCAGCAACAGCGTTATCCGTATTGCCCCAGTGGGTAGTAATGCATCAGTCAACCATTACTAGAGAAACAGGAATGTAGAAGGAGTCTAAGAATGCATGTGCAATGGTAGTGGTTACTCTGTTTCACTTTCAGGAGCAAAATATCATAGCCATCCTTTGCTTTAGAACTTTCTGTTTTATCAAGCATGTCAATGTTAATTCATTGGCACTATTTAAATTTTTTTTCTAAGACAAATAATGTAAATCATTTTTTGTGACACAGATTTAAAACGTGTATACCCATTTGCATATACACTTTCAGAAAGTGCTTATTTTATAGAATCAGAAAGCTCCATTATTTTTTCAAATACAAAGTTATGTTTGTTTTCTTTCTGCTTTGTAAAGCAGTGTCAATAATGCATATTTATGTATTTCCTTTAAAATTAAATTGTGTGTAGATTAGTTGGTTAGTCTTAACTTTCTGAAAAATACTTTCAAAGTATTATATCCAGACAAAAATTACCCATATTCCTGAATCTTTACTAATCTTTGCTTTTCATATGACTCATTGACAATTTACAACTGCTGTAATTGAAACTCCTTCATGCTGTTTGGAAAGCTTTGCCTTAACACTTAACATTTGAGACAAAGGCAATATACAGTTTAGAAAAAAAATAAACATTTAAATATTATGCATTATAAGCATTTGTATCTTTAAATAAAAGCTAAATATTCTAATTACTCTAAATGAAGTGAGGAAACAGCCTAAAATGTTTCTCATCTTGCTGTAATGTTTTGTGAAGAATTTGATATCCCATGTGTTGTGTTGTCATATCCTTCTGATATCCATCTGGCTGTGAAACAGTTCATGAATTTAGACTGTACCACAATATACTACCTAGATGACATCTCATAAAACAACCTCTTATGGAAGAAGGGTAAGTCAGTTCCATTTTATTACACATTTACTGGTGATATCAAAATGTACTGAATAATGCATATTCTTTGCCCAGTTTTAAGAACTTCATTGTAATATATCATATAATATTTCAATTTATCATTGCAATTTAGCAATATATCATATAATATTCATGAATTGCTTTCTGATTGGTTTAGTAAGTGGAAAATTAGTAACTAGGAACTTAGAACATTCTTGTGTGTGTATATATAACTGTATTAAACATTTCAGAACCACTGGTGTATTTAAATATTTATGCTTTGTTGAAATGAATGAAAGAATAATTCCTAGCTTAAAATGACAGCCCAGATAATTCACTAAATGAAAGTAAGAACATATGGTCACAAATATTATTTTTTGTGAATATATGTTTTATTTAACCTAATTATATTGCAATGGAAAAATCCACCAAATAGAACTACTTTGGCAATAGTATGTAAGAAGTCAGAAACAGCAGTAAATCCTCAAATTATAAAATTAAGCATATAAAATATAGAGAACATAAGTGTTTCAGAACTTCACACTTTATATATTAGAAAATATCACCACTTTAATCTGGGCAGCTTCATATTATTATTTATCAGTAAAACATATGAATATCCATTCCAACAAAGATTAATGTACCCTATGTAAATTGTGTTATATTTTGCTACCAAGTGGATTACAAATAAACTTCTTATTTTACAAACTTGTGTTTTCAGATTTGCAAATAATAGATGTGATGGTGTCAAACTAAACTGAGTTGTACAGAAAATGTATCAAAATAACTTACAAAGCAGAATTCAGTGTAAAAATTAGTAGAGAATTATAGAAGCGAAAGCTATGCTTCAAAGTGCAGCAAAAAGAGCATCTTACTTATGTGTACGTTGAGTACCTTTATGTTGCAATACTGTAAGACAACATTCCCTGTATCTTTTCATTAAAAATCTAGGGAGGGATTCAAATTTGTCCTGAAAATAGAGTGCCCTCAAAAAAGACATGCTAGGCTCTTGATAACCTACTATACATTTCATTTACAGCTATTATACTTTGAGATTTATATATATATATATACATATACATATATATATGTACATTTCTAAAAGGAAGCATTGGGCATTGTTCATTTCAGAACCAGACTCCACAATCTGGTGACTGTGTTAGTACTTGTCTTATTGAATTAGGATATTTCTCCATGAATGGCATTTTGTAGATAATATATTAGCAACTAGAAACATGATTAGAACAAAAATTGTAGTTTAAACAAAAAAAATATTGTGATAGTACTAGCATGATGTGGTGATCACAGTAATGTTTTCTTTTAATTTTTTTTAAAAAACTAAATGTTATATTAATTGTAGACTGAAATAATTCCAGTGCAAAAATAAATTACTACTTGTCAGAGACACTAAGTAATATCAATTATTGTAAACTATTCATGTAAAATACTGTTAATGTATATACTAGTATAATATAAAGGCAAAGACTCTTCAAATGTAATTAGTGTAATAGATTATTTATACTTAAAAAATAT